>NC_092842.1:6926500-7632000 GCF_039878825.1 Excalfactoria chinensis | reverse complement strand
ACTCAGAAATGCTGTCTTGTTTATAGAGCAATACATTCCCATTCACTTGAAGCTCAAGCTCAGCTTCTCACAGTAAAACAACTTCCCTACTCTCCTACAGTTATTCAGATCTGGTACAAAGATGAGTTGGAGCCTTTGGTTCAACCAGGAATAACATCTGTACCACAAATCTGATCAGCATTTCTGCAGGAGCAAGTGACAGGGAATCAATAAGAATTTTCTTTATGGAGGGTTTTGCTTTATTCTTCTCTCTGGTCAAATAGACAATAATGCTTCTGGAGGTACTGTAAGTGCTTATCTAGTACCTTAGAAGCACCAACTGACAAAGGAGCTGGCAGATGTAAATCACATGGCACTTACCATATGAGCAAGCAGGGCCTCCATATGGCCTCAAGCAGTCACACCTGAACGTTGTCCAAAGGTCCACGCACAGCCCGCCATGAAAGCAGGGCTCAGAGAGGCACCACTCAGTGCGGTCACAGCCCTGTGTCACAGGGGAAACCTCGCTCACAGGGAGAGCCACCGGGAGCACAGCTTCAGCATCCACCTGCAAGTCTTCCAGGCAGCCAATAAAGCCCTGCTGGCTCTGTGTGTTGTTGGCCAGTGGATCCTCAGCACCTCCAATATACATGCTCTGGAAGACATGTGGGATCGGAGTGGCGTTGTGTGGGACAGGAGAGCTCTGCACGCAGACACCTGCATCACAGGACTCGTGCCAGAGTCTGAGCTGCACAGTGTTCTGCAGAACAACTTCAACTTTATGCCAATGGCCATCATCAACTCTCAGTCCCTCCAGCAGCAGCAGGTACTCATCCTGCCTCTTCAGTTCTGCATGCAGAATGCCATCAAAGAGCTCCAGGAACAAGTATTCAGCTTCGTGGCCCCGGTAAAAAAGGATGGCGCTGGGCAAGGTGGTTCGGAACCGGAGGGACACACTGGCAAGCTGCTCTCCTGCTACCTCCCTCCTGCTCTGATTGTTCACGGGCAGCTCAACGAGGAGATACCCTCTGGAAGCAAAGGAAAATGTTGTTGGTGTGGAACATGTGGCATCATAGAAACCAGGCTGGCACTGGCACAGGTGGCCGTGACTCTCAGCTTGGTAAGTCGGGATACACAAGGCCTCATTTTGGCAGTCATGTGTCTGGCACCCAGTGAGCTTCACAGAGCAGTTCTTCCCTCCCCATACAATGCCATCCTGGCTAGGGGCACAGTGGCAGGTATAGTCAGCAATGCCATCCTCACAGACAGCTCCATTCTTGCAGGGACCCTCCTCACACTCATTGATGTTAACAGCACATTCCACACCTGCGAAAGAGATTTAGAAATGGGATCTCACTGCAGGGGATTGCAATTCCCTTCCCCAGAGCCAGCCTGCTAGGCACAGTGACCTCCCCAGCGCTGCTGCTCTCTAAGCCATTCTCTTCAGGAAAGCACAAGAAGCCCAAGAGCTGCCAGCAAGAAGCCCTGCGCTCACTGCAGAATGGCCTACTACTAACATAGCAACAAAAGATAACTCTGTGCTGCCTGTCCAGGTACTGCAAAGATTGCTGTTTGCTTCAGCCAGTCAGACTGACTCATCCAACAGACTTCCCTGTCCTTTCCCAGCCAGTCTCAGACAACACAGCTAATAAGCATGCAGGAAGAGCAAGCAGAGGATATTAAAGGGACAAGACAGCCCAGACAAGGATTTTATGCATCTTCCACACAAAGATTTGGTGCATTTAAACTCAAGTCTGTACATCTGACTGAGGCATATTCTAAGCACCATTGTTGGGGCATCTAACAGGAAAACAGAACCAGACAGCCCTCCTGTTGTAAAACATTCACAAAACTCAGTTCATTACAAAAAAGGAACACATGCTCCACAGGACTCTGTCCTACTTGCACCAAGCTGATTTCAGTTCTTTCCAATCCAGCAGAAGTGAGCTGGATGAAGAGCACTGTGTGGCAGTTAGTGCATCTCCTCAAGGCACGTGCATCCCAACAGGGCTCAATGAAATTACAGACCATTACGCTCAAATCTAGTTAATGAAAATCAGCTGTCATTTTCCTGAGCATCTCCAGACTGACATTAGAGCCCTCCTGAACCAGTTCACTGTTTATCTAGCCCATAACATTGGTTTTCACTAATCTTCAGAGACAGTCACACAGATAAGCCAAGCATGGATTATCCTGATCTAATAGCATTACACACAGAATCTACCTAGCAAGCACAACGAGGACAGCAGAAAGAAAAAGAAGGAATTCACACACAAAGGAGGGGAATCAAAACACAAAAGACATTTGTAAAGAAAAGCCACTAGACAGAATAGACATAGACAGTCAAAGAGATTAGAGAGTTGCCAGAGGGAAAAAGGGATGAGGGGAGATGGTGTGTTAGGAGTACTGGAACCGGACCTGATGGCATGATAGAGAAAATTAACAAAGATATGAAGCCTCTTGAATTTGTGTGCTGATGTTGTGAAGTGCCTCACACCCCAGCAATGCCTCGCAGCCAGTCTTGCACAAACATCTGGTACTGCTGTCTAACCAAGTTGCTTCACTCTCCTGAGCCCAGACATTTAGCTGCTGTTGACAGTGCTATCTGCAGATATGTGAAGGCTCAACACCACCTTCCAGTTCCAATATAAGACCTTAACATATACGTGCTCTTAGAAGCACTGACACAGAAACAGGAAGCTCTGGTAATTTCAGCTATGCTAGAGCTGTTCTGCCAGCAACATTATCTCAGATCCCTCTAGGACACAGCTATACTTGTCTTAAATTAAAGGGGAACTGTTCTGTGTAGTGCCTCTAGAAAAGCACTGAATTTGGCCAGTAACATCTGCCTTGAAGAAAAGCCCAGCTTCAGAATTCCTAATTCCTCAGCCCTTCCTTTTTTCTCCAGCAGTTAATGCTCAGCACACAGAGCAAGATCCTAACTGTCAAGGAAATGGAAGAAGCAATGGCAGAAATGAGATTTTGGCACAAAGCTCCGACCACACTTGATAGAAAAGCACTGGAATAAAAAAGGCATAATGGATGTCTTTAGGCCTGCAGAACCCTCGAGTGGGAGAAGATGGGAAGAATTAAGAAACCACGTGGGGTGGGTTTTCTGACTGATCAGTGGATTGACTGAAGGGCTTTCAGAATGTTATGAGCCAGGTTTGCAGGAGGATTTCAGGGGAGAGGCCATTGAATGGCACTGGAAAGATACTTAGGGTCAGCATAGTCCCAAGTGTTTGAGATGCCACCCCTTTTGAGATCAGAGCAGTCACATTTATTTCCTTGGGCAACAAGGAGAAAATAGCATTGTTCTGAATAACAAATGGAGACAGGCCATTAATTTGTTTCTAAGATGTCTGGCTGGACCAGCAGCAAACAAGAGCCCCATTTTGCTATCCATCTCTCCCTCCCAGCCTGCACACATCCCCTCTGGCCAGCACTCTCCCCAGGAGCAGCAGCAAGAACACCTGCCTGTGCTGCTGTTTCCCAGCTCCCAGCTGACACCTGTGGGTGAGTGCTTCACACCAGGTGGCAAATTAGTCCCTATGGTGAGTGCACAACCCCAGGCTGGTGGCTAATTAAACACCAAGCTTTCCCATGGGACACAGCTGGTGTGATTTCTATATCATTTATTTAAAATGGGTGAAAAGAATAAGCTGGCAACTTCAGGTCTTTACATGCTCCTGTCTAACCTCACAAGCAAATGCTCAGCAGCAGCAGCAGGGCAGCTCTTCCTGGAGGAATTAAAAACAAGCTTTGTCTCTATCGCCCTCGTTGTTTCTGCCAGCAAACAGGCAGCCTTCGCATGGCTAAAACAGAAAGAAAAGATCTCTAAAACAACAAAAGGAATCCTTGCCCCCCCTAGAAGCCAGTGCAGCATCAGGTTAGAGTCTGAAGCACTTTTTAGAACTGGTAACTGTGCCAGAGTTGTAAAAATCTAGCAACAGTTTTTTTCCAGCCAGTGTGGCCCCTTGCTTAGCAGTTAGCCCTGTTCTACATCACTGCTCCGTATACAGCTTGCAATAATCACACCCTTCAGCAAGCAGCTGGCCTCCCTCTCTCCTTCTTCATTATCACCAATGATTTTTGTCAACTACAAACATCTTTCATTTGTCAAATTCTTAATTACGCCAAAATAAAATGGAGATTTCAATTGAATATTGCTGCCTAGATGCTAATTTCAGCTCAGCAGAGAAGTATTTACTTGGGGTTTGTCTGCAGATCATTGAGTGCAAACAAAGCCAGAGATTTCCAGAAAGTAAAGGAACTTTTCCCATCTTCAGGAAAGAGAAATAATAATAATCAAGATTTTTGGTCTCGGCCATCGCAGCGCCCAGAAGTGCAGATCATCTCACAGGATCCACTACTCTGTGATTTCAAAGAAGTTCTAAACTAATTTGCTTCTCCAAGGAAGGCTTAGACATCCTTTCCTAGGTGTGCACTTAAAGCAAGTTCCCCTTCCTGAGTCTCCTTTGCACTCTAAATCTCTAAGCTCAAACATTTACTTTTGTTCTTATTATTGGCAAAGCTGTTTGAACGACAGTGATTTGTTACATTATTAGATTTTAAAATGTGTACTGATCTTCTCATACAGTTAAAGACTAAGAAATGCAAATCAATAGAATTAATTATGTAAAAAATCATTAAAGTATTATTTAAAAAGCTGCTATCCGAGGATGGTTATTATCAAACACTCCCTTCCAACCCAACCCGCTCTGTGATTCCACATAATTCGGCAGCGTTGGGTGCACGGTCCCAGTAACAGCAGGGCCAGGAGCAGTCGGTCAGAAGCTGCTAAGTGAGCTCTCACAGTCTGCATCATTTTCCAACAGAAATTTATTCCCTAAATTCTGAACTGTTACTGACGTGGTATGAAATGTTTCATAGCTGCATTAAGCAAATCCACACAGCTACTCTGAATGAAAGTAATCATTTCTAGCTGCTATTAATAAGTAAAGATTCATTGTACTATAAGAATAAATAAATTAAAAGAAAAAAACACATATAAAGAAAAAGATTCTAATTTAGCTGTCGCATGCCAAAAAAACTTGAAGGATGGGGTCTATTCATGGTCTCATATCTTGAAACGTGAGTTCAGTGGGGCTTCCCAGCCAACCCTGGACGTCCTTTCCCCTTAAGACAGCTGAATTCCAAGCAACCTTTCCCTGGTGCATCCTAATTAGGATTTGTATTATTACCAAAAGAAAAATGGGGGGGAGGAAGGGAGGCGAAGGGAGAGATGGGGAGAGAGAGAGAATTAGCAGCAACAAACAGACCCGGCCACAATTATATTTGCACAATTACTGCCATTTCCATGGCAACACACTGCTTTGACCTCTCTCCCACCGAGCACTACTCCTCAAGGAGATGTGGGGGAGGAGACGCAGAAGTGCAAAGGCCAGCTAAGGGTTTGTCCCCTGAGCTAAAGAATTACTTCTTGATAAAGGAGTTTTAAATCATTAAAGCAAAAAGGAAAATGGCAAAAAGATTCCATCCAAAGAAATCTAACGCTTCACAGAACTAACAGGAGACACTGACATGTTTACAAAGTACACCTGAGTACAGAACAAGGACCCGTGCCTCAGAGCAGCACCCCAGGTTGGATTTCTGCCGACAGCTTTCAGAGCAAGGCAGAGCTGTAGCAAAGATGCACACGGAGTGCGCACTGCTCCACATTTATCTTGAGGCAACTAGGAAATTCCTGGTCCTGAAGTTTCCAAAACAAAACTTTAGGTCTCTTCAAAATAAAAACATTCTTCCTTTCTAGTGAATTCTCGTCCTTCTCATGCCTCCAGCTACCATTAATCGCACAGCAGCTCCCTGCCCTGAGCAGGCACGCAAACATTCAGGACACATTGCAATTACTGTATAGATCTCATTACCTGCTAGCAGAAAAATTCCCTTCAGGATCACGCCAATCAGCACAGATTTCATGGCCGACTCCTTGTGGACATTTGTGACAGTAAAGGAAAAAAAATGGGGGTGAATGAGGGTGGGGAAGGGCAGAAAGGCTGAAGTGAACTGGCAGAATGTGTGTAAGCGCTCCCTGATGCCAGTCAGACAAAAAGGGATTGGAGATGGAACTAACCAATATAGCAGAGACCTGCGCTGCTGTGAGATCTAATCCAGCCCTGCTCTAAACCTCCCCAGCTGGCCTCTGTCAGTGCTGACACAAAGAATGCGTACTTGCAGGGCTCTCCCTCGGTGCATTACAGTAATACCCTGCAGTATCCACAGCATTAGCTCCAGCAGCAGAAAGTCAAGAGACAATCTCTTGCCCTTGCCACCTCCCAGGTGAATGTGCCAAGTTCCATGAAATAAAGAACAAAATACAGATTTTTCTTTTTACCAGCTGAGACAAAAAAAAATATTTCCACCACCAAAGCATATGAATAAGGAGAGCTCCAAACGCAGAGCACAGCCCCTGCCCTGTTGTGCATTCAGCATTGGGACCAGCACTTCACGCAGTCTCCTTCCTCCATCTTGCTCCACTCTGTGCATATGCGTGCACAAGCATTTCCACTGTGCAGCATTCACAAAGAAAGGTCTCAAGCTTTAACTACCACATTTATGTGATTTCTAACTGAATGGAAGGAAACACCCTGCTTTGTGCTGACTGCGCCAGTTCAACCGCAGGACTGCAGAATCGAAGCTCCCTTTCTCCGTTATCAATCTTACAAAATCAGCTGTTGCAATTTCACTGAGGATCTGGTTTCAGAAAAATGTGGCTGCTTTCAAATGTCCCAGCAGGAACTTCTGTGTTGTGAGGCAGCCTGAGAATGTTGTCATTTCTGTGAAGAAATGTTATCTGGAAGCTTCTCTCCTAAACATCAAGTCTTTGTTAGGATCCACTTAAGGTCCCAGCAAACAAAAACTCTCTGGAATAAGGGAGCTGCATTAGCAGTATGACTTCAAGATATTAAAAGAAAGCATTCCAAGAACTCTTGCAGTTTGTTTACTTTCTTCTGTGCTAATTCAGTCCAAACATACCAGTCAACATACCACGTACCAGGGATATGGTGAGGATCTGTTGAGGTCAAAACTTCCCAGATAGTCACATCTGGGTTGTGTAGGCATAGTCTTATCATCCTCATGCAGATTTTCAGTGCCATCTATAGTAGAGGGTGACCCTGCTGTTCCTGTTCAAATGCAAACAAGTAGTTTGTGCTCATTCAGCTGTCCACTGCAACAGCGGACAACTGTGAAGACCAAAGAATGTCAGTTCCCTTCAGGAAGACCTATAGTTTTACTTATATATGTATTTACACACACACATACAGAGTCTCTGTATGCTGCTGATTAGAAATATAGATATGGAATTCATGTAGCATAAATCAGCACAGATTCTGATCCCCCACATCTTTCCAAATTCATTATGTTAGAAGCTGCAGTTGCTTCTTTTCCCAGGATCAATTTAAGGATATATTTAGACCGTCTGATCTTCTCAGAGACAGATAATGGTGATGGTGTATTTTCATACAATGCCATGAAAATTCCAGGTCGTACACATTTATGTTTGCGATAAAATACTTATAAAAGGTATCTTCCAAAGCAGCTTATGATAGTCTTTGAAGGAGTCTAAAGAAATTGAAAATGATCAGATGATTCATTTTCTAGAGGTTTTAATTCCCACTTCTTACATGCTGGCAACCATGCGAGTTACAAGATTCAGTCATGTTTTGTTCCCAATCATTTGTAAAACTTCTTGAGGGAGGACGGGATAAAAAAACAGCACTGAATATGTCAGAGGCTTCATAACAGAAAAATGGCAGAAAATTAAATGTTAACTTTGGACAGATTTCCAAATTCCACTCATTTCTCAGAAAGCAATTAGCAACTTTCTCACTCTGTTGGTAAATGTGTCCTCCGAAATGCAAGAAATTATTTCCAGGCTTCAGGGACAGCCATCCCCACCTTAAAAAACAGAAACTTCATCTGCACAGTTCACATACTGCAAGTGGTGGCTCAGTGGCACATCAATCCATTATCACTGAAAAGGATCATCTCTGCTATCAGCATTTTATGAGAGAAATCAACACACTGGATCTAATCTGCTGCCTGGAATCCTCAAATCACCTCTCCTGGCAGCGGCCATGAGCAGACAGCCACCTCACCTGCTCACCATACCTACATGGAGTGCTATTCTGGGACACCACTCTGCCCACATATTTGCCTCTCCTGCTTCTGAAGATTTAATTAAGTTGGACTTCACCCATTTCAAGTAGTACAGAAATAAAATTTAATTTATCTGAGTCATTCCACCTCTTGTAACCCTCTCTGAACTGTGGTCAGCTGGCACATCTCGGGCTGTCCACCAGTCAGAAAGATGATGTAAAGGGATAGCTCAAACAGACTGCATGGTTGCAAGTGTTGGCATTTCACAGAATCACAGAATGACCTGGGTTGGAAGGGACCTCAAGGATCATGAAGCTCCAACCGCCCTGCCTGGCAGGGCCACCAAACTTCCACGTTTACTAGATCAGGTTGCCCAGGGCCCCATCCAACCTGGCCTTGAACACCTCCAGGTTCATTTCAGTTCGTTTCAGAAGATGTTTTTGAACAAACACATCTGGTACAAGAAGCAGGATCTAGAAGTGTGCGTGCTTCCAGCATTTTCATCAGATGACAAGAAAGTCAAAAGGTCTCATTAATCACGGAGCTGTACCTCAGAAGGCAGATGCAAAGTGGAATGGAAAGGGAGCTGGGTGTGTGTGTGTGTCTCATGCAGTACTCCCTTACTCCCTTCCTCTGTGGTACGGAAGTGTGATTCTGTTGAAGGGGTAGCAAGTCCTTTAATTGCTAATGCTCTTTCTGTGGACGCCAGATCTCTACAGCAGATCTGGCATCAGGAAATATCTGTGAAAAAGAAATTAAATCTGTCCAAGTGCCAACCTGTATCACAAGGGCAGTTAGAAGGAAGAAGCATCTCCCAGATACTTTGTGACTCCCGACCCAGAAATTCAAGCCTATTTGATCTGGGCCAGCACGCTTGCAAAGAACAATTCACAGCTACACAGAAGGTGTTCTGCTTCTTTAAGGACAAATGACAAAGACATCATGGCTGAACAAAGTGAAATGGTTGGGAAGCACTCTAACTACTACTGACAGGACAATCCTTCCCAAATTTACCACCACGTTACCTTCTGATTTCACACGGAAGTACAAGCATTCCTAAGCCATGTGCTAAAAAGCTCAAAATGTAACCTTGATCACAAGGTTCTCCTACCACGGGAAGGTTGCAATTGAAATGATGGTGGTCTTCCCTTCCCCTTCGGGCTGACCAATGCCACAGCCTTTCTGAAGGCAACTTCAGCAGGAGCAGAAATATGAGGAGTGCTCAAGTCATTCAAAACTTTTCAAAGAACAAATTAGTCCAATTCCACTTCAGTGATTACATGCTTGCAGGTTAAAAGTTGGTTCTCATTTCAAACAGAGGCACCAGTCTTATTTCTTTCTTTTTTTTTTTTAATGTCCTGTCCTAAACCACAGCCCATGCACACAAGATGGATTGAAATCATTCCTATGAATAAATGATTCATTTTGTCTTTTTTACTAAAGATTGCCTTCTCCTATTAGGAGAGAGCTTTTTCTCTTGACCACAGTTGACATTATTCCAGGACTGCACAAGACTCATTCTCCTTCTTACCTCATTTTGTGTCCATGCAATCTTTTAATTCACACTTCTTATATCCTCTCAGGGCACATCCTCTGCTAAAGCACAACTCAATGCACTGGGCTGACTCTCAGGACCTACTATGAAACTCTCCATGGAAAGAGGCCCTGCTTTTCCAACTACTACATTTCAGAGGAAGAGCAGCTCACCTCCCTGCAATCCTATAGCCTGAGACAGCACAGAGGCAGTTAATTTGCAACGAGTAAATTTCTCCTTACTCACACTGTTATCACAACACCCCCCTAAATTCCTCAGACTGAAGAAATAAAAATACCAAAAGAACCCCCGCTGCCCCAAGAAAGCATTCTTCATCAGAGTAGCAAGTTCACTTTAATCAGCGGAGGCAGCTTAAACCCAAGTTCATGGTAGATCTAAGCTGCCACAGAAATGTGTTTTGAGCAGAAACATTATGGGAAGCTTCACAGAGTTGTTCTGTGATCCTAATATGAAGTAATAAGCTGTTTACCCAGCATGACTGTACTGGGATTAATTGACAAAGGAGGGGAGATTAATTGCTATTATTTCCCTGTCAGCTTCACTCCTCCACATGCACTCACTGATCTCACAGAGACTGCTCACAGCCTTTCACTGTGTTAATGTGTCAGAACTACCTCAGATGAAACAAAGTCCTTTACCAAAAGCAATGTCCAGAAGAGCAACTTGCTTCTAATCCCCTTCAAGTACTAATGAACCCAAATTTGATGCAACAGAATGAACTCTAGCACTCCTTCGCCCATCATCCTGTGTTCCTGTCAGCTTTTCTACCCATAAGCACACTAAGAACTGGAAAGGATTAAACAGATCTGCAGTGTGGCAGAGCAAAATGAAATTCTGAACTCTGTGAGGGGTGCAGAGGCAATGAAGGAGGAAAAGGGAATAGGGCACACATGTGAGTGGGAATTATGAGAAGCAGGATGAACTTTAAACCATCTCTTTAGACAAGATCTTAGTTCATGAGTGCAGCACTGTAACTAATGAAAAAGCAGCCATTAAAAAAATGTCAGTAAGAGTCCATTTTCAAAGGCCATACATACAAAAACAACTTTTTCTTGACATAGCCTAAATTAGGAATCCAAAGCAAAGCAGATACAGTATGACATCGCAAACGACTCAGCCCAGTTAACAGAACACGTTAACTAGGAGTTGACTTGAGATTCTGGGTGTGAAAGTACCTGTGGTGATGGGTCTTCCCAGGAAAAAGCTGGGCAGACTTGCTCCAGCTCTGTTCAACCATTATGACCACAGAGAGGAAACAAAACTTTCCCACATAAAACAGACCTAAGACTCTGGAATGCTGCTACTGCTGCTACCTGCTGTTCCAAGAAATCGAAAGACAATTTTATACTGGCTTCTAGTTTTTCTTTTTCCCACGAGATGGCAGCCTAGGAACACAGTAGAAAGGTTACATCCCCCTCAAAAATACATGATTGTGCTGGGGACCACCTTTCTTACAAACTGCTTTTTGATGCAAATTGCTCAAAACAGAAAGTACATAGAGAATTGAAAGGTGCAGAAAACTGAAAATCAATGTTCTAAACTGATATAAGAGTTAGCATCAGTCAGCAATGCACCCTCCCAGCAGAGCTGATGCTGCGTACTCAACTATCCCCTGACCCATTAGGGTCAGGCAGGGCATTTGTATAAGAATCTAAACTCCCTGCTCCCTTGTAAACAGAGAAGGCTGCATTTGCTCACATCACAAAGACCTTTGACCTCCTAACCCAGCAAATTACTGCCTTCAGCCAAAAATCTCTGGCTCTTATCATCCAGGAGTGTCAGGGATGAGAGATGTTTTACCAGATGTTTTATGTGCTGATGATCCAATCTGCTACAGTAAGTAGCTTGTGGCATTCAAAGTGTCACACACCTTTTAAAAAGTATTTCTTATGTTTTATTTGAATGCTCTTTTTGTTCATTTCATAGTTTATGTATAAAAAACACAGTTCTCCAAGAGAACTTTTACTCCAGGATGCAGGTCTCCAGATAGTCTGGTTTTTTCCATAAAGCTGTTTCAAATTCAAGTTTAGAGTCTATCAACTTGCTTGCTCAAAATTATGTTGTTGGCTTTTTTTTAGCACTGACAGAAATGCCCCTTCAAAGCTACTGAGCTCCACACAGTTTCTCTCAGTCCTACCCAGCAGTCTGGGCTACTCAGTACTGCAATCCAGTCCTGCAGCCAGACAATAACACAGCAACCCTGCATTAGTTAGCCAGACTGACCTGATTCCAGCCATCCACTTTCACCAGCCTTACCTGAATAACCTGGCAAACAATGACAAAGAAAGCCATCAACAAGGTCCACGCAGCTACCTCCATTCTGACATGGCTGGGACTCGCACTCGTCGATGTTAGTAAAGCAGGTCTCCCCTTTGAAGCAAAAATACCAATGTTAGTGCATGGATGTACTACTGAAGGATACAAATTGAAAGGCAACTGCATTCATGATGTTTTGCAGTTCTTTTCTGTCTTCTAAAAACATGGAAGAATTCTGTAAACTGTGTGTGCCACTCCTAACACCCTGACAAATAGATTCTATCATTGAAACAATTATGCAAAGTGAAGTGAGGAAAGCTTAAGCAATTTGCCTGCGTCAGGAAAGGGAACTGTGCCAGAATCAGAACTGCTGCACAACAGTGGACCAAACTTTTATCTTTTTCTTTAAAAACAAAAAACAACCCCCGCCCCAATTATTGTTAGTTTCTCCTTCCAAGCATTTTCCCCAGCTCTTAAATCCATGCTTTTACATATATTTATAAATGAGGGGAAAGGGTGGGTGGTATTTCACCCATCGTTTCTATCTACTCAAACCCCTGTCAATCTGCAGCAGGAAGGGGGCAACATTTACCACAAAACCTACCTGCAAAGCCTGGCTGGCACCAACAGAGGAAACCGGCTGCTTGGCTGTAGCTGAAATTGCTGGGGAAGTCAGGTTGTGACCCATAGTAGGACTGGTTGGATCGCTCAAAGCACACACCTCCATTGTGACAGGGATCTGTCGCACACTCGTTAACATCCTCTTCACAACGCTGCCCTGTGTAACCTGCCAGAAGACATCTGTGTAAGCATCATGCACAACTGCACTAAAACGAGTCACCCACGTATTGTGGTTGCCTTGAGGATGAGAATAGGAGCCAAAAGACATTGCAACTCATTGTGTAAGGAGTCCCAGAGTCCTCCAGTTTCTCCAGCACATCAAAGGAGGGAGCCAGATAACCAATTTGCAAGAAACTATTAATTTATGATAGAAAAACACACACAGGAAAAATGCAGAAAAGAAGAGAAAGAAATTTTATGGTTGAAGATCAGGGTGCATTTCTCAGTGAAGAGGTTGATCCAATCCTGGATGACCGGTAAAGGGAGATGCAGTGGTAGCCTCATGGTTTTGGATAACAAAACTTCACACTGGGCCATGCTGTACGACTGTTAAATCCTTACTGCTTCAACAGGGAAACTCAGCACGTGCTCTCTGTTGCAGTATGCCCAGGTGCTGACATACAAAACAGATTTCAAACTTACCTGTCCAGCAGGCACAGCTGTAGTTCTTGATTCCTTCAATACACGTGGCATTGTTTAGACAGGGCTCAGAGGCACACTCCAGGATATCCACCTCGCAGTGGTCCCCTTCAAAGCCTGTGTCACTGCAGTCACATTTGTAACTGTAGGACAACAAAACAGAGTGATGCAGAAGCTCCTGATTTTGTTGTTGAGCTTGTGTGAGGAAAGAGCAAATTGGGCTGACTGGAGTTAGTCTTCATACTGAACAAACAGGCCACACTAACTACAGAGCAGATGAACCTCAGCAATCTCTAAACCTATGTGCCTGTGAAAAGGCACACTGACACACAGGTACATTCTCACCAGCTGCTTGCACTGATCGTGATCTGCAAATCACTTCCCTTTGCATCTGATGTCAAATGGAAACAACAACAGGAACCACTTTCCACCTTCTTTTAAGCCTCTGAGGAGTTCTGCTACTGGAAAGGCCCCTCTCACAACATGCTGCCATTAATCACTCCTTCAGTTACTACCACTGGGATGTACAAAACACTAAATCCAACTCTTTCCATGTATTTTACTCTGATTTTTTAGGTCGCACTAAGTAGAATTTTACATCAGTACTGGTATCTAACTGCACAGATACTGATTTCTCACCTGTTAATGAGGTCTTGACACGTCCCATTGTGCTGGCATGGCTGGCTTATACATTCATTGATGTCCACCTCACACTGGATTCCCTGATAACCTGGCATACAGGTGCAGGTGTAGAACCCAATGTGATCACTGCACAGGGCCCCATTCTGACAAGGGTATGAATCACATTCATCTATTTCCACTTCACAGTTTATACCTTGGTTAGAAAAGAGAAATATTTGTGTTAAAAATCCATCAACCTGTGCTGCTTGCATTTCTGAGCTGGAATTGCAAAAGCCGTGTTATCAGATCCAACCGGCCAGCACAGCCATCTTTTCTAATTTTGCTGTAAAAACACTGTGAGCTTATGAACAGTGTGCAATTCTTAGAGATTAAGGACCTTTCATTATTACTGGAAAATGGAATTGTTTTCTCTGGATGTTAGTCTTAAAACAAAACTATAAGTCGTTTCGAGAATATACAAAGCTTTAGTTTCTCTCATTCGGGTTTGCTGAAGCAACCAACTAGACAGCACCTCACAAACAACATTCAATTCCTGAGTAAACCACGTTGATCTGACTTGCATGCACTCCTTAAAAATCTGAGCTGTTTTGATTGGGAATCCTTTCAGGGCAGAGAGGACAGGGGTAAGAAGAATCACACTGCTAGTCAGTGTTATTTAACCTTTTGTATTTTATGTAGCTCTTACAGTTCAAGTCAGATACAGTACTCTTCACTTGTGAAGTTATTAAGCAGATCCAGTGTCCTACATTAAAGGCAGCTGCATTTTGGGAATGGGAAAAGTGATCACAACCTGGTTCTCCAAGACATTGATCCCTTTGTTTAAATAATATTTGTAACTTGCTTTGAGACACGTAGGAAAAAAGAATTAGAGCAATGCAAGATGGTAATTATAGGAAGTCGTATTATGAAATGTTACTAAAATTTTGGCCAAAAGTAAAAAGAAATCTGGCATTTTTGGTCCGAAGTCTCAGCTTTCACTGACAGAATAAGACCTCCCATGCAAACTCCTAGGCAACTGTCTTGCCATTCTACATTCCACCACTTGAAATTGTCTATGACCTGACATCATCTCCACGTGTTAGTCATTGCAGTGGCACCTGCCAATCCATCTAAGCTCCGCTTCTCGTTAAAGGCTCAGGACGTACTGGAGTGGCCATCCTAATCCTCAGGAATGTGGGCCCCCTAATCTGCTGATTCAAACCTGTCAATACCCAGGCAAAACTCCCTTCACCCAAATTCCAGCTGAAAGCACCAGGAAACAACCTGCCTTAGTAAACAGAGGTGCTAGAACCTCTGAGGTCAGGATGGAGTGCTAGGCCACAAAGCTCATATCCAACATCAAAATAACTTGAGTACAAACTCCTCCTGCCACTTGAGTTATTTTATCACTTCCTTATCAGTAGAATCCCATAATCCTTAACAGACGATTCAAGAAAAGAGTCAAAGGAAACTGATTTGCAAAACTATGTTTGATACCCCACATCGGTAGCTATCTTAAGACCTAAAGAGAAATTCTGTTTTTTTTTCCTCCCAAGTCTCTGTTCGTTTTTATCAGAGTGACTCAGCATCAGGCACATTCCTGATGTTGCATTCCGCTGGTAATCAGCAGCATTCCTTCACAGCAACCAAACCCTTGAAACACTTCAATCTGTGACAGTGGAAGGCTGAGAAAGTTCATGTGCTAAGTGGTACCAGGCAGAAATGGGCACAGGACAACTGCATTCCACTCTGATAGCAGGGCTAGAAGAACCTCCCACTGCCTTCAGATAACTCACAGGTGTAGACTACTCTGAGTCATCAATAGCATGATGCACATAAAAGGGATACTTAAGTCATATGCCAAAAAACATTCTCTGAACATCAAAGAATTGGAAAAGAAGTGTCCAAATGAAAGCCACTCTATTCACTCCCCTTAGACAAATCCTGCAGGATGGGACAAAGAATTACAAACAAGTTTAACAGTCATACTTGAAAACACTAACTGTACTCCTTCTGATACTAAATCTCTTTTCTCGTATATCTCCCTTCGTTACATAGTGAGGCTAATCACACCTACATGATATCTAGTGCTCCTAGACTCGGATTGTTCCCCTACATTCATTCTTAGATCCATGCCTCTCAGCATCTGTACTGTCCACAGAAATCAGCCTCAACTATTGCCTGGAAGCTGCAAACACTACAACATTACTCCAACACAGAACCTGGTTTAGTCTCATAGCTGTAAAACAACAGCTTCTCATGACAGCTACTAGCACTACTGAACTTGTCAGCAGCAGACACGTGGAGCTACATGAATAGCAAGATGTAACCCAACCAACAGGGTAGTACACGAGCATGAAAGGGTACCTGTGTAGCCGGGGATGCACTCGCACAGATAGTGATCCATCTCATTCAGGCAGGTGCCATTGTTTTTACAGGGCCGGGATGCACACTCGTTGATGTCTATTTCACAGTTGTATCCTTGGAACCCAGGCACACAGAAACAGCTATACTCATTCACCCTGTCTCGGCAGATGGCTCCGTTCTGGCATGGGTTGGAAGCGCACTCGTCAATGTTGTCTTTGCAGTGGGCCCCGGTGAAGCCAGGTTGGCAGATGCAGGCATAGTCCCCAGGACCCTCGACACATGTCCCATTATTTAGGCAGAGGTGGCTAGAGCACATAGAACTTTGGCAGCCTTCTCCATTCAGTCCTGTTTGGCATTTACAGGTGTATCCACTTATACTATCTACACATTCAAAACGAGGATCTTTACAAGGGTTGCTCTCGCACTCATTAATATTAACACTACAATCAATACCTGCAAAGCCAGGCATACAGATGCATTCATATTCTGGAAGTCCTGGAGTCTTGCTGCAAACCATATGGGCAGGACAATTGTGTTTAGTGCATGCATCATAGAGGAGTTCACAGTTTTTGCCCATGTAGGCTATGGGGTGTGTGGGGCAGGTGCACTGGTACCCCACTTCCAAATCCTTACAGCTCCCACCATTTTCACACGGGGATGATGAACAACTGCTATCATTTTCAGAGTATGAAGTTCCTGTTGAGAAAACAGACATTTGGTTAGCTAGCATTAAGTAGTCTAAGAAAATAAAAGCTCGTCTACCAATCACCACACACGACTCAGAGGTATGTATTAATATACTGACTGAGGTTTAATATCTCAGCTGCTGCTTCTAAGGATTCTTTTATTTTTTGTGCTAGTCCACTAGTGACGGTATCAGAGAAATAGGCAACGCTCCTTGTGAGAGTCCTGCCTTTGTTTCACACTGAAAGTGGAAGCACTAGAACTTAACCTACTTTTTACATGTCAGAGCACAAACAGCTCTGCCATTTTTGCCACGTTCTGTATATATCTGTGGGCCATCCATTGACAGGAATGTCTCTGGGAAACCCCACACCAACAAGAAACAGTGGCAGGTATCAAACAGCCAGGAGCCTACATAGATCTGACTGCCCACAGCTCCCTGCCTTCGCTGCAGCACTGCTTTTTGAGAAAAGCTTTAAGATGCTGTTCTCTAGTCTAAGCATTTGCCAAGATTGCACACCAGAACTTCTCAGCTGACTTTAACCATTCTCTCATCCAGGCTATCGTTATTCCAGCCTATTTCTGGTTATATTTGCCTTGCTCTGGTGCACCTTCTACACACCCAGTAGTTAATCTGTGTCAATGGTTTTCTATCAGCTCTGCACCCCCATCAGCTCCCCAGCCTTTGTACATGAAGGTGGAAGCATCCGGCTTTAGGGCCTGAAAGGGATTTATAGGAGACTCTGGTTTACAAAAGCCTGCCCCTGCCCTGACCTCCCCCTAATTCCTCTCACCAGAAAACTGTGGTGATTCTAAGTCTTCTTTTAAGATGCAGTATTGATGGGGGAGGGAGAGAGTTCAGGGATTTAGACAGCCCCTTCTATTCCCATCATCATCTCTATTGCTCACCCCTCCCCTTCCTCTCTCATATGATGCTGGGGAGAGTTGCTGAGCATTGCACTGTCCAGCAATCTCATTATTCCGCCATGAACCCTTTTATTCTCAGATTCCCAGTCAGGCAGAAAACAAGGATGACGGAATCTGCCTGGAATCTCTGTAGCAATTAGTGTGGGAGCCCAGGAAACTATTCCCAATAGATTTACTAGACAGGAGATATGAGCTTTTGTAAACTTAATGAGTAACCAGCCCCAGCCTGCACTTTCCAGAGGCCAGAAGTACAGTCTGTGACAAGAGAAGAGCCTAAGACCACGAATGTGTTCAGAATGATTTCTCCGATTTGCAACAGAGTTCAACTACAAAGAAACTCACATTTATACAAACAGTCAGCAAGCACTGCTAGTGTAGAAGGCTGCAATCATCTCAAAGGCTGCGTGCACCATCTTCTGTTTCCATTATAAGCAGGCAGTCTAAACACTTCTTGCAAATAAGGATGCATAAAATTAATTTCATGTTACCTTCTCTTCCAATGTTCTTTCCCAGCACGTACACCTTTCTGCAGCTACTCTAATTTGGTTCATCGTATGACTGCATTGCTCAATGATGTGTATTAGTCATTAAGTCTTGCCCATGACATCCAAAACACTGAGTCAGATACAAAAGGGCTGAACTACGTAGATACCAAGTTAAGCAAATGTGAAGTTTCTTCAAGAGACAGAAGGCCTTCTTGGTTTACCAAAGACAGTAGCAAATTAACAGGTAAAATCCCAGTCTCCTCGAAGGTCACTACAGTTACCAACAACAGCAGAAGCTATCTTGTTATGTGTATTCATAACCAAATAGAATAACAGAATCAGTTATGTACAGGATGGCATAAAGTCATTTCTTGCACTACTACTCTATTAGATTTAGCTTCTTCCTATGACCAAATGTTACTTGAATTAGGTCTAAAAGTGATGACATCAGTAGGACCTGAGACCTCACTGTGGAGAAAAATGATCCCATTTTCAAGATTAGTTATTAATAACCAGCTTACGTTATCATATTGATCTGCAGATTCTGATTCTGTATGCCACGGGTCTCAATGGTTAACAAAATTTCTTTCTCCTGCTTTCTGTATTTTATCTTCTAATTGTAAATTTAAAACATTCTTGGCCTCAGGCAGAAGAGGCAGTTGGATACACTGAAGGCAGAGCCAAGTTGAAAGCAAAACCCCTTTTTACTACTTCCCAACTGTTCTAAGCTCTTGCTGAACAAGGCAGTGGTCATTACAGGAAATGCTGCACCTCTTGGAATTGAAAATCAAACAGGTCATTAGCAAAGGCTCCTTTCCACTCCTTGTGAGAGCTCTTTGGCTGGAGATGCTTCAAGCATAACACTGGAATCTTTCCACATCAAAAGATGTACATTACCTGTGTGCGTCAATTAACCTTTTCCCTTAACAGACTGATGCTAGGCAAGGAGAAAGGTCATTACTAGAGACAGTAAATTTCTCAAAGCAAGAAGAAGGCTTTGAGGAGAGAACTCAAAGCCTTAAGTGCCCAGGAGAACCAAGCAGTTGGCTGCTGGTAGGGATGCCCAGGCAACATTAGCTGAGATCCTGAAGTAGAATTGCTCACAGGACATGGATGGAGCAAGCTGAAGAAAATGCAACTTTATGTCACATGAAATATAACGGAACCAAAATCGCTTCAAATTATTCATTGTACTGTAGCTTGCAGATAGTTAACCATGCATTTCCCCTGCCCAGTAGAGGCTGCAGGGGCACTAACCCTAATGTTGTGCTAATAAGCACAACAGAAAAATTAGCCTTTCCTGCTACACAACATACTGACCATAAAAACAGGCAATTCAGACCAGGCTGTTTTATGAGAGTAGCCACCAAAAGGCAGGAGTTCATAACTTTCCACAGAAGCCGTTGGTTCTGGATCAACAAAGACATTCAGGATTTCTCCTTTACCTTTCACAGGAATAACACAAATCAGTGACAATTTTAAGTGAAAAAACATGAAAAAAAAAATAAAAATGAAGTAGTGCTGTACTGCAATCCTACTCTGAAATGAAACTGGAGAAGACTACAGTTTCTTTGAAGAACACGTTCCAGGCATTTAGGGTTGGATTAGGAGGGACTTCAAAGGGCAACAGTCAGATATAAAGCATTCCTTGAGCTTTCTCAGGATAGGTCTGGTTTTACACTTTAGAAATAGCTGACAAAGGTTCTCCCTGAAACATGCAGTTTGTGACCTTTTCTATCACTTTAAGGCAAATGAGTTGTTTTTTTTGCCAGGCTTTGTTTTAATAATTGACTTCACTCAATTTATACTTGATAACTTTATTAAATGTTCTTGTCAAATGGCAATTACAACATTCAGGTATATATCAATAAAATTAGAAGCAAGAAATTAACAAGACAGCAGGCAGCCTGAGACCCCTGCAGGAGTTCACCATCTCTCCCCTGAGAGTTGGGAGGAATCTCTCGCTTCACTGTGCCAGGACAAGGTGCCCTGCAATGCCAAAGAGCTGTGAGAACTCAGAGACTGTGGGAGGAAGATGCCCTTCAAGGCTGCTGTCCTTTTAGTTAAAAAAAAAAACACCACAACTGTAGCTTTGTTTATTCTGTTGTCTTACACACTTTGAAACCTCTGCGGTAACTGTCCCACAGCATGAGTTGCACTGAAATCAGTTCTTTCAGATTTCCCAGTCTACCCCAAACAATTGCTAAGATAATACACTGAATGTATTCACAGCTCGTGATGTGTTACTCACTGCCTTGTATCTTCTGGTTTTGCTTTTCACAAGTTTGGTTTTTGAAGGCCTGAGGAAACTATGACAGATATTGGATGCTTATGGGCTGGGGATACACCTGGCCTCATGGCAGATGCTCAGTACCACACCTTCATGGAAAAAAAAAACCCTAAAATTTAAAAAAATAAATAAATAAATAAATCTCTTTCTCTTTCACTTTAATTTTAGCAGTTCAAGCTGTTGCTTCACATGGCATCCCTTAACTGTCACCGACCATACTCACTGATAACTGACTACCTTAAAGGTGCCCTAGAGGCCACTTAACATTCCAAAAGGGAAGTGGCATGCCTGGTGTTGAGATTAGCCCAGAGATTACCTTGCTTCCTTCTCACTGAAGGACAGCACTGATGCACAACCAATGCTGTGACTGCTTTTTTCCCCAAAAGATATTTTATGCCTCATTCAAATAAGACAATATTTTCTCAACACACACCGAAAAAATGATGATCAGAGTCAGCGGTAACTACTGAAGATCTTCCCCTCTGAACACCTGCTCACACATGTGCACAGCACGCACAGTACATTCTCATCTTGTCACTTTCTCCTGATTATAATCTCTCATAAAAGTATCCTTAATCATAGACACAAATGCTGCAAGAGTCAGGATACCAGAGAATTATTTCCTGATGTGGCAAGAACATAATGTGAGCTTAGGCAAGTCAATTGAATTTTCTGTATCAGACTGTCCAACCTTTGAAATATATACAAGTGTTTATTTTCACCAGCATCCTGTAAGATTAAACTATGCAAATCTAATACTTTAGAGGTATTAGTGAATTAGGGAAATATAAAGTTGGATTTTTCCCCTCTCGATAGTATTTTTGCACATGACATCGTTACTACAACCACCGAGCAACAGGAGAAATGATCACAGAGAAGGGCATATTTTGTTTCCTGTTTCTGGATTCACACACATTTTCAGTACTTCCAGGATCTGAACGTTCACCCACTTCTCTGATCTGCCTGAACCATTTCAGGAAGCAGGCAATGCCTAGCAGGAGGAGGCAGTCCCTACAGCCCTGCCTGATGGGCATTTTACCCAGACTACAGGAACACCAATGACAGAAGGACCTGTCCTTCCTGTCTTTGGGTCAGCCCCAAGGCAAGCTGTCTGAGACTAAAAGATAAGAATCTAGACGGGTCCAATTTTTCTCATCCACCTCAGCTTTTCTCTCCCAGGAAGCCAGTACAATTCACATCACCCAGATGAAAAGTGGGATGTAAAATGTCAAACTGAAGCTGCAGAGCTTTTAACAGGTAACCAGGCTACTTGTCTAACCAATAGCATTTCCCCAAGTCTGAAACCAAGTACAGCAAGAACACACATCATGCTCCTCAAGGACCTATTTATGTGAAGGAGTCCCAAAAGGAGGAGAAAAGAGATTACATGCTTCGTCTCCTCAATTAGCACTTTTGTTTTCTATTAAGCAAGTTCTACCAGACAGGATTTAGACGCAGTCTCCTCTATTATTTTAATGATATACTTTGGGAAAAGACTGCTTATTGCCTACAAGTTGTAATTTATGTTTCTGAAATTATTATTCATCCATTATGCATTAAGTATGTTTTGTGCAAGGATTTGCCCTGTTAAGTTCTTTGACTTCCAGGATATTTTACATCTTACCCTTGATGATTATCATCTTTGATGAAAATTTATGGCAGACTCAAGAAGAAAGGGGTTTCCTTCAGGTATATTTCAGCAGCCCAGTTTGCTATAACAACTTGAAAAAAGACAAGTTACAACCAACTGTGAGAAAAAGAGGCTTCCAAACAGCAGCCCCTAACTGCACCACAATAACTGAGCTAGAGGAATCCTCAGAGTCTAAACTGCATAGGCCCAAAAGCTCAGCCCAATGCAGCGCTCACCCCTGCACGTTTCCTGCTTGGGAAAGATACCAAGGGCAGAAGGGGCACTCCTCACCTCAAGCAACAAGGAATTTAGAAATCAGAGAATGAAAAAAGGAACAGAAAGAGTTATGTTTCCATGACAACAGGAATGCGTGTGCTTATATTAGCAAATCCCTGCTGACCTCTGCTGATCTTTCCCTGTCCTGGTCAGTGTAAAGGATTAGTGGCAGGGTGCACGCTGAGACCTGTTCCCAGATTCTCAACAGAAACAAGGCCTGGGCAAGCCTGAAAAGGGGCTTTAGCATTGTGTTCCCTTTCTTCCTTGCTAACTTCAGAAGCATCTGCTATGGAATGTAATAACTGAATGAAACCGAACCCTTCCTTGTGAAGTATCTTCAGTTTACCGGTACAGGGAACACATAAGGACTATGAGCAGGCACTTAATGCATCCTTACAAGCCCCATGTCACTCTCAACACAGGACAATGTTGCTAGTCTCAATACAAACTATGTTTTGGGGTGTTCCTAAGTTGTCAGCCTACCTCATGCATTGTTTTTCTGTGTTATTGGAGACCAGCAGGTTCCACACAACATTTACATGCTAAGTTTTTGTTATGGCAAAGCTATTTCATGGCAGATATGCACAAAGACTATTAGCATAAAGTATTCACGAAGAATTCATAAAGGCCTCGACCACTAGATCTCCATGAAGACAAGCATAAGATGTGGCTCATTTTCCTACTGTGAAAAATGCATAATATTTCCCCCATCAAAGAAGAAGAATGCTGATTCCTGCCTCTCTCCCACCCAGCTTACCCAGTGAATTGCTGAAAGGTGCCAAATGGTGAGCAGCATCAGTGCCAATATTATGGCCTGAGGCATTAACACCATTAGTAAGAAGTACCACTTCAGGGAATTAAATTTACTCTTAACACAGAACAAATAGCCAGCTAGATCTTTTTCATTATCTGTTCAATGTTTTAACACACATCTGAAGATGTACCTTCTATTATCTTGCTTCTAACACCTGGAGAAAGACACTAGTTATAAATAAATGTTTTATGATACCATTGAATATATTGCCACAGTAACCCTTTGATCATCTGTTCTTAACTCACTCCTTTATTTCCCCTTGATAAACACTCCTCCAAGCTAACTAACCTTCATGGCTTACGCATTCTCTGATCTCTCAGCCATTTCCACAGATCAAATACAGAGACGGGGGTTTCCTGTGTACTCAGTTAACCAAAATGAGTCATAAGATTTAATTTCCAATTCTTATTTCAATATGTTGACAATCAACAAAGTTGGAAAGCTCATATTTCTTTGTTCCCAGGTTTAGAAGAGAGTGTGTGATTTAAACTAACTGTGTGTCTGAGCTATTCTCAAGAGCCTGCAAGTAGAGCAGACAGTGAGCCGCCCAAGAAAAGTTTTGTCTGCACGTGCTCTCCCAATAGGCATCCAAAGCATGTTCCAGGCCAAAGGTATGTGAGTTACTGTGCTTGCTGGGGAAACAGGAATGAGCAGACACTTGGTTTTGTTCTCCAGAATCTACTATGCTCTTCAGAACACAACAAATTAAGCTGAGAGCTATTCTGTTCATTACACAGAAAATTGCAGTGAAACTGGAATGACGTGCAGAGTCTGTTCCACTCCCTCTGGAGCTTATTTTAAACAACTGGAGATAGCGTGGGTCTGGAAGCAGAGTGCTCTTATGGTTACAGCTTGCAATTGACCATCCGGACAACCAGAATTTTATCAACACATTCTCAATCAATAACTTAAGCCACTCTGTGCTACAATGACGTTCATACCTAGCCAATTAAAGTAACTAAAATAGTCACATGCCTCAGAAGGGCAAGGAAAAACATTTCCTTCCTCATGGCCTTAGAAGTGCTACAGGTGCTACAAAAATTCCACCATTCAGTACAGTTACAATCTGGTAGAATTCCCCTTGCAAAATAGGAGAGGGCAGAGACTGGCAAAGCAGCTTTCCTTGAGCTTCCCTGGCTGTACTGAGAGGTGTCGCCCACCTGCACTCCAAAGGACATTCTCAGTAAATGACTGTTCCAGAAAAGAGTTTCACCCAAAAGCTGTGAGTGCAACGATCAAACAGCACAAAACCCCAGAAACATGCCAGTTTCCAGCAGCCCCATACTGAGCAATACAGTAGGTGCAATGGGCCTTCCTTCTGCACAATACAAAACCACCATAATTGCTTCACACTTCAAACCAGTAGCTATGGTTACTAGATACAAAAGACAATCCTGCTGCTTCCCTGTGGCCAGAGGAATTCCAGGCACTTGGAGCCCACACAAAGAAGCTGGTACAAGGGAAACAAAAAGGAATCCAGACTAAAAGTGAAAACCAAAACCAGTCTGACTTTCATAGTATTAGTCAGACGTGACCAGAGCAAAGTAAATTTAGGGAGGCTTCAGGAGAAAATAAAGACCGAGAGGAATGAAAAGAAAGCTGAAAACCTTATCCAACACTCAAAAAGAACATCAGCATCATCCAGTGCCATGAGAAAAACCCAAATACAGCGTTCAGCAGGTATCAGCAGCAAGAAGGCGCTTTGACCATATTTTTTACCCTTCCTTTTTCACGTCACTCATCACTGTTGAGTGGCAAACAAACAGGAATTTACAGACAGGTACTGGCCATGCAGTGCTGAGAGCAGGAGGAGGCCAGTTCAATCCCAATCATATTTTCCAGTAAAAGGTTAGACACTTTCCCGACATGACCTTATAATCCCCAGATGACTAAAACAGATGTCTAGGCCCAGCAGATCACCAGACACCTATTCCAGAAGAAACAAATCTCTTTCTTATAGAGCCTAACAAATTGTACACAAAGGTGACTTCTGAAGCACAGACACATTCACATGGACTTGCACAACGTCAATATGCTACGGGCTATAAAATAAGCTTTCAATGTGGAAAAAAACAATGAAAGACAATCAATATAACATACGCTGTTACATCATCACTTCTTGTGCTTTCTTCAAAATTTCTAAGGGAATTCTCATGCGCTGTTTCTTCCTCCACATTTTGTACCACAGATGCCTGACACTTGAGCACGCCGGTATATTCCCCTATATATTATCCTCTTTAGCTTTGACATCTCTCTAAAATATATAGAATTGGAATAAAGCTCTTTATTTCTTCTGTGCGGGCACAATGGTGAAATCTATAACTTTTCAGAGGAGAAAATATCAGCTGAGTACTTAATTACATGGAAGTGCACACACTTTCAGCTCTAGAGGATAAATTCATTCACATGTGCACAGGGAGAATGACAAAAGGAGACAAGAAATAAGTAAAGGGAAAAACTTATCTACAACAGAATGCCTTTTATCTTCCTGATAAGAAATTTTCAGGCTCCATCTAATTGTGAGGGTGACATTTTGTCGGGTTACCTTTACAACACAAGGGCAGATCACAGACTTGATCCAAAGTTACTGCATATTAGCTGGGTAAGAATTAGGCACAGAAGACAAAAACTTACCCCAGAATAAGAGGAAAAGTGGCATCAGGAGAGCAGCATTGTATACCCTGGATGTAGTTTTCTTTAATTCCATGACAAGTCTAAGAGTGGCTGTTCTAAAAACCTCAGGGGAGAAACAGCAGTTGCAAGCTACTGATTACCAGCTCTCCCCACATCACGGATTTCAGAAAGTTTTCTCTACCCCAGGCACCCACTCCATACCCCTCCGAACTGGGGACTAGCACTAACACCGTGGACAGAGTCCCTGTTCACTTTGAAATGCTTTACTCATGTTCCTGGAACACAGAGAAAATGCTGCCTGGATCACATGGATTGAACTGCACAGGGCAGCACAAGCCGGATTTACAGGCACAGCAGCTGAAGCTCATCCATGCCCCCAGTCAGAAAAGAGTCCCAGGCTGTCAGAGGTAGCAGGAAATTGGATAACTGGGAGAGTCAAGGTATAAGGCAAAAAGAAAATGGGTTCCCAGGTGTTTTTCCTGCTTTTTGAACTCCCTCCACAGGGAAAGGAACCTTGTATCTCCATCGCTGCCACTGGAGCTCAGAACTGTCCTGAGGACTAAGGGAGGGCTGAGGACTGTTTCTAGGATGCAGGTTTCTATACAGTCACTACTTGAATTCCAGGTGAAGATCTTTAATACTTTTCCAATAAAAGATGGCTTGTTCAAAGTCAAGTCAAAAGCCAAAAAGCCTCACTATTCATTGCAAAGAGCAGAGACATCAGCCTTCACTGCTGCCTCATGAGATGTGCGAACCCACAGAATACACAAACTCACAAAAAGTAGATAAACCTTCTTTTCCTAATTAAGGAACAAGTGCAGAGATCAACAGAAGTATCTGAATATCACAAGCAGCAAAACACACCTCCACACTTAGACGTGCTTATTTTTAGAAGTGGAAAAAATCAACAGCATCCATTGCCTTATGGGAGTCACTGGAAACAGACAGAGCTCACACTCAATTGTGACCTGCTAAATACCTCTAAACCCACACCACAATTGGATTAAATTAACCCTAATGAGAATTACGTATATTGCCTCACCCCTCCACTGACAACTAAAAATAGAAGATGCCATACAAATTCCTAGTTTAAAAGAAGAGGGCAGGAATTGGTGCAGACCAGCCTGTACTGTTTACCTAATCCAGAGCTTCATCAGTTTCCCTCATTCCCAAACTCTTAGCAATACCTGTGCCACACTTCAAAAGCAAGTGTGAAACTGATGACAACATAGTTCCACATTTTAGACAAGTTACACACTAAAATACGGACTCCTTCTCACAGACATTCTGCTATTAAATAGAGAATACCAGAAATAAGCTTCAGCCACAAGGTATGAAGAGGTAAAGAATTCAACAACACCCAAAATAAACTCAGATTCACACAAATTTCCCCAATTTTAACTTGAAAACACAGGGTAACGTGCAACAGAATAAAGACACTTCCAAGTTGGTATATTTAAATGCTAAAACTGAAAGTAAAAGTAGCTAAAAATCAGGAGAAGCCTCTCTTAGGGTCTTACGTGAGGGTACAAAGCTGAATGTGAAACTACAACAGTGGTTGGAACTAAGGTGTGAGGTTTCCCAGTGCTTTTGCTGTTACGTGTTTGCTGACTGTGGGATCTTACCTAGCAAGAAAAAAAACCCAAAAACTAAAAAGACAGCCACCTCGTAAGAACCTGATGAAAGCAACAACAATCCTGCAATGGGCAATTTATATTATCTGCACATCCTTATAGAACAGACAGGATGATGGACCAATGCAGTGAAATGGATTATTACTACATTGTTTTTACCTTCAGTGCAGAGGGCAGGATAGTAACAGCAAGAACATTTTCATTACCAAAACACAGACACAAATGGTTTGGCTCACTTAGCTGACTTGGAATGCTCCAGAGATGATATATCACATGTTATCAACCTTATCTGGACCACTCCGTTCCCATCTCCATCTCTGGTGTCTTCAGTCTGTTTTCTCAAGATCAGCCTCACTGAGGTTTTTTTTACAGCCACCTCAGCCATCTGGAACTCATTTCTTTCTCTTCAGATTCTCATTTTGCTGTCAAGGACTTAACCAAGCACTGACACATGCAGAACCTTTTTGCTCATATTTTTTTTCTGCCTCACCTGCGTAAATTGCACTGCTCTAATTTTTCACACTGCACTTTTTCCAGATCAAAGCATATACGTATGAATCCACTGCACAGCTAACATGGGAAGAAACCACTACAACCCCGGACAGAGACCTGCTGCATGCTAGCAAGACTCAGAACAAAGCAAACAGTTTAGCTGAGGCTAAACTACTAAGAAGGCCAAAAGGAACATTATTGGTGGCTGGGTGCATTTGAGATGATGTCTCATGCAGCAGCTTCCTGTGCAAACATGCAGTTCTTACTCCAGAGCCTTCATCTAGTCAGCCACTGTAATACTGTTGGGTTCAAACCAAATTGCTTATATGGTCATTTTATCAATAATATTATACCTGTAGGAATGCTCTAATATTTTTGATGCTACTATTTCATGCATTTGCCACAACAGGGTTTGGATTTGAGCTACCTGGGAAGTCCCTGCAGAATGCAGTTCCCAGCTGAAGGCTTCCACAGACAAGAGGTGTCACAATCTCATGTTTGTACTGCTGCCAGACATTGTGAATTCTGCAGTGCAGAGTGTGTTAGGGGGGATGATTCTCCTAAAAAGGGTTGGTTTATTCTCTACAGCCCCTGATAACACCTCCATAACCTGCTGGGACTTAAGGTTCATTTAGCATCGCTCTTTGCTCAAACTGCTAAAGTCTACATGGGTTATAAGATACCTTCTTTCATTATAGTAAATAAAATACCTTAATCTAATGCCTGCATCCAAGTGTATTAAAATTTAATTTTTCAACATTCACAACTGCAATTGTATGGGATTTTGCCAGCATAAATGGCAGACCTCTTCTGTGCTGGGCCCTTGGGCTTACAAAAACCAATGTGGGTATTAACCAGCTTAGTCCAATTAAAGGACCTTAATGCAACTTTGCTAAGGCCCTGATTTGTTAGGCTTGACTACATCTGCAAAGAAAGAGCACAATTGGGTGGATTTGTTATCTAAAGAATAAGCTGCAAGTCCTTAGTCATCCTTGCTAAAGCCTTCCCCAAACTGGCCATGGATTGTGCTACCACTGCACTACTGCAGTCCAACGTCACTATAATCTGCTCTTTAACATAGTATTAAAATTAGAGCCAAAGGACACAGCTGCTTTCGTCTGTGTAACACTCATTACCGGAGACTTAAGGACAGCAAAACAGCAAGGCTTCTATTCTCAGCTGGTAGGCAGGAAACTTTGCAAGCCGGAAATGCATGCCATGAAAATGGGGCAGCAGCAGGCAAGCTGGATTAGCAGAAAAGAGAGGGTGCAGGTTTGGGGTACCCAGCAGAACCTGTTTTCTACATTCTGTACTCGTCTGTAAACTTTCTGGAAAACAATCCTATTCATTTTTCTACAAACAGTTCAGAATGGACTGCACAGTGAAGTACCTACATAAAAAGTCAATGCTTTCAATTCTAAGAACTATGTATACTTGCACATACTGCACCGCTTTTCCTCACACAGGTGTTAAATAATCTGCTAATATTACAGACTGTGTGATATGTCAGTCAGTGTCACAGACAGAAGCTGGTAAGAATGCAGTTGTTCACACCTCCTGCCTGTGTACATACTGTACTGAGAGAGTCTCACCTCTCCCTCCCTACAGCTCTGGAACCTCAACACAAATATTCCACTGTTCTGAACTGAACAATACAACACAAAAGAATCACAATTTCCCCCCCTTTTTTCCCCCCTCCCTGTTTTCCTCTAAGTGTTGTTAGGCACAACTCCACGTGACTGCAGACTTGGAACTGGGCATGTTGAGCTACCTAAGAAAGAAGTTTCCAGTTCCACTCAAAACAACTGTGAGGAAAATGAATAAATAAACAAACCAACCAGTGTTTCAATACACTCTTCTGCTCTCAATCACAGTGGAAAGTGCAGGGTACATTAAAAAAGACTTCAGGCTTTGGAATTCCAAGCCTACAGACAGGCCAATTTCACAAACTGAAAGGTTCACACACAGTTTGATGTAACACAGATGAGGTCATTCTTGAGGGCTCACTGGGGTCCAATCTCCCAACGTCTCCTCCTGTAAGACAGCTCCCCTTACAATTCACATCAGCAATTTTCCACTTGGCCACTAGATGTCCCTTCTGCACTGCACAAATTCACACAAAGACTGAAAATAATGTACTATGCATCACCTGTGCTACCGAACAAACACGACTAGAAATATCCTGAAATGCAGCAGGACTGTGCCAAGGCAACACCCTGAGCACTGCAAGGCCCACTGCACCATGCACACACATGACAGACAAGCCAAGAAAAAGCTCTGTCTGCAAGTCAAAACTTGAGAGCTGCTGCTAAAAGAATCACACGTTTTCAGTCTCAATACATCCTAATCACGCCTTTTAGACATAATAAACTTAATTAACTACACAGTATCTAATATATGACAGTGATCATTCTTGGACAACAGCAAATAAACTGCCAACATAAGAAGACATCACAAAAAGGCTGCTACTTCATGCTACGTAACAAGTGAATAGAGAAACATGAGGGATGGAAGGATGGTCAGAACTCTGACCCAGCCTCACTTTCCTGAAACACGATCACGATTTCATAGAGAACCATAGTGTAGAGGAGGAACAGCAGCCCAGGAAGACACAGGTGGAGCAAACATTTATGTGTGGGAGTTTCACAGAACGATCCGTGCGGGCAAAGGCTGAACGCAGCAAACACGTTATGGGAGGCTGGCAGTGTCCCGCTCCGCACATCCCGGCCATCCGACGCCACCGCGCGGCACGCGGCTCTCCCTGCAGTGATGCACCAGCGACCTGGAGCGGACAAAGAACAGCTCGTGTCTGCGGTACAGCTTCAAACGAGGGAAAAAGTCTCCGAAATCTTACTGAGAAACTGGGACAACACTGAATCCTCTTAAGAAAAATGGCATCTTAACAAATTTCTTCTAACCACTGTTACCAGCAAATTCTGAGAAGACACCTTTTTGCCATAGGTCTGGAGTTAGGATTCGAGAGGACAAAACTGAAGCAGACTTCCTAAAGCCAGAAATCATCTGCTCTGTATTGCAGTACTGGCCACGTGGAGATCATTACAACACGTCTCATCTCAGAAAAGCGCTAGAACTATAACAATAATATCCAGTACATGCAGAGAGCCTTACAGCTTCTTCTCCAGCATATGAGCCCTTTCAAAACATACACAGATGAGGCCATAGTAAAGATGGAGCCAAGCTTCTGCCAAGTTATCTCTAAGAGAAGTTGCAGAAGTCAGGCTCTAACCAATGCATGCAGCCTTTGATCTCCGTCAGGCTCTGTCGGAGCTCTGTAGGTCAACTTGGAGGCCCTTTGATCCTCTTTCCCGGCTCACAGCTGCCCCAGTGGAAGCCGGCCCCTTGCAGGAGGCCTCTCTGGGCAGCCGGCGCTCACAGGAAGCAGCTCAATGACTGTCAGAGGTGCCGGGCAAAAGATTCAGCAAGTAAAACGCTGCGGCAGGAGGCAGCACGTGTCCAAGACGGTGCCTGAATCCAAGACAGTTTTGAAGCTGTGTTGAATATTTACTATGAGATCGTTTTTGTCAGAATGCTCCAATGCTCCCAACCGTCCCTTGTTGCTGAGGAGTGCCACTTAGAGAGACGCTTCCGGGCCACTCGGGGGCAGTGCCGAGCAGTTTTCTGACCTACAAGCCAAAAACCAGCTCCGAGGCAACCTTCTAAATTAGCATGTTTGTTGCAACTGTCTGCATTGCTGGCAACCCTGGAGCGACGCCAATCCCCAGGGCGCTTAATAGGCTTCAGGGGAAAAGCTGAATGCTCAGGCAGAACCAACGCTGCCTGCCATCAAAGCCAAAGCAAGGAGTATACAGGTGATCCCTGCAGCAGAGCCCAGGGGAAAGGAGCATCCTAATAACAGAAAAGAAGGCCAACGCAAGGGGGAGAAAAGGGAATTTTGGAGATGAACAACAAACACATGGAGCTGCACCAGGTGAGCACACAGTGAGCATGTTCTGAAACAGCCCAGCCCGAGTCCCATCGCATGCCATATATGATGTGGGTACCAAGAAAAGCACACCTCTGAAAACTGCATAAACCAGCAAGCATTGCCTCATTTGCCTTGCAGGAGTAACCTCTGATCTCTCACAGCCATCATGCACACAGCAGGCTCTGTAATGAAGCCTCCACAGAAAACAGGGCATGTTCACCACAGCAGGCGCGGAGACATAACATGGATGCAGACCACAAATCTGCCAAATATTGAAGAGTTTTCTCCTGGATGACAAAGATGTGGGGTTTGCTTTTGTGCATCTGCACCTTAATCTGTTATTCTTGCACACTTAATTAAGCCTAATCCCTCAGTGCTTTTGCAGTAGCCTTGTTTGTACCTGGACAAGGGTAGGCTGAAGCTTTTAGGAGTTCAGCGCTTTTTTCTCTGCCCTGAGGGAAGCTCTAGTTTATATTAGTTCTTTTAGGGAACATGGTTTGTGCACATTTTCTACATCATTTCTTCCAACAGTAGGCAAAGCAAGTTCCTGCTGAGCTTTTGCTAAAAGGTAATATTGATCTGCAACAGAAGCATCTGAATCTTTAGCTCTGCTAACTGGTGAGCTGAATGTGCACACGAGATCATCAATATGTCTGAAACAACAACTGTGTGATGGACTTACTGGAGCAGGTCCAGAGAAGGGCAACAAGGTTTGTGAAGGGCTTGGAAAATCAGCCCTATGAAGAGAGGCTGAGGGAGCTGGGCTGTTTAGTTTGGGGAAGAGGAGGCTGAGGGGAGACCTTATTGCTCTCTTCCAGTATTTGAAAGGTGCTTGCAGTGAGAGCAGGGCAAGGCTCTTCTCACTGGTGATGTGATGAGGGAAAATGGCCTCAAGTTGCACCAAGGTAAGTTTAGGTCGGATGTTAGGAAACACTTCTTTACAGAAAGGGTAGTTAAACACTGGAATGGGCTCCCCAGGGAAGTGGTTGAGTCACCATCCCTAGATGTGTTTGAGAGCCGCTTGGATGCGGTGCTCAGAGATATGATTCAGCAGAGCATTGTTAGAGTTGAGGTACTATGGTCAGGCTGCGGTTGGACTTGATGATCTTTGAAGTCTTTTCCAACCTGGGTAATTCTATGATTCTAGGGGGGAAAAACATGGAAGCAGCAATAGAACACATCTGAGACAGAAGAGCCCATATACACAAGAGGACCCAGAAACTTACAGTATTGAGTGATGTCAGCAGATGAAAGCAAACACACAGGGAACTACTTTCTACTTTTCCAACCTATTTCTGAACAAATCCACAGGAACAGAGAACTGGTAAATCCTTGTAAGAGCACAACGGTGGCTTCACCAAGAGTACAAGTGTTTCAGTAAGAGAAAGAATAAGCACCAAGGCAGCTCTCTTGGCCAGAAACATGTAAGGCTTCTGATGCTGCATACAAAATAAGAGGATGGATCCAGAAACTTCCCAAGAACTATGGCAAGAAACCTGGAAAGAATTCTAATATTTTAAATCAGATGTGTGATGCCAGTCCAGCCTTGCCATCCACCAACGATATATATCTCTGGAAAGAAACATGATAATTGACAGCTCATTGGAACACTATCCACTTTATGCCTGAGAAACTCCATTGCAACTAAGTCACCCCTATATTTATCACAGCAAGAAGCAGCATCTTGTATATTTAAAGAAGATTCCATGCCAAGGCCAATTTGCCAGAAAAATTTATTGTGCTTGAATGCCCTATGAGATGGAAGCCACAAATCTGACAGTTTAAATTCTCCTTTGCTTTGGGAGTGGGTGAATATACCAGCCTGGCTATACTGTTTGAGTATATGGTTGGGATGAATCTGCTTCCAATTCAGCTTTAGCTCCTCCTCTTTCTATTAAAGGACTTGACTTCAGAAAAATTTCCTTTCAGTATCTGTAACCAGAAAGCAAGCCAAAGTATAGAAGGACAAGCTTCCTGTTATAGTAGAACAGTGGCAGAAAATTAATTTCACTCCATGATATTTGGATCATTCTCTGGATCTTTAGCTTTGCTGGCTTGTACATTCAGTGAGTCACAGATGTTTGGTAAGAGCCTGTCAATGCTTTTCAGAAAAAGCCTTTGGCTGAAAATGTAAACTCCATTTGATCCTAAATCTTTTTTTAATGCATGACTCTGAACCAAGGGGCTTTGCATATTTCTGCTAGTCTCACTTCTAAAAGGTCAGGAGGGCTATGACTCTGGAGAAAACGGAATCCGAGAAGCAAGCAGAAAATCTCTTTAGATGTGTGTGTTCTGAGAAAAAGATAAAATCACTGTCCATCGGGGTAGACGAGACTAAATGGGAATATCTCCAATTCTGGTTCTACCTCTCTCTGCCAAGCTTGTCAAACCACAGGTTCCTTTTCCTTCTGTATTTTCTTTTATTCAGACCAGACAACATAACATGAAGATTAAACATTACACAGTGCCCAGTATTTCTGAGATTTTGCAGATTTATCTGGTTTTAAAAGATACAAAGACCATCGGCAACACTACCAACTATAGGGGCTATACAACATTCCCTCCTGTAACCCAAGGCATACTGTGACTTCTCTGAAACCTTGAATGAAATAATGACTACCTTGAGGGCTTTTTTGTCAGAAAGCCTTAACCCCAAGCAGCACTCAAAAAGTGCACACTTATGTGAATGATCCAGCACTCTGACTATAGCAACCAACTTTCAATAATACATCAATAAGAAAAACGTTAAAACCAAAACGCACCGGTGAAAACTAGGAACGACAGCACATTGTTTTTCTGCCCTGGAACAGTCTCCTCTCTTTCATCAAGTGCAGTAGGAGGTTCTGTCCTACAAACACAATTTTAAAATTGTGAATTCATTCTTGCCTATTAAATACTTCACTGCAGCTGTACACTAGTCCCATTTTCCTTGTTTACCTCCCCTCAGTCACTAAGCTCTACAGACAATTTCTGTTAAAATCATGACATTAACACCTTGTATTCCCACCACAAAATCTCCACTGTAGTTAAAGCTATGGTGAAAGTCACAGCTCCTCCTCTTCGCATGACTTTAAAGCACACAACCTGCCATGACACAAGCCAGTAAAAAGCCATGACCTGCTGATTCTGCCCAGCAGAGGACTCTGTCTCCTGCCTTTTCCTATTACTTCACACAGTCAGTATGTCAGTTATGAGCACAGTTTGTGGGCTGAGACAATCTCACTGCTTGGCCAAAGCAAGTACCTACCATTGAGGGACCAGAAGAACTGTTTTGAGCAATGACTCAGGAATCACCACAGCAGCACCAGACAGTTCCTCCATGCTCACTCATCCATCCTCAGCTGGAACTGAGACTTTGTGAGCGGGGAAAAAAAAAAAGTCAACAGAAACAAAAGAGTGAAATGGAATCTGTTCCATCAGTGACAACCTGGTAGGTGTCAGGTGCCCAACAGAGCCCAGCCAAGGACAAAGTTGTCATTCTCTATTAACTGTGGTGGGTTACTGGGAATTTCAAGCAGATGTTAATAGGATGAATACATACTAGTTGTACAGTCTCTCCCCTGCCCACCAAAAACATATTGATCTTCTGAAGCACACAGTTAGAACATCTAATAGCTCCAGTGGGAGCAGGGAAACACTCAGGGGACATAAAGGAAAAAGAAAAGGGTGCAAATATGCTATATGCTATACAGTTTTATCAGTCAAAACAGCTCTGGGGCATGCAGGGAATGTTAAGCTACTGCACATACAGACACATACTGAAGTAACACAATGCATGTGAATGGAAAAATAAATTTACAGAATTTGTAAGATTCTAATGGCTCTAAGATATTTCTTCTAGGTATTATGTTAGAAGCAGGAAGAGCCTAAAGAGGGGAAAAATCCACACAGCACAGTTCTGCTGGAGCAAAACTGTGTGTGGGAGGAAAAAACAACAAACAAAACAAGATAACATGCAGAGAATGATGCAGATGCTGCTCAAAAACAAAATCAAAGGGAAATTCTGTTTTAATAACCTTGACTGTTATTAGTAATGCAAATCAGGCCTTTGTTCTAAAAGGAAATCTAATTTCTAACCTGCAGTGTCTTTTCCAAATGCAGCACATTTGAAAGCTCCTTTTTAAACAAGGGCTTTAACCAGAAAACTTAATTCATTCTCTTTGCTTTGGTAATTAGTTCAGCATTACACATTCTGTCAGAAGTGAAACACTGTCCTCCATTTTGCACTAGAGGGCCAAATGGTCCAGTAGTATTATACTCTGCTCCACAGTTCTGATCCAGTTTGTTTTCTTCACCTCACAAAAGAATGCAGCTCTTGAAGGAGAGTGAGACTCCAGGATGACCAGACTGTACAGCACCTGCTTGTTCACAGGTATTTTTCATTTCTGTTAGCTACACAGACTAAGCTGCACCAACGGAAAGACTATTGTAAAGCTGACCAGTATAGTATAGTGACCAGCTGTATAGTGCCACCGTAACAGCATAACATAACTCTAAGAGCTCTGGTCTACAGCATTATATATCCACTGAACCACTGAGGATGCTAAGCAAACACTCTGAAGAGATAAGATTCCAGTTGTCCTGAGCTTCCCATTCTCTGACCACAAAACCACACTCTCATACCAAATGGGGAATGAAACTCAAGAGACATTTTAATCCTGTACCCCTGCTCTAATTAATAATCCTCCTTATCAATATTTGATGCAGTTGTTTCTGTGCCTCCTCTCACTATTACACTTTTCATAAAATGCTCTGAATTATGCTGATCTGTAGCAACATAATAGCAATGTCCTCCTTCCAAGGTAGTACACATAGAAATCATGGCATCTCCTTTCCTAACACAGTTCCTTTCCAGAATCCCATTTTGTGATTAGTCTATGAGACTGTCAGTTGTAGCATACGCAATTAGGTAACAGATTGTGAAAAGTTATGTAGACTCATCTCTAAATGAGGCTCCTGCTTCCTTCCCTGGCCTACTAGACTGCCATTTTATGGGGGAAAAAAAACAACAACAAATCATATCCCAAAACACATACAAATGCATAGATGCTGAGCACAAAAGAGGGCAGTTGTTGTGTGTACTAGCATGGAGAGCCATAATTAATAAGGTACACAAAGATGACAAGAAAAACCTACCTTTTTTTTTGAAAATTAAAGCACTGAGGAGTTGGGAGTGGATTAAACTATGCTAAACATAACAGAAGTGCCCACTCATCATCACACTCATTCATGTCACACAAACTTACTTTGATATGTACATGATTAGATATGCTATTGTGTTTGCATTTCCATGGGTTAAGAGTAACCTGCTGCTACCCAATCACTCACTGTTACAGTTCCACATGAGCACACCCTCTCTGCTTTGCATGCATAACTGTAAATTCAGTAACTCCCTAAACAGATGTTGTTCACATGATCAAGAATATTAATCCAGCAACTGGAAGTGATGATGATGATTACTTAGGCAAAAGGCAGCTCAAGAAAAACTGTATGCAGCTACATGAGAGTAAAGCATTCTCCAGTCCAGCTCTCACTGTTTACAAAGCAGAAGCCTCTTCAGAACATAAAGCCCATGGACAAAATTCTCCATCAGTGCAGAATTATTAAGTTTGGTTCCTGCTGCTGAAGAACTGAGACACAGGGAAAGGCAGTACAAACTCATGGAAATAGAACACGCTTTTACTATACTTTCTTCAGTCTTTCATTTCCAAATGTTATCCAAGGCCCTACTCACACCAAAATGGTCTGGCAGCTTTAGGTGGTGGAACATAAAGTTGAGATACTAAAATGAGAAGATTAAAAGAAAAGTAACAAAGAAGTGTTGAAGTGTTCACAGAACAAGGGGTAGAAGACAACATACCAGAACATGCCTGCTAGCTACTGAATGTCTTCTACACTTAGCATCTGACCCAAAGCCCAGTAAATTAATTAAAGATCCCTAGCAATTACAGTAGGTTTCAGTTCAGGCCCACCAAGATAACACTGCTAGGACGCTCAGTCCATCCACATTTCAGAAGGCTATGATAAACATTATACTGCCAACGTCTGTAGAAATTAAAGAGACAGCGTAAATCCTGAACAAGACTTGCCCAATGCACTAGAAATACAACATAATGTCAGCTTTATGGGACCTTCTAATCTCATCTGTTGTGTCTTTAAAGAAAGACACGATTGCATTTTTTTCACACTAATGATACAAGTACAGTACAGCAAACAGATGGAGGTGTCATAAGTGAAGTGTGAAAAAGAAAAAAGCGAGAGTCCCACTGCAGGAGATCATCATGCTGTGAAGTCCTGCTTGTACCGATCTGTCAGAAACATGGCTCAACTCCCACAGGCTGGGATAAGCAGTGGTATAAGCAGAAGTCCTTAACCTGAGAGACAAATGATCCCCAGGGATGGACCGGTTCACCACACCACTAAGCAACACACGCTGCAGAACTGGATGCGCCAATAATTGTGCTCAGCAGTGCTGCAGCCTGCAGACTAATGGCCTGGTGTTACAACCAGCTCTGCCATGACAGTGGGTACAGGAGCATTCATGCAGATTCTGGGTAGCAGAGAATCATCAGGTGACAAAAGTAACACTTTAGCCTTCGTTTTTTCCCCCACTTATCAAAATAGTTCAGGAAGTACAACAGATGAAATGTCCCACAAGCAGAAGGAATGAAATAACTATACGTTATCAACACACAGTGGAAAAGGCTTAGTTATAACCACATGAACTATCAAAGGCTATGGATCACCATCACGAAATACACAAGCAAGTTTTAACTGAGCACTACAGACTTTGAGGGAAGTACTGCTTTATCTACTAAAAATGTTAACAATATATTAAAATTTAGTCTTTTTGACAGGATGTCCTTTGCTACATCACTCTAAATGGTCACCTGTTCAGATAAAGCAGAAGCCCTTTCTGCCACGTGATATAAAAAGGACATTAATTTTTCAATTCTGCTTTTGAAGGATGTTTCAGGTATTGATTTTACCTCATGCTCAACATAATTGATGCTTTCTTCATAGCTACTAATCTTCTGGTGCTCAGAGCATAGAGAGGCAGCGTTTGCCATATTTTCGTGAAGTCTCTGAACAGTTTTGCTTGTTTTAAAACACAGTGTTCTCTAAACAGATCTTCAAAATGTGAATCTTTTTCTGTTCATCGGTGTCTCTTGGGGCCTTGAGTGGGTTGTGATAGCACAGACACTAGTTACTCAAAATAGTCTGTATCCAATCACTTTGCTTGGTGGTGATTAAATACACTAAATGTTACTCATCCAGTGTTTGAAACAAAAAGGCCCAGGGTGCCTAAGAAAAGCAATCCTTATAGAGCACTGCTCCCAGAACAGACCAGTGAGAAGTACTGCAGTGACACCCAGTCACAAGCCACTACTGTAAAGAGAAGAAAAACCAGAACAGAAGAGAACTGTGAGGAAGTTCAAGAGATAAGTATCTCTTCTGTAAAAACCTTTTTACTTCACATGTAGGACAATCTCAGTTGTAGAGCAGTATGAGAAAACAGATGTCATACAAGCTCTTCTTAAAAACGGTCCCTACTTTTTCAACACTCTGAAGGAAAAGACAAACAAAGGCACAGGCAAGGCAAACACCAACTCAGGCTCCCCAGGTATTTTAAATATACAAAAGTAAATGTGGCTTTATACTCCTTTAATTATACATTGCATCTGAATTATGTATTGAACAGAGAGCATACAGGAATTCTGGTGGAAAGAAACAGTACCGTGTAGTAATGTTTCCTCACCCAGGATAAGACATAAACATGCCCTCCACAGCTTTACTCTAGTTGAAATGAGTGCTACCATTCCCAGACAGAATCTCCACATCCATTCTCACTGCAAGAAATTTACTGTAGCTCTCTCAGAAGAACATTCACACTGCTAGTGAGCAAGAACTTCCTCCTATATCCTGCTTTTTAGACCAAGAATTGTTAAAGAATAACATAATACACTGGTACTTACCACCTTGAGTAGTGTGTTCAGTGTTGCCCCCCCCCCCACAAGACAGACATGGGAGCCCTAAAGCGTGTCCAGAGAATGGCAGTGGAGCAGTGAGGGGTCTGGAGCACAGATGTGATGGGGAGCAGCTGAGGGAGCTGGGATGGTTCACTGTAGAGGATGCACAAGGGGACCTCATTGCTCCCTACAACTCCTGACAGGAGGTGGTAGTGAGGTGATACCAAGTTCTGCCTATAACGGATATATTCATACACAGATTGGTTCATTGAGATAAAGACTTCTATATCCAGTCCATCCTTAAACCTGTCCCCTTCTTTCTTTTTTCTTAAATGTTCTTCATTTTAAACATGTATACCATACATGTAAATTATTAATTCTCAAAGATAGTTTCTCAGGTAGGTTTGTCATACTCATTTCAGCAGGCACACATCAACATGAAATGTGCTCCCCCACCCTGCTGCCTCTTTAGATTAGGGCTGCACCTCGTACCAGGAGAAATGCAGATTTTGTTTCACTCTGAGAAAAATATTCTGAAAATCCAGATCTACTTTTGTATTAAGAACCTTTCTGCTTTTGTCTTCTACTTTGCACAATGTCCTCCTTCCCTTGAAATGTGAACCACATAGGCAGGCTGATTAGCAGTGCAGCTTTGCTGCCAGGCCTCCTCTGGCTGGGTCCAGTGGCAGGCAGTGCTATCTACCTGCCACTTGGTGGCAGAGGCTAAATACCAGAATCACATTTCTAGTGCATCATGCACACTTACTCTCTGCTCAAGGTGACTCTGAAGATCACATCTTGCTACCTCATTAATTATTGCACATATTGAGATACAATTAAGGATACAAACAAACTTTTCTTTTTTTTTTTTCTCTTATTAATCACATTCAATTTTAGTAGAATAAGCAGAATTAGCTTGGGGGGGGGGTGGGTCTGTGAATTTAACACATTTATTTTCTGTTCTGAGGCATCATGTCTCATGTTAGTTAAAACATCAGACTTCAGCAGCTACCTTTTTAAACGAAAGAGCATAAGAAGTTCTTTGCTTGAAGCCAAAATTGATTTACTGCAGTAATCAAATGAAGTTTGTTCTACACTCCTCTTCCAAAGTTATCATGTCTAATCTTTAAGTCTTTAGCAGATAACTCAATTACTGTTTTATTTAGAGCAGCTCTAAACACAACATATATTATGTTGTGTGCTTTCTTTCACAACATGAATGAACAGGTGCTTCTTATTGCCTACTTCATGAAACCTAGCTTAACATCCCACTTCTAAGGAAGCAGTATCTTTTATCCCTCATATGCTGCAACAGCTCTGATTCTATGGCCACAACCTTCCTTTCCAGGAGAGGGGAAACTTCATGTCTTCAGCACCTTTGCCCAACACAGCAGTAAGCTGCAAGAGCTAGCCAAAAGAAACAGCTCTTGTTCAAGCCACAAGGACCTACCTGAACTTACATGGTATTTCCTTTCCTGCATCTGTGTTCTCCCCTTTTTGTTTCAGAATCTTTTCAAAGCCGTCGTAATGCTGACAGCCTCAGAAATACATAGAGCAGTAACCATCTTGTTTATTTGTAGAGGAAAGGGAATGGAGAATTTCCCATTGGCGGAAGGTCAGGGCTGAACACTACGAGCAGACTTGATGCCTAACCTTGGCCACAATACTCTCTACTTCCTACAAATGTGGTACCTCAACCTTTACTCTTTTCTGGCCACATCTCCAACTCCATAATAATTCTAATACCAGTCAGAGAAAGTTACAGTTGCAGAACACTTCTGCTGCCACACTCCAAACCACAATGTTTCCCACTAGACAATATTTAGTGAAGCAGGATTAGGAACAAAGCTCTTTAAGGGCAAGTAACTTTTATCAACTGTTTTTTTTCCTGACAGGAAACTTTGTACAGATTGTACAAGTTGACATTCAGACAGAGTTTATAATCCACAGGCATTTAACCTCAGCAATAAATATCTCAACCCCCTGAAAAATGATCATTTCACCTACCCATAGCAGTTATTGTTTGCTTAGCCCACACAAGAAAACTCTAATCTGAAACACTGGCATAATTAAAGATTATCTCAGAATAAACAATTTCATAGAACTTAGATTGAACTTCATCTAGCAGGCTTAGCAGGTTAGCCAGGGTGGCTCTGTGCACACCAGCTGCACTTCATCAAATAGGAGCACTCTATTTACAAAGCATGTGTTAATCCAAATATTCTGGGTCTCTTTTGACACACTAAGTGATCACAGAGCAGAGCATGGATGCATCAAGATGCTTTGGTAGGGGTAACTTTCAGGCTCCAGAGCAATTATTGCTGCTACTGAAGATTTATTAGTTTTCCAAATAAACATTAGTTTAAAAAAATCGGAGCAGAAAGTAACTGTACACATAAGAGAGAAACCAACTGTTTTGCATAACTTATAAATTCTCAACAGAAGTAGTTACTGCAGAGACTGAATGTACTACATCAAACTTCCATTAATTCAGAACTATGTCACTTGGAATATTACTTTTTCATCCATTACATTAATATTTTCCAAATCTAAGTCACATCTGCCAGAGTGGTGAAATCCCCATTCACCTCTTCTTTCAAAGCAGGTGAGGCGTTGTATAACTGGTATCCCACTATATTCCTATCCTACTTATAGTTGAGTTTTCCAACCCATACATCTACTCCTGCTTCCAAACATGTATAGTTTTAGAATTCCTCCTCCCCCACTCAGGAGTCTTCAAAGAAATCTTTTATGCCAACACTGAGACATCCTGGAGTCTTCATTCAGTGTGAAGAAGTACAGACAAATACATCCTTATCATTGCATCCACAAACTTAAGACTATATACTCAACACCTCTGCACTTTTTTTCATAGGTACTACTTGATAAATTTAGCAGACCTACATTTCCTAAAGAAGTCACTAAAAATAAACATCACTGTTAGACCACTATCTACTACTGTAAAGAAGTAGAGAACCATCGACTATCAGTCTGGATCATCTCAGTCTGCTTCCCTTATTTACTGTAATGCTTCACAGGTACATGCTTATTCCCTCTGCACATAACACACTTCATACATCTCGTACATACACTCAACACTTTCGGTACTTTCCATACATACACAATAACATTCTGTTACCGAGAACACAAGTTCTCAAGAGGCACCCTGCTATTGCTACTGAAAAGCTATGACAGTAAATGAATGCAGCAGAAAATGAAGATACCAGTGCAGTGACAACACTGCAGCTCTGTGGACTCCACTGTCTTGATATGACACAGTACGGTAGCAGTCAGTGCTTTGCCCAGTAGAACGTAGGTTCTGTGCAAGCATTTGCTAGTCCGGCCATCTGCAGAAGCTCCTTTGTGAGTTGCTGTAGCTCTTTACACCAGACCTTCACAAGAACTGCAGAACATCCCTGTATTTCTATACCACCAGTTTCACCAGATCAGCCAAACAGATCTTCTGGTTTCTGCTACACCAATGGTAAAGCTCCCTATAACACAGCACACTTGAATTCTGCTCTGAGTATTCCAGGCCTGTGTTCATTAGTTTGGACCATTTCCTACATTCAAATCTCATGGACTCTTCAGCTTTTTACATACTTAAACACCTAAGTTTTGCTGAAGTATCTTCTGATTTTCATTTCTGCTGGTTTTTGCTATATTAGACACATAAAGCATGCAATGCAGCTTTAAAAATAAAAAAAAAGCATGTAAATGCCCTTAGAATGGCTCAACTGAATACCAGATGGTACGTGGCCCTGCTCATTGTAACGCTACCTGCTGAGCACAGCCACCAGCATTCAGAGTATTATAAAAAGGGCATTACTGTAACAATGACAAAGACTGAGCGCTACTTGCACAGCATCTAAATGAGCAACACATATTTGGAGACTGACAGTTCAGGTACTCTGTGTATTTTAACCAAATTTCATCTCCCCTTGAATAACAGAATGCCTGAATTAGTTGGATAGTCATTTTTGGGAAAGCAGAGTACATGATTTCAAGTCTTTTTGCAAGAAGCACACATGGGTGCCTCTGAAGACCAAAGTGATGACAAACCTTCTAAAAAGAAGAACTGAGAAGATCAAACTGTACTTGCTTAGAAATCATCTTACCTTTACAGGATTTGAAATACAATTAGAATGCTGATGACCTGTCAGAATGGAGACTGAAGTAGAATTACAGGGAGCAGAACAGCTTTCAGGATAGGGATAAGTCACAATGGAAACAGATCTTCCCAAGTTTTAGAACACAACAAAAACAAAAACAGAAGATTCTGCAGAAAAAGAAGGAAAAAAAAAAAAAAAAAGAGTTAATTAAAAGCCTTAAATCAGCCCCTGTTATGTACTTTCACTCTTTCCCTTTAAATTTTCCACAGGACATTGTTTTTTTAGCTGCTAATTCTGTGACCTTGCTGGAAGTCACCAAGCCAGAGATCAATTAGCAGTACAGAACAGAGAAGCAGCACTGACTGCATTCTGCTTGTCCCCTGGGAACAGCAGCTATGCTTCAGGGTAAAAGCAGCATAAACCTGGAAGACTGTTATCCAGTTGGAGTGCTGATACGCAGGCTGCCTACTAACTGCAAGATGCAAAAAGCAGCAGGACTGAAAGGAAACAGGAAAATCTCCTTTTTCCTTTGTTGTCACCATTTAAAATTTTCCAATAATCTGAAAATAATTTAAATTCACATACAGTGAAAATGTAGACAACCAGCATAATACAACAGAACACGACACTGGGTTCAAACATAAAAGTTAGGAGTGCTTGTTGTGCCCATAAGAAATTGTCTTTTTCAAGCATGATCTTCACACATCCCATTTAGTCCTTCATAAAACTTGGGAAAAGTCAGTCTGTAAAGATTAACTGTGAACATGCAAACGGAAATTAAAAGAAACCCTGAATGAATCTAAGAAGAGCTTTCATGGGTTTTATTATTTTCTGTTTCTCTTCAAAGGAAGAGAAACATTATCAGCAACATTCAAGCATAACTGAAACATCTATCATCCTCAGCACACCTTAAAAAGCACGATGCTCTGCCTTGAAAGAGAAATGCCTTAGAAGGGACGGAATTCCTTTAAACAAAAAAAGTACAGATAACAAAATAGCAAACCACCACTACCAACCACCAATCAACCATCAACCAGCCTAATTTGTTCTAGCAGTAATGAAGCATTGAAGCTGAGCAGATCATGATTCTTCTCTTTTATTTGGATTTTGTGGGACTTTGTGGGACTTTGTAACCCAAAGAGGTATCGAAAGCATTTTCAAGCAAGGTACATAAACTCCCAGATCCCCATTGTACCCTGTTTCCTAGATAGGATGAACCAAAGCCCAGAATGTTGTAGGGGTTTTCCCTGTGCCACCTACCAGTTACACGTGTCCAAACCACCACATGTGCTACCAAAGACACCATCTCCAGAGAAGCAATGTGTGCGCTCTGCTGTCCCTGGTGATGCACAGCTTCAGAGCTCCTGCACACACAGCAACCTCTACGTTATGATTTCTCTTTCATACGGGAGATTCTAATGCAGAGAATCTGGAAGAACCAGACTTAGCTGTTGTCTCTGCACCTAACACAAGCTGCTGTTTTGTTTGTTTGTTTTACACCACATGTAAATGACCATGTACAAAAGAAGAGAGACTTTCAGAAGTGTCAGAAGGTAGGAAAAAGTTGGTGTTTTCCAAGTCTACTGAAGTGGTTCATCCCAGACAATGGGATCTCAGCTCCAGCAAATCTCAATTATTAGTTACTGGTCTCGTTCTCAGTCCTGCTCAGCAGTGATTTCCATAATGAAACTCCATCATTTGCCAGCAACTGTAACGCTGTCTGTGTAGTTCACTGTTCTGTACAGACTCTCAGAAGGAACATGAGACATCAATAGCTCTTAAATAAGTAATTAGAGGAGCTAAAATCATTTAGATTATCAAATAGCAAGTGGGACAAATAAAAAGCCACAGCTCCACAAACGCGTACATTTAATATAGATTTTTATATGCAAATTCCTTTGTAGTTGTTGAGTGAAATGATAGGTCACACACGAAAGCATAAGACACAGAACAGCAGGGACCTGCCTGCCTGCCTGACCCCATTTCAAAGCCAACCTGTCTTACTTTAAAATCTTCTACTGTCTTTTCTCTCAGGGTTGGCTTTCAAACTGTGGCTTCCTCAGCCTCAGCAGCGAAATTGGACTTCTACCTTGTCAAGTATTTCATTCACTTATTTCTAGACTCCTACTCACCCCTGTATCTTACACAGTGGCTCCACATTCCACATGTATAGGCACCTGCTTCCTCAAAACAACTTTCTCAACCCATTTTTGTTGACAGATCCCACACTACAGCTGATTACAGTCTTCTAAACTAATGACTTAATGTGGACACTTCAGGTTTGCACTTGGGCAGGTAAACCCTCGAGTTTCTTTGCTACTCCATGATTGCCATGAGGGTGTGTTTTTTTCCTACCAAACACTTCGGGCTGCTGAGGGGATCATCTTTACAGACTGGGCTCAACTTTCCCTTAAAGGGGAAATCTGATATACTCCAAAATTGATAGTCAGCACTTCAGTCTACAGAGCTCATATGGCACAGACATACAAATCTTGCTGCTGTTGCAGCAGCACATGGCTCACTTGCTAGTAAAGGCCTAATGAAACCTCCAGCTACTGCATATCCTACATCTACATAATGTCTTGGCATAACAAAGTTTAAAAAACTTGAAGGTATACACTGAATGCCAGGAATACGATCTGTACCTGGTGCAGATCTGTTTCCCATTTACCACCTTCATCTGACAATACTGGCTAGTTAAGCAGTAGCATACAAAGTACTTGGGGTAAATATTCTCTGATATTGAAAGCTTACTTTGAGTTCATACAGCACAAAGAACGGAGCAGGGTAATGCAAAAGAGACAAAACAAATTACAAAGTCTTCTGTGGTTCTGGTTAGAGACTCTGCCAATATCCATTTGTTAGATGTTTGTTAGACAGTTTTCAGCATCCTGGACCACATCTGTTCAGCTACTCAGAAACAAACAGACATCAGAATTAAGGACTGCTCCATTCCCGTGCTGAGCTATTGGGTTTGGGCAGCACCACATTCAGGGAGCACTCACAGCAGCTTCATCAAGGGCAGGACTTTATGCTAAGGATACAGCTCATGAACGTTTTCTAAATGCGAGTTCTTCTTATAGTCTCACGATATTTTTTTAATGATGTCACAAAACTACTGCTTCATAACCACAGTTCTCATTACAGCAAAATACGTAGACCAGATTTCTGTCCATGGTTCAAAGCTTTTTATTTCTATCTGTTATCTCCTAAGAGCTCCCCATTTTCTGTTGATGAAAATGAATCTTGGCAAAAGATTTTTACTCCCCTCCCCCCCTTTTTTTATGACTATCTTGCCAGCTGCAGTCACATGAACTCTGACTCCCATTCTAGGCTTCAGGGTCACTGATGGACACTCAGCTACTGCTTTCATCAAAATACACAGAGCACAGACAAAACCAGATACAGGCAGGAGAAAACACGCCGTTACAAAACAAAAGAGCAAAACCAAAACTTTCTGTACCAGAAACAGACTGAAAGCAGAAAGCAAAGCAGCATTTAAGAACAAAAAACCCTATTTGCTGTTGATGTTCTATACAACACCCACAGAGATGGAAGCTGGGTTTATTTTTGATAGGAGCACAATCATTAAAGATAAGCCAAAAGTATTTAGAAAAGTATGGGTGCAGTACAAAGGCTTCTGCGATGAGAGATATTTTGCTTTTAATCTTGACCTGGAAAACCTTTTCTATGACAGGGCCTCTTTTCAGCGGAGTCACAGTCCTGTCTCCTTACTCTGATTATCAGTGATAAAAAGGCCACCCAAGCTGTTGCTACTTTGGAACAACGACAGGTTTTCAATCCTAAACTTCAAAGGAAAACAAAAACAAAGTGAGAACCAACCTAATACATCAAACCAAGGACCAGCACTACGCTCCTGTCTTTCTTCCTCCTGTTCCATCATACCCTTCCCTAATGCAATAACCCTCACAAATGTATAATCATTCTTCTAGAAAGCCATAGATACTCCTTCACGTATCCATCGAAGTATTTCTCTTTGTATGCAGTAGGTGAAAGCACTTCCTTTCACAAGAAAAGACAAATGTTAAACTTGGATCACATACCAATGCTCCATTTCCCAAAGGAGAGATGTTAAGGATCAGGAGATTTCAGATGATCGTTTAGAGCCCCACTCCTGTTACAAATTTTAATTAAAGGCTTTTTTGAGGTTAGCAATATTGCTTGTTTCCAGCACTGCCTGTCACATAAGGAATGCTCTGCTGGGTCAGATCACCCTCATGTGGAACATGGCACTGTGTCTGAAAGCAGCAGGAGACAGCATGAGGAGCCTGGCCACCTCCCATGGCATGTTGTTTTACTCTCAGTCTGCAGTTATTGCATTATTGATGTTAGAGGGTATGAAGTAAAAAATTACTGCTGCTTCTCACTTCCCTTTCTGTAGGCACTGAGCTCATACCAGCACCACGGATGTACTAAATTCCACCAACTTATGTAAACACTTGCAGACAGGAATTATTTTTTTTTCCCCCTTCACACTGGCACATTTTCCCACGTGTGGACATGTGCCTCTTCTGGGCGACTGACAAGCAACATGGCCCAGCCCTCTGGAGGGCTTTCCTGTAAGGGAGGACACAATTGGTATTTTGAGGAACCATCAGATTAACTACACAGTTTTAATTGCTCAGGTAGCACTCCTGGAACAAACACCACAGTTAAATAATATTAGCAGAAAATACACCTGCGTGCACACACGTCTTAAAAATGACCATTTACTGTTATGAGATTTGTATGGCCACCAGTGGAAAAGTTTTAATGATACATTCAGCAGTTGCCAGGTGGTGGTAAAATGAGCGGAGTGCAGACAGCATGGCCTATGAACAGCTCAGATGCCAGGATGGCCGCAAGGAGCCATGCTGTGTGCTTCTTTTACAGGTGGTTCAGGAAGCTGCTGATGTCCAGGTTCACTACAGGCAACTTTACTTGTGCTGGTTCTAGCCAAACAAAGGAAGCAAGGGATGCAGAGATGGGGTCATACCTTAGGGACTGCAATGCTGAGTGCTGGTATGATGCACAGAAATTCATTTGCTAGTATGCAAAACATTCCACGCCACCACACTCAGGAAAGCTGAGGCACATCAGACAAAACAAGAAGTCAGAAGACTAACAGGTGGAAAAGCACATTCTGGAATAGGTCCTTTTTTTTTTTTTTTAAACCTAGACCTTTGTTTTTAATAATTGATATAAAATAGTAAATGACTCACTAATTGCACTTCTAAATTGTAATCCAACCTGGAATCAATCACACATGGCATAACTTCTGTTCTTATTTGAAGCTAAATCCACCTCAGTGCACGCAGTAGTCTCTAATAATTGCATTAGTCATAACCTGAAAGTGTTTCCCACTTACTTGGTTCAATTTTGCTCGCTTTTCAGGTTGATCCTCATATCCCCATTGCTAAAAGGATCTCTTCAATGTTACCTCACAGAGACTGCTTTGAGATTTGATGAGCACCACAATACACTTCATCGCTGTTTAATTTTCCTCCCATACAATTCTATCACCTTTTCTTCCAGTTCAAAGCAAAACAAGCACCAAAGTGCCATTCAGGACATACTAGCAAGTACTCTGACAAACTCAGCAATGAGGCAGGAATGCAAAGAACTGCCAGATTTATGCATACAGTCTTTTGATTTGCAGCACAAATTTGACATTTTTAAGTACCCTCTACCCAGAGTCATCTGCTTCTTCTCTTTCTCCGATGTTTTTGTTTTTGAGAGAGTACAGACCTTATAAGCTTTTGTCAGAATAGAACTCTTTGCTACATCATCCCACTAATTAACCAACTTGTCGCTGTGGGCTAAAGAAAAACAAAGGCAAAAGGGAACAAAACAATTAAACCTGAGGTCAGTTAGATAAAAAACAGAAAGTTGATTCTGAGCAAAGCAGGATGCCCAAGATAGCATCTGAGTACTACCAAACAGGAACTTAGCTTTCATGGGATGCTCACTAACAAACACATTAAAGTCCATGTTGAAGCACATTACAGCTCCTAACATAGGGTGAGAACTCAGGCTTCAGTCACATAAGGCACAGAGTTCAAAGAAGAGCTGCTTGGTTAAGGCTCAGTTATACTTTCAGAAGATGAATACATATGCACCAATACACCTACCAAATGTTTATCTACCCTAGAAAAGAGCATTTCAGTGCTGGTACCATCCTGAGTTTCTCTTCTCTCGCCATGAATCTTCCATCCACACACTGCATAAAAAATAACTTAAATCTTGCCAGGTTCTCAGTGCTGGTTTCCTTTCCCCCACTCTCAGAGCACTCCAACAAACCAACTACTCATATTTTTAGCTTTGGATTTCAATGCAATTTGCAGAAATATTTTTAGTGATTTGGGGTTTTAATACATGCACAGTTACCCAGCAAAGATAGGCTATGTATGGGAACAGCTGAGTCCCAGCCTGAACCACTGACAGAGCTCCTGGGAAAAGGATTCCATCAGCCCTGGGAGCACAGGTGAAGGCAATTCAGCTGTGGGAGAGAATGGGATGGAGCCTGACTGCACCTCTGTTAGACCTCTCTGAAGGTCTGCCACTGAGGAAGGAGCTCTGGCTGGAGATTGCTTTCTTGTGGAGTCCTTCCTGTGAGCCTCGATGTTCAGAGATGGGAGGCACTTTCCTTTTCCTTTGTAACACCATTCCATCCATGCTGGTGCTTTTGCTGTTCTACTCCTGTATTGCCTTTCCAAAGCATTAATCTTTCCTATTGTAACAGGCTGGTTTTCTTTTCATGTGCTTACCTGTCCTGAGCACAGCTCTAATCCACTCTCCACTTATTTTTATGCTGTATGTATTGCTGCTGTTCTTTTTTTTTCCCCCTGTATAAACCATATAGCATTGTGATCTTCCATTTTTCCCCTGTTTCGTTTGACGTTCTGCCTCCTTTAGTTATTATTTACTGCTCACAAAGTAGATACACAAGATGCGAAAGTGGCTCCTGGACATTGTTCTATGTTACATGGAATTGTTTCCGGCTTCATTCTTGTCATTAAAGACGACGATTCTTTCCAAATACTTCACATTTGCAAATCATCATCTTAATTTATCAGCCTTCTAAATCCAAGTCTCCTTTGTGGAAAGTAATCAAACACTGCCAAACTTCAAAGCATGCAAGCAGTCACAATAAACGTATCTTCAGTCCTGCTGAAATTAAGTACAGAACATGAAATAAATTGGTTTTATAGATTAAAAACACAGTCAGACAAGTTCCTTTTTTCAAATTCTGTGGGTTTTGTGTGTGTTATTTTTAGCTCTTGGAGCCTTATGAGACTGATTTCACATATAAAGGTAGCTTCTTCATGAAGATTTGTGAAATATATGCCTGATACAACATTAGTTTTTTCCAGTTCACAGTCTGTCCTCAGATACTTGTGCACAAATCCCATTAACTTTAGTACATATGCCTAAAGGCAGAAATTGAAACCTGTGAAGAACTGGGTCACTGGACAATGGCAAGTCTCAAACAGAGATTTCTTTTCTGAGCTATTACAAGAGAGTATCTCTTCCCTCAGGCACTATAGGAACAATCCCATTTGTCCACAAACAATGCCAAACACTTGAAATTTGATAAGTTACATTTTATCCTTGCTCAGGTAGGATTTTTTCTCTTTACTGTAGCTAATAGTCATTTAGCCCTCAAAGTAGCATTTGTATCTGATGCCAACCATCCAAGGACATCCTCCCACGAGGCTGCCTTGCTGCAGGGCCTCATTCACGCCAACCTTAAAATCGGAGACTTTCAACAGCTTCCTGTAAAGAATTCCTCCATTTTTCTGGGGGATTTTTTTTTGGTCTCTGAAGACTGTTTTCACACGTTGGTCACACAGCAACTCCTGCTTGACTTCTATTTTTTATTTAAAACTGCTCATAAAATTTCTTTATCAGATTTATAGAACACAAGATAACCACACATGAGATCTGCAAGCTGTAAAATCAGTCCAGGCACTGAGATTTTCACAAAGTACATTTAATGTCTCAGTAAACCTGAGTGAAATAAACAGTCTTAGAAGACCTCAGTCACTTGCTACAAGTATTCTCTGTATTACCATCTCAGTTCTGTATACTGCTTCCATGTAACTGGCTACATGCAGACTGATTTTTGGCACAGATCAAGTCCTCGTCACTTACTGTCTATACTTAAAATATACATTCATATTTCTTCCATTTTATTTCATGAAATCTAAAGAAAGTTAGTAAACTTCCTTCAAACATCAGATGTTCTTTTCAGCGTTAAACAGATAACCTTGTACTGCAGTGCCAAAGCTATTCCAATTGCCTGTATTCTAAATTAATCCATCATTCCCCTTGCCTTCCTTTCTTCCCCTCGCCCTTGGCAAACATCTAGCCCAAAGGACGGCTCCATGGACAAGTTTTAAATTCAGGAAAAGATACAACTCATACCTTACCTGAAAATACCTTTCTTCACTATCTGAGATGTGGTCTCCCATATATTTTTCTCTCCTTGCTCCATTTCCAGCTTCATTGCACAGTCGCCATTCTTCCACAGCTGCCCATTCCTCTGTTTCCTCCATCAGCCTTCCTTCAGGCTACACTGATTGCAGCAAATGACAAAGTACCAATTTCAAATAAAAATGTCCTTACATCAAGTCCTTGGAATGTTCCTTGATGTTACTTTCTAGCCCCTTCTCAAAGGCCAACACTACAGGGCAACAGGAGACATCAGCAAGTTCATTTATTGCTTCAAAAGTTCTCAGTTCGAGACTGGAAAGCAGTAATTGAGATTCATTAGATATGCTTTCCCTTTTAATCCTCCTTACACACCACTACTGAAGTAGAGCTGTGTCTCTTCACAACTAGGGTGACAGCTGTAGACAGAGCCTTGTGAAGAAGCATACCAACTACCAGCAGCTCAATTTGAACCTCCCACTACAGGTCACGTTTCCATGCATTTGTGTTTTTTTCCTCCACTGCAATGCTGCAAACTGCTGTTCTGAATGAAAGTTACTGCTTGTCTTCAGCACTGCAGAGTTCCAGAACCTACTGCCTTTGCCAAAGTTCCTCACAGGCTGCTTTAGCACAGCATGCTGTGCATTGATTATGCTAGCAAGGAACTCCCCAGTCAATTTCTTTCATCTTACAGCCTATATAGAATTAGTTCTGAAAAGCAATACCATGCAGCACAATTGTCATGTTCAAAGTTGAAAAAGGCACTTAGACTAGAAAACCTCACAGAAATGCAGATGCGCTCATGCAAACAGCTCTGGGAGACTCATCCCTTACACTGATATCAAGGCTGCTAAGTCTGGAAGAAAAAAAATATATATTTTTGCACAAATTATGAGTCAAATATCATCTGAGGCCATGAAACGTGAAGGCACTGACCATCTGGATGTTGAAGCAGAAGCAGAGATACTCTGAAACACACATACAAAGGTAACAAAAACCCACCAAGCACCAGACTCAGCCCTCCCTACTCATCCAAAGGGCGGATGGGGACTTCTCTGAAGGGTCTGGAAAGTGTTTCTGAACACTCCAACAGCAGTGCTGGTGGCGGATGGAGCTCTGGAGCTCTCTGATGTCTGTGGGAGAATTGTCATAGGGCAGCTGACACCTAACCTGAACCCAGGACACAGGGCTTTGTCCCCATCCCTAGAAGACATAACTGCTGCCTGCTGTGCCCCTCGTGCAGCCCAGCCTGCCGCATTCAGCACAGGAAAGCATCGATTTTAACACTCCCTGACAACAGCTGACGAGCCCAGATGGAGAGCAGAAACCCACCGGGAAACACTGCTTCTCAGCTCAGTCCGGGCAGCTGCTCTCTTTCTGCACTGCTTCAGATTTCAGAGCAGGGCGTAAGATCTGTGAAGCACACACACCGGTGAAGGGGTGTTGGACTCTGCCTCACCCCTCACCTCCTCCATCCATCTTTTCCTCAGGCCGAGGCCTTATCCGAGCCCACCACCCTACGGGGTCACGATGAGGATTACCCTCACGGCCCCGGGCCGTTTGTGGCGGGCGGGTGGCGGTTCAGGTCCTGCCGCCAAAGGATCCCGGGGCGGGTCGGCGGCTCCTGGCGCTCTGAGGAGCCCCGGGGCGGCCTTGAGGCACCCCGCGCACACCTGCTTCCCGCCTTCGCCTCGCACCAGGCCCGCCGGGATGGGGAGGACCCTACCACGCCGCTTACGCACTCTGCGCCCGGCACGCTAGCACCTACGGCATTTGCGCACCAGCAACTCTCTCAGGTGCAGTGCTCTTGCTGACGACATTACGGAGAATCCGTAAGAAACACCGACTTCTTTGAGGGGCTTAACGTAAGTGACGTTCTTAGGTGTGGGCCTGGCCGCTCCTCACCCGCACATCCGCGCGAGCTGGCTGAGCTGCAGAGAGCCCTTTCCTCCGGGGACGGAGAGGATTACGCAGGCTACGCAAGGAGTAGCAGCCGCAGGTAGGAAATCGGCCAGGCCGGACCGGGAACGTTTACGTCAATTCCGCAAGGCTGCGCTGCAATGCCGCGAGGAGGGAGGAAACGGCCGGCGGGGCGCCGCTACGCACTCGGCGCGGCGGGCCGGCATCTCCCTACGTCGTTGGCGTAAGGCTCTCTCTCAGGTGCAGGGAGGGGGCGGGCTCACGTTGCCCGGCAGCCGCAGCCTATGGGGGCGCCGGGCGCTGTCACGTGCCGGAGCCCCGCTCGCCGCTGCGGAGCCGGAGGAACCGGACGGGGCCGCGGAGCCGGGCCGGGGCCGGGGGGGGCTGCGCCGGGGCCGGCGGCGAGCGGGGTGAGACGGGGCGGGCGGCGGGGAGGGCCGGAGGGAGCCGCCGGCGGTCCCCGAACGATCCCGAGGGGAGGCGGGCGCCGGGCACCGCTCCTCCCACTGCACCGGGCACTGCGGGCAGGAGGCAAGGGCAGGGCGGGGGAGGGGAGGCGGCGCGGGGCGGGGGGCCGCTGGTGCGCGCGCGGAGGAGGGTCGCGGCGAGCGGCGGCCGTTGGGGGTCCCGCTCCTTCCGGGGCGGCCGGACCTGGCGGCAGGTGCGGGGCGGCCGGGGCCGGGCGGGCGGCGGGGCGGAAGCGTCCTCGGACGGGGACGGAGAGGCGGAGGAGGCGGGCAGGTACCGGACAGGTATCGGACAGGTATTAGGCAGGCACCGGGCAGGCACCGGGTGTCCTCCGCGAAGTTGGCCCGTGCCGTGCCGCCCGCGGCGCTGAGCGGAGCGCCGTCAGCTCGTGGCCGTCAGCTTTGTTGTCCCCCGGCGCCGGCTGCGCTCCGTGAATCGTGCAGCTGGTGGGTCCTGAGGCGGTGAGCGAGCCGGGAGGAGAAACGGGGTCCCGAGCTTCGAGTCGAAGTAGGAACGCGTTACCTGGCGAGGTGGCATTATTTATTTACACGCCCCTGCAAATGGCGCTGTGTGATTTGCGGAAAGTAAGAAAATGTCCTGCGCCGAGAGCTGCGCCTGATGGCACCGAATGCAGCGCTGAAACGTGTGAGATGGAGCGGTCCTGCCCCGGCCGGGTCCTTCACCGCGTGCTGCTGCCCTTTAACTTCTGCGGAGTTTAGAACAGAAATTTTAGGCCTCCTGTAAAGAAACGTGGCTGACGTAGCGATCGGCTTTACTGGGTGTTGTTGCTGTGTGGCAATGTCAGGTATTCTGCATCTCCCGTAGTAAGAAATGTGCCCGCAGCTGTGGCTGTGTGCTCTGGGGACAAAGAAACAGAATTAAGTCCTCTCCTTCAATCGTGCCGCGTAATTTAATGCTCCTGGAAAGAACAGGGAAGGAAGGGCTCTCTGAGGAGTTGGTCTTATGGGATTTTCCTTTTGAGAATGCAGTAACCATTTCTGGGACACCCAAAGGAAGCAACGAAGGAGGCAGGGAGGGCCTGGTGGAAGGAAGGGAGATGGAGATGTGCTGCCCGGACAGGGGGTGTAGGGGAGGCCTTTGGTACGTAACAGGGTAAAGCTTCTTGGGATGGGATGGGAGGAAGGCCTGTCTGTGTCTGCAGGGATTGTGTTGGTGCTACTCCTTTGTATGTTGCTCGTAGCCCCTCAAAAAGCAGAAGCATTCCCCAAGGTGGACGGTCTGCCTCCCAGATGGACCATCAGAAGATGGGCTGCAGTTATTCCTGCAGGTTTGAGGAGGCTGTGAGAGCGGCTGGGGCTGCCTGAAACCTGTGCTGCGTTCTTGGTTGTGTTTATGGCGCGTGTTTCTTTTCTATTTATTTATTTTTATCCTCTCTGGAACTTTCCAGCTTTTCGTGTTGGTGTAGAAGGGAGGAATGCGGAAAGAGTGGGTATGGATTGCTAATGGTATGGTTTTAATATCTGCAGTTTTCTGTTTCTCGTTATCTTGTCATTGATAGTGGAAGCCCAGCGCTGTTCTCACATTCCTGGTAGAATCTTTTGTCCTTGCGGAATTTCTTATGCCTGTTTGTAAATAAAAAATAAAAGGGGGGAGGCTGTTGTTCCACAATTCATTATTACTGAACTATTAACAATGTCATCACTCCACAAAGAGGATGCTGATGAAGCACCAGTTCTTGCCCCAGAGGGTCCAGGAGCGAAAAGCAAGGAAGGAACCCAGGGCTGAATTTCTTAAGGCTTTTCTAGAAATCCTTCAGTGCTGGGGAGCCCCGGGTGAGTAAGTGCCCGAATCCAGCCTCGTGGCTGCTCCTAGGAGATGGCACTGCAGGTGCAATTGGTTTCATACCAAAGGTTCAGGAGAAAGAGGAACGTGTAGGCAAATGGCAGATGATTGCAGAAGATCGGCCCCACGTGTGCAGGTCCGTGTCCTTAAAGCAGAGCCTGAAGTTATCTGAGCGGTTGTATAGAAAGCCATTGGGACAAGAGGAGCAGAGGGCAGAAGGCGTGTCTTGTGTATATGCTTGTGAAGTGGTTTAACTTGTGGTGGATGTGCAGATGTGGAGAACCCCTGTTTCTAGCTTGTGAGCAGTGGCTTCCTTGAATGTTCATTCAGTGATGCTGAAGGTTGCAGAGCTCTTTTCTTTGGAAGCCTTTTGATGTTCCTCAATGGTCTGTGGCTTGGCAGATTTTTTTTCTTTTGGACTGTCATGTATAAAGTGAATCATGTAGAGGTGGGGGGAAGAGGGCTGTGGGAGAAAAGAAACCAGTCCGGGCTGCTTCATGTAGTGAAAAAGCCTCACTGTGGAATCATAAAAGCTGCACTTTTTCCATGTTGCTCTGGAAGCAGCTGAACTTTGTAACTTGGCATGTAAATAGAGCTCTTTGAAGAGCATGTCCATGGCTGGAAAGGAGGGAGGGGGAGATGCCCTGGCTGGTTAACAAGCTTATGTGTGGAAAAAGCCACTGTGATCGGTATTACGTGTCCATTAAAACACTAGACAAGTTTTCGGAGTCTTGTCCTTGGTTGTGGTAATGCGCATAGATATGCTGACACTTCTAGATGTAAAAGAAACTGTAAGGAGGTGGCAGTTTGAGTACTTGTGCTGCCTGGGCTGGATGGGAGAGCATCCCTGGGGCAGCTGTGAGGACGCAGCTCTGTCTGTCTGAGGGAGGTGCCAGGGAAGTGAGAATGCTGTGCTTCAGTGTCATGGTCACATTCAGTCTGTGCCCTGCTATGCTAACTGGCAGCTGTAGGTGAGTTAGGGCTTAAGATAAGTGTAGCCATGCCAACAGAGGACTTCAGCATCACATTTCTGTAACTTAGTTTGTATTGAGGTCAGGGAGAGGAGGCTTTTCTGTTCTGACAACACATGCGTGAGGAAAGCTTGGCTGATGTAGTGTCCTGGATTTCCTATAAACTGAGCAGTATTGGCAAGTGAAGGTTATTTTCCTGCTGTATACACAGCAGCCATGAAATTAAAGGGAAAAATCCTGTTAAAAGCAACATGAAAGTTACAATTGCAGGTTTAAATAGCATAAAAATGCAAATCTCAAACAATTGTGAGGAAATAATTGTTTTGGTACAGATGTTGTACTTGAAGCATGCATGTGACAAAGAGAATTTTGGTGTACAAAGTTTCTGGAAAGAAAAGCCTAAGATGCCCTACCTGAAAATATTTGCTTCTATTTCTGCTTAAAGCAGCAGTTAATAAAAACGACGAGACCAGAGACAATATTTTTTCAGTTGTTCTTCTGCATTTCTTGGCACTTGTGCAGTTTTTCATTCTTATGTGTGAGCCTTTCACAGAGCAGTGACGGCAGAGATGCAGATAGTGGTGCACTGTGTCAGCTCACACACAGATCGTGTTCCTGCCCAACTTCTTTGAATAACTGCAAATTGATGTCTCTAAGAAAAGTGTGGGTAGGAATTGTTTCCAATGATATGGAGAAGTTAAACTGCTCCCACTTTCTTTGTTTTAACTTCATTCTGAAGCAAGATCGCCTTATGTTTCTGGACCTTTAAGTGTTGTGGAATGAAAGAGGACTGGGAATTTTTGGACCCGGCTCCGTGTTGGTCTGTTGCCCTGTATTCATAGTTTTGCTTTGCAATGCATATTCTGACCTTTCTGTTAGTTTCCTGTGCAGTGGAGGAGTGTAGGCAAGGTGCTAGTTATAGGGGAAACGTAAGGAAAAATTCAGAGCATGTGGTTTGTTCTGCTGCTACTGAAAGGTATGTAAAGCACGGTGCTGGGCTGCTCTGTCTGCCCTCTGCCAGCTAAAACCAAGAATTGAGACTAATCCTATGTGTGGATTTTCTGTGCAGCCAACCGGAGCTGCTCTGTTACTGGGCCATCTGCACATTTGCTGATTGGTTTCTCAAGTAGTGAAGGCCATGGATTATTAAAAGCCATGCCCTCATTGTTTCACTTCATGGGATTTTTCCACAGCTAAGCAAAAATTTTCCCCTTTCATAGTAAAACACATCCTTAATATGCTGGTAAACAGAAGGTATTGGTGGATATTGAAGAGAAATCATCTTATGAAATCCATTTGCTAACAGTTTTAGGGGATATGTTGGATTGTGGAAACTGAAGTGATGCTGTTGCATGGGTTGGTTTAAAGCAGTTCTCTTATATTGTGGCTTGGCAAACTGTTGAAGGGCCTCAAAATGCCACTTGTGATGGACGTAACAAAATGTAAAGTATGTGCTGTTTTACTGGACTCTAATTGATCTGCCGTAAGGTTTGTGTACCAATAGTAGTAAACTCTTTACAACAGTGTTTCTCTTCTATGTAATGTCTGCATAAGGGAATTATATTACTCTTAATTGTATGCTTAAAAATAAATTTGGGGCATGTCTGGCTAGCACAGTAAATTAAATTTTGCTACTTCACATTCTTACTGCCCATTTACTTTAAATTGACTTTATTGAAAAATTAAATGTTTGAATATCTGATTGGGAACAACACTGCCATTAGTGGGTAATGTGAGATGTCACAGAACCTGGAGAAATCTTAGAAAACATAATCTATTAAGGTTTTAGACCTTAAACCTCCTGATACTGTTAGAAGTGAAGCAATGATTGGAGCCGAACTTAACAGCAAATGAACTCAGTGGTGAGGAACCGCTGTTGCCCCTTACACTGCCCACAGTTGGAGCAGAAAAGGAGGAGCTGATTTGGAAGGCCATTATTTCTGCCCTTCCTTTTATTCTTGGGATGGGAGGCACTTTCATTAAATGCATTTCTTGTTTGACTTGTAACACAGCAAATATGAGCATTAGCATAGTGTTCAAAGCGTTGGGCCCTGAGGTGTCCTTAAGTATCCTCTGAGGCACAGACATGATGTTAAGTCATTGTGTTATGGACCACTGAATTAACCCTGAACAGAGTTGTCCCTAATCATAGTTCTCAGCTGACAGTGTCTGCCTTCCTGGAAAAGAATTCAGGGACTACAAGTGAGCGTGAAGCATGTGGAGCTGGTTTTGGAGCAAGTATTGCCTGTTTCTAGAAATGAGCTTTAGCCAAATGGTCACAGAGGATGAGGAGACTTGAGACTTGGGATCAGGATCTTCATGGGCACACAATGCTGCTGGTCTTGTCTGGTGAGACTTCACTGTGAAGTGATTTATCCTACTAGAACAATACTATGAGTTATTTTTTGTTGGGGGGATGGATCTTTAGCAGTGAATTTTGTTGGGTTGCAGAGTTAATCTCAAAGGAGGCATGAAAAATACTGCTATTTGTTGTAGGGCATTGGATGCAAGGCAGCATGATGCACCCCACTGAATTTAGTTATCACTGTTGAAACGGGTAAAGCTTTAGAAACTTCTATGTGGTATCTTTATTCCAGGCCGTGCTGTATGATTCTATGGCTTTTTGGCTTTTTATATAAAGCATGATGAGTGTGCCTGGTGGGGCCTCAGTTCCTTTCATGAAAAACAGGTGCAGTGAAAGTGGAAGCTTCCGCCAGTTTTTCTTTAATCTAGACTGAAGTTCTGCCTAAGTTCCTGTTGGAGTAGCAGCTGGATCCTCACTTAAGCAAAGGAAGCGGAGCTCATCTTAGTTGCCTCATGAAGACTTAGGGCATCATTAGATAGAAAAACGAGATTTCAGATGTAATCTCTGATATCTTCTGGAGTTGTATGTCAAACGTATATGGTAAGAACTTAGAGAACTTGGACATCTGTTCCTCTTCCACTTTCAATCTCAATCTCTTCCATACATGGAAAAAAACTGTTAAAGCCACTAATTAATGTATTTGGGCAAATGGCGGGTTGGACTTGGTGACCTTGTGGGTCTTTTCCAACCTTGGTGATTCTAAATATGGTGACACGTGTTCTAGCAAAGCCAGGAAGAAAGGCAAATACTTAGAAAAGGGGCTTAAGACAAGACTGATAAGTGCTCTGCTTCTGGTGGGTGAGGGTGGAATTGCTGGCTGCCAAAAATACGAGCTGAGACAAGTAGCTCATCCTGCTCTGAGCCCACATCTGCACATACCTCCCTATCTCTACAGATGGCCAGGAGGCAGAAAAGAGAACACAGTTGTCTAAATTTGTGTAAGAGAAAAGAATCACTACTCCCACCTTGAAAGTGCATAAGAACCTTTTGTAACTGGAGTATTTTTTGACCATTTAAGAAGTGTGGTAGAATTTTCAGTGCTAGTAAATTATGTGAATCCTGACACTGTAGCTGCTAAATACATTTTACATTTTTTTCTACTCAAAGATACTGACTGGGGCTGGGCTGTTCCTTTCAAAACTATCCTGCTAAGGAGCACATTTGATTTAGAACACTTCTTTGCATGCTTATGCTGTAACGGCTAATCAGTGTGATACTTTTCCATTTTAGATTTCACAGTACTACCTGTTTTAGAGAAAAGAAACTGCTGCTGTCTGAATGGTGATGGCGCTATTGGAGGTAATGATGGTAAAAGGCAATATGCATCTCGAGCAGGTCTCTGATTAAAAGCTGAATGCTCCTAAATTTTGGCCATGTTATGTTGTTTCCACCCTAACCAGAACACTGAAGAACCTGGAACTGGAGACTTCCTGCTCTTTCAAGAACAAATGAACGAAGTTCTGTTGTTTAATTTCTTGCTGTGGGTTTGAAGCTTGAGCTTCATGTTCAGTTTCAGTGAGAAATAAAGTAGGATGGCAGAGCTGAGAAAACTTGCAGAGGGCTTGGACAGAACTACTGATAAAGCTACAGCTGTTGAGGAATTGTGACTTACTAAATAGGAAACGGTACAGCCTGCTTTGAGCGTTAGTAAATTGCAGTTCTTAGTCAAACTTAACTTGTGCATAGGTGGAAAGTTTTGTGCTCTTTATATGGACTGTGCAATAGTGTTAAACTGACCGCGTGTTACAAATGAATCTTCTTTTTCTGTGTAGTTGGGTAGTAACATACCTCTGTTTTGGTTTCTGTTGAGACGTTTCCAAATGTGCTTTTAGTAATGCAGCACAAACATAGCATTGTCATAACAGCATTCCATCCTTGGTGAGAAGTTGCAGCAGTACCGTGCAAAGGTGCCATTGGTCTCTTCCTTACAGGATGATGCTGGTCGTCCTTCCAGTGCTGTATCTACAAACCTTTCTCTGACTGTCAAGTTTAATGATATTTGGTGGAGAGCATGTGTACTGACAATGTTACGGCAGGAAAGGATTCCGAGTAGAAACACTCTAATACAGAGTTGCTTTGGATCAATGAGTTCTCTGTAGGTGGGTGAATTCCAGATGAACCTCTCAGAAGTTCACTCCTTATTTTGCCTATCCTTTTGCTATGGATGCTGTAGCAGCTACTGCAATGTTTGAATATCATCCTGGTGCTTCTGCAGTGGGTGTAGTTGGCTCAGGCTGTCTCCATGCAGTCTTTCCTAGGAAGAACTGCTTGAGGAGAGCTCATCTGAGCATAGGACTCCGGTCCACTTACTGGTTGTTGTTTTTCTACAGAGTGAAATGTAATCTTTATTTTAATGTAAATGCCTTGGCTAGGTTCTTTACTTTTGTTCATAAATGTTTGATCTGTATGTGGTGCTTGTCATAATCTTGTGCCAGGGGAATAAAGACTTGCTTTCTGTTTGCACTGGGCACTACTGATTTGCAGGAGTTGACTGATTTTACTGCCAATTTTAGCAGGTGTGCAGTGTCTCAATGAGGTCTCTTTACCCTCACTGCACAGTACACTAGTAAGTCTCATGCTCATAGAAGACTGAATTTTGGCTGAGAGCTGAGGAGTACAGGGATTTGTTGTACTTCCCCTCTTTCCTTTTCCTTGTTCTGTTTCCATTCGTCCTTCTCGTGTTTACAAAGCTCGGAATATTTCCTGTAGAACTGTGTGTGTGGTGTGTACTGCATGCATATCATCCGCAAAATGCAGTCCTAAGTCATCTTCATACTTCAGAATTTTGGAGATCAGAAAACTGTCATGCTTTATGCTGTGAAGGGACTGCAGTGTTCTTTCACTGAAGTGTTTAAAGAGAAGGTTGGTGGTGTGGAAAAGATTTTTTTTAAAGTGCTTTTTGGCTACTCTTGTTGGGAAAGAAAAATCTCTCCTAAGGCTGTCATGTGGTTGCAAAAGCTTGGTCTCATCCTCGTGTGTAAAGAAGGGGAGGCTGGAGGACGGGGAGACAGAACATTGGGCAGAGCTGGCTGGTGGGGTCAGGCCGCCTGCTGTGCTCCTCTGTGAGCTGCAGGAGCTCCAAACTGCTTCTCCTGCTGGGCTGTGGCTGTCCAGCACTGCAGCATGGGAGCAGCTTGAAGATATTCAGCACAGCAGAAATGGAACTGCCTGCTGTGTGGGGAGAAGGGAGAAAAGCTCCTGGAGCACTCTGCTTCTCTGCAGTACAGGAGAGAAAACCTAATGTGCAGAGTTCACAGAGTGTACCGCTGTGGTTACATATGTGAGGTTTCACAGCCCTGAATTGTTTCTGTCACGCTGTGGATGCTTCATGGTGAACCAGCTGCCACTGTTGTGGGACTGGTAGCAGTGGGTCTGGTGATGGGGTAACACCTGACCTTGTACACCATATCTCTGTTGTCTCAATAACGCACTTCTTGGAAAAGTGTTTATTCCTTCTGCAATTAACTGGTAATTAATAAGCTATCCTGAATCACTCTTTCCCAACTGAATAGTTGGTGGTTTTGAAATTGTGCAGATTGGAGTTTTTAGAACGATTATTTACATCTATGGGACATTATTGCTTCACTGTTCTAAAGGAGGCAACTGTCCAACTTCAGTGCCATTTATCTTGATTAACCTCTTCTTTTACCTCCTGCATGCTGAATTTTCAGTGAATTTTTGTAAGAGGAATAAAAACTGGTTAAAACCATCCACAGGTTCATGGCAGAAAAGTGTCTCCCAGCACAACGCAGTGAAACATGCTCGCAATTTTATTCTGGGATGAATCCTGCCAGTTAGTTGTAAGAAGCGATAGCTCTGTGTTTGGGATTGTTTTGAGTTGTCCTGTGGTGCCTGGATATAATGCCTTTTGAGAAGTTACATTCCTGTCTTGTCCAGTGGGCCTCGGTGTGTTTCTTGGTCTTTAAAGGCACACATCATTTTTTCTCACTGTATCTTCTATCCCGGATAAGGGAGACTTGAGGGAGAGGATATGACACTTCTGGTCAAGGAAAACTGCATTGAGAGTTGGTGCTGTGAGCACAGAAATCTCCTCACCCATGCCTCTGGAATAGGGGACTGTCCTACCGGCTCATCCTGGTATGTCACACATTGCTATTTTGAATGTACATTGGCATCAGAATCTTGAAGAAACCACTGAAGAAAAAATTCAATGGCCAAATGCTTCTGTGTGTTGAAAAGCAGCTGCCTGTCAGAGCGTCAGCTTCACATGTGGTTTTTCAGGTGACAAAAACAGGCAAGTAATAATAATAATTAAAAAAAGCAGTTGTTTTTTTTCCCTCCTTCTCCCAGCAGTGGTGCTGGAAGAGGAATTTGGAGAGTCTTTAAGAGCAGGACTCAATGGTGAACAACTTCTTAAAAGTTTCATGTCTGGCAGAGTTTCTATGTTAGGAGCTGGTAACAGATCTGAGAAATAAACATGATACACTGATAGGTTTTAACTACTGACTTTCAAGTTATTTTTGGAGAGCTTATGCAGTGAAGCCATAAATGTTTGTCCATTCTTACAAGAAGCAGCATTTATTAAAAGTAACTGAAAATTTAAGAGTTAAACATCCTAGAACTGAGGGAAGTTCTACGTATTTGCATTATCAGAGGACATATTTTGGAGCTCAGTATCTGTGAGAAAGCAGGACAATGGCTCTTGAATGACGAAGAGTTTCTCTGTGGTTTGTGTCTAACGTCAGTACTGAGTTGGACTCCAAATTGTGGAGTATAACAACTGAAATTCAACATTCAAAGCCAAAACAATATGCAAGAGCTTGGTGCCCAGAGAAAGAAGTTTGATGCTAAGGAGTGGACTGCTTTGCACAGTGGGGCTGTGTGGCTTCTCCTTACCTTCCAGAATGGCACAGGTCCCTTATTAGTGTCCTGAAATGTTCTCGTTTCTCTGGCTTCTGTTCTTCCCAAGAGCAGACTCTGTGCCTTGTGCTGACTAACAAAGGGACTCCACTGTGCTCTTTTTCAAAAGACACGAGGTTTGAGTCCATGGCATCTGACTTTCCAAAGTGGTTAAAAAAAAATCTCATGTCTGAAAATAGGACAGATTCTGAATTAGATTCTTGAGTTTAATCACACCATGCTCAGACACAGAACTGCTAATTTGAATCTCATGAGTCTACAGGTAATTGTTGTCAAGCATGTACTGTGACTTCTTGCCAAGTTGGCCTTTGAAGGATGGCTGTGGTCCTATGAAGGAGAAACTGAGTAGCAGAAGCAGCCAGCAGCAGTCTGTTCAAATTAAACTGAAGAAGTCTAAGTAAAAACTGAGGGATGAGGTGGTGGTATATTCTGCAGCTTAGTGTGTGTGGTAAATGGAAAGTTAATTTATTTTCCAAGACCTACTGTAGTTTTGCCATGATATTAGGAGTGTCACTTTAGACTTTGGTGAATGGGGTCTCTTCTAAATGGAAATTGTCTAATTTTTTCCTATTACAGGGATTAGAAAAGTAATGTTTATGAAAGTGCTGTGAAACTCTTGTGTGTGTAACTAAGTCCGATAGTGTTTTTCTCTCTGTGATAAAAGCACATTGAAAGTTCATACTGCAAACAAAAGGGGAAAGCTTATTATAGTTTGGTCTTTGCTGTTAACTTCATCTGAGTATTACAATATCCTCTAGGTTAGCAGTGGAACATTGGGTAGTACTGTTTGTTTACCAGCAGATGGAGAAGTAATGACCTACATTTCTTTAGTTGGTAACCTCTGAGCCTTTTCATTCAATCAACTGTTTGTGGTATTGCAAAAAAAACGTGATGTCTCTGCTGCCATTCAAAGACTGCAGATAAATTTGCGAGGATTACCAGCTGCATTGGCAGAACAGCTCGGTGACACCTGCATGCTCTGCTAAGTATCTAGTTCTGGTATTTAAGAATGAGATCAGAGTCTCCAAGTGCAATGTACTTCTCCCATGGTGAATGGAAAAAAATTACCACAGCCATATTTGAATTAATATGGTTACGTAAGTAGTGTTATTCATCAAACTGCTCGTGCTGCCAGGGAGCGAACTCTGATTCCTCCATTAACTTTTAATTTTTATAGTGACTTCTGAAGAAGGAAAAACGCTGTACCTGGGCTGTTTTTGCTCAGCACAGAAATGAATGGGATGTCTCTGTCAGTTGTCTGAAACCATGCGTTGAAAAGCATGTGTTTTTTTTTTTCTTAACAGTTTTGCAGAGTAATAGGACAGAATATGATTAGGATGCCAGAGACACAAGCTGGGTCAACTCAAAGTCTGCCAAGTTCTAATTTGCAATTTCTAGAAAACTTAAAGCAGAAACATCTGAGCGCCTGCAGAAGTCATCAGTCTAAATTTAACTCACAGGTTTTGTCTCAGTAAAGCGTGAAACTGTCTGGTAGTGTTTGTCCACTGAGTTCCAGGCACTCACCGCTCTTTCATTGAGGCTTCTGCATGGGTGGAAGAAGTCATTTAGACAACATTAGAACCTGAAATTCTTTTAACACTAAAGAACTGGTTTTTGACTGTAAAGACTTACTTATTTGTGCTCTCAAGATTAGAGTTCAGTGTCTGCTTCTCTCTGGTTCTTGTTCTCTTCGCTGTATCCTTTAATAATGATGTTGTGACATGGGCACAGATTTACACAGATGGCTAAGCAGGTATGAAAACCAGTATGATTGTAGTGTGATGCAGCTGTCAGAAATCCTGACTGAGATGAAAGGTTACATGTAGTATTTGCTGCTTAGCAGAAATACTGTTAGTTTGTAAAGTAGCTGATTTTTATTCTGGTTTTGATCCCGTCCTCTGCACTTGGAGCTGTGCGTTCCTACCCTGACACATTGTAGCTTTCCAAGCCTGCCTTCTTTAAAAAAAATAAAGCCAAAGATCCCTTTGCTGTTGCTTTCAGGAACAGCAGGTTTCCTGTTATCAGGGAAACTGAAATCTCTAGGCACAAAATACAGTTAATGGCCCCAAATAAACAAACTCAGTTTTTCTTCAGTCTTTCCCCTGACGGCAATTTCAAGTGTTACTTCTAGCAACTACAGTGTATGGAGGGAGCTTTGGGCAGAAAGTGAGGTGGTGGTGGTGGCTGTAAATCAATCTCTTTGCAAAGCTGAGAGCATTTTGAATGCTGCTGTTGATTCCATGGTTTATTTGCTTCCTTCAGAGGAAAAATGGGTACCCGCCCTCCTTTATGCTTGGAGCTTGCTGTCATGCACTTCTGCTTCCTAACCTGGATGACATCTTGCTAACCTCCACGAACTTACTGAAATGCTGTTATCTTTGGCTTGTGGCAAGCAGGTTGCCTCCAAGACACCAGTGTTCAGCACAGCCTTGTATTTTGTTGTTTATGTGTGTTGCTTAATGTTGAGGGAGCAAAGTGAGATGCTAATTACATGATGGAGAGAAAACGGTGGTGAATGGCAAAGACTGAAGAACCATTGGTATGTTTCATGCTGTTCTGAGTAAAGTGGTACATTAGAGATGATATCATTACCTGCGAAGAGAGATTAAACAAATCTATGGCACTTCATGAAATGGAAGGGAAATGGGCCAAAGCAGCACAGTTGCAGTTGTGTCCTTAAAATGACAACCAGGTGAGGTTGGTGGATTTATGCTGACAGCTCCCTGGGTTGTTGGGGTTCTTTTTGATTTGTTTTTGGGGTTATTTTTTTTTTTTTTTTTAAGATATTATACTTGAAAATTCAAATAAAGAAGAAAAATACTTAATGTAGCTTCTGAAGTTCAATTACTTCAATTACAATTACTTAGCTATGTTGTCCAAAGAAATTAGAGTATGATGCTACAGATTAGCGTATTTGGTATATTTACCTTTATAAAACTCTGATATCCTGTTATGAATAAGGAGTTAGGAAATTCAGTTCTTAATCCAGGAAATACCCGAGGATACAGAAACTGACAACTAAACCTTGTTTGGTCATCAGAGTGGAACCAGAACCTGGTCAGGTCTGATGGTAGAGCAGGAGCACTCTTTGCACAGCACTTGCAGGCACTACTTGTCTTCTCTTCCAAATCCTTGTGCATCTTCTCTCTTATAAAAAAACAAAACAAAACTAAGCTGTCAGTGAGGCAGCAAGACTGATATACCAAACAATGCACTTAAGTGGAGTCATGAATGTTTAAGCTGGCTGATGTGCACGCCAACCAGTGTGAATTTGCAATACTGAAAATGCCAGGTTCCTCATGCATTGGCACCGGGGACATCAAGGAATAAATTCAAGGGCAGGGGCTGATCCTGATACCCTGAGGGAAAAAGGTCCGTCTCTTTTATATGAGAATTTTTAAAACATTTTCTTCTGTGTTGGTAAGTGGCCACAAAGAGTGACCTTTTGGAGTGCCCAGCAAGTATCCAGTGACACTTCATGGCAGTAAGCCTATGTGCTAAACGGTACTTGCAGAGACTGTCTTCTAGGAATTGAAACTGTATAAGTGTTTCCTATGGTGTTTAGGTGGTTTTGTCTTGAGGGGAATAAAATCTGCAGCTTAGGTTAACCTGCAGTCAATGGGGTATGAATCATAGCAGGAAGGAAACTGGGGCACTGCAGCTTTTTGAGACAAGTTGAAGGATGCTGGGGAAAGAATGTCCCAGTTCTTATCCTCTCCTTTGCTGTGACTGCTTCCCACTATGGTTCTGGAGCAAAGGAAAACACAAAATTAAGGATGTGGACAGAAATGATGCGGGGATGGAAAATGTCTAAGAGTTTGAAGGTCCATAGAACTGTGGTACTGAGATCAGAGAGCAAGCCATGGCTGAGGCAGTAGGAAGCCCAGCGTGGTACTGAACTGCAGTGTGTGCCTGAGGAGGTAGAACATGTGGTTCTGTTTTGGAGAGTTTGATTTTATTTCAGACCTAGATCCAGAAACTTGCTTAAGTCTGATCTGTCTCTGGGAAAACTGACAGTGCAGATGGAGTCATTTCAGTATGATGAAATCCTTTTTATTAATTAATTCTTCAAATGTAAATGAATGCAGCCTGTGTTATGAATTTTGTTTATTTATTTACTTTTGGAATGTTGATGTCAGATTGTGACTGCTTCGCTAACAGCTCTGTACTGCCAAGTAGCTCCGGTTTTCCAGTGTCCAGTTTAGCAAGAAGAGCAGGAATGCAGGTGTTAGGTGCTGGAAGCTGGACATCGGTTAAACGTTTCAGACATGGAGAGTCTAGTCGTGGTTTCTGTCTAGTCCGAAGATGAATACTTTGCTGTTATTTATGTATGTAATATCTAATCGTGGGTCTTTTGTGTTGTTGTTTGTTGTTGGTTTTTTTTTAAGACCCTGCCAAGAAGTTCACCCTTTCTGTTATTTATATATGTATATATATATTCTTATAGTGCTGTCTTATGGACAGTTCTGTTCTGGATGTTACTGACAGGTTGAATGTTAATGAAGTTCATTGCACTTCATGTTCGTGCATCAATTTGTTGTTTAGGAGCCAAAAGCCAGTTCTTACATTTATGTACTTATTATTGGACTTGGTCTTTGACCTAGATGCTAATAGCAAGGGATGAAAGGGTCTCCATTTCACTAGAGAGCCTCTGTAGCACTAGCTGTGACTGACATGTTTGGTATGGTACAGGTGCCAGGGAACATAAGGCCATTTAAAAATCTGGAGAGAGATAATGAACAAAAAATACTCTCAGGTATAAGCTGACTCTGCTGCACTGAAGGCCATTTTTCTATGAAGATCTTTTCTTCACCCTCTCCAGGAGTTAAAAATGTAAGGTATTTTCTACTCATCTGTTTCCTTTTAACTTAATCTGATGAGCTGATTGGTTTTAATTCTTCATCTCTGCCACTTGGAGGAATCTGTGCTTGCTGATCTGTTTGCAGTTGCAAATGCTTTGTTGCACCGTTGCAACAAAAGGTCCCCAGGATCCCAATCCACGTGTTACAGCCACACCTTCTCTAGGAGCTCTTCCAGTAGCTTTTCCTGAAGCCTTGTCTGAACACTGACAGGTGGGCTGCTGCTTTCCTTGCTCTGTGATCTCCAGTTCCTGGAACAGTGACTTGGGTGATTCTTCTGTTTATCAAATGAGTGCCTAACCTGTCTTAGGCGCCTGTAAAAGCGGGGTGTTGGGGTTACCTACTTGGAAGAAATCTGAACGTGGGAGCCTCTTGTCAAACTGTCCTAAGAACTGAACAGGCAGGAATAATACTAGATCAGTATGTACTGTATGTAGGGTAAGGATGTCAGAGGAAGTACCTTTCCAGCTCTCAGCTGTAGTGTTGCTTTGTAATTTTCTATCTGGCTGGAAAATTGCAGACCAAAGGCAAAGCCAGATACAGCTTTGCCACAATCTGCATTACTTTGAAAACAATAAAACTCATGTGGATATACGGTCTCCAGGTGAAACTGGATGGATGCTGAGAAAATCGTTGCAAGCGATCTGTGTCTGAATAAATACATATCCCAGCGTTATGGTTGTGTTTCTTCATAGACTGCTTTGATGGTTGCAGTTGGCAAGAGCTTCTCTTTTTTGGTGATGCAGAATGAGGAAGGCAGTTCCATACAGCACGCAGGGAGTCTGCATTTAAAACAGCCAACATCTGCACAAAGGGAAGGTTGACCATACTGTGCAGGTCTCGGCCCCACGCTTCTCACAGAATCCTCTTGAATTGTATTTCTTATCTGTATCTCTTGGTTTGTTGATGCTTTTAACATGAGAGAAAACTATTTTGCTATTTTGCTGTCAGTTATTTTGACACTAATCAACTTTGCAGATCTTGTTTTGTTTGATGTCTGGGTACATCACAAAAAGAGTTGCTGAAAGAGTTCAATTATAATATCAGCATCTCTGCCAAATGTATTGAGCTGTTCTGAAAAGCAACTTGTCTTTTCTGACCCAGATACACAGTTTCCAACTGTGGGAGATGCTGCCAGAAAGACTCTTGGCAGAAGGCCAGCAATAAAATTATACTACAGAAAAAACCAGCATATTTTCAGCAGCGCTATATACGGTGTGACGGAAAATTACCTGTCTCCTAGATGCAAAGCAGAAGTGAAAATAAACTTGCAATTTAAAGCTACAGTCTCTTATTCTGATCTTCTTTTGAAAGTACCAAAAAATGATATAAATCCCACCATTTCTTACCCATTCTATGCAAACTGGAGTTATTTTCTGTTATTGCCTGATGCACCTCAGGCTGTTAGATGTTTGCTCATTTGCTATCGGCAGCTGTAGTTGTCCTTGCTGTTCTGTTAATGTAAACTCAGAGGGGTATCAGGGTGGTGTGTGTATGCTGTAAACGGTAGCTCTTGGGAGCAGATGTTGCCGTAAGGGTAGATTACGAGGGTGGAGGTTATTTTTCCTTCAGATAAATACTTCTGGCCTGCGCCTTTTGCCATAGCATTTAAGAGCAGTTTTTACACTGTAATAAATGGCATGGCATCTGTGCCTTTAACGGCAGCACAATGAAGTGAGGCCATGGAGCGCAGTGACCCTTAGTTTCCTCCTCTGTTAAGCCATTTCTGCGCTGTTTCCGTGCTAATACTGCTGTGTGCTGTGAGAGGCTCTCAGAACACCAGAGTAGTTCTGCATTCTAGAAGGTCACAGCTCTCAGGTTTGGATGTTACAACGCCCTCCTTAAGGAAGGCAAGTACCTGTTTCTCCTGTTTTTCACTGTTCTGTTCCCAAGCACCTGAAGGTATGTAAGCACATTCATTATTTCTGGCTGTTTGAATGTCTCTCTTGGGAACAGAACTGCCAGATGCAGGAAGATGCCCTATTACAAAGCCCTCATCTGAAATTCTTTTCCTTGTTTGTCTTGCACCAAAGCATAAACTTCCTCTGTGAAGGATGGGATGTTTAATGGAAACACTGTTAGGCTGTCGTGGTGTTTCAATAACATTTCTACTGTGTCAGATTCCTGGTGACATTAAACCACACTGCAGACTCTACTCAACTCCTCCATTGCACGGTTTGGAGTCAGCGAGTATTGGCCCTGTTTTACACTTTAGGGCCACATGATACAGCGCTGGAGTGGCTTTCTCGAGCTCACCGAGGTCTCGTTATTGCTGGTAGCTTGTTCTAGAATTTTGTTGCAAGTGTGGGTGGAAACCCTTGCACAGGACAACCACACATAATATTACTGTACCTCTACTCTGGACCTCAGCTGTTTGCTCACTGCATGTAATACTTTCTGACGTGTGTGATGCTGAGCTGCGTTGTGCTGCCTTGGTCCATTTGGTTGAAACAGATTTGATTATATTTTAGTTCTCCTTAATTCTGTATGTTTTCAAACATGCCTTGTTCCATACTCTGTCTATGTATTTTTGTACTAAACATCCTATTTAGTGCTTTTATTGAAAAATTTCTACTAAAGTTTGAATTATATTAGGTTCTCATTTCACTCCTGTGTGTGTTTCTCTGAAATGAGGAATGTTAATTAGCATGACTTGCAGGTATGTTGTTAGCTCCAGCTCATCATTCAGGAAGGTATTTTTTAACTTGAAGTTGTTATGAGTACCAGTGGAAATACAAGTTCCTCTGTAATTCAGCTGTGTATGTTCAGACCTCAGCCACTCATGGATGAGAAAAAGGGCAGGTAGAATAAACTCATAAATAAATATCTTTGTCCAGCTCTATTGCATGTTGTTGAAACTCGAACCTCTTTTAAGACAAGATGGTTACCACCCTTTTCAAGCAGACTGCTGGGAGGTTTTGGTAGTTCTGATTCAGCTGTCTGCATCATAGACTGAAAATGAATGTTTCACATCTGCTCCATATTGTCAAAAAACACTGAAAAGCACTGAATATATCCAGAATTGCACCCTGGGGTACGGCTGTTTTCAGGACTTGTGAGGTAGACTGCAGGCTTGCCCTCTGGACAACAGCCTGCTTGCAGTTTTTCTGAAGCACCAGAATTTGCTCAGCTATCTTTGTCCATCTGCTTTCAATATACTGTACAAGCTGATAAGCAACAGCTTGCAGTAGACTTAGGAGGGAGTCCAGGCTGGGCTGTTGCTTGGAGTCTGGAGATGTCGTGCTGGGCTCATGCTAAAGTCAGCAGCGCATTCCAGTGTCCTCTGCCTGGATTTGCCAAATTACAAAGACAGCAACTGAAAAGTGAAATGCTGGAGTCACAAGGAGGAATGATTATGTGGAAATGGTTTTCTCTTCAAATTGAATCCAACTAATTTGAAAGAGATGATCTGGAAACGTGTCTGATAAGTATCTCTAGCTTGCCATCTGCCGACTCTAAGGCATATTATTTATTATTATTACTATTATAAAAACAGCTAAGCAAAAAAAAACCTCATAAAGAGTCTGGTACCAGAGATGGTGAAAAGCTGTTAAGTCTGAATCAGCTCATGTACTAAGTAATGCCAAAGCAGTAATCTTGGTGCTTACTTGTGCTTCAGGCTGTCCCTGCTTGCCTTTCAAGATCACCTAAGGTAGGAATCTGGTCCCATTAAAGAACATCTTATTTGATCACTTCTGGGAAGCAATCTGGCAGAGTGTTAAGATAACTTGGTACAATATAGTCTTTGTGATAAGAAAGGAGGTCCGTCAGGGCTCTTATTAGCTTGCTTTTCCCAGGCATTTTTAGTATGAGTGTTTAACTTTCTACGGAGTTACTCCCTGGCAATCCTGAGCTGCTGAAGCAGACTCGGCTTTTCTTTCTATCCAGTAGTGCAACCTACTCTTCTTAACTTTAAAAATTGGGAAGAAGAATTTATAGTTACATTTCCTTTAGAATGCTTATATTTCTATAAGACGTAGCAGTTTAATTATTCCCTGTCACAGCCCAGAGGCTTAAACATCTGCTCAGCCTTCAAGTCATCTCACCTGTCCCTGTGCTGTTGCCAAACTTGCTTTTAATCTCTAGAGCCATCAGGATTCTTTGACAGGCAACATGCAACATACAGCTGGAGAAGTGAAGACTGACATACAGGAGTAAAGGAAAACATTTCTGTGTGCGTGTCAACCTGTGGAAATTGTGACTGGGTTTTCCAGTTACTTCAGAATGTTGCCAAAAAGCTGATGCCACAATATATACAATGAAAGGAAGACAGACATTTTCTCCAAGAACTAGTGTGTTGTGCTATGCAGTAAGCTCATACTTTCCTCTCTAGCACTACTTGCTCTGTTGTTCTCCTAGTTTAGTACAAGAGGGCTGCTTTAGAGGCTTTTAGCTGTTATGTGCTGCAAAAAGCAGTGCAAGGGCAGAAGCAGCATCATGAATGATTTCAGCCAAACATGATCACAGTTCTCGTGTCGTCAGTTTATCATAATGTACGTCTCTGTTTTCAGTAAGAAATTGGTTATCGCCACCTGAAGTCGAGAATTTAGCTGCTAATTACTTTTAACAATTAAGTTAGTGTTAACAATAGCCATGTTTTCAAATTGGTTTCATATATTTGAGACTTTGGATTTCCAATCTTCTTCACATCAGAAATGTAGGTTGCCAGTTGGCTGGCAGTGCACTGAGAGGAGCTCTAACTGGCATGGGAAGGTGGTTACATATGTGTGGGCACATCACATGAAGTTGCTTCCTGTAGTGACATCTGCTATTGTTCTGGGGAAAATGATTTGGTGAGCAATTCTCTACTGTGAAGCCAGCTTGCTTTAGTCAGTGGTTTGACTTAGTGTTCTGCATAGTGCACTTATTGGAATTAACATGTTTCTCCTGGTTTCAACTTGTTAACTTGTTTTTCTCTCTCTCTTTTCTTTTTCTATTTTTTTTTTTTTGTTTTGTTTCTTGTTTTTGTGTTTTTTTTCAGGTGAATTACAGAAAGTGACTCTTACAGCATCTTAGCTCTATGAACTACTGAGCTGTCAAGGGACTGAGAGGCTTATGAAGAGGTTCTGTCAAGCAAAACAGCTCTTAGCAAAGACACCAAGGAGGAGGGAAAAGAAGAAAGAGAGAGCTGAAACAGTAACAAATCATGGTGGGTATCTCTATCTTTCATAGGCTTGCATTAATAATATTGTCTGATCACAGGGCCTGATGAAACAAGCAAGGAGATATTTTGACCTTGCACTAAACTGGAGATAGTGCTGCATACTGTGAGCAAAGCAGATAAGGCTTGATATTTTGTCAGCCTTTTAAAACCAGAGAGTTATCTTCTGAGCCTGCACTGCATGAATTATTAAATGCGAATGAAGGGGATGCTCCTAAGTTTTTCTAATAAAACTAGGATTAGCAAGCTGTAGCAAATAGTGTGAGTGACCTTGAACTTGCAGACTGCGTAACCAAATACTGCTATTCCGCTTCCACTCCTTGCTCACAAGTAAGTGTGAAATTATTCATGTTTTTGTACATGTGTGTGAAAAGCTGAATGCATGCGATCCTATATGCTTTTCATTAAAAACACGGATGAGATGTAAGTAAAGGATTTAACTAAAGGAGGAGTCATTTCTGGTCTACCTGGTGCTGCTCCCAGGCAGGGGACACCAGAGATGATTAAATTATCAAGCTGTATAAATGTGAAGGATTGTGATGGTAAGATTCTGAAGATGTGTTCACAAAGGGGCAGAAAACCTGCTCTGTTCTGAAAAATACTGTGGAGAGCAGTTTAAGCATTCTGGTAGATTTAAGTCCTCTTAAGCATTATTGCTGAGAGAAAGGAAATGAATAAATTTTAAATACTGTTCTCTAACACCTGTATGGCTGATGATAGCCAGGATGTGTGCTTATATTTAAATATTTATATATGTATGATCCAAAACAAGATTTTTACGTGTTATTGAGCACAAAGGGAGGGAGAACACTTGACGCAGCAGAGTTGTCAATATTAAGCCTTCTTGTGCTATTAATTTTGGCCTAAATTGAAATGAATAATTGATCTTGCCAATGTCTGTCTATTAGAGAAGAACAGAAATGTCTTCAAATCTGAGTTAATAGTTTGTTGTTTGACTGTTTTTCCTGATTGATATTTCATGAGGTTTGAGATGGTAGGGATGAATGAATAAATCCAGCTTGTCAATTTTCACTGCAGAACTGCAGCTCCTTTGTGTACCCAAGCTGCAGATAAACCTCAAGAGGAACCTTCTGGAGATATTTTTGTAATCTGTGAAAGTACTGGAGTAACACCAGACCCCTGGAAGATGAGTTCTTACTACCTGAATTGTTGTTGTGCTTGGAGAAGTTAAGGAAATAACTGTAGCTGACCTTTGAATGTAATAACCTAGGAAGCCACGACCTGTTCATTAACACTTATTAAACCCCAAACCTTTCCGCATCCTTCACAGGCCCATTTTGCGGTTAGACTTGATGATCTTTAAGGTCTTTTCTAACCTGAGCAGTTGTATGATTTTCCATGACCTGAAGGATGTGTGCTATTATAGAGTATGTGCTGTTAACAAACCCGCAAACTAGGGGGTAAAAACTAAAGCCATTTGCAGTGTTTAATGTGTAGGACAGAGTTCTGGTTGACGATTCTACGTCCCAGGGAACTTTCAGCAGTGACTGGCATGTGTCTAGAGAATGTTTAGGGGGGTACTTGCTGGAGGTCTGTGCTGTGAGAGCAGTTGGTCCAGGTCACTGTTCAGATCAGGTAAGTCTCACTTGGATAGGGTGTAGCGAATCATAACCTCTTGGCACAAGTCACTTAACCGGTTACGTTTACCTCCTTCAACAGTATTGAAGTTTCACTGCAAACTCATCAAATTTTTAAGAAATTATTTCTGCATTCCTTACCAGCTTATCCCTACCCTCATTTTTGTTCATGCCTTTGTAAATCCCAGTGCAGTTTGCTAAGCTGCACTTAGTAATATGTAGTGTCTATGACTTCGTCTGCAGCAGCAACAAAACCATAGGGGAGAGGCTGTTTAATTGCTTTGTTCTAAAGGGGTTGCCATTGACTGTAAAAGAAATTGAGGATTTCTCTGTGCATCTAGAATATACAGAGTTGTATTTAGAGTCATCTCCATGTTATCCTTGTCAGCCTTCTGCTTTCATCCTGGGCTGCTTATGTTCTGAATTTGCCTACTTTAAAATGTGGTTACCTTTTGGAATGAATGCCCGGGTTTTTTCTGTTTGCTTTGAGCTGTCCAGCTACTAAAGCTTGAGACAAGTCAGCAAAGGTCACTGAAATTCAGGATCCAAGTTCCTGCAAGTATTCCTGGGTAGGGTGTTTCCTTCAATACTGTTACTCACAGTTTGTATCTCCTTGATGTGTCGGTGCTTTGGGTAAGATTGAGGTCTAGCTGTTCTCTCACTGACCTTGAAAACCTCATCTAAATTAACAAGCAAGTCAAAGGATGAGGGAAGACATTTTAAAGTGAAATAAGTTGCACAGGACCCAAGGGATGTACCTCCAGAGCACAATTAATCTCATCCTGCTGTGGACGTAAACATAAATTGTGCTCCAGATGTGCCAGTTCCTTTTGGCAGCCTGTATGTATTAGTAGCCAGTAAAGGCATCTAATGCTAGGTGCCAAAAGAAACCCCTCCTAAAGCCTTATACATTTGCCAGTTTAATGCTGATTCCACAGTAGTCTTTGGTGTCTGTGTATCACCCTAGTAAGAAATCAGTCCTGCCAGATTATAACACACAGTCATCATAAAACATTTTCTTACATCTCTCAGGAGGACTGCCATTCAGGTAGTGTCCTTCTATTGATAACTGAGTAATTTTGTTCTTTTTCCTCTCCTTTCCCACTCTGTAACAGAGATCTATCCGATCTTTTGCTAACGATGACCGCCATGTTATGGTGAAACATTCAACCATTTATCCATCTCCAGAAGAACTTGAAGCTGTTCAGAACATGGTATCAACAGTAGAATGTGCCCTTAAACATGTGTCTGACTGGATGGATGAAAAGAACAAGTCTGTAAAATGTGAGGGTGATGTGGAAGCAAAGGAGGAAGCTGCAGAAAGCAATGCCAAGTGAGTGAGTTGAGCCTCATAATGTGTTACTGTACAGCTCTGAATAGGTTCCTTTCCTACTAAATAAGAGTTGTAGTGTACTTTGAGTCTGCTGCTTACAAATATTCATAGGTGGAAGTGGATATATTTGCACTGCTTGAGGTGGGAACGTACAGAGTGAGTGGAAGGAATAGCAATAAGAAAAATGTAGGCAGCAGTTGCTCCCTTTCCTTTATTTTCATGTAATATGAAGTTGCATTTTAGCAGTTAAACGTTTCAGCAATAAGTGTATATATGTGCCTGTGACACCTGAATGCAAATCCACAGTCATGTAGCTTAGGGACTCCTTCCATTTAAGAAACAAAAGATTTTTATAAACTTATTGTTTACGTAGCAAACCAGCTTTTCTAAGGATCCATTATCTTCTGTTATGTAGTGCTCTGAGTGAAACATCTGTTTGCTGTATGTCCCGCTCTGCTCCCTGACATGGTGCCTAGTTTTCTTGTTCTAGCATCACTCCAGTAGTTGAAGAAGAAGCTGAAACAACTGGCTCCTTATTTTAGGTTTCTTGATGTATAACTTTTTAACTCGGGCACTTAGAACCAGAACTTGGGCTTCCTGTTTCATATGCTCTCCAGCTCTGGTAAGTATCCTCTCCAGTTTGCAGATGAGGAAGTGAAGCACTAGGAGACGAACAGCAAATTTGTCATGACCTGAAAAACCTGATTTCCAGTTCTCTGCTCTTCCTGTTAGATAATACTTCTCCATTGAACTTCTTGGGACTCTAATCTGGTTACATCCGTAACGTAACCTGCTCTAGAGATGTAGTCAAAGGACTTCCAATTTCCTTTCCTATGGTGTGTGGAATATTAAGCAAGCCTGCAGCTACATGGGCTTTGCCCAGTAAGTTCTGTTCTTAAAACTGATAAGTGGTGTATTCTTTATCCATATATATATTCCTTATGTTTTCTCACACCTTTTATGCTAGTCAGAGTTCTATTGTGAGGCCTTTTTTTTTGGTGTTCTGGTAAATAATACGTGTTTAAAGTTGTTTACACACGCAGTCAGGGTGTAATACAAACTACTCTAGCAGCAGTGCAAATACTGATGGACTACACTGTGTACTTCTGGAGTGAGATGCAATTCAGTGCAGATAATGGAAGAAGACACAGTCTTCCTGATTCAGAGTTGTATCAGTTTGTGAACTGAAAATAAAGTATACTTGCTTAATGTGAAGGAGACACTGATAACCATTATATTTATCAGTTATTCCTAAATTCATATTGGGGTATGTTTGAAATCATGACAATGAAATGCTGCTTCCTGTTGTAATGTGGTTCTCAGCTCTTTCCAGGTCTCAAAAAATTTTAGAGTAACATTCAGGAAGTGCAGTATGAAGCTCTGCTGGATGAACTCCAATTTAGAAACATGAAATGTGCTACTGTATTAACTGGGAAAAATCCTTCATGGGTGGGAGGAGCAGCAAGCATTTGTGACTTGGTGTCTTGCTATTTCCAAACACACTGTGGATTCTACAGAAAATTCCTCAAGCATTAATAGCATTTTTCTGCTTTTGTTCTGTTTTGTTTGTTTTTAGCATTTATAGTTGCCTTTGACTGTGTCTAATTCAAAGTTATGGGCCTGGGAGCTATCAAAAGAACTGCTTGTTCTGTGTGAAGTTTAAATGGGGTACCACCTTCTGAGGATATATTGTCTACAAAGGAAGTGCTCAGCCGTATGAAGACCATAATATAATAGCTTTGAAAAGTAAACGTACTCATTTTGATTCCTGTGGCTTTATGTTTTCCCTAATAAATATTTAACAGACACAAACACTGGCATTTTTGTTCTAGGCTGAGCTGTGATGTATCACTTTTTAGGTGTGAAATGTATTCAAACAAAAATAGCAAATCATATAAATTCATGGATATTGTTACATAAACTAATGTTAAAAAGTTATTTTAGACAGCCAGTTGTATTACCACTGTGGAATAATTGCAGGGTATTGAAAGGCTGCTCTTCTACAGATGGACAATTAAGTTTTGTCATCTTATTGAAGAAGGTATTTAAGTTCAGATTCCCACAGAAGAGTCTTTCTTGCCATGCAGTGCACTACGTGTTTCGTTGGTTACTTTTAGAATTACTGGCTGCATTTCCACATGTCTTCTAATCTGGACAACATAAGCCATGGAATGGGTTCTTAAATAATAAATTTAAAACAGTAAAGTTCCAGGCCTGCATTCAGCACTTTTAAAACAACTGGATAGCCTTGCTATTCATACCTTTGCATGTTGTATATTTTGTGCTTCTGCTCTATTACAAATCTGGAGTACAGCTGTTGTACACAGCCATGCATTATTTATACACAGAGAACAATTTATTTATGCATTTGTTTGGGGGCAGATTATTTTACTAATCACTTACAAGCTAAAAGGGGAGGGGCTAAGGTATATTTCCCTACAATGTAAATTATCTTCATTGGTAGCTACAAACCATATTTAAAGGAATTCTGCATTTTCTCAGTATCTGCATTCAGATGCTGGTTAAGTAGCATAGCTCCAGGCTAGAAGTTGAGATACTGTTTGCTTTTGTAACATTGGTTGCAAAAAAACCAAAGCTTGTTTGCTTCTGGATGTTCCAGGGATAGTGGGATTGCCACAAGACTGACCTCCCTGTCTTCTGTGCAAACACCTTTTGCAGCATTTCCACTTAAAATACTCAGGCAAAATCTGTGAAATGATTAGATGACATTATTTATTGAGTGAAGCTTAAGATCTCTTAAGATCTATTTGATGATCTTGGATTACAACGTGATATGCCTTGTTTTTTTCTAACCAGTCTAACCTTTTGGATGGTAAGAATGACAGGAACTGGGATGCTGCCTTACTGGCTGAGATGATTTCCTACTTTTACTGATTATGTGCTTTCTGTTGTTTTTGTAAGGGGGATGTGCCGCTAGTTGGTGCCACAGTATGTGAGATGAGTCGTGGCAGTAGCTGGTTTTGAACTGTCAAAGGTGCATTTCTTGCATTTTCCTTGCTGTTTATTATGCAAGTTTTATGGTTTTTCTTTAGCCTACTAAACTGGTTTTTGTTGCAGTTTTCTTCTCAATACTCAGAACTAAAATGTTCTTACATCGCTTTGCAAGTTGTTTGCTGTGGTCTTTAAATGTTCCCCTAAACATTAGCTGGGGACTGGAATGTAATACCTAGTACTCAAAAACCTCTATTCCTCAAAAACCTCTATTCCTGTAGGTTGCACTGGTGAGACCTGTTGAAGGAATTAAGCCTGGAAGGCTTTCTGGAATTAAAATTTTTCCTGAAAAATCAGTTTGCAGGAGGTGCTAAAGTTTAAAAAAATAATCATAATAAAACGTTTTATAATTTTTAAGGTAAAGGTTTGAATCTATGAATTAAAAGCATCATGAAGGGCTATGGCCATGTTTAAACTTGGAGCATTGCTAAGAGACAGCTCAGATCACTTCTGCTAACGGGAACTCTGTCAGAGCTCGTCTAGATCATAACTACTGTATTCTTATGGTAGATCTGCAGATAGTTAATTTTGCTTTTTTTGTGCTTTGTGACTTTGAGCTAGGCATCTTCTGCATTCATGTGAACTGCAAATCAATGCTTTATTTTTTTCATAGGAGCCACTTTTATAAAAGCACTCTATGCTTAATTTTCTAATAAGTAATATGCCACTTTAGCACTGTAATCAGTCCCATCCATTTGTCTCCTCACTGTTATAGCATAATACAAGTATTTTGAATATGCAAAAATACCATTTTAATTACTCAGAATTATTTCATTTCCAGGGATCAAAGTGGTCGGACCTTGTGTGGTGTTATGAGAATTGGCTTGGTTGCAAAGGGTTTGCTGATAAAAGATGATATGGATTTGGAGCTGGTTCTCATGTGCAAAGAAAAACCCACAAAGACCTTATTATGTATAGTCAAAGACAATCTCCCCGTTCAAATTCAGGTGAGTTAATTCAGGATAGTCCTGTAGTAATGGCTGATAGCACTGCAAGGTGTGTTTGGGTAAAGACCCAAGAGAAGACAAGAGAAATGTGTTATAGATTATAGAGAGCATACTTTGAATCTAGGCCAACATGTAAGGTGTGTATCATCTCTATTGTGTTATTATGAGGTAGCTATTCACAAAATGTAACGTCTTGCTCATGGTGCTGTCCTAATTTCTTTTTGTGATGTCAGTTTTCCTATGCTGATAGCTAATCTTTATTTAGTAACTAATACTGCTGATTTTTGTTCTCTGCTCCAATCACTAATGTGAGCTAATTGGTAGTCCCAGAAATAACTCCCTGCTCATGCATGTGGTCCTTGTTCTCTGCTTCCCAGCCTGAACTTTTTAAGTTCTACACTGTAGCAGCTTTGCTTTCCTTAGACTTTCCCAAAATAAGTGCCTCTTATGTCTGAAGTGAGAAAAATGTCAATTTAGATGGTCACTCAGTTTATTTTACTCATGAGCTTCAAGTTGTTTTTATTTATGGCTATTTCATTCTAATGTTGGCATCCAACACATAAGAGTTAATGCCGGTCTCTTTAAAGCAGCTAGGATTAATACCTTTAAGTCCAATCCAGATTGCACCATGTGCTGTTACTGAGAAACTGTGCCCCAGAATATTCTACTGCAAGTGCCTCTCTCCAAACCAGGTCCAAACTGGGTTCATTTCTCTCCTGATCTGTTTTTCTGTCTTGTGTTTATTTCCACATAGACTACATGTGTTCTTGCCACTCTTGACAGCTGTTGGTTCTCACTGATCCTTTGTTCACATAAAGGGTTTATTTTAATGAGATAGTAGATACTGTGTTTGCAGATGTGGCCCTATCCATAGCTGAAAATATTAGGAACGTATCAAAAAGTAAAGTTAAATATTTGTAGCAAGATGTGAATTGAGAAAGGTTGAAAGTGATGAGAAAAGTTAGTGTATGCTTGGCTTTTTTGGTTTGTTGGTGGTGGTGGTGGTGGTTTTCTTTTGAAGCTGAGGTAAGAGGGATCTGAATCACGAAACCAGTTTACAACTATCATGACAATAAAGAAGCTTTTCAGACATGCCAGAGAAAGACAGACAAGGAAGCTGTAGGTTTGTTAGTGGGCAAAACCTGCACTTGATGTACAGAGACATTAGCTTCTGCTTTATTTTGCCTTGTAGGATAACCATGAGCAGATGCTTAAGTGATTTCATCTCAGCATTACTGGAGCAGGAGTGCAAGTCACAACAGGAAAAGTAGTTAGATATGTTCCAACTACTGATGTTCTAACCTTATGATCTTGCCAAAGCATACAAATACAAGGAGTTAGCTTAAGAATTAATTTGTAGTTTTCTGAGCAGGTCTTAAGGGTGAGAGATACAGATCAGTTGAGATAATTTTGATGCTGGTTACAGGGACAAATTATTAGGCAACTTACATTAAGTTCTTTTGTAGGTAGTAATTAAGCAAGAAAAAAAAGTCCTAAAATAGATCGATTTAAAAGAAACACTCTTGACTTACTGACATGCTGTCAGGAGAGGAAGGTCCGGTTTTCCAGGCATTCTCAGGAATCTCTTCTGGGGCTGCTATTACTGAGTGCAGTGGGAACAGCAGAATCTCACATCTGGATTCAAGTGCTGTGTGGAAAAGGGAGCAAGAGACAAAATCAGAAAAGAGTGAGCACCTTAAACCTCTGAAGAAAGATTAATGTTTGTGTTTGGAAAAATGCAAGATGGAATGCAACTGTGAATTTGTAAAAGATGGCAGTGGTTATTTATAAAGGGGCAGGGCTTCAGTACCTGCCATGGCTACCAATGGTAGTTTAAAGTGGAATTCGCATATTCGGAAGAGGCAAGTAGCATGAGGCAGTTTTGTTGCAAAACAGGCCATCAGAATTGCGTGTGGATAAGAATCAGCAGAGATTTCACCACCTCCAAACTATCTGTGGGGATTTGAAGAGTGGCTCAGAGTTGCTAAGAGATGGCCTTCATAAGCCACTCCTGTTCTGGAGGTTGTTGTCCACGTGTGCTGACAGTTATGGCTGTGCTGGTCTTAGTGCACATGAGAGCTCTTACAGTTAGAGGCAGCGTTAATGGACAGGCATTTTCTAAGACTAATAGGAGCTATCAGTATTTCTCATACTAGCAGCTACAAAAGCCAGCTTCTGTCTTTCAATTAAAATAAAGAAAAATGTGATAATAGAGTGTTCTTTGATAGTAGAGCTACTTAGCACTGTAATTAAATTTGTTGCAGATTATTTTTCTCAGTCATATTACTGGGGTTTTTCAGCTTGTTTTTAATGAGGGAGGCAGGGCCATACTTGTTACTGCAATCTTTTGTAGCCTCCTCGTTAGTTCAAGAGGTGTATTGCAGGTACAGAAAGCAGTTTTCCAGTTGATTAGGAGATTCTTGAAATCTTTCTTGGTGACTTTCAGAAACTTACAGAAGAGAAGTATCTCGTGGAGGAGCATGTAAATGAGGCAGCTATTATTGTTCGTAACACAAAGGAGCCCAAGCTAACCTTGAAGGTGATACTTACATCCCCTCTCATTCGAGATGAAGCAGAGAAGAAGGAAGGAGGTACACGGAGCGTTTTAACTTGTTTTTAAGACTGTTATATCTAAATCCTATCTAAATGCCCCGACTGTGCAGCACAGGGTTAATTAGCGAGTAGGTTTTTGATTGCGTATTTTCTACTAACTAGACTGGCTATTGCCACAGTTGGTTACGTTATTTGTGCTTTAAGAAGACAACAGTCACTTAATCGTCATGTAACTATGCATTAGTTTTCATTTGCAAGCAATATTGGTAGTGTTAATTTTGACACAGAGTATCTTAGTTCTCCTTTCTTTCAGACTTGCTGGTTGATTCTTGAGCACCCCAGCGCTGCACAGTCTTTTTTTAAATTCAGTCAGTCAAGTGGGATTGGTTCGTAGTATCTTGACAAACTCATAAAACCGTTTCTCTTCTGATATATAACAACTTTCCTGCAAAGCTTGCAAGTATATCCCCCTGACCCTCAATTTTTGTTCTTGATACATGTGTACGTTTCTGGCTTTAAGAGTTTCCTAACTTGGATTCAATTGAAGTTAGGGTGCTATAACGGAGTACTTCTGCTTCTGAATTCAATGTTGTACCTCATATCTTTGGTGCAAAATAGATTTAGAAAACTGTAACTTAGTTTCTTTCTATTCCTTCTCCCTAACTGCCTGACCTCCGATCTAGTCATAAGCCCCCTATTGAAGAACTGCTGACTGGTAGCATCAATGAGGCTGGAAACAAAGAGAAATAGAGAAGAGCAAATGTAGCCATATTTTATTTTTTAAATCATGTCAGTAATTTCTGCTTCACTTCCCAAGCCTGTCCCTAGAGACTTTGCCACTGGATGATGTCAGACCTTTGACCAACTGGCCATTCTCTGTCATGACAACTGAGGCAGCTGGGCCCATGTGGGCTAGGGAACTCCCTGTCGCTCTCTTCCCATTCTAGACTTGCCACAAGTCCTTTGCTTCCTCCCCTCTCCCACATGAACTACCGATACAATACGAAATGTTGGTCAGTTTCTCTTCATTTTTGTTCGAGGCGGGGGCAGGAAGGCTCATTTTGAAAGAAATCTGAGCACTCTGGCAGCAGTTGGATGCAGAAAAATCTTACAAAACAGATGAATGGCAAAGATTTCCTAATTGCAGTGTCTATTTATTCTCAAATTAGTAACTATGCTCTTTTGCAAGACCACTAAAAAAAACCCTGTGTATTACTTTAGTTGTTCTTCAACTTTGCACAAGATATTGGTCAGGCTTGTGTCTGCAGCTGATGGATGTTTATGAGGAGATACACACACACAAAAAAAGGGATGTCACTGTGGCAGTGAACTCTTAAGACTCCTGAATTGATCTCAGTATGAATGAGGATTTGAATTTTAATACTTTCCTGTATCTTAAATACTCTATTTTGTTTTCATTGTTTTCAGATATTTCTGTGTTACTGCCTCTGGAGCAGTGTTACGCTGTTATTTCTGTAAAGCTGGTAGGAATAGTTAGGGTAAATAGATCTGGTTTTAAAGCACAGGTTTTTTGACACCGATTCATCCCAAGTGAAACAAATGTATTGTCTCCCTTTATAAAAGGTATGCAGATATTGATATGTCAATAAAAGTGGTAAATAGATAAGCTCATATTTTTTCACAATATTTGCAATTCTCTGAGTCCCTTTTACCGAGGGAAAAATATTCAGAGAAATTTTCAGCTAAAAATACCTTGATCTCCAAAGAAAATATGCCAATTTTTTTCAATACTCCTGGAAAAAATGCCAACCAAAATTAATTACAGCCTTGTGCAATTTTGAAAACTGTTCCAAGTTTATTCCATACCTTCTTTTGAATGGAGGAATTCAAATGGTTGTCAGTTTGCCTTTCATCTCTAGTGTAAGACAGGCTGCTTGCATTCAGGTGTCCTGTGAGCCTCCCCCAGGGTGCAGAGGCCGCAAGAAACTGACCAAGGTTTCACTGTTCGGTGGTGAGCCACTAATCCTCCTCTAACCAAATCAGTGAGGTTAGGGCAATGGGCCTCCTTCTCAGTGCTCCCATCTGTTCTGTAGGAATGCTGTGTGTACCTTCATGCCCTGATGTCAGAATGTATCAAAAACATTTCTGGATTTCTCTTCAGTCCCCACCTCTTTGGAAAAGTGTTCATGTTTAAGCTGTGGTGTTTGCCCTATTTGCTTTTGCTGCTTGTTAGCAAAAATAAATAGTGGACTACTGTGTGTATGTGTGCGCGCGTGCATTTCAGTGTTTCTCCAATGGCTATCCATAAAGCTCTGCTTTCTCCTGTTAAGAAGATAAGCATCTAAATGCTTGCATTTTGCTTCAGATTAAACTGAAACTAATTTTTAGCCATAACATCAAATATAAATTGAGCTCTGCAGACCAGAATGCCGGACCTTGCAAATCAGTTATTGCTACTGAGCAATAGTCACATAAGCTTATGTAATAATAAACAAGTTCAGTTACTGAAGTGGTGCTGGAATCAGCCCTGCTCCATAACTGAGCACCTACTGCATAAACAACCTGCCTTTGCTGGCAGACAGCGATGCTCAGAACAGAGGAGCCTTGCCTCTGTGGAGAATGCAGCTCCTCCTTGTGTGGCTGACTTAAGTGAATGAAGTTGGCAGCCGCTGTAAGGAGAGTGTAAATATGTAAATACAACAAGTGGAGAGAGATTTACTGAAGATTGGTTCTATGCTGCAGAGTGTGAGCTGATGTCAGGGCTTTACTTTTATCTACTTGTTTGTACTCCTTGTATCACTGCTTTTGTTAAAACCACAAGGAAAAAAAAAAGAAAGCTTTGCAACCACACTTGAAAAATTTTGATTGGGTCTCACTTTCCTGACTGGCAGAGCATGAAGAAACATGCCATTCTACTGAGGATGTTGAAAGGCAGTCTGCTACGAGCTGCTCACCCTCTTCACTGCCTGTTCTCTTCATCCTCCTGTTTAATAGAATCTTGCACCAGAAGCTGGCTGACTGCAGCATCTGCACAGAGTGCTCAGAACACCAGCACTGAAACTGCAATTAGCAGAATTCTCCAACTTATTTCTAATATACACCTTCTGAAATAGTCTTATTCCTACTGGAGAATTGAGATTTCAGTTTGCTGAGAACAAATCTTAAGAGAATGGAAAAGCCTTTTCATTCACTGGAATGTCTGATGACATCTTCTGTCTGTGGCCTTATAGTTTTAAGGCAAACAAATTTACTTTGTCACTAGATGCATGTGCTACAGCAGTCTTGTGCAATAGACTTGCTTGGCAATGAACTGTGTCTTGACAAAAACCAATGAGTTTGCAGTCAGTCATCTTTGCTATTTCTAACGTTTAAAAATAAGATTCTGATCATTCATTGACAGTAGCTGTTTTATAAAATACGTGAGCTTTAAGCAGATGTTTTTATTGTCCAAAATATAAGCTCTTTTAATGCAACTATACAGATGTATATCTAGTAACTGTGCCATAAAACTACTCCTTTAAAATAAATGAAACTGCAAAATTTAGAAGCCAGCTTTCTGTTCCTAAGTGACCTTTTGTTCTCACAGCAATCAAGTACCTTGAGACTGCAGCTTTTATTTGGAGAACACGCAAGAGGAGTGATTAATCTCAATATTGTAATGGTGGTGTTGAGGGCAATAAGAAACAATGCAAATATCTGCTGTGAAGTTCATCGGGGTCAGAAAATAAGCTTATAGCACTTAAGTCTTCTGCTGACAGCAGAACAAGCAGGTGCAAAATGCAACTATGAACTATCAGACAAGATACCCGGTTCTGTTCAGCTTTACACTTTCTTTTGTTTGGCTTTGGGCTCTTTTCTCCATTGTAACATCATGTGCTTTTACCAGAGTACCCTTCTCACTGGTGGCACAGGAGGAGGAGCACCTTAACATTAAAGGTGCAGTTACACTTAGAAACAATACCACCGAAAGTAGCCTATGGGAAAGTACTTATAAATGATGAGTAACATTTCAGCATACAAACCGACTGTACTTTTTCTCCTAACACCCTGATATTTTAAAAGTCTTCCTGGATACTGAATCCAGCACAGATTTTGGACTGGATGTTGGATTTCATCCAGACATTCATAATCTCCCTTGCAACCTGCAGAGTTGTCCATTAGGAACAATGGAAAGGTTGTTTTAGCTTTTCCAAAATATTTACTTTGAAGAATAGTTGTATATTCATGGGAAAACAACATGTTCAAGGTTACAGTTGAGCCATGAATTCATTTTGCTTCCACTGTGATGTTCTCATATCAGAGAAAATTCACATTGAAACCTAAATCCTCTCAGATATGTACAGTCTGTCATTTGTACAGTCTCCAGAAAGTCTGGATGTTAATTGTATATAGATAAAAATCAGGGAGGAAAGGACTGATACAGTATTCCTTGTTATAGAGTTGGATGTGACTGCTAAGTGCACGCTGGATTAAAAAAAGAGATGCGAGAAAGGTGTAAAGCTCAACAGAAAACGTCTTGTCTCTACAATCCTTCTTTGAATTTCATCTGTCTGTTTTTGGTTGCTGTTGAGAGCGAAGATTTTTACAAGTGGGGGCTGCTTCTCAAAACGTTAATAATCTGTAATTTACCAAACGTGTTTCTTTCACATGTTTTGGTTATATGAAAGATCAACCGTAGAAATGTCTCATTTCTTACATATTTCTTTCAGTGAATTACTGTTCAATACTACTAATGCTGCTCAATAAAAAACACTTCAGATAAATCTGATTTTTTTGAAATTATCAACATGTTCATGGGAGTAACGTCAGAGTACTTTGTACCGACTGGGTTTTCTTACATTCTACCCCTCTCACAAAAATCTTCCCCTTGTCAAAAGAAGCTTGTCTGAAATTCTGTGCCATTTTTGTGCACTTCAAGTCACAAAGAAGGGAAAGAACAACCAAAACAAGTGCTATACAGCTTTTTTCTGCCCTGCAATGTGTTCTGCATTTTTAATAAGATCCCAGATTGTCTATAGCAGTGGTCATCTTTATTATTACTATTATTCTATAAGGAGCGAATGCCTTTGCTTCTGTTGCACATGTGCACATTTACTACATTTAATGGCTTGTTTAAATTAAATAACAGTGCACTTAAATTCTGGGAGTCTTATTACCTCTTTGAGATGCTGCCGCTCTTTTTGTATTGTGACAGAAACCCCTTGGTCAAATTGTATCTGTCTCTTTTTATCCCATTTTTACCAGTAGACAGTGTTGCGATGAAAGATCCTCCGGACTTATTGGACAGGCAGAAATGCCTGGAGGCCTTGGCGTCTCTGCGGCACGCCAAATGGTTTCAGGTTGGCTATTTGTTCTTACCTTGTTGTTACTGTAGCCTTACGAGGTTTAATTTGAGCTATTTAATTTAAATGCCTCTTTAATTTCTGATTAGTCCCTAGTAGAGCAAAGGTCTACAATTCCGAATTCAGTGTTGTACTGTCTAAGGGCAGGCATGACAGGTACACAGCCAACTGGTCTAGAGTTGTTGTGAGACTACGAAAGCAATCTTGACATTTTGTTTCCTTTTCTTTGTCTCTCTATAAATTGAAGTATTTTACTTTCTTTAACTGTTCCTATTTTGCATGAGTCTGATTAAGTATTAAGTAGTTATCAAAAAAAGAAAAAAAAAAAAGTCTATCCCAGGAGTGCATTTAAAAAGAAAAGGAAAAGTGAAGGCAAGCTTTTTTGCAGGTATATTGGAACCATTCTGTTTGTTTTAGGCCAGGGCAAATGGACTAAAATCATGTGTAATTGTGCTTCGTATTCTGCGGGATTTGTGCAACAGAGTCCCCACATGGGCACCACTGAAAGGATGGGTAAGTACAAAACGAGCTGAAGGCAACCTGCTCAGATCAGACTTTTTTAAGGATTGTAGTGGTGTCTGAACTGGGGTGCGCTGTGTGACGTGTCTCCTTTAGCTTCTCTCCCAACTCTCTGAACTTTCCATTAACTGCTGCCTGCAGGAAGGACAAAACACGAGTATTTGTTTGGTCTATTAGGTGTGCCAATACCACGGAAGGAGGAATGACACTGTGGGGACTTGCACGCCGTTACAGATTTACAATAGAATTCCCCATATTACCTCCAACTTCAGCTACTCAGAGTCTCCTGCTACAATGGCAATGGTGGTCAAATCAGAGCACGTTATTCTATATTAGCAGGTTTGGAGAGGGCCAGATACTCTGCATGTCCAGAAAGGAATGCTTCAGAGGTCACAGAAGGCTGTTTTCTCTCATGTAGAACTGATATCACAGAATCAAAGAATTGTATAGGTTGGAAGGGACCTATAGAGGTCATCAAGTCCAACCTCCTTGGATATTCCTTAGATGGGAGGAGAATATTCATGATTTGTCTGTAAAAGGCTCATCCTTTTAGACTTTCCTGTGCCATTAATGGAGAGCATTTGTTTCCTCAGAAGGTAACTAATACAATGCAGGGAACAAATACATGCTGGAATGGCAGTATCTGCAGTTAGGACCGTAGTGCATTAAAACTGGAGTAACTGATGTGAATGTTCTTCCCCTCTACCCCTTGGTTTTTAATTACAGTTACAGTTACCCTTGTGTCCATACTAATCATAATTTAATGTCTTCTAGCCACTCGAGCTTATATGTGAAAAATCTATAGGTACTTGTAATAGACCTTTGGGCGCTGGGGAAGCATTACGACGAGTGATGGAGTGCTTGGCATCTGGAATTCTGCTTCCTGGTAAGGGGCTGGATTAACTTCAGGAATACCAAAGACTTATCAAGCAGTCCTCATCCTTCTAACAGCATGCTGCTGTTTGCTGTATGATTACATGAAAAACGCCTACCTTGTGCTCCCTGCCTGCTGTGGAACTAAATGAATGACTTCTTGTTTAAAATTAAAAGACAAAAAGAAGGTTGCACAGTCATAACTGCTTGAATGAAGTACTTCCAATACAGTTAGGAGTTCATGGGGAATCTCAGAATGACTTGGGTTGGGAGGGACCTCAAAGATTATCAGGTTTCAGACCTCTGCCATGGGCAGGGTTGCCAAACACTAAATCAGGCACTAGATCAGGTTGCCCAGGCCCACATCCAACCTGGCCATGAACACCTCTAGGGAAATGCTAGGTTTGCTTATAAATAAACTTCTATTTTCATTACGGGGTTACATATAAATACTGACCTAATCACTAGCTGCTTTCTATTGATAAACTGAAATCAGCATGTCTACCCAAATCGTTACTGTTATTAAACCTCTTACTTTTAGTTCACACAGTTGTATGTGTGCATTGTCTACAGAGATTAGTACTGTGGCCACCTGCTTCAACAGTTAGCTTGCTTTCTATGGTATTTGAATCCCTTATTGGAAAAGGAGTATTTCCCACTCTGCTGAAGATAGAGACCAGCGCATGCAAAATCCAGTAGTTTCTGTTTTCATATTATTGTGTGTTTAGTCACAAAATCTATTTTTATCTTCTTTCTTCCCAGGAGGCCCTGGTCTGCATGACCCCTGTGAACGGGAGCCAACAGATGCTTTGTCTGATATGACTGTTCAGCAAAAAGAAGCCATTACGCACAGCGCTCAGGTACAGAACTCATACTGAAGAGCTGGATGCTATAATACCAAAGATTTAAAATAATTAATTCAATTTATTCTCTGACAGGGTGGCATATTTTAAAAGCACTCTTGATGGTTCTTCTATTGTCCTACAATGTAAAGATGAAAGGATATTATATTATGAGTGCAAGAGTTTAATAGAGATGAAATAAATCCTTTAGCAGCCCAGTGTGTGCGTACTGTCTGCATCCTATCTCAAGTGCTCACAACCCAGAGTCCTAGAGTAGGCTCCTGTCAGTGTTGCCGGCACTTTGTATTATGGAAAAAGTTTTAGATTTTTATAAATAAACACTTTTCTATAGCTGTCATTTCACATAAAGGAAATGACTGTGTTTGCAAACCTAGTTAGAAATGTAGACAACTGTGGAAGAAACAGTGCTGTGATGTAACTTTTATTTCTACTGTCACTTTATAGCATGCCCTCAGATTATCAGCCTTTGGTCAGATTTATAAGGTTTTGGAGATGGATCCCCTCCCATCAAATAAGTCATTTCAGAAATATTCCTGGTCAGTAGCTGACAAAGAAGGTAGGTATTGTTTGCTCCAAAAGTTACTAATTTGGTAGTAAACTAGGAATTAATGTAGAATGAACAACATTCCTGAGTTACGTGCTGTGAATGTAAGGTGAAAGCTTTTCTTTATGTTAAATTTTTGTTTATGTCTTTTATGTAATTACTTTGTTGTTAGGAGAAAGTGTAGAAGTTCTTTTCTCCAGAACTACCAACAGAGTAGTAGCAGTTCAGCTGGCGTACAGATGATTTTCCTTACGCACAAAGTCATCTGGGGATCTAAAGATAAATAGTAGTAATGCCGGGGAAGGGGAGAATTTAGACTGGTGAAAAAGTATATAATGAATGTCCATAATAAGAATTTACATGGCATATAATATTGGAAACAGACATCTTCCATGGCTTAGTACAATGAGTAATAAGCTATTATTGGCTCACATGTACAAATAAGAAAGCTTTGACTGAAGGTTGAGGGTTTTTTCAGTTATAAACATGGAAAGAACAGTATGGGACTATTGTGAATTTTTCTAGTAGTACATTCATATTACAAGGGAATTTATACCCTAGGTACAGGCTCATCTGCTCTCAAGAGACCATTTGAAGATGGTGTTGGGGATGATAAAGATCCAAATAAAAAGATGAAGCGTAATCTGAGGAAAAGTAAGCACAACACTTCTCCATTCTGTTTTCGAAGATACACCGTACGATAGGAATTGGTTTAAGAGCTTCTCTGTGGTGGTGTGGAATAGCACGTGAAAAAGTCTTTGGAATAAAAAATGTTGTTGCTGTTGTCCAGCACTGAGAATGTTATACAGCATCTGAGTGTCTCCTGATATGTACTGCTAACTCAGTGATTAGCATTTTAAATTCTAGTAACCTGTCAGGCCATGGAAAATACTAAGCGATTAAAGTATTTTATTGATGACTTCCCTCTACTGATTTTCCCCAGTAATCCTGCACTGTGAAGATCTGCCTTGTTGCACTCCCTTCTTGAGATAGCTACTGGTCTCTCAATACCCTCCCACGAGAAAAGCATAAAACAGCTTCATCTACAAAACACTGACATCGTATTTATGCACAGAATAAAAATCTCTCAGTATTTCTGTGATCCAGTCAATTCTAGAGGATATTTTGATTGTGCTGCCATTAGTGCCAGTTCTGTGTTTGGTTCTTGGCTACTTACAAAACTTTTATTATAAAGGCCAGGAAGAATACAGAGAGCTGCAAGAGGGTTGTATTAATTTTAATATATGGAGAATTGTAGTTACCCAAAAGTGAAATAGCACATCTGTAAAAAGCTGTGACTACCCTTAATCTTTGAGAGACTGGGAGGTTGTTTTGCACCTTTGTACCAACAGAATGCACTTAAATGCTAACTGATACAAACTGTTTTGTTCCTTTATTCATCCTGTTTTTTAAATCTCCCTCCTTTCTTCTTTCCTCCACTTAGTACTAGATAGTAAAGCAATAGATCTCATGAATGCTCTGATGAGGCTGAACCAAATCAGGCCAGGGCTTCAGTACAAGCTGCTGTCCCAGTCTGGTCCAGTCCATGCCCCAGTCTTCACAATGTCTGTAGATGTTGATGGTACGACATATGAAGCATCAGGACCTTCTAAGAAAACAGCCAAGCTCCACGTGGCAGTGAAGGTAAGGAAGCCTAAAGTAATCTGCTAACCTCAGATCGTGGAGCACAGAGCACAAAGTACGGTTGTCAGAACTAGTAATGCTAGTGAAACTCAGTAATAACTGAGTGAGGCTGAGTTACTACCTATGTACTCAGAATGCGGTTGGGCAATGGATGAAGAAGCATCACTGGTTTTAGAATAGTGGAGAGGAACAGTCTGGAAGGAAAATCTCATGGCTCTACATGTCAGCTTGTGAACTGAATGCAGTATTTAAGTTCTGCATCAGCAGTGGGAGGGGTGTCTGTGTCAGTTTTGTTCTTCCTCTTGTTGATTAGAAGACACATGTTGGTGGCTCCTTCTTTTGACCCCTTTCTTCTCCAAATCTCTCCATTCACAGACTGTTAAACTCCTTGAAACAAGGAGCTGTTTCCTGTCTTCAGTACTGGAATACCTTCATGCACAGTGGCAAACACTATGCATAACAATTGGTCTCTAGTCAGTTTTTCAGTAAGAGACTAAAATACAGTCACTGAGTAACTTACTGTTGCGTCTTGTAGGTGCTGTACATTGGCAGAGCTCTTGTATTTTAAACATTAGTAGACTGGAATGCCCCATGTGAGCACCCTTACTGCACAACAAGGGGATAGCAGAGATGTTAAAGCAGACTGAGCCTATTGGGTTTCTGGGAAGAAAGGGAAGTTTCTTTCATGTGAATTACCTGTAGGAGAACCTCTTAACAGAACTGCAGTTATGATATAAACAAGCTCATCTCTCATTCTGTGCTTCATTCTATGTATTTTTAGGAAGAACTGCATTTTTCAGAAGTTTCATCAGACAACTTTGTGCTTTCTTTTGATTTCAGTATTGAAAATCCCATTGTCCTTTTGCTTTCAAGTTCAAAGTGTCCAAAAGTATCTGAGGGAATGCGTTGTTCCTCAGGAAAAGCAACTCTCTGCATGTGTTTCCTTCCTGACTTTTTTCCTCACATCTTTATTTTACCTCAGTCCCTGCAGTTGTTTGCAGGGAAGCAAAAGAGAGGGAGTGCAGAAGGGGAAATAAGACTTGCTCTGGAGGGCTGTAATTTCTTTGCCCTTGAACTCCTCTGTGTTTGACAGATGTTTGCTGGTACCTACCCAGCTCTGTTCTCAATCTACACACACATATACTGGGCTGCACTTAAAAACATCCCTGATTCAAGCCAAGGACAAATGGATGGTGCGGCAGACTAGTTTTCCCTAGCTTTCCCTGACTGCCAGCACCCCACCCTCACTGTCCTCCCCCCCCCTCACCCCAAGCAAATTTGGGCCCTGGTTTCCCATATGAAAAGGGAACTTACTCTTAACATTTTCATTTCTAGATCTGACCTAAAAATTAGAAGCCCTGAAAATTCAGCTGAATGTACAGCACAAAGAGACAAAAATTTGTCGGTACTGATTCCACTTCTGGAAACCTGGAACTATTTTCCGTATTGCTATTCTGCTTTTCTCTACTTCAGCACAGGAGAAAATACATTTTCTAAGCAGTGTGCCTTTATAAAGTGTCTGGTGGCCATTCTTCTTGTGATCAGCCTTCTCTGTTTGTTTTTGTTTCTGTACTATTACTGTTACCTATTTTATAGTCAATTACTTGTATTTTTGTTGTAGGTTTTACAAGCAATGGGTTATCCAACTGGTTTTGATGCAGATGTTGAATGTGTAAGTTCTGATGAAAAATCAGATAATGAAGGTAAAAATGAAACAGTGTCTTCAATCTCAAGCAATAATACTGGAAATTCTACAGCTGACACCTCTGCTACCCTAGAGGTGAGTAGTCCATAGAAAAGTCAAAGTGATGGAGAGGAATAGTGTTTTTTTTGTTGTTTTTTTTTTCCTTCTTTCCTATCCTGGAAGTTGATGACATACTAATTTACAGCAGTGATTGAGGACTTTCCAGTCTTAGACCTGCCCTGCCATAGGCTGCAGACTGATAATTTGATCTTTCTGCTGCTTTTTCTTGTAGAGCAGCCATCTTGTGCTCTTCTGATCATAAATTCTTTTTGATAGATATTCTTTCCTGCTTTGCTCACATATGGTCCAAGGAATATTTGTTTGCTGCTTTTGGGCCTTAGTAATGAAAATCTGGCATTTTCTCTTCTATAATAGGCTTGTCAAAAAGGTATATGGTTCTGGAGACATCACCTTAATGATATATCTGTGTGACAAATAAAATATTTTAAAAATTCATTAGGAGATGTTAAGAAATGTAAACCTAATATCTCTGTGCATATCTGATGGCTTGGAAAAAGCTGCACTGAAAATGAATCAATTTCAATACAGTCAATGTTAATTTTGCCACTGGCACTTGAAGTCAGTTGCTGTAACGAAGAAAGCTATGCTTATGTCCTCACTGAAGTAGTGAAAAATACAGTATTCCTCGAAGGAAAAAATTCCAGTAGTTTTAGCAGTCCTCACTGAACATCTCTGAAATCATGGTGATATGGGCCTCTAGTATATTAATTTACTTTCAAAGGACAGTTCCTAGCATTAGAACTCTTGATCCATATCCAAAGTTAGAACCTGCTTTTGGAAACTTCTTTCTCCATCCATCATTCTTTACTTGTGAGTGGTTATTTATACCTGTAGCTGAGTGCACTATAATGCAGGCCCATGTGCTGGTGCACTTAGATCTCAGCCCAACCTTCCTTGCTTCCAGGTATGTTTCTTTCAACAGACCTGTGCTGAAACTTCTTCAGTCAGAGCACTCAGCAGTACCAGGAAGTAATTAGATCAAGCAGCAGAGAAGTGTGCAAGGTTGTGAAGGCCAGTGTCCCCTGTATTGGGATTTGATTTCAAGGAACTTGACACCATGACTTCAGTCTTGGATACCTTGCAGTTTTAAATTGCAAGTGCAGCTGGTGTGATGCTTGGTGATATGCAGATAGCAGACTAGGCTCTGAAACCACTAGCTTGCTGTCACACTAGAGATGAGACTTTCTACATGCTGTTCTCATGCATCATGTTATCAAGGCTGTGTTACCTTGATATAGGTCTGCACCTGGAAATCCCAGTGACACATGTATTGGTAAGAACATGCTATTGCAGAGGCTTTATAAAGTGAAAATGCTGCCAAATGGCTGACCATTTGACACTGTATGCTATCATGCTGTAGATATTCATCTGCCATTTGAATACATAAGGTTCTAAAGCAACTCCATGAATGTCTCTCTAGGTAAGAACTCAGGGTCCTATACTGACAGCAAGTGGCAAAAATCCAGTGATGGAGCTCAATGAAAAGAGAAGAGGTCTGAAGTATGAGCTCATCTCTGAGACAGGTGGAAGCCATGACAAGCGCTTTGTGATGGAGGTAAGCAAAACAGAATTGTAGAGTTAGTAAGAGGTTTTACTAACAGTGCTTGAGTTCTTGGAGCTGCTTGCTGCTACAGTTTAGATTTCTTTTGATTTTGCTTTTTGTATCTCTTACTGCTCCTCATGCGGAAGGGAATGTCTTGTGCTTTAGGAGAACAAAATGACAATTAAAACTGGACTTCAAAAGCCCTAAACTATATCATATCTTGACACAAGTACGAGAAAAGTAAGATCCACAGCCTGGAAAACAAAAATATCTGATTAGCAAGCATTGCAAACATGCTTGGTAACCTCATAGTTTGAATTTTCTGTTGTCATCTTTGCAGAATTATTTGAAATGACTGTGGGAGAGATTGGATTTGTTTGTCTTCATCTACTTCTGCTATATTTGAAGTAGCATTGAGCTTTAGAAGAAGTATGAGGTAGCACTTCAGATAAATAGCAGGTATAGTGTAAGCAAAGATGTTGGGATATCAGGCATTGTTAAAGATGAGGGGGCCTCAAAATTTGACTCTGAATTCCCATTTCCAAGCAGCATCACTTATTTGTTGAACTAAAAGCATATTGGTTAAATTGATTATTAAACAGCTATATTGGTCCTCTTTTAATTTCAGCTGTAGTTTCTAGGTTCCTGATTCAGTGATAACAGTGGTTCATGTGATCACTTCAGTATTCTCTTATTATGTTTCAGAAGCAACAGAGTCCTTGTTTTTTAACTACTGAAGCAGTATCGTCACTGACCAGCAAGTACAGCATGCTATTCCCAAGAGTATATAATAGAAACTCTTATCTCATCTTTCAGGTGGAAGTGGATGGCCAGAAATTCAGAGGTGCAGGCCCAAATAAGAAAGTAGCAAAAGCAAGTGCTGCATTAGCAGCACTTGAGAAACTGTTTTCTGGACCTAATGCAGCAAACAACAAGAAAAAGAAAATTCTTCCTCAGGTAAGAACTGTTGCTGGCTTTTCTAGTATGTTCTGTTACCACAGCTCTGTGTCTTTTATGGTAGAGGATTCTCTACAGGAAGTAATTTCAGTGTTCTGTCTTATGGGCTTGCAGTAAGGCTTCTGATTTTTATTCTTTGACAATAACTACAGGAGCATAACAACACATTATGACATTTCAGACCACACTGTACTACTGCCACTATGAAATGTTTTCGTATTATTATGGAGTTTAAGCTGCAGGAAATACAGTAGGAAAGGCAGCACAAAGAGATGGTGATGAGCTGGAGGAAATACAGGAAGTCAGTGGTTGAGTGATGATGTAGAAGTCTATTCTTTGTCAGAGCTGTACTGTGCTCCTCCATGACTTATATACACAGAATGAATCATTTAGTTTGGCAAAAGCATTATTCTGGAGTTCCGGAGTAGGCTGAGATTTCTGTACCAGATTCGCAAATGAGACATTTCATTTGGTGAGGAGCACTTCTAAAATTTTAAAGAACAAACAAAAAATAAACTTGGTCTTGTCCATTACGTTTTACAGCCTCAGTGATGACTCAAGTTTAAGGACGAATAGAGCAGAAACTATCAACAGTGTCTTTCCTACAGAGAACTGCTGACAGAGGAAAAAAAACCACAACACAAGAAAAACAAACCCTGAGGATTACCATCTGGGTCTCTTCTGTACAAATACATTAACGTTAGGATTTTCTTGTCATTTCAGGAGCAGGATGTATCATAAAATAGACTTAAATGACAAGCCAACTCTTTCTGTCTTTGTTCTGTTAATAATAACAATCCTCATTTTACTAAGACTTCTGGTTAGGAGTATTTCTATTTCCATTATTGTGCTGAAAGTCTATGAGATCAGAAAAGCACTACCTCATAGGATAGTGTTCCACTGGCAGCCAAGATATGAAGACTTAAGATTCAGGCATTTTCTAAATTGACTTTTACTGTTTTTTTTTACTTCTGTGTTCACTTGTTCACTTTTTTACAGAAAGCAATGATGGCAATAACTTGTCTTTATATTATGATAGGGAAATTTGATAGGGACACATCTAGTAACGCAAAGCTCTGCTCTGATGCAGGAAGCAGCAACAGCTTCTGCAGCTCCTTGCAGTATTCTGAGATATTATGACAGCAGAAAAGAAAATGCTGATCTAAAGCAGTCTAGTGTTTCTGTGAGGTGGTTATTTGTCTTTGCAATGAAGTCCTGGCCCTGCTGAAGATACATGAGTTCAGGGTGGTAGGAGAAAAGCAAAGGCCTCTTTGTAAATTAGTGAGAGGCAGTTTGTGGGAAAAGACAGCAGAGAGGCATACCAAAGAAAGGTGCAGAAACCACTGGGGTAGGTCATGACCACACAACCAAAACTCCAGTAAAGGAAATATAGCCTGATCATGCTGACTGCAAGGTCTGAGTAAGGTGAATACGGTCCTGGTTCAGAACTAGAACTCTAGAACTTGTTCATTGAGGGGACTAGGTTTCTGTCAGTTTCTTTTCTGTCAATTCTGTCAATTCTGTTTCAATTCTTTCAATTCTTTTGACATTACTTTTCCATTCTGTACTCGGCCTTAAGCAAGGACAATGCAACAAGCGTGCTTAAAGAGGTTTAGGACAGATAGTGATTTAATGTTGAAGGCCTTCTATTTCCAGCAACGTTTTAACATTCTGAATTGCTATTATTATTACTCCAAGCAGACTAAAGGAGTTGTCAATACAGCTGTTTCTGCAGCAGTCCAGGCTGTGCGAGGTAGAGGACGAGGTGCTTTAACAAGAGGTGCATTTGTTGGAGCAGCTGCTGCTACTGGATACATAACACCAGGTAAGGCATGGCACAAATAGCTAATACTTCAATTCTGACCACTGGTGTGTTCTGTGTGCTAGTTATCTATTCATCTTCAGTTATCTGAGATGAAGCAGAAGAGAGAATTCCCTTGGGGCTTTAAATAAATCAGAGTCCAAAAACTGGCAGCACCTATCCTTCACAGGTCTGCAATTTGGAACTCCATGCGCACAGAGTAAGAGAGAGCAGCTATCCCCACAATGCCTTGCTAGGTTTTATCATGCTGTTTTTATTTTTTTTAATTATTTTTCTGTAGTTCTCTGCCGTGGCACAATTCCCAAAACTTTTTTCCTAAGGAACCTCTTGGATCATGGACCTTTAGCATTATGAGCGCCCCTCTTAAGAACCTCTTGAAGGGATAAATCTGGCAGAATTAGGAGTCGCTCTGATCCCAGAAGTTGTCCATATGAACTGGGCATACAAGCACAGCATCTAACGTTACCTTCTGTAGTGATTAAAAAAGAATTTCCATTTGTACTCTGGCTGATGTTAATTTATCATCCTGGTTGTACTGTTCTGGTTAGCAATGAGCAGTGGATCTTCTGGGATTCAGAGGCCTCCAAGTTCACATCTGCATGTCATACTTACTGTATAGAGAAAGTGAACTATTAATCAGGTTACCTTACTGCTGATTCTTCAGGGCAGATTTGCAACCATCAGAAGCAAAACTGTTTAAGCTAGAAAGGTTAGGTGCTCAGCTAGTAGTGACTCATCCAAAATAGTGATGGTTTGTTTGTTTGTTTAACCAGTAGGTTGCAAGCAGGTATGAAATACACACAATATAAGGTGTTACAGAACTGCACGAAATCTTTAATATTTGCTTTCTCCTTTTCAGATTACGGTATGAGTTCTAATTATACCTTTCAGCCATTCACACATACTAATAGCAAAGCACTGTTGTTTGGTAGACCTCCTTTCTGGCACAGTAAAACAGCACGATGTCTTCATTGTTCCTGTGTGTTGATGTAATCATAAATATTAAAAAACAGTGATTCATTTTTAATGGCTATTAACATTGGTTTTGGAACTGTCTTTCTGCCTGAGGAGTCATTTACGAGACACTTGAACCTGTCAGGGGCATGTTCTTTGCCAGCATGGAATTATTCCAGGAATGGGTTTAATTTCCCAGTCATTGCAGTTGTTAAGCTTTTATTGGTCTTGGCAAACAGAGTATTTCTCTTCATCCTCTTCTCAGAAATCTGTTGTTTTTTGTGATGGACACGTGATCCCACCAGATAAAGCAGGTGAGGGACGCAACCTGTGAAGTCTTAATTATTGAGATGTTGTTACCAGGATTGGTGTTACACACTCTTTCTGTCCCCTACTCCACAGTAACGCCTACCTCTTTGGAAAAAGGTTCCTGTTCTCAGTCTGCATCTACATGTTCAGATGTTCTTTGTGAAACTTTCTTTTGGCTGTCAAAGTGTCAGAAAATGCTGAATTCACATAGGAACTTCACTGATAATGACATGGCATCTGCCACAGGCTTCTAGCATTACCTTCCTTTTTGTGGAAGTTGAAGAAAACCTATGTACCAGAAAGGGTACATGTGTTCTGGCGCACAAATACCAACTCTCTTCAGTTACCAGGGAAAATGAAACCCATCTTTCATGTGTTTCTATTGCAGGCTATGGAGCGCCGTATGGGTATAGTACAGCTGCGCCAGCTTACGGTACGTATAGCCCAGTAATTAACAAATTAGAAAATATACAGAAATTCTTGTGCCAGTCCAAATGTGGCAGTCCAAGCTGGCTTAGGATTTACACTAGAAATTTAAGAGATTAAAGCTCTTAAACCATGACTACAAGAACACTTCCGTGCCTTAACCTTGTGGTTCTTTTTTGGTTGGAGTAGCTTTTTGCCTATGCTTTGCCTGATGTTGTGGAAGGACTGCTTGTTCTAATTGCCTGTTCCCTTTCATACTGAAACGGAAATAGTTTTCTTACTTTTTACAGCCAATTTGTGCTCCATTCAAAGACTACCGAAGGGCCTATGTCAGCATCTCTGAGCAATATTTATCTGAGTGACAGCAGTAAAATGTTTGTCCACAAGTTTAACTGGCTTGTGGACTAAGCTCCCTTAATAAAGTCAACTCTGTGAAACATCCAGTATAGTCTAAGTCAATGTACACACACAGGCCAATCCCCAACACTCACACCCCCTTGCTGCAGGATAAAACCACTGCTACTTGGGACAAGCAAAATGATTTTGTGTCACTTCTACTGTGATTAGGCTGCATGGATGACAGCATATGGTCATTTGCCACAATGTTTTTTACTAAGAAACACATTAAAATCAGGCTAGTAAAGGATTGGTTTCATGAAGACAGTAAAGTAAACTAAAATTTAGCGATGATGGGAAAGGTTTTTCTTACTTCAACTTCACCCTACCTGCTTTTTTTTAATGTTAGACTAACGTAGCATTTTTACCTCTAACTGGCCCTTTTGGTTACTTTGAATGAGGTTTATGTGGCAATGGGAGCAAAGCAGTTTGGAGTCAGTGATATGTCCTGGCACACAAAAAAAAAAAAACAAAACAACAAACCCTGCATCCACTAGAACCAATGTCTTCACTTGTCACACTTGTCACAGGACAGGAGGGAAATCCTGCTACTCAAATGACAAACTGGTACATTTCAAGGTCTGAAATTCTTTTTCACATGGGAAAACCAAGCTTGCATTCCTATTTCCTAGCTTTTTTTGTATTTATAATATTTGTTCTTTTCCAATCTGCATAGCTTGGAAAATACCAACTCCCCAGATAGCATTACAGAAGTTAGAAACAGCTTCAAATATTTATTTCATCACCTTCTTTTTGAGGTATGAGCTAATAAGCATTGGAAGAATGGTGCTGCTTTATCAAAAACGTTCACTTTGCTTGACTAAGACTAGCTGGTCCTATTCTATACTTCTACAGTGGAAAGGGGCAGTACAGTGGACAATGGACTGCACTTCTGTGTGGAATTCTCCCTTGTAAATTCAAGTAAACCTCTCTAGCTCTGCAAATCCTGTCCCACTGACTAGCCACGTGCTTTGAAAAATGGCAGCTTACAGCTGTGCTTTCCAATTGAGTGTATTTTGTACACTATCTGTTTTTTTCATGTTTTTCTCAAGGGAAAATAAAAGGAAATTAAGTTTTTAGCTTCTTTCATGGCATGCTTTTTTTTTTTTTTTTTTTTTTTAAATCCCTTTATTTCTTTCAAACCTGTAGTGACTGGCTATAATCTATGTCAGTAGATACCTGCCCATATGTATTTTTACAAGCCAAAGCATATAGTGACATAACACGAATCCTTTCCCAGCTGAAGACAGAACAACTGTTACCAGTGTTCCTGCAGTATGAGTTTTACTTGCAGCTTTTTATATTTCTTTCTTCGTTCCTTCTGTTTCATGTTTTTCTCATGATGCTTATTCTGGGAGCTGGATTTTAATAACTTATTTGTGTATATGTGACATACCACTGACTTCAAAGCACTGTGGAATTGGATGCCCCCATTTTTCACATAAAGAGTTTCTGTTTTTAATGTCTTATGATTGTGATGCGAAGTACTGGGATAATGCTTTTTGGCTGTAAGGTAAACATGTCTCTCTGCCTTTGTAAGCTGTTGCATGTTGGGAAACTTCACTTTGATCATTTGATGCTCTGGAATACCTGCTGTTGCTGCTTTGTGATTTCTAAATGGATACGTAGGTTAAAAACTAGTATATAAATAGGAAAGAATATTTTTAAAAAGCATTTAATTGTGCAGAAGCTTGCGAGGCCACAAGAACTCTATCATAATCATGGAATCAGGCATATATTAATCTATCCAGACTTGCAACTTCAATACAGGGTAGAAAAAACAAAATAAAGGAGATACAGAATTTACTGTAGGTGCTTGATTTCTGACTGATCTACATGGATGCTTATCAGAACTGCTGAACAGTTTCCCTGTGAATTTTCTTTTATGTGTACCAGTCCCTGTCTAGAATACCTGCAGTTGTAACTGGCCTATGAAGTCAGAAAACAGAATGATAGGTAGTAAAGATGAAGCTATTTCAAAATGATAGTTAATATTCAGTCTTTTTTCAACAAAATACATTCTCTTTTGAGAATACTGCTTAATTTTACCAAATACAGCGACAAAAACAAAAGCAAACTTAAAGCTAACCATCTGTTTGAAATAGCACAGAGTGTTGAAATGTTACTGTTTGAGACTCTGCACCCTAAAATGACATCAATTGATCTGGAAAAGGTTAATGGAAACGTGATTATAAGCTCTTATCTGACTTTCTTGGATCACTGAACTTATTTGGAGTCCTCTCCCTTTTTTCTCTCTGTAGGTTTACCCAAGAGAATGGTTCTGTTACCAGTTATGAAATTCCCAACTTATCCTGTTCCCCACTACTCATTCTTTTAGCAAATGGCAGAAGCTAATTCCTATTGATTGAACAACACAGTACAGTACAGAATGTTAGAAGAAAAAAGCCTTTTTATCCTGTTTTCTTTGAACACATACTTGAGCAAAGTCATTTGTAAAGAAACATCTTTTTCCTACTTTTTGATTTTAACAAAATGCAAATTTAGTTCTCTAAAACTTGAAAAAAAAATGTTCTGTGAAATGTTACCTCATTTTCAAATAACTTATACCAGCCTTCTGTTATAGGGAAGAACTAGAAGCTTAAACCTTACGTTTTAAATGAAGTATCCGATTATGTAAAATTAAATTTGTGAAGGATGTATAGAATATAAAACACTGATCACAAATAAACTGTTTTGTTGTAACACAAGAGTACTGCCTGTTTCCTAATGCAGTCGCACAGATTCAATTAATGACCTGTATTTGTTGTAGGGTTACCTAAAATAGGGCATAGTTCTTTAAAAAATTAAAATAAATTAAAAAAAACCAAACAACCACACAACAGAAACTTCACAGTTAAAATACAACTTTGTAAATATTATGGTCTGTAATAAACTTAGTAAGATCTGGGTTAGATATTGTCTTATTTTATAGAGCTAAGCATCAGTACCTGAGTTTCCTTAGGATCTTTAAAGTTGGTGTACTGAAACTCTCAGTGACTTTAGTCTTAATTATCCAAGACTCTTCACTTGCATACAGAATACTGCAAAGCAAACAGAGGGAATTAATCTTAGACTGTCTCTTTGTGTTAGGTTACATTCTGTGAAAAACATAACAATGGAATTTCCCACAAAAGGACTCATTATGTAATTACAGTGATACACAGTTAAGTCCGTATTGCCCAGAGAAAGGACAACAATAACATTACAATCTGATTCTTTAGAACTCAAAAACTGCTTGTTTTCCTTTCGTTTTTTACAAAAAATTTTAAAAAGAAAAAAAAAAAAGCAAAGAAAAAAAAAAGCAATTGTTCTTGTGGCCTTCTTCACTCTTAAGATTGTCTGCCCACCCTTGATTTTCCATTCACTATTTTTTCAGTGAGGGTTTTATTTGTTAATCTCTTATTAAAACAAAAGGTTCTCCTTTTACCCCTTACATTTATAAGAATCTAAAGCAGCAACAAGGTCCCCATGAAAACCTGCTATTTAATTGTCCCAGTTCTTGTTGAGTGCTGCTGTGGAAAGTGACACACTTCAGCCATAGGCCAGTACTTTTCTTAAGAGTTAGTGCACAAACCAGATGAATCCTTTCTAAGGTAAAGGAGTGTGTGCACCTGTCCTGGACTCCCAGACAGGTCCCAGCTCCACGCTGTCTCCGTGTATTTTAGAATCATGCAGAAAACCTGCTGTAGGCTTCTAGTAGTCTTTATTAAGGTATCACCCCCACAAAATAAGCAGCACTGCTGGTTGTACTTCTCTAAAGTACTTCTACTCAGACCTCACCAGCTGCTCACCAGAGGTTTGCTTTAGTTCATGCTCTTTTCATGATTGTCTTTATACACTGTTCCCCAACAGACTCTGCCATTGAGGCAGGGGTGAACTTTATGAAGAGGATCTAAGAACTGCTTAAAGCAATGTAAAGTTCCTCCTTTCCTCCACCCCCTCCACTGTAGGGAAAGAAATTACAGAACAGCTTAATAAGGGGTGGCTTACGTAACAAGCTGCTCTTCTTGGAATTAACTGCAGCTGTTAAGATGAGTATTTATGCTTAGAAATATTTCTATCTTAAATGTTTTTTCTTCTGCCCTGCCATAGCTCTCACTTTTGTTTGGTGCTGGTGGTACTTTAATAAAAATGAAGATCTACTGACAAGCAGCGATGAGCCTGCTGTTGTCATACATGCATTAGTATTGAAATAAAGAGCAGGGTCTGGAGGCTGTAACCAAATTGAGAGGTGGTCATAAATCACCAACACATTTTGCTGGCCTATGGATGAAAGGAAGCCATCACGGAGCAGAAAAAGCATGGCTGATAAGAGCCCATTTTTGTTAATCAAATATTCATTAAAGGAGTATTTCCTCTGCACACGTTTTTCCCCTTTCCCTCCTGCCCCTCCTTCCCCCCTGGCCCCTGTTTTGGAGTTCCCAATTGGCAACTGTTTTCTTTTTCATTAATCCCCAGATTTGTAAAACTTTCTAACAAAATATTGTCTGAACCAATTCTATACAATAAACATTTGGATACCAAATAACTTGTTCCTTATTTCGAACACAAGGAGGGCGCTATGCTCTTTTCCAACATGATGGCAGTCATTTCAGACAACTGATAAAAGTCTTTTTTTTTTTTTTTTGTCATTTGTTGGGAGTTACTAACCACATTGTAAACTTGCCCCCTTGCTGCATATTTTACATTTCTCTGCTTTACTGAAAATATGAATGAGCTGTCAGTTCTTTGTTTAGAAAGTGGTAACCGTGGAAAGCGTTAGATGTTTCAGTACCTTCACAGAATTCAAAGTGCCCATTTTACAATGAAAATTCCACTTGCAGCTGAAAGAGCAGAGAAATTTAAATGGAGCTTTAGCTTCAGCCACTCTCTGAAATTAACATGAAGTTTTGCTTCTCTGCTCTTTTCCCACTGTAGGTGGTTTTTTCATTGACAGTCCCTATTGCCAGCCTCTCAGCATCGCACCTTTTATTATTCACTTGGGCCCTCAAGATTTCTTCTCTGACTTCTAGAACCATCAGGTTGTGTGGCTCGAAATGGCATTTTGTACATGTCTTAAAAGCAAGAACAAAAGTGGCTCGTTTTGAGGTTTCTCAACTTCAGACATGGAATCTGAACTTTTTCCTCTCTCTGTTTTTTTTTTTTTTCTTCCCCCTCCAAAGTGCTTTTCTCACTTCTTGAACTTTGGTCCATTTAATGAAAAGCAATACTCCAAGCCACAGTCCTTTCTTTGGGTACATAGCAATAGATGTGTATATACTTCTGGTTATTTTCTTTACATTAGAAGGGAAAGACTGGTCTAGCAGGGGTGGGCTTAAGGGGGAGGGAAATACAAAACAAGACCTAGCAGGGCACTTGCTCTAAGCAGTGAATCCTGCATTACTTGAGTATTTTAGAATTTTAATACTATGGTTATTTGCATGTTTCCTATACAGATTGCTACAAAGACTTACAATGGTCACTTCTGAAGCAGTAGCGCTTTGTACCATTGTACATGTCAGCAGACATGAAATGTAGCAAAAAGCCAGGAAAATATAGTATATTTTTCTCCAAAATATGACTAAATGTTATTCTTTCTCTCTCTTTCTCTCTCTTTCTTTACCACATCATTAATGTGAGGCACAAAAAGGGTAGGCCTAAACTTGACTTTGAAATAGTTGCTTTTGTGTCTCTGAAAATTATCACCAAATGATAGGAAAATGTACTGTCTGGCCAATCTCCGGATCAGGATCTTTGCTGCTATTATTTACTAGTTGAGTTTTTTCTTCTTACGTATTTGTTTGTTTGTTGGTAGTCAAAGATTGTGAATCAGTAATCAGCAATAACTGAAAGGTAAAAGTCCTTGCTTATTTAAATGGTATTGGAACATCTATATATTGCAGTTACGACTTCTGAGCAGTTTTCAGCAGGTTAATACCACTTTATTCTCATTCTCTCTGGACCTTCATAGCCATATGCACTTGTATAAAATAAGCAGAAATTTAATGACTGTAAGCCGAGATCGTGATATAAAAGGTAAGAGATTTTATTTTCAGCTTGAAGAGTATTTTTACTGTTGTTATTTTTTTCCTAAAAATCACGCCTACCTGTGAAAGTCTTGTATATGGTGCATTTTTTATTATTTACTTCTGTGCTTAAACAATACTTAGGTCTAAATTCCAGGTTTTTATGTTGTCAAGGCCAGTTCAGATATTCTGGTTTGAGTTTAATGAGAAAATATTAGTTAAAACTTTTAAGAAATAGTTTGGTTTTATCAACAGATTGTTCTACTTTAAATGTCCTTTTGCATAGCCTAGAAAGCTGTACTGGTACTGCTGTGTGTGAGGCACTGCATTCCTTGCATGTTTGTCAAAAACATTCGGACAGGTACTAAAGCCATGGCCTGCACTGAAAGCCACGCCATGGTGATAGGGACGTGAAATAAAAATGCCAAGTGGAATATGTAACACTATCTAACTGTAAAAGAGAAATTATTTCCCTAAACTACTAAAGCTGAACTCCAACTGGAGAATGAAAAACTCTGATGATATTACAGCCTAAATCTGCAGAGATCAGATTACACCAGGGCAAGTTATTTCACAAAGCAGCTGGTTTGCTTTCCTCTTGTGGGCACAGGAAGGCAGGCAGGCAGGCAAGGGTTTAAGCCTGCACGGATAAATTGTTCAGCTGTAGTTTTCTAAAGCTAGAAATGAAAATAGAGACATCCATAAATATTTTCAGTTCTGTAGTAGATGTTTTAACTACTGTTTTACATGCAGGAAAATGGTTTCAGACTTATATGGTGCACATGATATGTGTAGTTTTAAAATAGTTACTTTTTTAATTTGCATTTATATAACCTTACATTATGCAAAGTTGCATAGTGCAGTGCTGCTTAACTGCAGCACTTGAAGTTGCTGGAAACAACTCTTTTTATATTAAATATAAAAAAATAAAAAAAAAAGGGGGGGGGGAGTAGGGTGATGTATTAACATTTTAGGGTCTCAATTCAGAGATGAAAGCATTAAATAGCCCTGACTGATCACAGTTCATACTGATTCAAAATTAGAAAATCACTTGGTATGAAATATGTAAGTCAGACCCAAAGCTTGTTGTTTTGCATCAAAATATAATTCCAAGAACAAACCGTATTTCATTTCAATATTGAAAACATCAAACTCAGTAAATAAACTGCATGTGTAGGTTCTCCATAATTGAGGATATGTCTGGATAGAATTCATAGGCTGATGTACAAAAGTAGCTGTCAAATTTTGTTAGTTTAGCTCATGTTGGTGGAAGCCTGACCTTGCAAGTGGCGTACGTGTTTGCACTGGGGGAAACGAACTTAAGGAACTTTACCAGTGACTTGCCTGTTAAAGCACATAACAGTTCGATTGCATTTGCAGGTGCAATTGATGAGCCATCAGAATCTACTTCCTATTTGGTGGTGCAGATTTTCATCTTCTGTTACCTTCAAGGTGCAAACACAAGGCTTGGTCTGAAGCTCATTTAAAATTCATTTCATTCTTTCAGCTTGTCAGGCTAAGCAATCCTGATAGTGGAGCAGCAGGCTGCTCTGCTTCCTCTGGAAGACAGTATTTTATATGCTTCAAGGCAACGTTAAGGTGCATTATAATTAACTTCTCTTGAGTATTCCTTTCCTAGGTTTAACTCAGACTGATTACAGTCTGACAAGCAGTCATCTGTCCAGTTCGAGAACTGAATAATGAAATGTCTTGCTGACTTCTTTGATCTCTCTTTTGTGGCCTGTATTTGTCAGCTTAATTTATGTGTACTGCTTTCCATCAGCATTGTTTTGACTGTGAACTTCCATGTTTTTTTGTCATTGCTGCTTTAACTCCTGGAACCCTCCCTACCCATTCTGCCCTTACTACTTTTCTTGAAATTTTCACTTTCTTGGATCTTCTCCTTTTGTTCACTGAAAAGATACCACATTTCTTTGGTATGTTTTTGCTCATAAAGCAGTAGATACCTCCAAAATTGTCCTCATGGCTTTGCTGCACCCTTTCTCAGTAGGATGAACAACATTTCCTGCTGTTGAAATACATACTGTACTCCTGTATCTGCTTTCTTTGAAGCTATTCAGAATGGCTGGTAAAACAGCCCAGGAACCTCACTCATTCCTGGTGGAACTTGAGCAAAACATGAATGTGCCTCACTCATGTGAGTTCCACACATGCCTAATACACAAGCATTTGAGAGAATAGTTATGGACTAAATTCTAAGTGTAGCTTTTTACTTAGCTGAAATACAAGGCTATAATTTGATGAGTAAATTGGATAACAGCTGCTCGATCAATTTTGTAACAACCACTATTATTCTAAGGCAGAGATAGAATCTGCTTTCTTTTGCATAAATACTTGCTAATTTCCTTTTTAAAAGACATCTCATGGGAGCATGGTCTCAAAGTGCCTTTCCTGTGAGCTTGAGGTCTGTTATTTGATGGTTACTGAGCTTTGTCTTTCTGGATAAAGCCAGCAGTAAAATGTGGAAACTGGTTCCCTGTGCTTTGTGTAGCTGCTGTCAATTTGTAGTAACATGTCTGTGAAGCAAAAAATGTTATAGTTTGAACTTCTGGTTCAAGGAAAAGAAAGAATTCTGAAAAAGTACCTTTCAACTGCTACATATAAATAAGACATTTGGAAAAGTCTGTATCTATTCCCTTCTCACCTTAACTCGAGTTTTAGCTAACCAGATGCTAGTGTGTATTTTGGGAGATGATGTCTGGCACTTAAAGGATTAAAAGAAACCAGAACTTTACAATGAAAAACTGGCTTGTCTAGTGTTGTATTGGTTTTAAATGTACAGATGGAAACAAAATGTACAGAAGGTATATAAGTGAATAAGCAAAGGAAAAACTCACCAATGGTGGTGCCTTGACTGAAGCAGCTGAGGCAGTCCTCCCTGGTGAGCGATCTCCAAGAGATACTGCTCCAGTGGGAGTCAGCCCTTAAATGAGGTCTCAGAGGGGATGGAGTCAAGCTCCACCCCTCCCGGGAGCACAGCTACATCACTCTCACCTGTGCTCCCACAGCTGACCCCATACTTGCCTCAGCTGATTAATCAGAGGTTCAGGCTGTGATTACCTATCTCCCATACAAGTGTGTTGTCTGGATTGGAGATGAACAGCATTTACATTGACGTTGGAAGAAAAATGTGAGCTCAAGTGGCCTGGTTGGTTGACACTGAGAGAAGTAAAGCTCTTTACAGAACTGAGAGATTAAAATGCAGACTGTCCCATAGTTAAAACAGCATTTATTTGCCTTTAGCTGCTCTTCAGTACAAACCTGTAATCATGCAGGTACTTACTTGCCTTTTGTAACAATTTGGGTTTCATGGAACTGTGTGAGGGAGAAAGTATAACCAGACTGCTGAGTTATCCATGCAAGACAGCAGTCTTCACCGATGGAAATCCCTAGATACTGTACACTGCTAACCATTCCTCGCCATTTTCCTTCCTAGTGGGTCAGTGGCATCTGGAATGCTTGTCAATTTACCCAGATATGAAACTCTGTATTTTGAAGGAATTATATACTTTTTATAAGGGAACTTAAATCCTGCTTTGCCAGCCATATGAGATTTCTACAGGCGTGTTCTGTCTAGAGAAGGCTTTAAAACTGGATTGACTGGGAAGGGCACTGCTGTCTTGAGCTAGTGTTTTAACTGTACATTATACAAACACTATATAAAAATCTGCATAAACCTTTTTGAGATCTATTCCATCATCATGCTGTGCTTGAAAGCCTGTATGTTACAGAACCAGAATTGAATGACAGTGAAAGGACTTGGCTAGATGAAAGCATGGTACACGATGCTTCCTGCCACCATGTCCTCCCTCTGCCAGGGCTTGCTGTCTTCCTTAAGCACACATTCAGGAGTTGGAACATGCTGACCTTATTCCTGGGCACTGAGCCACACAGATGGAGGAAGGCCAGCCTCTACTCATGAAGGGTCTGTGTAACATGCAGCCTCTGTTGTCCAAACAGTTTCTGTTGGACACAGTACACAGTCCAATTCTCACAAAGACAATTTAGTGCCTGGGTAGGTGGTTCCTAATCTGTCTAATTTGTTGTCATGCAGCCAGCGTGAGTTAATAAAATGATTCAGCAATTGTCATGGCTCCTGCTGAATGTGCTGTAAACCCTGCTGCCATAAGTTTCACTGCACTTACTTAAATACCTTTGCTCCTGTAAATACTGTGCCTACCACAGCCTCTTCTGAATTTCCTTCTAGCATCCCTGTAAATAACTGATTCTGTCGAATTACAGACTCTTCTGTATATGCTTCTAGATTACTGAAAGCTTTTAATCAGCCTACAAAGAGTTCTGGGGAAACAGGTTTTCCTAGAAAGTCATCCATGTGCTGAGGAAATATTTCTACTCATGCAAACATCTGTGACAACTATTCTAATATCTTTGATCTTTCTTTAATAGCACTTGCCTTCTGGTGTGAAAAGCGATTTAAAGTGCATCTGTTTTCTCCAATTTCAAAATTATTTGTCTATCTTTCCTTTCATCGGACTGCTAAGCAAAATTTCCCTACCCACGAGTTTCTTGCATTACTAGGTAGAAAGGAGTGGCATGGAAACCTTCCAGGTGGTCTGGGGAAGAGATCTCCAGCCCGGAGGCTGTTCAACTGTGGGACATCAATCCCCTGGCAATTGAAAAACAACAAAACAGTTATAAATGTGAGCAGCTTTAGCATACCATGCTTGATTCAGTCCAGCAATGTCCACAGCAAACCAGCCTGTATGCCTCAGTATTTTCAGTCAGCAATCCCTGACAGAAATAGTATAGAAGCACATTGTCCTTGCTTCCTTTATACCTCTTCACCTGTCTTTCTAAGAACCTATGGATCATCACCGTCTAGTGGAGATCCCTGAACTGTATAAATGAATTGCAAACAGATAGTGCAGCATTTCAGTCTTAGACAAAATTCTAAGTTTCTCTCTGCCTCCTTTGCTCCATAGGCTAAGATGCAATCTTTCTGCATTATTACTTAGTGCATTTAGCTAAATTCTCTGTAGGCAGATGCATTTTAGTTAGTTAATAAAAAACCTGCCTCCCACCTTCAAGTGAGTTCCAAGTCATAGGAGCAGCTTATAGAAAAGGTTTCTACTTCCTGAGGCTCTGGGAGACACAACAAGAACTCTGCAAAGGTTGGACTCTTTTGGATACATGATGAGATACGTTCTGAATGAGTTAAGTTCAAATTGCGGTTCTCAGCTGTAAAGCGGGCAGGTACCTCTCATTTGGGGGGGGGGGGGAAGAATAAATAAATAAATAAAGCTCCCTGCTGCACTCACTGAGAAATTCCATTCAGTACAGTTGTACTGTCTGAAGAAGCAGTAACCGAAATTGAGTGTTCAAGACACAAACCCTCTAAAGCTTCCTATGGGGGGAAGAAAGAAAGAAAAGAAACACTACTGAAAAATGAGATTCTTTACAGACTTGTTCAAAATGAAGCAAAGGTGTATCAGTTGCATCCTCTATCAGTATGAGGCAGCTTGTCTAACAACTCTCTGGTTTCATTCTTCTGTTTTAACAGATCTGATTTGCTGTTAAACTGATCCTTACTGTAAAGCAGAATTTCTGTTATAGTCATTTTAGAGCAGTTCACTGAAGAAACTCAGTATCCAAGTCCCTGTGCTTATTGGTTATGACAGCAGCTTTCATTCGTATTTTATTTAGAACTTTAACCACTTAAGCTAGTAATTGTTTGACATTAAGAAAATTCTCATCACAAGGCTGATTATAAAGCTAGAAGAAATTCTTTACTGTGAGGGTGGTGAGACACTGGAACAGGTTGCCCAGTGAGGTTGTGGATGCCCCCTCCCTGGTAGCATTCAAGGCCAGGCTGAATGGGGCTGTGATTCTGTCATCTAAATCCATGACTGTTTATGTGCAGGCTCTTTACTGCCCTGAAATATCTTCCCATTTCCCACTGTACTCACAGAAATGGTAGCAATTCACCTGTTGCGTACAAGTGGTAATACAGGTCATAAGGTAATACAAAAACATGAGTAGGGTCTTCCAGAAGAGGATATTCTTTCTGCTTGACCCAGCTGATAATGCATAGCCATTGGAATGCCTTAGTAAAAGTTGTTCTATGAGTTTTGTGAGAGAAAAATTCACTTCAGTGTAAGATTCAATTCAGTGTTTTGTCTCCAGTTCATGTGGCTAAATGAAAAATTCAGGCCAAATCCTTACCTTGACGCTTATGAGGAGCAGAACGATCCAAAGTGGTAAGTGGAGATGTGCAGTTCAAAAGCAAATTTCTTATATGTTGTTTTGTTATGTATTTGGTGCCTTAACTCTTTACAATCTAATGTTAAATACACTGTACAAGAGGTAGTTTAGTGGCTAAGGGTACTTTAATGATGTTACTGAACTAGCCTACAGGAACTGTAGCAACAACTGAAGTCTCAGTGCGTGAGTTCACTTGCATGTTTAATTAATAATCCACTGATAAACGGGAGCTGAAGAATTTAAAGAGCATATAAAAAGTCTAACCATAGATTGAGGCAGAAGATATCAAATTTCCAACTTCAAAGGTTTGTGGCAATAAGATAAAGGTACAATCTCTTCTACCCTGTGTAAACAACGATGAAAATGTAATTCAGCTGCCCAGTAGCGCAAGTTTGTCAAAATCTCTAGACTCTTATCTCCACTATGATAAATCACACTAATTCTAGAGGGCATTAATTGAATGTAGTCATACACTGCTACAGGGGAGCTGAGATGAGAGTTGCAATAAATTAAAATTTAAGCCCAAAATAGTATATGGACTTACCCCTACTACCTGCCTCTTACGTGAATCTAGAAGCTCCCAGTTGCCATAAGCCACTCTGCAGTTTACAAGGTGCAGTGCAGCTTCTACTTGAGCACGTTTGCTGGCTGGTAGAATGCACTGAGAGAGAGAGAGAGAGAGAGAAAAGGAAAAAATGAAGGTAAAATGTTCCAGTCTGAGGAAGTTAAGTATAACAGACAGCAAGTTTGGTGGAAAAGATGAACTGCCTTTTCCAAAGCCATAAATGCCAATCTACAGTAAAAAAGGACGTTTGTCTACTATGGTAAATCAGCAGCCTTAGTAAACTAACAGCAATGGGAGATAATATTGTTTTTTCCTATAGTTTGCAAGAAATTAGGCAAGAGGCTTAAGCTATCCATATCACAAGCTAAAAGCTGCTGCAGCAGATTATACTTTTTCTCTACTTTTGTAAATAAGCAGGTAATACAAAGAGGAGGTGGAGAAACAGGAGAAATTCAGTGAACAAATTCTATTTGCCAGTGCAGCCCTGTCCAGATGGGGAGACTGTTCCATGCAGTATAGTATACTAGTATAGGAATACTAGTAACGTACTTGTACAACATTCTAGACAATTTGGTCTTGAACAGAACAGAATGGTAACAAGGGAAAGCAGATACTGCTTCCAGAACTACATGTTCTAATGTAAGAATTTCAGATCTCTAATACTGGCGTTATGACAAAGTAGGTTCTTCTTACCATGAAAGCTTATTTTCAAATTCTATCCACTTACATTTCTTAAGCTAACAGCATGTTTAATTATAACACTAATCTGTAAGGGAGTAGAGCAGGAGGTAAGTTTTAGCTTTGTATTTCAGAGCTGCTGTGAATAAGTTGGTTAATAGTATTCCATGGAAATAACTTGATGTACTTATTTATTTGTGCTCATTTCTATGTTCTTAGAAAAGCACAAGCTTCTATAAGCATAACCACCACAAAGCCACTCAGGGTACTTTGTCATCTCAGCAGTGGACACTAACTGCATCTTAAGTCAGCAGGCACAAATAGATCAAGTTTAATTAAGAGGAACAGAACATCTTGGCAGGTTTGCTTTACTACCTGTACTGTTATAATTTAATGATCTATGCATATGGAAATGTGTGTATTCCTGCACTTCTAGTATAACTTACAGTTTCTGCAAGAGCATCCTGCAAACTAAACAAGTAGAGTATTATTCTTTCATTAATCCCACCAAGGGCTGTTTATAAGCAATTGCAGAGTGATAATGCTCAAAGCAGAATAGCTGTGGGCTGAAGAGCAGTATTCAGAGCAGTACAGCTTTCAGAAATGTAGTGACATGAATTTAATTATGAAACTTCTAATTCACTGTATAGATTATTTCTTGTGTTTTCAAACTAGCATCACTAGTTCCCTGCTCAAAGAAATGGGAAAAAGTTAAGCATAGTTTTCCAACAGCACATTATTACATGGAAATGTACTGGATAAAAATTGAGGCTATACTGCTGAGAGCATGTTCTACTACACAGAGCCATTCTCTGGGCAATGCTGCATAATTTAAGAGTGGGTAAATATGCCTTCAGGGATAACAGAACACAGAACAGATGTTTAAAACAAAAACAACCCAGAAGAAGCCTTGAAGCTTTGTCCACTCATGCACTTACTCTTCCCTGAGAAAAGGTACAGGTGTTAGCGAGTTACAGATCAGATATCACAAAGGCCTTTAAGGATGAATGTTTTAAAGGCAGCCTCCTTTGGACAGAAAATAAAGGAAGCTGTCTCTGTCTTCCAGTTCCAAAGTACAGCATCTTATTTCTGATCCTAACCCTAAATCAATACTTATTGATCAAACTGACTAAGCTTTTTAGGTTGATGAGCTCTCTACAAAGCAATTCTGTTCTCCTCTTGAGCCTCTGCAGGGGCCAATGACTGGTGCTTAACTACTACTTCTACTGCAGAATGTCACCTGTTCTCCAGCTGTCTCAGAACCTTCTGGGACACTTGCACTTCTAAGAGAGCAACACTGCTATGAGGGTAATTCTCAAAAGTGCTAAATACAGTGAAGCAAATCCCTGTGGGCTGTACACTTTCTAAAGTCCTGCCCAGGGCTTAGTGGCAAAGTTGAGCATGAAACCCGTACTGCCAGAAATACCTGCCCCTTAACAAAAAGGGTATCCATGGGAAGGTGACTTTGAGGAAAGGCTGATGTCTTCCACATTCAACTCATCTTACAAACTTAAAAGTTGAGCTTCCACCAAAAATCATTGCCATCCTAATCCATTCAAACAACTGCTGTTAATTCGGGCTAAGATATCTCCCATGTAGCCCAAACTACCACCACCACCTGAAGAACTTTAAGACTCATCTGGAGGCAGATCTCTGCTAAGAGAGTGCATACTGCAAGGAAGACAGGTACTCTGGCAATGCAGTATGATGTCACTTTTCTAATGACAATTACTCCTGGACGAGGAAAAGAGCGAGGCAGGGCTTTGGGGCAGTGTTTCATGCTCAGCAAGCTTGCACAGAGAAGGAATGCAATTCTATAAATCACTTGTACTGTATTTCTGTTTCTAGACTTGAATGAATTTCACTTTTCCTTTGTGGGTCAGCACAGTAAACATTAAAGAAAAGGTCTATTTTTATAAATCTTTCACCAGTTGAGAGGGCTGACCTGCAGCCATCAGATGGACTTATTTACCCATAGAGGGCAGAATGTTTATTTTTACACTAACATTACTTACAGCATTGAATAAAGCAAAACAAGGCCTTTGAATTCTCTAAATCTTAATAGTATCACCAAATTGCAGAAGTAAGTATGTATGGTGGACAGTTCCATCCTTCTTCCCAGTAAGTATCACAAGAAGTTACTCAGAAATAAACTTCCAAATGAAGTATAAGAGATCCTTGTGATCTAACTACAGGTAATTTATGAACCAGGAGAAAATTCAATGAAGTGAGCTAGATCTACTCACTAGCCAAAAAACCTGCAAATGTAAAGTAAATGGAATGCTCTTGGGATACTGAGTTGCTTCCTCACATGATGCTGTACCCGGTACATTTGGCTTCATTTGGCTTCTGTGTTATGGTTCATATGCCAGCCACTGTTATAAAATGTACACAACACCTATATTTGCACTGTAATCTTAATTCATTCGCCACTGATTGTAACCCAACGTTACAGACTTCTCTGTATATAAAACCATGTCCCACTTGCTTTCAATAGCATACAATAAAGGCTTATATCTCTGTATACTTATTTGTTTTTTTTTTATTATTTTTGTTTGCAGAGAGGAAACTGGCTTTCAGGTTTTTTGAAGGCTGGGAAGCCAGACTGATACGCCTGTTCTGTTTCAGTCAGGTAACAGGCACTGCAAAAAGTTAAGACAGGCTTCCCAGGCTGCAGTCTTAGCAGAGGTGGCTAATAGCATAGTTGTGTTTTGGGCAGTGGAAACGTAAAGTACATTAACACTGTAATGAGTACAACGCCTTCCTTCCCAAAGACTACAACTGAATAAAGCATAGGGGAGTAATGTCTGTGTATGTATGCTGAGGCACAGCTATTATGCAAGGGCTGCTGCACACAAATTCTGCGGGGGGATGTGATTGCTGATGGAAGCAGTAACACAAAACTCCGAGAAGACTGTGAAGATACTAGCCAGAAATGGAAGTTTTACTTCAGAATAAAAGCTGGACATTTTCTAGCATTCTGTTACCACAATGTTTTCTTAAAAGGTAAATTCTAGATACATTAAAAAAACAAACAAACAGCAAACCTCTCTCAAACTTTTATTCCATCCCACCCCCATCCCTTCATTCTATTTCCTAGAACATTAAATTCCTGTGGTCCCAGTTTGCCCTCTGAGGTCTGAAGCAAACCCAGGCCTCTTCTTTGTCCAGAGCCCCTGAAGGCCCAGCAGGATCCCAGGAGAACCACGTGCTTGCTGTCTTTGCTTGAGGCTGCAACTCACAACTTCCTGGAACACACACGTCCAGTTGCCTGGAGTTGCAGAAGATACTCTTATTCCAGAAACTAACACTAGCCATTTTATCAGGAGCCCTTGTCTTCTAAGTATTTTTTTTCTGATCTTATATTCAACTTTTCAAATCTAACTGCAGAGATCATTAATCCAATTCAAAGGAGATCAACCCTGAGGAAGGTTTAAAAAGCATTAGGAGCTGACTACAGTCATGGGTGCTCTTAATAAAATGAGAAGTGTGGAAAGCCACAGCCTAGCATAAATACCAATGGGAATTAGAAGTGGTGTGTGACCTCTGCACTCAGCAAAGCAGCGTGCAGCCAGCTGAGCCTGCAACTGTGAGGCAAACAGTTCAGCTTTGCACGTTAAGAGCTATTGAGGGAACCTCTGTACCAGAACTGCCTAGACCACGTTTCTCTTGCAATGCAGAGCTCCATCAAATATTTCGAAGGCATGATCCAAAGAAGAACTGGCTGTAGACAGTAAAGAAAACACCACTACTGGCTGAAATAGAGCTCCATTTTACCCTACACACTGCCCTAATACGCTACCGATGTACACACAGCGTTAGCTAGCTTATTAAGAGGTCATTCAGAAAGCTACCTCAGGATTAGCATCTCAGAGGTGCTGAGCAGACTGACAGCCCTTCAGCAGGAGCCTGGCAACTGCTGCTCAGTGCCAACTAATGAAATGCCCTTTGGCATCCCAGGAATGAAACAAGGGGTAGATAAGAGAGTGGCACATGGCATGAGTTATACGATACTGATTCTAGATCTATAAAGGAGAACATGACCGTCTTTCCTTACTCCTTGGCCTGACATTGCTGGTCAAGGCAACCACAGGGAGGCTGCTAGTTTAGCCCCTTGTATCAGTACTGTTCCATCCACCCCAAACCAAAACAAACAAACAAACAAACAAACAAAAAAACACAACCACTTCAGTCCATCTACTTCTTCTCATCATACTGCCATGTCTGTATTGTTCCAATACCTTCAGCCTGCAGCTGAAGGCAAGCAGTGAGCTCCCCAAGAAGAACAGCCCTTACCAAGCTCAAGCCGTTCCCACAGCTGCTCAACTGCACCAGCCCTGTCTTAGGCTGCCAAAGCACTGAAGGGATCCCTGCAGAAGCAAGCAGCTACTGAACAAGCAAGAAGTCCAGCTTATCTTGCCGCCATCAACTTTACCTTAAAAAACTGCACATGATACAAAGAAAACTCAAATAAAGGATCAGCCTGACAGCCATGAAGGAACAAGCCAGCTCGTCACTCTACATGACCTGATGCATCTCCAAGGCTGCCCAAAAATTCACACAGCTCTAGTTTCACTTTTCAATGAACACCAATACCAAACAATCTAAATTCCATGCCCTACTGCCTCTTAATTTATTAATGTAGTTTGGCTTATCCAGGTGTCAGTTCCCTTTTCTCGTAATTACAAACAGGTTGCAACTGCAGATTTCTGTTACAAGTAACTGCGATGCTGAGGACTCTCAAAACCTGCAGGAAACTGCTCCAAACCAGCTCTGAGGGCCCATTTCCATGCAGTCTCAGAAAGGTGCTCTGGCAGTGCACATCTGGCACATCTCATTCACTCACTGCAGTACGAGGGCAGAGCCCTGGCTGTGCCACATCTCTCTTACTCAGCAGCTTTGCACCTGAAGGCAGAAAGCACCAAGCTCCATAAACCACACCAGTGACAGCACAGAATAAAAAATAAAGACCTGTCCATCACAGCTCGTGCTGCCCTGTACAGAAAGCAGAGCTGCAGATTCTCTGCCATTATTCCAATTCCCTGTTCTGTACATTTTGTCTGTAAATAGCTGAGCTCCTTAAAGGAGGGATCTGTTTACAACACCCAACAGATGCCCAATGGAATTGGGCTGCCAAGACTGGACTGCATGTCTGAGCAGCTATCTCAGGATATCTTACACTCTGCTTATTCTCTCACCTTGCTTGCTATGTACACAAAGGGCACAGGGACTGTTCAGGGTTGTCTGGGACTACCAACTGACTTATTTTGTTACTAGAACAAAGCAAGAATTATACAGTTAAAGACAACGCCCTCCCTGCAAAAATAACAAAACACTCAGACTAGAAAAACAAAGCTGTGTTCAAATGAAAGTTGACAAATAAACTGAATTAAAGAGTTTTAAATGGATCTCACTGAGAACAAATAAATGAAAAATGAAATTCAGAGCTTTCCACTTATACTATTCCTGGCCCCACCCTGCCCCAACTCGTCTAGAGACATTACGATGAGCTCAGAGATGAGGCTGCTGAGTAGCTACTGAAATATAAAACCAGTCTGTTACTGTAATGCTGAAGGCACCCAGCAGCTCTAGAGTCAGCGTTCATGTCTGTGCTAGCAGCAGCCACTTCATTCATAATTCAGAGAAGTCTGGCACAGGCTTCCACAGCCCCTTGGCACACTGGGCTTTTCAGTGTACCATGCAGAAAACACTTCAGGGCAATGCACAATCATCTTCTCTTAGAAACACCATCCCTCCCCCTCCAGACTAGATGGAATTATGCAGCATGTCCTGGGTAGGTGGAGAGCTCAGATGTATACTGTGAGCAGCCAGCCTTCCTCCTCCTCCTTCCCATCCCTTTGCTCTGGTACATCATTATTAAATTACTATGAAACCACTTCTTTAAACTAGCACAGGCCTTCAGGGCACAGAAGGCATTAATTCACTTCCCTTTCTTGTCAGCCAAGAACTGTGCCAAAACCACAATGGTTTTCTACAGTATTCTAAAAGGACTGATTAAAAAAACAACAAAGAAACCCACACTTTGGTCACACTGTGAAAGCCGATAACGACACAGCTCTCAGTCTCGGTATTCTACTACTTTTTTCCTCATGCACAGGATTTGATTCTAAACTGCACAGTTTTCCTATTCCTTTCTTTCCTATTTCTTTCCCTATTCTATGAGATAAACTGGCCTCGCGGGTTAGAAAATTTCATCAGAGTCACAACAGTGTCACCTCCCAAAGTTCATCTATCAGCACGGCTCTAAGGTCACCCTTCACCCTGGATCACAGACAACTCTATGCATTAACAGATGCTCACAGCGAGGAGTTTAAACACACCACTTTGATGTATTCATACTTTTATACCAACTGTACGTTCTGCATGATGAGGGCTTCTGCTTCCTATCTGGCAGGCTGCAAATCTCATCACTTCTGCACCTTCTGGCATCTGTGAGTCCACAGTGCCTGTGATTCTATCTGAAGCACTGTATAGAACCTTTCTAAAATACATTTGCCATACAAGCTGTCTACTAAGGAAGATCTCTGCAACGTCAGAACAAAAACAGTGTGTTCATTTCTGTAAAGCAAACTGTATTCTGAATCATTACCACCTTTGGAGACAGGCATGAACAGAGCTCAAGAGCTCATCTGCACACAGAAGGCCCACATTGCAGGATCACGGTAAAGCAAACAAGCTTAGGCCAAACCACAGAAACTGTAACTCACCATTGAAGGTGGTTTAAAAAATACTTTTGCCCTAACTTTTAAAATAAGCAAAATTTAATTTTTTTTAAATTATATTCTGAAAAAAATTCGCTGTGATATACTTTGCTATGGTTTGCTATGCCTCTCTCAAGCAGTTTTATTAAAACAAGAGAGTAACAGAAAAACAGCACTACTCTAAGACAAGTTCAAGCTGTACTACAAATACATCCAATAGATAGATCTCATATATACTTAAGTCTGATTTTGCTTTGTCCTTTCAGATCCTTTTCATACAAGGGTGTAACACAACTTCCAGAACAAAAACTCATAGGAGAAAACTATGGAGCATCTTACTCTTTGACTGCTTCAGGTACCTCACAGATTGTAGATGACGGATTTACTATAAGAAAATGAGGGGTCCTTGCTAATGCTGGGCACCCAATGTCCTCAGATTCCCCAGAAATCTCCAGGGTTAATGATTTCAACAATTCATTCACATAAGTAATGCTCTGTAAGACTTACTGAGAAGAGTCTGCATGCTGAAAGCTGCTTTCCATGAAGCACCAGAATACACCACAAACACATCTTCCTGGCCCAGCTGTACCATTGCAGTTGGTCCCTGACCCTGGCAGCTCTGCCTCTGATTCCTTCCCACAGCCGATGGCAGCCACAGCCTCACTATTAGCACAGCTCATCAAAGGGCTCCCAGCCTGCACCAAGCAACATCAGTGAGGCTGTTGTGTTAAACATTTTTCAGCTGATCTGAACTAACCCCTATTCATTTCAATAGTATTATGGACTCCTAGCAAATTGATGCAAGTCATTATTCTAACAGCCTACAACAACTTGCATTAGACAGCAAAATCCTCTGATGCTGGCATCTGTATCTGGAAGAGAACATCTATCCAGAACACCAGAATATGCTCCTTCTTCCATTTCAATCAAAGGGAAAACCATACACATATAATGATGAAACATATCTAGAACTCACATTTGGTTCAGCATGCAGCATTATCACTTGTAGGGTACATCTAGCTCAGTGCTTTTTAGGGCACAGCCTATGGTACTCCCTTCTCCTAGCAGCACATCCCCTAACATTTGTGCAAAGACCTGTCAGCGCCTTTCCTAGATCACCTACTTACAGAACATCAAACTCCTGGCACACTACAGTTTAAGTAGTTCACACAAGAGCCTTATCTACAGCAAAAACAAGTCTCATAAGAGTAGTTCTCCACAATGTCTTAACTGCAAAATCATCTTAAGATGCTTGCGTTAATCCGACTGGAATGAGAAGAGCCTAAGTACATATTAAAACTCTTGACTCTGCTGCTGCAGACAGAGGATTTGATTCCATAACAACCAGCCATCAGGCAGGCTGTAATTTCACACCCTCTCTTACGCTAGCACTGGTATGCCTGGTGCAAGCCTTGTCACCAGAATGCCAGAAGGAACAAGCAGGTGAGAAGGACCTTTGGTGCAGCCTCATCATTACATCCATTCTATCACACTGTAAATCTGCACCCTAAGCAGTTTAAGACAGAATATATGTTCATCACAGAGTGTGCTTTTCAGTAACACTTAAGCCTTAGGACTTGTAGAGTAAATCACCAGAGAAACAAAAACTCAGCACAGATCTGAGTGTCCTAAGGGGGAAAAAAAAAAAAAGGTACTGCGTAAGTACCTGAGTTTTAATTTTCCTTCTTTACCTCTTCTCTGATGTATGTAGAACTGATACGAGATGCCAAGCTGACTCAATAACACGTGCTGTAAGGATGAAGCAGCACAAGCAGAAGCATTATCTTGAAATCTGCATCTCTGGCTGGATGCTGCTTGGCATCCTGACAGCTCCTATTTACTGCCCGAATTGCTTAATTGCTGAATTCTGTACGGACAGATTGTAGCTCCCTGCAAGTATGGAGAACTTTTAATTTAGCATTCGATGATAATTTTACAAAGATTATTTCTGTTACAAACCTTGTTATTTAACATTGCTCTTTAGAAGTCTTGCATGGTCCAGGATTTTTACAGAACCATCTGCAGTTAATTCCATCTATGCCAATTTGGGGCAAATCTTGTGATATAGATGCTCCATTAAAAACAAAAATACTTTCACAGCATTGGTTAGCAATGCACTTCTGCAGTTCTCAGGAGATCTGATAAGTCACGTTCTCCTCCCATTACCTCTGGGTCAGAAATCGGAGAATTTCTATTTACAGTAGTTTTCACCCTACATAAATGCATTCTTCTGCACTTGATGGGTAAACACAGAGGCTACAGATTTTTTTTCTATGTAAAATCAGCTTCTGCACAGAAATAGTATTGTTGAGGTAACGCTTGTATGGACGAAGCTAAGACCAACAGGAACTTATTTTTCCTGATTCCAGCTTCCTTTTCACCCAGTCAGAACACAACTGGCACAGCAGAACCTCTTCCAGGAAGGAGACAGCCAGCAGTGCACTGCGCTGAGGGCTGGCTCTGCTGCTCCTTGCACATGCCTCCCAGGCAGTCAGCCGCCCATCACACTGCACATCAAACAGTTCACATGGACGGTGCTTTATCAGTTCTCACATCCTATTGCAAAGCTCCTCATTTTAACTCTCAGCTGGTGCAAGAAAGGAACCAGCCTGACCTTACCAGACATGCTGGCACAAGCATCACCCCCAGCAGCCAGACTAGGGTCCACCACCTTCCTCAGCCCTAGGGGCCCGAAGCACTGTCCGCACAAGGACAAAGCAATGTGAAAAACAATTAAGACAAAAAAAAAATATAGAGACTCTCCACAAAGTACTATCAATCTGCAGCAATGTATATGTTCTTGTAAGCCTCCGCTGTTCCCTCACACCAGTGCTCTCCGTTCACCAACACTTAGTGCCACAATGACAGGGAAGACTCACGAAGCATTGCCTGCTGAGGGGCTCCCCACAGACACCACCGGTGCCATCTGGAGATGACATCCCCACAACAGACAGGCTCGAAAGCACCTGCTCACCTGGGCCGGCCCAGCAGCTCTTGACAGACCCCTCAGGCACCCGCACACCAACTCTCAGCTCCACCCTCTCGCGGGGCGGGCCCAGCTGCTTTCCATCCCGCCGCCCTGCTTCGTAACGCCTCGGCTCACCGCGTAGCCTCCTGCAAACAAGATGGCGCCGTCAGAGAGCTCCGCAGGCGACGCTCCGCCTTGAGCCACCGTCTCTCACTGGCTGCTTCTGCCGCCAATCAGCGCACCGACCTATGAGAAAGCGCTGTGCGACGCGCGGGCACCGCCCCCACTCCTTGGGCGGGAGCAGAGCGCCATGCGGTTCCCGCCTCGCAGCCGTAAAGCGGAGGCTGAGGCCTCTCAGCCCTTCCGTAGGTCACCTTATCATCAGTCGGCTGTATGTGAAATCTTTAAGTCTTGTTCTGCAAGACCCAACACCGCTGCCAGAAAACCCCCGACTGTCACTGTTACATGCAACCAAGCAGCAAATACTCTGTGCTTCCTTAGCAGCAGTCCCACATTGCTCCCACAGCTCCTGTGAGCAGACTGCAGCCACCTGCCCGTGTGATCCTTGCAAAAACCCGGAGCACAGGAGCACACGTTTAGTGTTTTGTTTGCAGAAAGGCAGCAAAACCAAGTCCTCGTTCCTCCAACTCAGTATGGACTAGCTGTGAAACCTGTTAAAATCCTGCTGGGTTTTGTATGCAGAGCCCTCAGGGGCCTCAGGTACTAAAGACAGTTCTGCGCAATGAAAAAGGAGACTTTAAACCAGAAAACAATCCTCACTGTGTAAACTGATGCCTCAAGTTTCTTCTTATTTTATTCAAGGGCCTCTATGCAGGCAGTGTGCATTACTCCCCTCGCTCAGGCACAGCCCTGTGCCCTCAGCACACCAAGCCACACCGTCCCATTAAGCCCTTCAGAAAGGCCCCTCCTGAAGTGTCTAAAGTTAGGCTGGATGAGCACGAGCCAAGCTGCTGAACAGATGGAACGAAATCCTCCTCTTGATAACAGGAACTTTATATTACTGCCACGGATAAGAAGGGCAGCTAAAAAAAGTCAAGGAGTTGGTTACATAAATTGCAAGAAGGCTTACCAGCAACACTTAAAGGTGGAGTTTTTGATAGAGCTGGAATATTCGCTTCCATCCGAAGACCCTGCACAACCAAGAAGGAAAAGCTCAGAAAACAAAAGAGGATCATAAGCACAGAGGAACCATGTGAGAGGGCCCTGGGACCACAGCAACGCAGCACAAAGCATTTGGAAGCTGCAGCACGGAGCACACTGGGCTCTTCAGAAAAATACATATATAAGCTTCAGCAGCGTGGCACTCATTTTGCACTCATTTTGCACTCACTTTGAGTTCAGTTGGCAAAAAATGCCAACAAATACACTCATTCCTCTTTACTGACAGGTGTGTAAAATACTCCTGCTTATAGCAATTTTGATTCAATGTCTTTTTGTTTTTTCTGTAGATTCATCTTTCTCATCTTAAAAATGATCTGTTTCCTTGTATTTCATGTGTAATTGAGCTTCAAAAGACATGAATCTCAACAGACCATCAGTTTTTCTTTGTTGCAGATATCTTAGATGGAGTCAGATTTGAAATATGCTGGTAATATTTATTAGTCAGTAATGTCTTTCAGAAACACACCTAAAATAATCCATGACTGGAAACTAACTTCAAAATATTTCATAGAAAACGTTATAAAGCAATTCACTTTTCATCACGTTTGTTCCACCGCCATACTGGAATGATGAGCATACGCTGCACGAAGTTCTGAGGTAACATTTACTTGGTGGAATAAAGCAACTTTTCTTTCCTTTAAGCACCACACGTTTGGAGCAAAGTGGAAACCACACACAATTTCCCATTCCAGTTGGGAAAGACAAATGGACAAATGAAATGCTTTGGCTGTTTCTTCTTTCCCTCCCATCTTTCCTTTGTTTGCCTTCAAACTTCCTCCAAAAGGTGTAATTATTGAGAAACTGCAGAGCTGAAATTACCAAGGTACACCAGTCTGTGTAAGACAAAGCAGCAAAGACTACACACAGCCTTATAATGCCATTCTCTTACAGCAAAAGTATGGATAGAAAAGTGACAGCATGATAACAGCCTCCCAGAGTAGGGCTGCTTTCAGAGTCACCTTTAGTCACTTGGTGACAGAAATCCATTTTTACTCCTTGTTATCTCTCTGCAGAACACACGCAGGCAGGGGAGCCTGATCTGCACCGTGACCCAATTAGAGCATTCATCCAGTTGCACAGCTAAACCCTAGTTCAGCTATGACTAGAAGATCCTAGTGAAGATGACGTGAACGACACTTGACCCCACAGAATTTATGTTACTGATGATGATAAGTAGAGCTAGGCTACATTTATTTTGCAGATCCAAGCAGAATTTGGAGGGTCATGGAAAAAAATGTTCTAAATTGGACATATTTGAGAAATACTGAGTCACAAGCCTCAAGCTGCACAAGGTCATTTTAGCAGTTTCTTTTTTCAAAGCTAAACCTACATTTCATTATATAAAGCAGTGTTGGCAACACCAAGAATATGAAGTCTTTTTTAGCAAAGTCCTTTGCAGCACAAATATAGTTCTGGTCTGACAGAAGCTTACAGATCCTAACGCTTCTATTTTAGGAAGAGAATTGGTTTTGTATTGCAAAATATTTAATGAATTTCCTGTTAAAATGAAATGAAACAAGGAAGTAGTTATACAATTTTACTCGTTTATATTTCAGTTCATAAAGTATACACACTGCAACTATGCTACCACAATGTCCACGCATCTAATATTGATGGAGTTACAAGTTTTGCTTTGTTTTTGGTATTAAACAATAGAGATAATGTATGCAGTTAAGGAAAAAAAGCTTGGACATAGCATGTTCTATTCTGTAGTTACAGAGTACATTAGCTAGCATTAGTACAGTAAACAAGAAAAAAGTAGAAATACAAAATAAACCAAATATCTTTATATACAAACCAGTGCCTCTTATTGTTACCAGCTTATACTCACACTGCACACGAAATTTATCCACTGATGCAATAGATACTTCAGCATAACACAAACCATTATAAATTAAAAAAACAAAAAAAAACCAACAAAAAATACAAGGTGCAAAACTCCATTCTACAGCTTTCTGGTGAGAACTCAGACTATCCAAAGAATAAGCAATCCAAGCACGTTTAGCACCTATTAGTGCAACTGCATCGAGCACAGAAAATGACCTACACAACCTCTGAACATGTTACCAGGGAAGCCAGTTGGACAGCTATGGATGCTCGCAGCTACACTCACGCAGTGATTTTTACCTCATATATATCTCAGTCCATTGTTTCTTTGTCCCATTCATACCTATGTGCAAAACTAATCCTGGAAGCTTTCTCAGAGCTTCGCAGACGGCCTGCGACAGGCGGGTAAAAACAACGAAAGAACAAAACAAACGAAAAAAAAACTGACAAAAAAAAACCAAAAAAGACTCAAATGTCAGACTGTCCACATAATTAGTCCTTGTAGCAATCCTGGTGCTGGGGATTTTAACGCTGTTGATATGTGGATCAAACAATATGACACAGAAGTGAAACGGAACTTTGCCAAGGATTCTGATCATTGTCGTCTAGCATTCAGACAAGGCCCTGAACCCCGCGTTGTGAAATTGGTTGGCAAATGCCAAAAAAAAAAAAGAAAAAAAAAAGAAAAAAAAGAGCTCAGAGTTGCATAGAATTGATTAGTAACAGAAAGAAACGCCAAACACGGAGCTGGATGCTGCGTCTAACTAAAACAAAGGGGGGCTGCGCCGACAGGAATGCTGAAATCATCCCCATTCCAGAACGAAACCTGTTACTTCCTACTCTCTACATCCTACCTCTGGGGACTGCTCTCTGGCACTGATGGACTTCTTGGTAGTTGTCTTTTTTTTCTTCTTTTTTTTTTTGTTTAGTTTTTCTTTTTTTTTTTTCCTTTTTTTTTTTTTTTTTTTTTTAATTCCATTAGTGACATTTTTCCTTTCAAATAAAATATTAAAAAGGTTAGAACTGTAAAAAAACCTATCATATGTAAACTTAACAATTAGGGTTTGGTAAGTTCTCGTACCTAGTGTGTGAAAAGCCTCCAGCCAGACCGCAGAATGGAGTGTTTCTCTGAAGAGCTTCAATCTAGCTACATCACCTGTTAAATATCAGTAGTATGAAGATCCCACGTCTAGCAATAAAGCCATTTTTGTGTTTCCATCCTTTTTATCACTGACCTATTGAAATCCCGACATGCTGTATTTCTATTGTATTTACATTCTGGTCCTCTCATGTCACAGAATTAAACATCTGGCCAAGGAAGGCAACAAAAGGTGTTGTGTTAAGAAGGTGTGTTTGACAGAACTGCATTTCAACAAGTCTCTTTTCCTTGGACTCCAGTCACTGTTTTTATAGAGCTTATCGTTCTGTTGAACCATGTTTTCTTTGCAGCTTGTACTTCATTCAATGCCAGACCCAAATGGTGTTCCAAATCCTGCAAACAGAAGATAGTTTCTTTAACTCGGTACGTATTCACAGCACAGCGTCACAGGAGTTGAACTAAGGAGGCTGTAGGACATCACAATTTCTCAGCTACCACGGAAGTCTTATGTAAATTAAAAGTAACACAACAGGAGATGAAAGAAAAAAAAAAGCTTTGAACAGCAAAGCAAGCCTGTGTCATTGCCCAAAGTGAAACACACAGCTTCCTTCAGCACATGCAAGGCCTTTAATTCTTTCCTATCTGAGAAGGAGGTATTCCCATAGGAAGTGGACTTCCTACAGACTTTCAGGTTTCTGGGAAGAAGCACCAGCATTGCATCTTTAGGCTAAAAGAACATTGTCAGATTTTCCATCAATACCTCAAATACCTGGAGTGCTTTCCAGTCATGTTTTAAGAAACATGTCTAACATTTGTCACATGTCAGCTGCTCATTTAACGTCGACTGTGAGATAAAGAAATGCGTGATTCAGTACTTTGTCAGAATTTGGATTTCCTCCAGGAAGTTGCAGTGTCAGTAAGTGCTGCACTGCAGCCACACGGATGTCTGGAGGTTGTAGGAGCTGGTTGGTAAATACAGTTCATGCCACCCGAATTGTTTTATCTGCACACACTAAGTTTCAGACCCAGTGTTTGGTGAAATAAGCTGGACAGGAAATAGCAAGTTACGGTTTCAACCAACAGGATCTGTTCCAAACCCTCTACAACAAACACACTTTTCCAGGAATGCAGACACACCACGTACAGTACAGAAAGAACCCCCAAAGTGTTACCTGTATTTTACATTCTGCTTCCACAAGCTGCAGTTTGGTCTGGGCCAGCTCAAGCTCCATCTCCCTCAGCTGGTTTTTCAGCGTTTCCTTCTCCTCATCCGTGTCATCATCTGAACCATCCTTGGCTGAGCTTGCAACCTTCACACGGCCTTCCTTATTGAAGAACTCACGGCAGTGTTCACAGTCATCCACTTTTTGCTAAAGTAAATACCTGATTGTGAATGCTTGTACCGGAGTGCTGACCACAGCCTTTTCCTGCCTCTGCTCTGGCAGCACAGCACAATGTGAGAGGGACTGCTAATGATCTGCAGCCTCTGAACTGCCAGGGAGCACAGCCAAGCAGGAGCTCCAGCCGCCCCCAGGTCTGTGGGCTCCAGAAACACTGCAGTACTTTTGGTAAAACTGTCTGGCCGAGATAATGGGCTAAGTAAGAGACAGCCAAGAAATCTCCTCCAGAAGAAAATAAGACCCCCCTCAGAACAATTAAAATGTATTACTGCCCAGCATGAGAATGTAGGCAATATAACAAGGGAGAGATGGCAACCACCCACCCCTCCCCCAAGGCCTCCCCCTCATAATCTTTCCAAAACTGCAAGTCAAGAAGGAATGCTCCTTCAACCATTGTTCTTGCTATGACTAATTATGTGCTTTCTGTTATGATTTTGCTAAGAGATTTAAACGTTGTAGACTGATTCTATCTCTTCTCTTACCCGTATTTTCTCAATTTCAGCTTTATTTGCTGTTTGTTGCTTTTCCAGACGCTCACTCAGCTGGGAACAAATCTGAAAAAGCAAAGTTATGTTACCAGACTATTTGGAAATGTAAATGTTACCCCAGATGAATGCTAAAGCATAAATAGACGTTGCAGGAATATTAGCATGGGCAGTTTTAGGGCTCTGAGAAAATCAGGAAAATTGGGATACTACTTTAAGTCATTCTAAACATATTCTTCTACGTCTATAGGAAATGGTCACATAATTTGGCCTTGCTACAGGAGTCCAAAAACAGGGAAAGCATGGCTCCTCTTTGGGATAAAGACACCAGCCACAACCCCAGAACTAGCGGTGCTTTTTGTGCTTTGTTGCTGTTTTTGTTTTTTTGAAGTCAGTTCCTCAAGACCTGTGCGATATAAAACATTCTGAAAGTTCCCATTAAAAAGATTCATCTATTTACTCCTTTGATACCTGATATCAGGTGCTCAAACTCCAAAGTAAAATCTCTAAAATGAAAAAGGCATCTTTCTCTCTTCTTGCATGCAGTTACCACCTGATGGAAGAACTGAAGATGGGAGAGCTTTTGCAATGAAGTGAAATTTAGATATACAAGAACCCATGTGAACAATGCTGGGCTGTCACCGAGGCTGTGAAACTGGTGATCTATAAAGACCAATGTCAGGAGTAAACAGAGCTGGCCATCATGATCTCAGCAGAATACAAAGCAATACCAAGTGCTTCCTGCTTAGCACAGCTAAAATGTCTCCTCAAAGGAATGACACAAATCTTCTAGAACGCCTGAGATTGCAATTTGCTTGCAGAACATGTAATCATTAAGTTATGCTTACCTGTTTGTAGTCACCAATTATAGAGCTGTTCTTTTTGATCTCTGACTCAGCTTTATCTAGTTCCCTACGACACATTTCCTTCAGCTGTAGAAAAAAAGTAAGAAGTTTATATATTTGAACAATCTAATAAACATATGGTATTTTCTCCTCCTTAACCTCAATACCTTTTGCACAGAGCAAGGCTTTACAGGGAACAAGGTCTATCTCAGCTATGTGCAAAGAGGGAAAAGCTGGATTTCGGTGGCTTTCTTTGCTAGAAAATTGACTAGTTTGGAGAAGTAAGTATTAAATGTACTGACAGATGAAGTTCTGTCCTGCCTCTTTGTGCAGCAATCCCTGGCACAGTCTGTGCCTTCACAATTTCAAGTAAAAAATTCACTACCCTGTGAAGCACCTGACAGGAAAGAATTCTGTTTTGCTGACGCTCTTTACACTACAGAGGAGGCACAAGGAGGACTTAGAACATTAAGCTCTTCCCACACTTGTCACTTTTTTCCCCATATCTGCACTGCACAGAAAAGTGAAGATGACAGAAGTGCTCCCAACCTGAGCTGATTCTTCTTCCAGGCGCCTCTTTTCTTCTTCTGCATCAATCAGCTTCTGCTTGGTCATGAGCAGTTCCTTATTCAGAGCATCTGCCTTTTCCTCTGCCTGGAACACAGAGCAGAGTACAGCACTGAAGAGAGGCTTCCTTGTTGTGTGGATGCTGGTAGGCAGCCATGACTGGAAGCTCCATTAGGTCACAGCCAAGAATGCTGTCCTTTCATTCTTGCTAAAAAGCCTCTTCATTGTTACTAATAGAAGTAATATTAGGAAAACTACTCTTCTGAAAAATAACATCTACAATTCAAATTTGTAATGAAAACAGAATTCATTAAAGAAAACTCCTCCATGATGCCTACCAATGGACGTAATACCATCTTTACCAGGTCAGATTCCTCTTCTGTCCCACCAGAAAGCACACGCTCCTTTCTTACTACATTTTTCTTTTAAGGTGCACAGCTGTAAAATCTTGGGCTGTTCATAAGCTGCTCAAAACTACCCCTGCAAAGTAAGACAGCTTTTCCTGTCTCATACACAGCAGCTCAGTACTTCCCAATAGGTGCATGCATTCAACATAAAAATAGATCAGTAACTCAACTGATATATGAAATGTTCAGAAAGTGGCTGTACCATTTCCCTTCAAAGGCAGAAAATCAAACAGTGAATTTTAGTCCCTTAAAGCCCTGCTGATCCTTTAAAACAGATGGCAAAGGCAAAGAGAACATCTTTTCATTATATGTGGTTTTTAAGCCATTTTAAAGTTAAAGGAAAGTGGGATATGGGAGTCCAGCAAAAGCAGAAAAAATGAAGCCTATTTTCTGGTCTGGTGCAAAGGTTATTAAGGAAATTCTTGTATTTCCAAATGCTTTGCTTTGATCTTTTAGGCTGCAAGATTTCAGAGACACTATGGAAGTATTAGAAAAGGTGTATTAAACAGCCTCTTTTGGTACTTCTCTTTCAGGACATCTGGCTAATAGAATGGAACTTATCATTGCAGCTTCCAATTAGAAGAATTAATCAGGGTCCTAACATAGGATGAAACCTGCCTGTCTCCTCCTGGGGTATCACCTGAATGCCACCAACATCATTTACCACTTTTGAAGGCCTGAGCGTTACATATCCACCAGAGTATCTCAAAGACTTTACTCAGTTTTGTTCCTCTCTTAGCTCTCTATTTAAGCGAATAAAAGCTCATCTGGTTTATATGGGCTACAGCCACAAGCAACAGTTACTAACAGATACAAAAACGTCTCCGCTGCCTTGTTTTTCATATGTTGGGTTTCTTTGCTGCCATCCACCTTCTGAGAGCAACCACTGGGCACAGCCTTCTGTGAGCTATCTCCCATACAGTGAGAAAGCAAAGGTAACAGGAAGTGAACATAACAATGCTTTCTGAAAGCCCCGCATGGAACATACTTTTATGCCTCACGCATTTCTAACATTACAGAGCAGCAGATGTAACAAACCTGAAAGCCATAAAACAAACTTCATTAAAAGCAGCCTCATCCATTAGCATCACCATTTACAAGGAGTATGTTTCCAACAGCCAGTTTCCAGGAGACCATGGGAAACCTTGCCTTCTCTGGAAGCAGATAAGCTGAAGCACTTTTAAGCCCGTCAACTCCTGCACTACGTGATTTTGGAAAGTTGTTTTCCTCTGAGATTTAAAAAGCACCTCATCTCAATGCGAATACCAAACATAAGGACTTGATGGACTAAATGTGGCCCAGACTACGAGGTGCATTACAAATGCCAGCACCTTTGCATGTCACGTGAAAAAGCATAACCTAAAAAAACCTCCAGGACATGAGTGTGTAATGAAGGGAATGCAGAGCAAGCTTAAAAACAGTTACTACAACAAAGCAAATCTGAAACTTCCTGCAGGGTGCTCTGCTGGTATGGAAAACAACCAATGGTGATGAGCTCGTGTGGGTGGATTTCAACAACCCAACCCCAAACCGCAGAAACTTTTCCAGAATTGCCCAAGGTATCTGAGGATCTGATCGTACTCAGAGTCAGACTCAGACTGGGAAGTTTACTTGGTACCAAAAGCCTGACTTCTGTGAGCTCGTGCTCATCTGAAACCCGTTGAAGAAAAACAGAAAACGGAATCCATGCCATCATTTTTTAACAATCTGAAGGCTTGATTTAGCTCCTGCTGCACTATGTGGAGAAGAAAGTAACTGATCAGGCACAGGCTCAGAACCTCTCTTCTCTCTGTAGTCTGAATGCTGTTCATAGGAATCTGTATTTCAGTTGCTGGTCCTGTTTTTTGTGGGTATCTGACTCAGGTCTGTATATCATTCCGCAGTATGGGCATGGAGGAAAGAATCCTAACCCACCCAAACCAACTGTACCACATTTTGCAGCATATAGGTACCCTGTAATGGTGCTTCCCCACACCATGTCATGTTATGATCTGCATCTGCTCAGCCTGTTGTCCTGACAGGACAAGTAGCCCAGTAGTCTCATAAAACAAAGGCAATCCCTAACCCTGAAGGCAAGACACAAGTGAAAATACATTCCAAAAGGAACAAAGAACATGGGATTTATCACCTGTCAGCAGACAAGTAAATATTACAAAGTATGAAAATACTTTGTGATACTCCTGATGAAAGGAGTCACTAGAAATTAGCCCCAGCACCTTGTCTCCTCTACGGAGCATTGAAAATGTCTTACATTGTCCAGATCTTTCCGCAGAGCAATCTTGCTGGTCACCAGTTCGTGTGCAAGGTCATCATTTTCTTGCTCAAGCCTCATGTTTGCTTCTTGTAGGCGCCGGTTCTCACGCTGCGGGTGGACAAAAAAGTCAAGAAAAAGGTTTTGCTGGGTGTCTATCTATAAAACACAGCACTCTGCCTGAATGTGAATGTCCAGCTTACATCTCAAACACTGGAAGACAGCTCTACTACCTGCATGAAATTCAGTGAGGACAAGAGCTGCTAACCATACAGTAAATACAAAGTAAAGCAAATTAAATATTAGCCTTGAGAAGAAACCACACATTAGTAACTCATCTACTACTTGTTGAGCTAGTGAGATGCTTCTGGAGAATGCAGTGGTAGGAGTGTCACTGCACCAACACTTACCAAGAGGTTCCTACAGACACTCATTCCCTAATGGCTGAAAATAAAATTTCCATGCTGGAGAAACGTGACAGTGGATGGCAGTGGGGAAGCCACTCTGTATTCTCCTACTGTTCCCATCACACAGACAGATGTTAAAGTTTACATAAAACTCTTCAGCTTAACACATGTAAGTGGATGCACGTCTACATGCGCTTGTCAGAAGATGAAACAGCTTAAAGAAGAAAATCCAAGTAGGCATTTCCTGCAGGTACTGCAGGTTACATCAGATTACAGTAGGTAAGCATTACCTCAAATCTTTCTATTGGATCCTCCTGCTGCGCTTGCTGCTCTCTCATGGTGTGATATTCCTTTTCATATTTCTTCAGCTTCTTCTGGCTAATCTAAATGAAAGCAGCCTATTAGTTCCTGTCCAGAACATCAATAAAATATATACAATTCACAAAGGGTTACGGAATGAGCTTTGGGCAACTCCTGCCTTCTCTAAAACACGGCTAACAACCTTTTTTTGAGTGTCAAACCTTTGGATATGATTAATAACATAAATAAATGTTAAAAAATCAAATCTATTTCACTCACTATGATCACAAAAGTGTCCCTCCCTCTTATCCTTTTGTGGAACACAGAAAGTGTTAGAAGGGGATTCCTAGCAGCACCCTACCGGAGTTTTCCTTGGTACTACACAGCTGTTGGATGCCCAAAAGATACAGTAGCTTAGCAAAACTGAATCTTTTGAAACCCACCATACGTGCTTAATTTCTGACCTAACATAATGCTGAGGTTTCTTCAATTGCTTTTTAAACTGTAACATTTATCATCATGTTGAAGTGTTTACTTTAAAAGAAACTACAAGTGCAAATGCAGTTTTCCCTTCTGTAAGAAAGGAGAGAAATGCGGATTAAATTCAGTATTTTGTGCAGCGTTCAAGTCCTACAGGGAAAGAGAACATATAAGAACTGCATCTGATCCTGACCAGCACCCTCCCTGGTGCCAGCTACCGGGTGTGCGATGCTCTACAGGAGTTTAGTGTCAGTCTGTGCTAAAAGCACTAACAGCATTTCACATGCGAAGCAATACACATCTAAATTAAATCACCAGTAAGAAAAGCTGCTCTACCCTTTATTGTTACTGCAGTAAACCAAATAACATGAAGCTATTAGAAAATATTTTGTCCGAGGAACAAATTTGATCTGCATAAATGACTGCGAATGGAAAACATGCTTCAGCTTCTCTCACGTTTGTTTCCTATCATTAACAATCTTACTTGAAATGAGCTGCAGAAAACTGGTAGCCAGGCTCCCCCTAGTGAGAACTGCACAGAAACATGTAGTTGAAGGTGCTTCCGTTGAGTCCTTTCAGAGAAACCAGCCCATGTACCTGCAGTGTGTCCAGCCCTATTACAACTGCAGCAGTGATCCTTACTCAGCAGCCCAGACATGCAGAGTATTAACCCTTTACCTACAATACAGCCTGTAACTTAGAAGATTATTTCACTGCTCTGCTCCTGCTGAACTGCACTAACTGCTGGGTTTCATACACCAAATCTCAAGCTATGTAAAGGTTAGCTATTGAAAGTGAGGCATCCAGCCACACGAGAGGAAGGGGAAGAAGCCACACTTCTAGTCAGACCGTTCAGAGTGCATTACACTTGTGTTCTCCTGGATGCTAATAAATGAGGTGATCATGAGAACATTTACTACGGCCACCAGTTCTTGATACTGGAGCCTAGCAGGAATTGTGCTCAGGGAATCAGCAAGGCCTTTGGGTCTCTGTGGTGACAGCAGAAGGCAGAAACGAATGCTGAAGTCCCACCAGTATTTCAAGGGCACTGAAGACTCACTTTAAGAAATTACTGCTGTCTCAAGCTCATCATTTACTGACCTCCTTTTCAGCAGAATGCTGTTGTAATCACAATGCCTCTGCTAGGCTACTTCTCCCTTCCTATAAATGATTTATTTTAACATCAGGCCCTTTTCTGCTCAAAAGCGCTTCCAGATGCAAAGCTGGAGATTTCTACTGACAGCAAAGGACTTACATTTTAGGTCAAAGAAAGCAACTATGTGCAACGTCCAATCAGAGCCAACACAGCACCTGTGCACAGCCCAGGAACACAGTTTGCACTTTCTCCATAAACTTCCATTTAACCCCCTGAGAACACACAGCGCTCAGGGAAGCAGTGCACAACCTTCACTGTTTGCTTTAACTGCTTCACACAGCGCTGGGAATGAACGGAGATTTGGCAGAGTGGGAAGAAAAACAAGTTACCTGGAAACACGAAAGGCAAATGCAGTCATTACACCTGATCTTGACCAGACCAGCATTGTCTGATCTGTGGCTACTCTTCAATGATTGGATGAATTCAAATAGCTTGCTTACTTTGTGATTACTTCCTAATTTCTACACTAGTGTCATAAGAAATGCTTGAGTTCTATGGAGAATACCAGTGTGCGTATTGCTGCTACCCCACAATGCCCTGCTGTTCACGTGCTGAGGAAGACTGTAATTATGCACTGATGCTGCAGGAGAATCCTAGTGAATTTGCAGAGGAAAAAAAAGATTCTGCACCACACCAGTATATTTGACCAAAAGGGAATAAGTTTGTAACAGTAACATTTGTTGAAATTCCATTTTAAGGGTTTGTGTATGGTTTAAGGGTTTGTGTTGGTATAAAGCGTATTTAATGTCGCTGTATTTGACGCATAGGGGTTAGCAGGGAACAAACATAACCCCCACTGCCCCAGACTAAAAGAACTTCACTGTGTACCTCAGAAATTGCACCTGCTGAAGATACGCTCACAGTTGCTACCACCACATCTTTACCTTCATGTTGCAGGCCAACTCCATCAGCTTTTTTGCATTCTCCTCTGAGCGGTATCTCTTGGGCAGCTGCACACGGAAGAATTTTAAAGCCCCTTCGAAGTCGGTCAGCAACAAGTCATCCTTGGTAGTCTGCACACAACGAAAGAAAATCAGCAACTGAAAATAGATTTGGGACAATTACCGAATTCCCAGAGAGAACACAGCAACAACAGTTTTGTAAAGCTCCCAATAATGTATCTTCTGGTGAACCTTCAGTAAACAGCGTTTATTTCTATTTCTGCAGCTTTCCTTTTCCCTGCCACCCCATCTCCAAAAGCTGCTGCACCAAGAATGACAGACAACACCATATGCAATGCAGGAAGCTCCTACCTTAAAAAAATATATAATTAAAAATCTAATTAACAGGCATCTTAATTTTTGCTATCTGGCACAACAGCACCGTGGCACAGAAAGCGCTGTGTTAAAGGTTGGATACTCACTTTTAATAATCCCAGCGCAACGTTAAAGATGACACTTATTCCCTAGAGAGAAAAATAATGACAAAATAAGTTAATTTCTTGGTATTTGCAATCCTAGTTTTTAATGTAATTGCTGGATTTTGTTGTTAGTCTTGTTTCTGTGGACATGAGAACAAGGACACAAGTGCAAACAGGCACTACATCAAATGACGTTACAAAAAGGGATCTTCACTGCATTGCTATTACTGATAGCAAACCAATATTTCAGCACAGCTTTTACTATCTTAATCGTTCTAAACTCCAAAACGATGAAGGTGCTGCACTTTATTTTTTAAGCTCAAGAATGATTTAATTTTCATACAGCAACTTCTGAAAACACTGAACTCAAATGCAGCAAAACGTACATGAGTATATTAAATTCTAGTATGCACAAGTTGGGATAATTCTTGTAATAAAAAAGAAAGTAACTCACTTCAGGACAGAGACTCACATCATCCACTTTGCCACCATTTGTTAGAGGCATTTCACTTAAGCAGGCTGGCTAATTCTAACAGTCCCTACATTCAGCAGCAGCTTCCTACAACTTCCTACAGGGTGCCTTCCCTGATCACAGCACAGAAATTGGTTTTCTTTTCCCATTGAATTTTTTTCCACTCTTATTTCAAAGCAATAAAAAAATTCAGCGTTCACTAGGAACACATTTACTATTTGCGAATTTAAAATGTGTTTCTAAACAAATGTAACTGATTCTCTAGATACCATCTGCTGCCTTCAATTACATTGGCACACAGACAAAGTAAGCATCAGATGATAACAGAGAAAGGGTAAAAGTGACCAGCAGATTTATGAATGCTGAAACCCTTCAGTGTCCAAAACTTAGACAAACTGTACCACTCCACATAAGCAATTACAGATCTGGTGGAGAATGCAGAATGATGTTAATCAGCCAGTAAAATAAATCTTTCATCCATGCCTGTAAATTAACTAACATCCCACAAGCACTGCATGGAATTACACCCATATATATATATATATATTCCTGATTCATTTCTTTAAAATGCTGAGAACTCATGGCTGGTAACAAGGATGTGAATCCAGATGGCAAGAAACAGTCAAAAGTTATTAGCAGTGCAAATCTTCAGTTACAACACGTACCTCACATAAGAGTAAGTCAATAATATGGAAGACCATGTACAGAGGGAATTTTGCCGTGAACAGTGTAAGGAACCACTGGGAAGCATACATGTGCGCTTCAAGGCTGATGTCCAGAAAGTGGTTATACAGATCAGGAATGTATTCCTAATAAAATAATGGAAAAAGTAAGGAAGAAAGAAAGAAAAGTTAATTTACACGAACTTGGAGGAGCAGTTGAAATCCCAAAGTGTAACAGGCAGGTTTCTGCATCCACCCATACCTGACAGAGCAGCTGCCTGACACACTAAAGAACCTTCCAAGGACACTGAAGGCTCGGCGTGGACGCTCAGAACGCTGTATTAAAGCACACTGAGCCCCGTTCCTGAGCTCTCATCCTATTGAGAAGCCCAGGCAGCGCTGGCTGACCCTGCAAGGGCACTGCAGCTGTGTGCAGCGAGGCCCCTGCAGGGGCAGTCAGTAGGAGAGCCGCCCCAGGGGTTGGACACGTCAGCCCTCAAACCCACCGCGCTGCCCACAGGGGCTGACAGGTCTCTGCTCAGCACTCTCTATTCTTGGAAAGCCTTCAGTCTGGATAGTCCTCACTCTTCCTCCTTACTAAGAGGCGACAAACGCTATTCATGTGTAAGATAAACAGCTTGTTTTGCTGGTCTGAACTGCATTCACTTCACACAAGTCTGAGCCCCTACCTGCATGAGGCGCTCCAGCTGATAGAACTTGCAGTGCAAATCTTCAAAATTTTGTTTGAAAAGTTCCCTGAGTCCGTAATCAAACATGATTTTGACCAGAACACTGAAAGCTTGCTCTTCAGGCATCTGTGAGAAGAAAGCGTATTTATCACAGAGCATGTAAATCCTTCACACCATCTGCCCTTACTGTGGTCTCCTCCCTCCTACTGAAAGGCCGAACTGTTACTACTTTTTAACCCACTTGCAGCCAGTTCCAAAGTAACCAAGAGTACCAACACACAAAGTGAGATCTGGCGTTGGAAACAGCCCTTCATTCACATTCAGTGGAATAAACCAATTCCACGTCACCCAACTAAAAATACATCTTTCAGACATCAGGACCAACGCAGCTTCTTGTCGTATTTGTTGCACATCATGCCAGAATCCTACAGATTTCCAACAGCCTAATTCTGTCACCTACGTAACTAAGACAAATGCAGTATGATCAGAGGATGTTAAACAAGATCTTTCCCTTATTTTTAGCTATACAGTTACCTTTTTTAATGACATTAATTACATTTCACGCTTGTTTTTCAGCTGCCATGAATAAGACAGAGCAGTAATTGCTAACAAAAAATTTATCACAACACATCACTGGTTTAGGAAGGTTCAATATCCCATCCCTGCCAAAAACCGAAGATACGCTCATCACGGCTTGTCAGTGTTTAGACATTTCTCCCAAACACAAAGATTCAGCTTTCTATATTTTATAGTAAAGTCTGACTTCAGGCCAATCACTTGTTCCTATAAAGGCCAGAACACCCACCTCAGGATTCTATTATGAATCTGCAGATGGAGTTTGTTAAAACTGAAAACTTTGCTGACATACACTGGTCTGGTAGTGATGAACTCCATTTCTACAGTGCTTTTCAATATCTGTATTCCCTAGCAGCTGTACTCCAAAGGCTCATTTCAAAGAAACCTATTTGAAATTCAGCCTTTTTATTGCATACTTTATTTCCACAGGCAATACCTAACTGTTAAAGAATTCTCCATTCTCCAAGAGTCTCTCTAATGCAATGGATATTCCAGAGATGGACATAAGACCATGAAAATCAGAGCATGTATGTTTCAGTGGAAGCGTTCAGTTCTCCTATCAGGAAATACCACCCTTCTTGATCTGATTCAGTACAGTAATAAAGAATTAATTGGCTGTCAAGTAAATGTTTCCTATTACAGTTGCAATGAACTAGAAGGTTGTTATGATTACTCATTTGGCTGACGTTTAAAAAGAAGTGAGTTTGTGTTATGTTCTGCATCCTCCACTGACTTTACGTTATAGAGGATGCCCCATGAAGACCAGACTTCCACTGAAAACTGCAGAGACGCCTTCATACTCCGCTCTCACTGGTAGCAACAGTCACTAAGAATCAGCTGGGGAGAAGAAATCTCCTAACACTACAGAGCTTAGGAACTGTTCAGTTGCAACTGCCCACCTCGCAATGCACACACTGAGAAAAAGCAGACGCTGTTTTAAAAAAGAATGGTCTATAAATAATTTGTACTGATTTCAAATCCTCTCGTATTTCCTAACCATGAGCAAATGTGGAATTTTTGCTTCTGATTTACAGTAAGCATCAAACTTCCTGCCTTCTGAACACCCCAGCAATTAAAGGATATTACTCTGCTGAGGACACTTTTACCAACAACATTAAGTTAAAAAAATATATTCTTAACAAAATAGAAAGCTATTTTATCCTTCAATAACCTCTAAAACCAAAAAGCACAAAGGCCCACAATACAGAAGCAGTATAATGTTCAAAGTACTGAGGCCCACTAAGAAACTGACATCCCATGAATGCCACAAACACACTACTACTGTGTATACACAACACAGGCTGATTAACAACCGTTCTTCTGAGTGATTTCAATAGAAAGGTCTTCTAAAAAGCTTAAATCTGACCTTGAAACCCTGTAACAGAAACATTTAGAGTTGTCTGATACACAAACTCCATGCCTACTAGTGATCATGAGAACAAGCCTGTGGAGTTTCAATTGGAAGGGGTCCTGAAACAGAAACACAGTGAAATGAACACTGACTGTAGACAAGAGTTGTTATGAATACTACAGTTAGTTTTAAACAATTTACTGTTCTGCCTAAAATCACATTATTATTGACCAACATTTAAGTGGATACGCAGCCTGCAACCCCACTAGTTCAGGAGTTACCTATGTCTGTCCCAGACATGTGGAGCAATATTTATTCTTAAGCTTAAAACAAACTGGAGGAACAAAAAACCATCACTTACATGTAGAAGCAGCACAGCAGCGAGAAACGATTGGCCTTGACAGTAACCAATCTCTTCATCATAGACAGAATAGGCCTAAAAAAGGAATCCAACTTTTTATAGCATATCTGAGCTAAAAGCACAAAGAAAACAAAATGTTGCACTGATCACAGCGCCATGAAATTTTCATGAGGTGTCCTGGTGCCATCGGTGTCATTCAAAGGAGAGGATAACCTGTGTGAAAATCAAACCATGGCAAACAGTAGCAGCTGCTGGTTACAGTAATGCAGCAAGACTGCTGGAGTCTATTAAGCTACTTATCTGAGAACTTTTACCCCTAAACAGCTTCAGGGATGTTAGGAGGTAATTTGCGAAAGAGAAACACCAGTAACACAAAGAAAGAGCGCTAAAACATTCCATATTGCTTCTTCATAGCTGCATTTTGCCCATGTTTGTCACACTCAAAACAATTCAGCTATCTCTGCTGCAGAAGTGTTGGTCAGGGAGGCCTGTCACAAACACACACATGGGTTTCTATTTCAATCTATCCAACTATATTAAATGGGATGAGCAGCCTTCCTGCTAACACAGGGATGGATCCCTTTCTCTCTCACTGCCTCTTAACCTTCAGCTGAGGATCTGTTGTGTCCCTGTCTCCACATTCCATCTTTGGATACAAGGGGAAAAAATGACAATTTCTAATCTGAAGTTTTCTTCCTCAACCTCAATCCAGGCTGATGTGTCTGGAATAACGTGAAGATTCTGTACTAAACAACTCAGTGCTCAGGAATCTGGAGGGCTTACTACTGCAGATCACCTGTCTGAATGGCACAATAACCAGGAAAACAACTGCAATGAAGAACAAGTCAGAGTCTGCCTCTGAGATACAGTAACTAACTGTATTCTCCACACATTCTTCTCACGTAACAAAGATACTTCTGTCAATGATTTTAAATACACGCTACCAGAACAAGAATGTAAAGAATACCTTGCATATTTTGTACAAGGAGTCCTGACCATCTCCTCCGGTATCTTTAAAATAATCATGAGCAGGAAACGTTCGATTGATGTCTCGGGTGATAGCACTGTCTTGTGGAGACTCCTATTAGAAAAAGTAAAAACAAAAATTGAGGTAGTTTAAACTAAAACATGTCAGAAGAGAATAAATTACTCTATGTGAGGGCAGAGAATCAAGGGATTGACATCGTGTTCTGCGCACTGTTCTATATTTAACAAATACAGTCTACTCAACCAGAACAGACTGCCTGCTGGCTGGCAGCTCCAGATCACAATCTTGATAGATTTGGTTACCTCAGCACATCTGGGAACAGTCAGCGAGTGGCAGAAAAAGCACACACACACACAAAAGCATTCCGGGACATTGCAATGCAGACAGCAGCCTTCCCTTGGAGCCTTCCAAAGGCAATGCTGCCTGGTCACATTTCATTTATCTGAAACTGCGGAGGGTTGCAAACAATTGTAAGCAGCTGCATGCTGCCGTCCTAACTTCTTTCATTCATTCTCCTAAGAGCCTCAGCTAGTGAAACCACTCTCCATTCCTTCCATAAAATTAGGCAATGCAGAAGGAGAAAATTACATGAGCAGCATTCGGCAAAACATAATAAAATGCAGGGACCGCTGCCTATAGGAACAGGGCAGCTCAGCATCAGGAAGATGGGACTCTGTTCTCTACATTTCTCTGATGCAATCATTTTTAGGTGTCTGAAGTGCTTTGAAAGCTGCACAATAACAGACAGCACACTGTTATGGCTCCATTAAAAAAAACATGAAGCATGAACAACAGACTGAAAGGATAACTGGAAGAAACACCATGCGAGTCTGCATCAAGTCCTACTCAAAACGTAGTGAAAACTCCGGGTAGAGATTTAAAGAGTTTGACAAAGCATAATAATTCAGCACAGTAAAAAGGGAAATGTAGGCCTTTCCTTCCCAACGGTAATCCAATTTGTATACCACATGATCTCCCTGAAACCAGGGGGCAAGACTGGCATCAAACAGGCAGTTCTAAGGGGATTCGTCAGTATTGCACAGGATGGGCGAGAAGGAATCCTGGTTACTCCCATGGAGAAATCTCCTGACAAAAAGTTTCCAGGATATGGAACCGTTTTTTTTAGGTCTGTGTCAGATACACCATGTGAAACCACAACCGTTTGTAAACTATGTCCACCACAGCCAGAAGTGTCATCTAGGACAGATACAGGTTCAGAGGGGGAAGGTAAGCAGGTGGCATTCCCACAGCGGGGTTTTCTAAGGTCTCTGCCAACATTAAACATGGCAGAGAGATGCTTTGATCCATCTCATTCAGTTCACTTTGCAAACTGTTCCTACAGTAGATGCTTAAGGCAGACTTCATCACGCTGCACGGAAACCTTTGAAATCTGGAAAAACAACAAGTTGGGCTTGAAGAGCTGTGAGCAGCGGTGGCTGGGAACCAGCAGCATCCCTCAGAGCAGAGCTGACACCAGCACAGTTGTGTGTGGAGCTCAGGGGCTGCAGCATGGAAGGAAGATCCCTCCACGGGTTTGTGAGCACCACTAAATAGGAAGGAGAGGCTGGGATGTTGGTAATAACATAGCAACAAAAGCCCTCTGTTTGTCTGCAGATGTTTCCTTTGCCTACCATGGTCCCTCTTCCCACTACCAAAGAGGACTTTTCCTAGACACCACCTGAGAGCCCAGAATGCTCAGAAATGAATTCTGAGAACTTTTTGAATAAGGTCTTTCCGATAACTTCCAACTTTTTGGAAGGCTGCAAGACTGAATTACTCCTTTGCAAAAGTGCAAGCACTGTTCACTGCCAACAGCAATTTGTGGCACTGAACAATTGGATTTCCAGATTGTTATCTTTGTCCTGCTGCAATAGCACAGATTACAGAAAATAACCTTAAATCCACTTGCCTTTTAATTTGCTTATTTAATAGCAGAAGCAAAAGCATCTGGTTGGAAACTTATAGGACAGGCTTCACTGTCATTACGACTAAAGAGAATAATCAGCAGTCCCTCTCTGGCTTTGCGTGACTGGTCTATGTTTCAGTACAACTCCTCAAGCAATCAGTAAGGCTGGTTCCTGCAGCTGAAACATAGCTCAGGGAGAGAAAAATTAGCGGAAATGATAAGGTTTAAAAATGCTTTTCAAACCATGGCTTTGAAATCTCTCCATTAGAACAAACTGCTGCAATCCAAGCATTGTGCAACCTTTTCTTTACTCCTATTTTTATACCTTGCTGTGAGAATTGGCTCAATGGGCAATTTCTCATGCTTTCAGGGGACTGGGAACCAAAGGAAACCCTTCTGAACCCACACCCTTCACAAACTGGGATTGAAAAATAGAAAGCTAAGAATGACAGGAAGAAAAAGAAAGTAATAAAGAAGACAGAATGGAAAACAGCCATGAGAACTGAGGCAAGCGCAGTAAAGATTAAAATTCTCACATGAGTTCACTGCTCCAAAGGAAAGCAGGAAAACGTGGATGCTCAGACTAAGAACATGCCTCTCCTTCCCCTTTGTTGTGCACTTTACAATGTTAGTGGAGTTATACTAAAAATTTCCTCTCCAGCAGAATCAAAAAAACCCACTACGAGAGTAGGTAAGAAACCAGGATGCAGCCTGGCAGATAAAAACCCATCTACTTTATCAGCCTTTGTAAAAACAAACGTCCTGGTTCCCACCTGCTAAGATGGGTACACTTAGAGGACATTTTCCTTGTACTTTTCTCCAAAGTTTAGCATCTTTATGATCCTTCCTGGGAGGATTATCCCAGATGTGCAAATCCTGGCATGCAGCTGCAGTCTTGACCAGTGTCTTGAGGCTGAGACTGTGCTGTATCGGAAATGTTTTCTGTACCTTAAGCCACACTTTAAAGACATGGAAGAGCTGAAGTTGACAGCACCTCTTCACAGGGCTGACATAAACTTGAATTCAAACACCACCCTCATAAGAAAACAAAACTCCAACTCTGCAAAGTTCTCACTCTTGTCACCGTGGAATCCACTTTCACACTGCAATGACTCGGGGACGTCCCACTGACTTTGCAATGGTTTTGTCATACCGTCAGAAATCACTATGAGAAGAAAGGTCTGGAGATTCCATCAATCAGCAAACGCTACATGTGTCAATGGGGTCTGATCAGCACATGGCACGATGCTGCAGGGCGCAGGCAAGGCTCTGAAGAGAGCAGCAAGTCAGCTCACAGCTTCCAGCAGTCACAAAGAGCAGAAAAAGCCAAAGCTGTCTGAACCTTCTACAGACAGGACAGCGTTCCACACTATGGGTAAGTGGATCTGATAAGATCTGTACATTTCACATACATTCTGAAAGGCCACTTGGTTGCTATTTGTAATGTCTGCACGACATTACGTCACCAAATTTATTTATTTTGCAGGTTAATGGTGTTCCCAAGATTACTTTTGATCTGTAGTATTGATACTGACTTTTACCCAGAGCCCATTCCCTGCACGTGCCTTGGACCAAAGCAATGTGAGAAGATTTTAGCACAAAGAATTACACCCAATACTGAGACCTTAAGGAAGTGCTATGAAAGCCACTTTCAAAGCAGCAGGCTTGTTCGCTTCTCACGAGATATGCTGCCCTCAGAACAGAAGTGTTACCCAGAGTAAGCACTTACCAAGAACATTCACAAATAAATAGAGGCATTCGTGGAAATCAAATGAATGGTTTAGAGAAACACCTGCAATTTGATACAACAGTGCAGTGATACAGCATACTTTCAGTCCAAATATGGCAATATAGAGCAATTCTAAAAATAAAAGTGAATCCCTTGTGATATCCAGCCCTTTAGCTGTGTTCATTTCCTTTTAGGGCTCAAGTTTCCCACAGGAAAAATAGAGAGAGGAGTTTGCCTTCAGCTCCCCACAGCACGTATGGGTAACACGTAAACATACAACGCACGATGGAAGGTTGTCCTGCTCTTGGGTGACTACATTAAAACCAGAACACTGAGAACAACGAAGATAAGAGGAAACCCCCCTAACCCTCCCTCCACAATGAACACACCTTTACCACCCAGTTAGATAAAAGTCATCTCAGACAAGACGTGAAAACGTGTGACGTATCATTTATTTCTTAAACGTATTCATGATCCATTCAGACCTTTCAAATAAAGTGTACAAGTGCATTTCAGAATAAAAAACTACACTCTTCACACAGCTCTGTAGAACACGACATTTCATCGAGAAACTTGAAGCAAAAACTTCCTAGTAACCACCCATGCATCCTTTGGCTACAATAACATCACTGATCAACAAGTACTGCTATTCAATTCTGAGTTTCCCTTCAAAGAGAAGGAGCATCCTAAAATATGCTGCTCCTTCCAAAGACCTCTCTATAAAGAGAGAATATCAAATAAATTAGCTAGGCTTTAGGCAGAACAGTAAGGCTACTGAGTACTGTTGATGCACGATCCATACATTTGGCAAACAGGCAATCCTAGGCTACGTGAAACACGTCAACAGCCCTTGAAATCTGAGTAGTATCAAGATTACATCAATTCAAAACAAATGGCAGACAAAGATGTAACCAGTGGAACAATCACTGAAATATGTGCAGTTTGTCTTAGGATGGGAAGTGCTGATAGATTCAGAAAAGTGTCTATAAAATTTGCTAAGAACCACACTGACATTCTTAAAATTACATATTTTACAAAGCCCTAAACTGTGTGACTGTACAACTTACCACATTAAACCGTCTGGTTTAAAAACACATACATATATCTGTATGTATGTGCATCTACAGCAAAGAGGAAACGAGCCAAGAGATGTATGACAGCCAGAGTACAGATCATCTCAAAGGGAATAATACAGTTCTTTGAGTTTTAATACCTCATAGCAAAAATACCTCTTGGAAACAATTATGCAAAGATTCAGCATCAGGTATTTACACAGCTCAGTTTAACGCAGTTCACTTAATATTTAAAAGTAGGTGAGTTACTTTGAATCAGTAACACTTGCAGGTTTTGGCTGAACTACACTTTTTCCTATTATCACCCTTAGCCAAAAGATCAGCTACAGAAACGCCTATGAGAACAGCGGGCAGCAGGACCCCTCTGCCCCGCATTTTAACAACTCCGAGGAGTCACAAAATGCGTATCCTTGGAGCCACGATGATAACTGATCTCAGCTGTCCTGAACATCCGAGCACCCATCTCCACCTCCTCTCCCTCCCTGGGTACCAACACAACAAATCCAGGCAGAGATGAGGAACGCTGCGAGGCTCAGGCTGATGCCTCAACACTCAGCACTGCGTCACAACAAAACGCAGCCTTATGGAGCCTGGTGGGTTGGAATGGCTCAAGTCCACCTGCTTCTCTGATCTGCTTTGGTGGATTTGTTTCCTGCAGTCCTTCCTAGCAGGCGTTTCACACTCACACCTCTTGCTCATCTTCTAATACAATTCCCAGCATTCAAAGGTGCACGACGTTTCTACAAACACACACACACATTCCTATGTGTGATTTTGTATATTCTTGGCCTTTCTACTAACGCTCAGGAAAGAAGCACCAGCCGTGGCACTGCTCCTGTACAGAGCTGGACTGCCTCACTGTGCGACTCCTCACATCAACCTCACAGACAAAAACCCATTGCAGAACACACTGAGATAATCTGAGCAGTGGCTCCTGCTGTCCCCATGATTAGGAAGGAGCAGACAGAGGCAGAACGTGCGGACAAGAGAGCATCCTCTAAAGGAATATCGCTCCGCTGCATTTTGTTCAGCAAAGCACCCTAAAAGCACACGCATGCATAGCCTCCCATGCTTGCAGTTTAATTGTAAACAGCACGTGGGAAAAAAAAAACAATTAAAAAGGTACTAATACCATTCTGAGCTCCCTGAAGAAAAGACATACCCACGAGTATTAAGAACAGTAAGAAAGCTCATCATTAGCAATCGCAAACTCATTTCCATCCTGTTGCATTCATTAAAGGAATACAAAATTGAATCTAGTGTTTACATGCTAGAATTACAATAGAAACTTGACTTCAGAGGTTACATATGGAGAGAAATTTATCAGCATAGCAACTTGCAAAACACTGCAGTACAGCACCTCCAAAGACATCACTCTGTGAGCACAACACGTGTGATGTCAAACCCCTTCAGGCAGTTCCAAAGCACGGCTGGAGGGAGCACTGCTTCCTGCCACCCAAGGATTAACCGCACCATTACTGTTAGTAGGTTTTAATGACAACAATTTATCCTCGAGAAAAACCAAATCCCCCAAAAACGGAGGTGATCAGGAACACCCCGAGTACCTCACCGCCCTCAGGGAGTTACTTTTTGTATGCTAAACATCAACTCCTTTGACAGCATCTATAGAAAACGTGTTTTAAAAATGTCTTTATGAAACACTCTTAATACCCAGTAATGCTAATATTTAAAAATATTTCACAGTGTTGTACTAATGCAACTTCATCAAACGAGCAACTCCAGTCAGCTAAAGCTCAAAGCCTTACATTATATTAAAATAGCCCAACGTCTTCACGCACACACAACTATCACTAGCACTATAAATATACCTACGCCACTTCAGTGCGAAGCCTGGCTGTACTTCCCCTGACAAATCCCTCAGTACTCCTGCCAGCATATTGGAACGTCACCCTTTACTAATCTAATTACTGATTTTCAAGGATTCACTTACAGTTCAAATCCCAAAAGGACTTTTTTTTTTTTTCCCAATTTACAATGAAGGAATGATTTTTTTGATCAAGCATTTGATTGCTCGTCTCACGTGAGCTCCCTAGTAGTGAAGGATGACACACACGCACAGCAAGACTTGTTGAGTTCATCTTTGGGAGGGGCTGCTTCAACTGTGTAACTTTAGAACCAAAGAGTCTCAAGTAACGCCTGAAAAGCCAAGGCTTCAATTCCAGAACTACCATCCTCGTGGTACCAGCATGCAGAGCCCATTGCCCGCAGGGCTGTGCCACTGGGATCTGCTCCAGGCCAACACGCGGATGGGGATCACTCCTGGCTCTCGGTTTCAGTAACTGCAAATTCACGAGGTGGAGAATCGGCTCTGACTGTGCAGGCCGGCCAAATGCAGCCAGGTTGTAAATAAACAGCTTGGTCAGGATGCAAGAACATAAAGCTTACGTTAACATCTCCACTGAGTGCCAAAGCTCAAGAGATGAAAACGGTTTACAGGTGAAAGCCACAAACACCTCCTTGCACCAACCGCTACACACACCCAGAGCAGACAGACGGTGCTTTGTGTGACACGGCGATGGGAGCAAGAGCTGCAGAGCACAGGTCAGTAAGGAGCAGAGAACCACGAGGACAGCTCTCTGCATAACAGTATTGCACAACCAGATAACCTCGAGTCACAGGAGGGAGGCAGAAAGCAGCCACACCAGCTGTACCACATCAAGGCTCAGCTGCGCTGGCTCACCCACACTGCAGCGGAGTGGCAACAGAGCAGGAGAATCCCTGCTCCCAGTCTGGGCAGAACTCGAGCACTGCAGCACTGCAAGGAAGGTTATCTCCGTCTTTACAACAGCGTGTTCTAAACGATGTGACCCAAACTAAACACTGTGTTGACACAACTGCAGCTTACATCATACCAGAAGTGCACATGCAGTGCTATCCCAACAGGTTTCTTTTGTCTGTTTCCGCTCGCAGCAACTTTCACTTTCTTTCTCTAAATACAACAACCCACTTCTACATATGCTACACTTTAACCTTCAAAAGCTTTTTTCTTCCAAAAGCTTTTTATGTATATAACTTCAGCTTGCCTTTGCTCCTCTGCGGAAAACATCTTTCCAAGTGGTGGCTGCAATGCATAGGCAGTGAGGGAAATGACAACCTTGAAGCTTTAAGATGCCAGCCTCAAGTCAGAACATTCCTAGTGTAAAACGGATTGTTTCCATGATAGGGAACTCTCCCATCATCCTAAAGGAGGGACCGGAGAGTGGGATGAGACAAGCAGGGAACAGACACAGCCTACAGAACAGGGGGAAGCACTGCTTTCCTTGGGAGAGCCAACAGACACGGCCTGGGCCTCCCCCACTGCACCCCAGCTTCTGCCTTCCTGGCAGCCTCGGCAGAACAGCCCCACAGTCAGACAAGAACTGTGGAGGCTTTAAACCCCTTGTATCAGCTACAAATGTGCCTTTTCAGCCGCAGACAGAACTGGTGGCAAGGTAAAGTTCAAGTTTATTTTATCGGTATCGGTGAAAGGACGTGCCACTGCATTCTGCAAGGTGGGAGATGGGAGGGAAAGAGCTTTTAACCTTAGGAGCAACATAAGGACCAGGTCAGGCACATGTTTTAGCAGATGCTTCAGGTATTCAGCACTAAAAGATGTGTTCAAACAACGATTAAATAAAACCTTCAAAACTTCCACCTTCTCACAAAGAATTAGAATTAAAATAGATGAATAAAGACACTGGAAAAAAATGAAACGGGCCCTTTGTTTGTCACACAAAATGGTTGGCTCCTAAGAAAAACACTTTCTAAAGCACCAACCTGAGTTAGGGATACAAGTTCAACCAACTTCAAATCCAGATGTGCAATGAGAGCAGACTGAAAATTCTGCCTTCCCGGCTCATAAAGGTTCAGTACAGCTGTTAACTGCACAGCTGATATCAGAAAGCTGCCCATCCGTTTTTCATACTGAATATTTCCACTTCACACAACGTGTCCTTTGGAAGCGTCTTTTTCAGAACTGATCACTGAAATTAGGACTTCTGACACGTAAAACCTTTATGCGAGGGGAAAAGCGCGATGCCTCAGAGATGCAGCTTAGGGCTGAAATCTGGGAATTCTCATTCAAGTTTCTGCTCTGAGAAAGGCCCTTCCTGCAGCCTGCTGCTGCTCCTGAACCCCTCGTGCCTCAGTTCTCTGCCCCGCTTTCTCCCCAGAGAAGATTTATGACCAATATTCACCACGGTCCTTTGGCACTGACACAGCCACGTCAGAATTCCAACTAAAAGAAACAGATCTCTGAGTGGTAAGAAGCCCAAGATACAAGCACAACCCCTCCAAGAGCAAATAAAGACCACAGAAAGCAGTAATATCTAATAAAAAACTAACAGCAGATGTCAACAAAACTTTTGCTTCACACAAAAGGTAACAGTTGTGTTAAAAAATACTGTCGCTTGATTAAAAATTATTACAATGATAATTCACAGATTTTCTCCCAACCTATTTGGGAAACAACAATGCCACCACAGCCCAAACTTCCAGTCTTCCTTTTGTATTGATGAGCACTCCATGAAGCGAATAATCCCATTCTGAGAAGTTGTGCCTATAGAAATTTTCTCCTGTGGCCTTAAAAAAAACCGACTGAGTTCCACCCTGTAAACTGGACCCTGCAGCAGCTCGATTTGAAAGGGAGGCAGAGAACTCGAATAAAAAATAAATGTATTGTCTAAGACGGAATCCCAAAATCGCTTCATTTAATTATACCACAACACACCATTTTTACTAAGATATAATTTGATTTCTGTATGGTCTCCATCGTGGCATTCACATACACAGTGCTCTTGACACCAATCTCTAAATGACTGGGCACATTCTGACACAGATATGGCCAAGAAAGGATCCGTTTCATATCTACAATGATGAAAGCAATCCAAGCAGAAAGCCTGCTGCCCAACAACCCATAGCACATATTGTGATGAAAAGGACTACTGTGCCTCACGCTAACTACATGAAGGATGTTAAAGGGACTGCTGAGCAAACAAGGTAATGCTTTCCAAAATTCTTCCTTGCACAGTTGGCACAGGGACCAGGAATCGCCTCCATGCAGTTCCAATGAAGACAGCAGAGTAAAATAAAATGGATCTTTAAACCACCTCATCACCTATAAACCTGGACCAGCCTTTAACTGACAGGGAAAATGTAGCTTAAAATTTAAAACACAGATAAATTAACACAGACAGTATTAGAAATACAGACTAACGAACCAGGCAACCGATGCAATATTAGGAACTGCCTGAAAACACTGGGTGAAACCTGAACACTTCAGCTGGCTGCAATTCCACTCTTCTTATCTCAGAAGAGACTTCCAGATTCTGACTTTCACCTCTCAAGGAAATCACCTGAGCTGAAGATTCTGAGATGAGTGTGAGTGAATGGAAGCCTGGCTGTTAGGAACATTACAACTGAAGTTCAGTTGCAAGCAACAGCGGCTGCAAATTTCCATCTAAATCTGTACCAGCCACTACACAAAGTACAAGTCCAGGCTTAGAGCTCAAGCAGCAACTGCTTCAACTCAAGTTAAATCTCTATGCCATCATTAAGCCCTTGCAATTTATGCTGAATTTCCATATCCTCAAAAATTAGCATCGAATACTCCTACTTAAACCTTTTATTCATGCCACAAAATTTGGAAAGAAAAAAAAAAAAAAAGCCATTTGTCCTCCAGCTTCCACTGCAACCTGAAATGACCACATTTGGGGGTTTAGACCCTAGCAGATTTTTTTTCTTCTATTAAATTTAATCAACTGCTTTGAAGGCTAGATTGCATTGCTTCAAACACGTGGAAATGTCAGCTAAGGTGAAGAGTCAGAGAACAGCTACTGGGAGTTTACCTGAGAGGCTGCTCCAAAAATACCACAAAGGAACGCTTCGATATTAGTGACTAAAGCCCTTAAACTGCTCCCTAAAGCCCACCCATGCCATGACACCTACAAAACACTAGAGAACAATTAGCCAGCTGTGAGCTAATGCACCGTTTATAAATGACTCACTGCACTGCTATGCTCTGCTCCACACACCGAGGCTACCTGGCACAGCCAGGTGTCTCAGACCAAACTGCAGACTGACACGGCTTAGCAGAATGAATCACCTCTATGGTGCCTGTGCAAAGATGACGGCGTAAGCCCTTAACCTAGACAGCGTCTTAATATGAAACACAACAAGCAATGTTGTGAGAGCATCAGGGTTTAGACAGCCTTAAACTTTCAGATGAGCTAAGGAGGAAGCTCACCTGGACAGGCCTGAAGTATGGATGAACACTGAAAGCAGATCACAACATGGCTTTGTCCCAGGACAAACCACACGAGCCCAGGGACCGTGGCTCCCAGCAGATCACAGAGGAGGGAACGCGTGTGCTTGCAGGACCACTAAAAACAGAGACCATCTTGGTCAACAACAGCAGACCTGAAAACAAACAAACACAGTCTTTCCTTTGGCCAAGAGAACTGCTCCAGTTCTGAAACACTCTTCTGAAACTATCTTCCCCTGTTTCTTCTCCTTCCCCATTATGACAAGTACAAACCAACCGCGACTTCATACAACAGCTCAAAGAATTCCCCAAAGTCACGGCACCGAACGCACAGACCAGGAGCACAGTGCAGCACCCGGCCTGCGCTACAAAGGACAATGCAGCTGTAATGCACTGCTACAGGACATGGCTCACAAACGCCTTCCTATTCCAATACGACACCAGTCAAAAGACATTGTTTTAAAAAACCAATCCATTTGAGGGCTGCACCGAATTCTTAACGGCATCACAATACTCCAAAACACTTTGTTTAAGTGAGCCTGAGAAGAGCTGTGGTCGATGAAACTTTGTTTCTCAGATACTGTACATTGTTTGACCAGTTAAATATGTGTTTGCCAACAGGATTTAGCTCCTGCTATATTTGAACCATCTTTAATCCCCGAAAGCCTCAAGAAAAATGTCTCTGATTTAGCTCTGTGCACTTATGAATAACTCAAATACTACAGTTAAATTTACAACATAGTTCCCCTAGCTGTTTAGAAGACAATTGTTTTCTTTCCTTTCCCCCTAAGTTCTAGTATGTAAAATATCAAAAGAATTTAGATTAAAGAAAAGGGGGGGGGGGAGTTGAGGGAGAACATGTTATTTTTAAAGTTGTTCTTGAGAAAATTTCCACACAAAAATGTGGCATTTCTCCACTGTTTGGAGAACAATTTTCACATGTTGGCATCACTCTCAAGCGGCTGCCACAATTCTGGTATCATAAAATGACAAGTATTTTTCTCTTAGCTTATCAAAACACATTTTATTTAACTGCTAGATGTGGCCTGATTCAAGTTTTTCTTACTTGACAACAACCAGGGAAATGCAGACTGTTCTCTGACTGCGCACACGCAGCCAACCAGAGGAACGGGACTGGGGACGGCTCAGATCCCAGTGCTGCACTCACGGCTCCGTGAGACCACATTCATGAGGAAACGTTCCCGTTGTTCCCCACTGCTCTACAAGTCCTGCCTAGGTAGCACAGGAAAACAAGATGTTTGGCCCCTTCTGTCACAACGCTGGAAAATTTTGTCAATATACTTTGGCATATATTAAAAAAATCCCTGTAATACACCATATACCATGACATTTCCACTTCAGATCTATCATTTACATGTGAAGCACGAATCTCGAAAGAACCCAGCAGAACTGTAAGAAAGACTACATTTTGCTGAAGCTCTCAGACACCCACTCCATTCAGTCACACCAGCTGGAGAGGTAAGTGTCAAGATACAGCTTTATTCTTAAAAACGAATATGGAGGTGAAACTCCACAGCCGCCTCCACAGCCATACTTTGCTTTTTTTAAAGTGAAGCCACAACGATTTGTGCTCCTGATTCTTCCATGTCAGCAGCATTTCTCAGAAACCTTTTTGCAAATCTGGACATCATAGAATCGTATTTAACTTTTTGCAAATCACAGAGTAGAGTTGTCCCTGCACTTCCCAGTCTTAGACGTGACATCCATTGGAAGATCTTTTGCTCCTAGAGGTAGAGGAGTCCTTGGCTACCCTTTGTCTAGCACAAGAGGCACAAATCGCCCCCGAGAGACGCTTCAGCCCCTTCTGAAAGACACTGTTGGACAGACTGTAAATGACACAGTTGCAGAAACTGTTGCTGATGGCAAGCCAAGTGGTCAAGAAGGATGCAACGCGGTTACTATAGACGTTGGAGCTCTCCAGCAGAAAGTAGATGATGTAGGGCAACCAGAGGATGTAGAAGACACTGGTGATACGGAAAAGAACCATGGCATAGCGCTTGTCCGGGCAGGGCTGTGCCTCCCCTGCCTCCCCATCCTGAGAGCTGAAGCGCACCCTCCTCTCATTGATCTCCTTGGTGTGCTGCTGGCAGATGCGGAAGATGTTAAAGTACGTAAAGCAGACAGTGAAAGCTGCCGGGGCGTACAGCATCACCACGATGAAGAGGGTGAAATAGGGGTCGGTGTTCCAGGAATTGGCACACCACTGAAACACGTCCCCGTGGTATCCAGGCTTTCCCCAGTGAAAGGAAGGTAAGAAGACCAGGCAGGAGTACAGCCAAATTACCAGGATGCAGATCCGCAGTCTCCACGGGGTGACCAGCGTGTTGTAGGTCAGCGGCTTGGTGATGGCAATGTACCTGTCAATACTGATGCATGCCAAAGAGGCCATGGAGACGCTCTTCAGCACTGATACCACATAACCAAAGATCTGGCAAACCAAAGACTCGCTTAAAACAACTGGATAGTGCAGCAGAGACAAAGAAGGCACCAGACAGCTCACACCCACCAGGAGGTCAGCATACGCCATAGTCTGGATGAAGTAGCTGGTGGTGTGGTGGTTCAGCAGAGGTGCACAGTGAAAGACAAATATCACAATAATGTTGCCTGAAATAATCAGCACCATGAGGAACACAATAATAACCACTTCCAGGAGGCAAAAATTGATGGTCTCCAAATAGCTAATGGCCAGGAGACAGAATGGCCGGCCGCTCTGGTTGCCAACCAAAGAGGAGTTCATCTTGAGCACTGCAGTGATCTCTACTTCATGCTCCTGCCTGCTGCCTGCAGCCGCCCCAGGCAGCTGCTGTCATTGCGGCTGGGGCTCTGCGTGCAGCAATGTCAGAACCAGAGCTCGGGTCCCCAGGGCTGCTCCAGCTGCCGCTGCTGTGCATTGTCTGCAGCGCAATTCCCCTTTAAACCCGGCTCCGCGCTGCTACCGGTGCACGGGAACCCGGCGGCAGTCATGTCAGCAACTTCACGCAGACACAGGGCTGCTATTAGAGCCCTCTGGGTGGGCCGCCTCACTCAGGAGGGCAGAGGGATGGGGAAGAGGGAGAAGGAGCCTTCCTCGAGCGCGGATGGGAGTCCTCCCGAACGCTGACAGAAGAGAAGGGAAAAGCGTTTTACAGCACCATCCCCGCCCCGCTCCCGCCGCCTCCGGCCCCACGCCCTGCTCCGCCGCTCCCCGCCCGCCCGCCCCGGGCCCACCGAGCGGCGGTTCCCGGTCCGCACCTCCCGCGGTCGCCCGTGCCGAGGGATGCGCGGAGGGGCGGAGGGGGCGCAGCCCCGCTCTCCTGGCTCCATCTTGCGCGCCGCTTTGTTCGCCCGCCCCGCCGGGATCGCGTCCCTCCGGCCCCGCCATCCTCCCCGCCCGACCCGGGGCTCCGCGCGGCCGCGGCCCGGCCCTCACCTGCCGCCGGCGAACAAAAGCCTCGCGCGTCCCCAGCGAGCGCGGCGCGGCGGCTCCGCTCTGCCCGGCGCTGCGGAGCCGGGGGAGGGGACGGCGGGAGGAAGGGGAGGGAGGCGGGCAGGAGCGCGGGGGAGGGCGCGGCGCCGGCGGGGACCCGGACGGGCTCTCCCGCAGCCCCCGCCCCGGGCCCGGGAAGAGCCCGAGCCCCGCGGGACCGCCGGTGCCTCCCCTCGTACCCGCTGCGGGCCGCGAGCGGAGCCTCACCCTGCGCGACCTCGGAGCCGACGGCAAGGCGAGCATCCCTGCAGCGCGGCGGCTGCCGCACGGTCCTGCGGGTGCGCCCTGCCCTGCCTTGCTCCGATCCCTCACCGCCTCTGCAGGGCGGGTGGCCGCGGGCCGAGCAAGGAGGCGAGAGCGAATGTCTAGCGGGACTTAAGGCTTTTCGATAGGAGCCCTGGTGGAGAAATGCCCGTTCCGTGGGGAAACGGCGTCTTTTTCCTGGCGTAGTTTGGGTTGCTTAGGAGACACCTGAAACCAAGGGCATCCGAGCTGGGAGATGCAGTTCTCTGGTAATTCAGGTGCTGCTCCGAAGGGAAAGTCACCTCCTGCACACATGCACACAAGTGCAACGGCGTCACTATCACCAACAGTACCCTTCACGAGCTAAACCAGCTCTACTAAGCAAAAAGCTTGCTGGCATTCCAGAGCAGTGGTGCACAGGAGTCACACCACCAACAAATCCCACCACGCATATTTGACCAGCAATGCCTCTCCCATGTACCCAAGGCATGGATGTTGTAATGGGATGCTGCTATCTCATTTGCCCAATGACAGGAGAGCACCTGAGAGCATCTCATCAGACCAAAGCACAACCTGGAGACCAAAGCACACCTCGAGACCATTCTGAGCCCATGGCCAGGAGCTGCTCACTGAGCTGAGCTGCCCAGCTGTGGAGCAGGGTGAGGCTCTTCAGCAACCTGGGTCCCTTCATCCAAAATGAGTGTTCAGCTGTCACCCATACCAGCTCAAATCACACGCTGGATCCTACTGAAACCCAAGGTTTTGGTTAACGTAAGCTAAGCTTTTGTCACACTGATAGATACCCAATGGAAATGGAGTTACTGCCAAAGGAACCAGCATCAAAGCCATCACGCTGCAACACTTGGGATTTCAGTTGACCTGTAGTTAGAAAAGCCGTTTTGCAGAGTGTTTTTACTGGTCAAAAGCCCTGGCTGGACAACACCACGAACTGGCAAATCTTTACTTGGTCTCCTACAGAAGTCCGAAGACAAAAACGTTACTTTTCCATCCCTTTCCCCCCAAAGATTGCTTTGCCATTGTCCTTCATTTCTGTTAGAATTTATGGCATTTCTACGCATGGAAAATTAAGTACTAGAACTGTAGCTAGGAAACATAAACTTTGAATTAAATTTAGGCAAGTGTATTGTGGTTATACAAAAAACAAGCTATGATTGAATTACTGCCGGAGAAATGATCTCCTATCTTTCCAAAGCAGAGAATGATTTACATACCAATTGATTCACATAGTATTTCTGGCTCCTTAGGCATGAATAGGCACATTATAAACATCCTTAGGAAAACAGCACACACTGAACTTTAAATATATCTCACATATATAAAAATAAGGTAGTATTGGAAATCCTGAGACTGCCCAGAACAATGTCTGGTTGCTCAAATTTCAAAACAAAAGATATTCCTCTAAATCAAAAAGTCCCCCATGTTTTATTTTTATTAGTAGTCCGGGCTTAACTCCTACGTAGCCGGCGGGCATTTCTACATAAGAGAATGTTTTCCTTCAGCTGACAGCCCGTTGTTCCCTCAGCACAGGGTAACAGCTCAGCTCCATGTACAGGCCAGTCTACAGCTGCTCACTGCACGCACCCAAACCACGGCCATGATTTCACACCGACTCTCTCAAGCCTCCCCTGCACAGTGACCTGCGGCAGATTGGGAATGCTGGAATTGGAAAAGGTGACCGAGTGGGATATAACCAACCCTACCTGCCACACCTGGAGCGAGAGACCAGCTCTGGTTCAGTGCACAAGCAGCCAACCAAGAGTCACCTCTAACAGATGTGAAAACGTGCATTTTTGGTAACTGAGACCTGGGATTTTGGGTCATTGAGAATACTTCTGCATTTTCTCCCAGTGATACAGTATAACCTCAGCTAAGACTATTAAAAGGTATCCAAGAACTCAGAGTTACAATGAGAACTCTTGGGAGACCTACTGCTTATAAAAGATAATTAAACTTTCATCACCACATGATCAAAACTCATCAAACAAGGGATCTGCAAGTTCAGGCGCACCAACAGCAAGCCCATGTCATCCTTTTCCATACTGTGCTTCACAGATGTAAGTTAAGTTAATTTCAATTAATTATACACAATTGTGGCCCTCTGTACTCCTAGAAAATTACACAGATTCCTCTTAAAGGAACACATGGAATCCCGATTGCAACACATGGAAAATAAACATTAGCCACCCACAGCTAAAGCACTGCTGTATTGCGTGCCACTGATGAAGCAACCCATTCACTCAAAGAATGGTACTGACATTTTAATTTCTTCATTAAAAAATTAGTGTAATTTGCACCAAGACTGAGGGTGTATTTGATAGAACTTGTGTACTGCAACGCTCTGCTCATGGAGACAAAAGAAAGTGAGAAAGTGATCAGCGAGAGCCCTGCTGCAGGGCAAACTGGAAGGAGCCCAACTCTAACCAGGACACAACTCCTATCAGAAATGCCACCCCGGGGTAACATCCCAGACCAGCCTTCTGCCACTGCACTGTATTTGTTTATTTACTTTAAGTTGTACCACAAGATGTCCCTCTCATGTTGAATTTTTCTTAATACGGTGTATTTATCTGGTACAACAGCTCCTGTTTGGGTTGGGTTTTTTGTTTGTTTAATCCTTACACACAGACCTACACCCAAAAGTTCTTAATTTTCCCCTCAATATTTCAAATATCAGGTTCTTAAAATGTTGGTATTATGAAGCATTTATCTTCATACCCACAAGACCTCCACTATCTGAAAGGTTCAGCAGATGTATTACTTCTCTAAAAATCCTGTCTGAAAAGTAGCCATTGTCTATTGTATTTGTTTTTAACCTCTACGACCAGCTTTACAGGTCTTCCATTCAGCAATGTCTCCTTCCACCTATGACTGTTAAAAGCATTCAGTATCCCTCCTTTAGGTACTCACCGACACCTGCAGTGAGTCCCTTCTCTCTCCTCCTCCCATCCAGGGGCCAAAGTCCAAAGATTAACAGCCATAACCATGACTGCCAAAGTCCTACCAGGAACAGATGCCTCTCAAAGGATTGTCAAGATCATCTCACCTAGAGTTTTCTTTCAGTCCCCAGTGGGGACGTGACCTCAATTCTTTGGGCTGGCTTTCAGCCACACTCTCCATCATGAGCGTGGCAATCTGGAGTTTGCTAAAAGCTTCATTATTGCACACAGATGGTGTGCAAATTCTCAAAAGTAATTTGTGGAAGCACCACAGCGGTGCAACTCAGACACTGCTGTAACAATAAAAGCACGGAGTCCAAACTCAGATAGTGCTTACCAAAACAATACAAATGAATACGAATGAAAGAACACAGTCATGAAGGCTTCACACAGCACACCTTAAGGTGTGGTTAAATGCTGGTTTTCACATTCATGCACAAATCAGATTCACCAGGAAAACCAGATACAGCCTTCACTGGGGAAACATTTCTCTTTCAATTGTTGGGTATCCACGCTTTAATAGTAAACAAGAAATTATGATTGCAGCAGTTAATTTGCAAAACAAAGCTAAAAACACAATTCTCTGAGCACCAGAGGCCACAATTCCACAGGAAAGCAGCAAACATCCCAAGAAATGCTGGGGAGACCACAACCAACACCCTGCTCACAAGAAAAAATTCACTGAAAGAGGCCAGATGCTTTTGAAGCTGCTGTCAACACAGATCCTTATTAATTTGGGGCTGTGCTGCCACATGGGGTCACGAACAGTCTGGCTGAAATCAAATACAGCTACAGAAATAGAGGTCAACATTAAGAGAGAAGGGGCACTGGATTACAAGTATTCTGAGCGCCATACTGCATCTCCTGCTTGCACTGAAGAGCAAAGGTTTCACATCAACTCCTCGTGCTTCCACACTACACTGCAGCATCCTCCCTTGACAGACCATTTCCAGTGCACGGTAATACAAATAACTGCACTCTTGTTAGAGGGGAGTTTGCATTAGTGACATGCAAAACATGACAGAGCATTACGAGGCCAGCAATAAGTGTATTATAGAGCACCTTGTCACTGATGCATATTGGCTGTAACTAAGCTGCTATTTTCAGAGCAGTAAGAATAATTAGTTGCAATCGAACTATAAATTATCAAATAATCTATGAAAGGCCTGAAAACAAGAAAATAAGGATAAGATGTAGTACAGCATCATCATACTGTTAGCATATACTATACACAATGGGTTTGCAAACATCTTCCCAAGTCCTGACTCAGGTCCTCATCAGCCTGCAAAAACCTTTTTGTCCACCTTTTCTTACTCCACTGTCTGCAGGTTGATAGAATTATTACTGCAGTGTGCATTTACTGAACGGACAGTTTTGCTCTAGAAGCACAATCCTCTCTGCTCACCCTACAGAAAGAGTCACAGCCCATTTTCATGTAATTTATATTTAAGTCACAAGGCAAATAACCAGAACAATAGTCTAACAGGGCACTCCCATATTAAAGCAGAATTCACAATCATTTGCTAGACTTGGCTACTGCTGGCTGTGTACTACCAACTTAATGTGATGGCAGCAGAGCATGAAAATGGTCATTCAGTGCTCGTTCTCTTTAATTCCTTAATTAGTTTACATGCTGAATGACTGCTGCAGGTGCAGCCGTCCTTTTGCTGCAGGCCACAGTGCTGATCAGCCAACCCCCAGTGCTTGGACTCCAGAGATGCTTCCAACGCACCGGATCCAGGTTATCTCCGCTGTGTCTGCCCAGAGTAAATGAGCAGGAAGGTTTCACAGACTTAAACACCAGATGTTACACAATCACAAAGATGGCTGCACCACGTGCCATCCACTGTGCCACAGAGACCACCTTCCCCATTCTGACACCAAAATATTCAAACAGAGTGAAAAGTGATGCAGCCATCTAGTCACAGAGCAATTGTGACAGCACTGCGAGGGTAACTCTGACACGCTCCTTGCGAGAGCACCCAACCTCCATAATATCTGTATGATTTATTCACCATAAACACAAGTTACAGTTCTTCTATGCTGGCGGCAATATCAAGGAATTCAATATAGTCCTCCTAGAGACGCACATTTGATGACAACAGTAAAATAGAACTTATCTGCAACGATACTGATTAAAACCAAACCAGCACATGGATTGTCTGGTAAGGAAGAAGTATCTCCTCTTGTGTCCTCTTTGTCACTCTAGAACTTTCAGAAACACTCAATGATGGCTGTAACTGATTTGTTTAATTTTCCCATGTTATTGAGGTCAGCATTCAAGATGAGAAGTTACAGAACTGCTTCTAATGCAAAATGTACAACGCGCTGTATTTCCCATCTCAAAAAAAAAAAAAAGCTTTAATTCAACTAGTGCTGGATTTTTAGCCTAAACATTAATAAGACAACAGAACAAAATTCAGCTTTCATCCAGGAAATCCAAACAAGCAAAGGAAATGAGCTCCCTGAATCTGTCACATATGAACGCAATTAATGGAATATTAATTTCTAACAAATTAACTCAGAACTCATCTGGGTGGAGCAAGGATTATGAAAAGAAAGCACTCTAGAAATGTGGCAATAAATAACGTTTCAGATTAGGGTTTTTTTTTGCTGAGGGGAGGACTGAATTCCCCTCACTGGTTTATATTCAGACATCAGCCTTTAAGCAAGAGGTTACACACTCCGGAGCTTCTCTATTTCCTTTCATTAAAGTGCCAGAGGGAGGAAAATGGAAAAAAGCATTCTACCTTTGTGATGAGGATTCGGTACTTCTCCACCAAGTGATCGTTGTTGTGACACCCTGCCAGCAGCTGCCAGACCTCTCCTCTCAAGGCCTCAGGGACACCACTTCTCACCAGTGCTGACAGCGTCTTTGGCCTCACGCTCAAATTGAGGTGCCTGGTGTAGGGGAAGGCTTTGTTACCATTACCCATGTAGAAATAAACGAGTAGGTGAACAACTGATGTGCAACACCATATACATGCCAGATGACAGGAACATGAAGGTGTTCCACACGTTGTCAAAAATAAGTGAAATTCTTACCAAAGTGAGAACTTATGGGAAAAAAAAAAAAAAAAAAAAAAAAAAGAAAAAAAAAAAGATTTGCAAACTATTTCCTTGATTCCTAAGAAATTTAAATATAATAAAAGCATACATTATAAAACACTCAACAAACCAAAAGCCCACAGCAAAAACTAGAACTCTGGGAAAGGCACCACAGTGGTAGAAGCCCAAGCTCAGACCACACCAGAAAATGGAATGTCTTGCAGGAGCAAACACTGCCCTCAGGTCCTTCCACCAGAGTGGACAGGTAACCGTGTAACCCTGCTGTACCAGAACTACCAAAAAAACCTTGCAGGGTTTTCGAACTACATCCAGACATTTAAGAGCTGCCACTGTTACACAAGCTATTCCCAACTAAACAGTTCTTTTTTTCAAGTCAGACTGGTTGACAGCTCATAAATTACAGCACAGCAAGTTGTAAAAACTGAACTTAATTTATGCAGTTACAGAAAGTTAAGCTCAACAATCCATTTGTGGCTCATACATTAAATGTCCAAAACACAAGAGCCCTTAAATCAAAGAAATTATAATTTTTCTGCAGCTACAAAAAACCCAACAACCCACCTATGTAAAATGACTAAGAGAACTGACAGACAAAGGCAAAAGCTGGACTTAATCCATACTGATTGCATTCTTTTAATAAACTTGTATTTAATAACCTGCCTTAACAGTCTAGCACACATGGATGACAATTTTACACAGGCTGGGAATCCTTACTGCCCTCCTCCAGGTCCAGCACAACGAGCTGCAGCCATCTGGGCCATAGTGGACGTTTAAATCAAAGTATGTATTGCACAGGAGCTACAGACACTACATCCTCCTTCACTGTGTTTTCTCCAAACAAAATAATGATGACAATGTTTATATAACAATTACACTTATATCTACATACATCCATAACTATAAACTTACGTATCATCATGTTTACATGTTCGTTTAAAATACTTGCCATACAAACTATTAAAATCAAAGGCCAGTTAGTAAAGGCTTATTAAATCAAGGCTTCAGATCAGAATAAGTACAACAGTAATCCTAATGAATACAGCCATGAACTTTAAGGCTGCGGCCATACTATTCAAACTATTTTGAGACGAAAAAATTGTGACTCACCAGCTCTAAAGTATGAGCCAAACGCTAATAAGAAATCACAAAATACCAGCACACATTTAATTGCTATATAAATCTAATTATAGGGTTCTAAAAACCTAGCATGAAACTACCTGAACTCTGATTTTTATGATTTTCAATCCTCTTATGTTAAAAGCTCAAGGATCATTATTTCCAAATACTCATTGTTAGTTAAGAAGGAAAGCCCTTTAACACACATTAAAGCTGTTGTTGCCAGCATTAGCAAAGAAGCACTTCATATCCTCTTAGAGCTGCCAAAACATTTTCAATTGGAGTCAGGTAGCTTAATTATCTTTCAGCCCTCAGAAGAATTACAAAAAACTCAAGCTGAAACTTTCTCATAGCAACAAATGAACAGAGCTCAGCTGTTAATGGAGCTTCTGTAAGACCAGGAGGGGGAAGGAAAGCGGATCTTAGCGCAGCCACCCCCTTCTTACAGGTGTCCATTTCTGATGCACCCATTCCTATCAACCGAGTCCAACACAGCAGTGCAAAAACAAACCAGCAGTAAAAGCTATTATCTAAATTAGCACTGAGCAACCACAGAAGATAAGAAATAATACTAAGATGTGATAACCTTAATTCAAAGACTAATGAGACCTGGTTAAGAGGTCACATCAGTACTTTCCCTCTGCTAAAGTGCATTAGACTCCTTCTAATCTGCTGTCCAACTCCTTAGATCCAATGCCCTTGGTAAGACCCTTGGTTGCTGTACAGCCTTCATCCTGCTCTTCTATGATATTAAGCAGAAGAAGGCAACAACTGAAGCAAGAGCTGAAACATGGCATATCTGAGCTCAATACGACGCTGTGCTTGTCATCTCTCTTTGCAAAAAGAAAAAAAAAACCACCCTAAATTTTTCAGTAATTAACATCAGTTTCTTAAAATCACTCAGGCTACTTGAAGGTGGGTGACTAAAGGAGCCTTTGCTAAAGGAGAACAGGTGTTGCATTAGCAACTTGACTGTCAGGAAACACTCTTTTTATAAACTGGCATTTTGTAGGGGAAAAAAAAATAGAACTCGTGTACTTCCCTCTTGGCAGGCTCTAGAGCCATCTTCCTTCAGAGAGGGGAGGAAAAGCATCTTTGCTATCCAAGTACAAATCCCCATATTCTTAAGCTGCGGTTACTAAGATATGACAGCTGCAGGGAAAAACGGCTGCGAAATAAATCAGAATTACAAAGAGGAAGAGATCTGTGCAAAATAAAGACAAGAAAATGCACCCCTTCTTTTATTACTTAGCTTAGATTTTGCTGTAGCAAAACTCCAGCGAAGCTTACATACATGTAACACACTCGTTTTAAGAGCCAATCACCCAAGGAAGCAGCATACAAGAATTTCTACACTGTATTTAAATACGCACTCAAAATTGAAAATACTTAAAACGTTCCCTGAAGAAATGCAAAGCCAGAGAATATTGGGTGCTATGGGAATGAACTACGGGATTAAATCAAAACTAAGTTCAGCTGGTTTCTGGACATCAGAAGAAATCCAGACAGAAGCAGCAAACAGGCTGACAGCACTCAGAATTTTAATTTTCCGAATGCAATTCTGCCACTCACCATTTGGACAGCAATTCTCCCCACGTCTCCAGAATTTTTTCTGCACACTCTTTGGAAACGTCTCCAGAACCACTCAAGAGAGGTTCATCATTGTCTGCCAATAGAATAGAGGGAATGCCATGAGATCAATAGACATTACCTTACCACAGCACACAAATATTGCTTTACTAACTGCATTAGCATGTGGCAAGAGGAATTCCTCATTTGTGGGTGCACCGTTTGTGGCTCAACACAGAGAAGCCAGAAGCAGCCTCTTCTCAGAGCTGCACAGGGATGTGATAAGATGCAGCAGACAGGCTGCAACATGTGAAATTCTGGCTACCAGTACGGAAAAAAGAATTTCCATGAAAATGGCCTAGCGCTGACACAAAGAGCCAGAGAGGCTCCGTACTGCATCACTGGATAATGTGAGAAACCAACAGGACAAGCTCTGGTCAATCTATCTAGCTGGGTTCCCACTGAGGCAAGACTAGAGGCCTTTCCCATAAGTAATTATATCCCGAACTTTTGGAAAATCATAAAAAAATCTCAAAGAGCACAATTTTCCCTACCTAAAAAGCTAAAATACTATACGAGTTGAAAAGACAATAAAAGCCATGTGATTCTACTGACCAGCAGCAAGCTTGCCACATTGTTAACATCCATGGAAGTCCACAATGTACTTTAACTGCTTTGTACTTTGAAACTCAGTACTTTCTGATACTATCTCTGACTTAAACTAAGCAGCTTTCTGAATCAAACTTCCAGCTGAGGGGGAAACGAGCAGGGAGTGCTTAGATGAGCACAATCACATCACTTGTTTTGAAACCAGTACTAAACTTAGGTGATGTCAGATATCTTTAAAGGCTCACAACAAGCTTCACATACAAAAATACACTTCATTGATAGAGCAGTCAATATTGTTTCCGCATTATTGATGAAACAGCATAGATAGAATTAAAAATACTATCTTAGTTGATACTTGAAATTGTCAGCAATGCGAGTGTTTACATCTACTGTAAACAACAACAAAACCACACACATACACATATGTTTGCATATATGTATGTACCCAGATAGCAAAGGCTTGGAGAATTTTTTTATGAATAACATTTTGCCAAGGAATTAAATTTGAAACTAATTTGGTTTTTCTTGGCTTTTTAAATAAGGATAAAGTAAGGCACAGAAGTGAAACAATTCACTCAAGGTCACATTAAGTGTCAGCAGAAAAAGCAGAATCTCAGGTCATCCATATTCAGCTCAGAGCTGTAAGGCCAGATGCTTACATACTCAGAACTAGTCCATACGCCGTATTTTAGCTCAAGAGATTTTTTTCTTCTTTTAAAAAATGAGAGAGATACTGAAAATGCATTAAGGTTCAGACTAGACAAGTCCTGGTATAGTTTTATGTATTACAGATGTCTATACTTTCCTCTTCACTAAAACACACTGCTTGCTTACATTTTCAAATACCAGCTTCTCATTTGCACTCTCAAATCTTTTCACAGCTGCTCAGGGAGGGGCAGAAGCTACATGAGAATCCCAAATTTTTAGCAGCCTCTTTTCACATTGTTCCAAATATATCACACTGAAGATTTTGTGAGGCCTGGGCTGAGCAAAGCAGAGACAAACCACAGAAGTGTCAGACAAGGGAGAGGCTGATGCAGGAATGCAGGGTTACTGGTTACTGAACAAGACTTAGAACGAAGAAACAATAAAAACCCCTGAGTAGCAGGGCCAAATTCTGATTGGAAAGAATTCAATGTGTTTCATAACTAAGATTTATCAACTACAGGGTTTTTTTTGGTTGGTTGGTTGGTTTGGATTTTCTTGGTTTTCATTTGCTGAAGAATTTAAAGCACACAATCTGTATCTTACCTTCCTCTTCATCATCCTCTGGCGGGGAAGGAATCATTGAGCCCTGTGACCCTGACTGGGGCAGGCGAAGAGAGGGGCTCGCTGTGGTTTTTCTTCTCTCCCTCTCCGATTCACTTTCTAGACACACGACTTCATACAATGTGTCTGAGTTATTCTTTCTGTCTTTTTGCTTTATCTAAAAAAACAACAACATCAACAAAAAACCTTTACCACCAAAAGCTACACAGATCTCCAGGTTACTTCATAAGAAGTTCTGCTTCTTTCTGGAACAGAATTGCAGACAAAGAAATGTTCTTACTCGCATTCTGCAGCAAATGACCCTCAATCCCTTCAGAACACTGCATGCATCACACAGCCTGCAAATGTCTCATCAATCCCAATGCCCCCCACCTCATACCTTCCACAAGAAGTCTGATTTCTCTAATTTCCTGGAAATACTGCTGAGAGCAAAAGGAGAATTCTAATTTCATTTTCCCACCATGTCAGCTGTCTTTAGCCATGCTTCCAAGTCAGAAATCTGCGCCTGCACAGCCATGAGAACACACTCACACACACACACACTGCTGGGTTCCAGAGTTTATTATGTGGTTCTATTCCCCCCTTAATTTTCAATGCCTTCACATCTTCCTTTGGTTTAAAAAGAGATTTTCCCCTTGTGAAATGTTTCCCAGACTTCAATGCAGTCCAAGAATTTTGATTTTATTTTTTTTTGTCATAAAGCAATAAAAATAGACAACAGGAAAGGAAGGATGAAGAAATAAAATGTATAATCATACTCTACATCAAGCTCCCAATGCTCAATTTTATTCTTTGGAGTATTTGAAATGAGGAGAAATGAATCAAAACTAAAAATTACTAAATCACTAAATGTAATCTGAGAAAATAAAATGTCTCTGCTTTCACCATTTCCGAATAAAGAAACACTGCCAAAGTAAGATAAGCCAACTCTACACAGCTGTATTTTTAATAGGCTAATCATGGCTCCATAGAAACAGGTTTCCCTTCCAGGCTTATCAGGCAGTACATTCTATATTTGTTGCTTCCACTATGAATTCTGATAATCTTCTATTAGTAAACACTGGAAGTTGGACAGTCTGACAGCGCTTTGGAAAGAAAAGAATTAGCTGAGATAAGTCACAATGCCTGTGAATTCAGCAGGACAAAAGATACAGAATTAGCTCGGTAAGATAAACTTCCTTTAAACCACCAAGAGGAGAAGGTGCCTCTTAGAGGTAGTAAAATATTTATAGCTCAGCAGCCTTAACAGCTCAACATCTCCATGCTCCACCTCAAAAATACCCAAAGTAAATAGACCGATCTCAATCAATTTCTGAAGGAAATTTCCTAGGACAGTTCCTGAAATGTTCATTCATATTCCAAGTAAAAGATGGGACAGACACAAAGAAGAATCCTTAGCAAACCTCATCTTTGTTACTACCAAGAAATACTGTCACTATACTTCAGTGTTTTAAGACAAATGAATGAGGAATAAAAATCACCACAGAAAAGCATCCTACTTCATTCAGACCTTCCTTTAAAAATAATACTTGTCAGGAAATCAGAAGGACCATAACCTTGCTTTTTTGAACCACATCCAGAACTACGAAACCTTGAAAGATCACATACAGCCACAGTGATGTTTGCTTCTGTATCTTTCCATTTCTTTAACCAGGACAGCTCAAAGCAGTAATTTCTAAAGCAGGAGAATGGCAGCTACTTCAAGTACATCATCTCTATAGTAACCCAGACCTTCAACTTTCCAGTCTTATTTTGAGACTACGTTATTGCCTCATATTGTCATTATGAGTATTCTGGACAGAAATAATTCTTTCCTTTTAAGCAGATATGGTAAAAAAGTAAGTTGGAAGAAACAATAAAGTTTTTAACAAGTTCTAGGGATTTATTTGTGATTGCTTGTATTTTTTTTTTCCTCCTAGAGAAACCAGGGATATGTGTGAAATCTCTACTTTAACCGATGGGAAACAACTGCAGCGAAATTCTGAATGGCTGACAGGCACAAATAACTGCAATTTTCTTTACCCTCAATGTACTTGTATTTATTCTGCATTACACCATCAGCCTACATCTCGATGGGTATGGTCAACCATATCACAGTTACCTTTGAAAAACAACCCTGCTAAATCACAAATTAACTGTATGTCAAAAAAGACGAAAAGAAAAAGAAAGAAAAAATATTATTACCTGTTTTAATTTCAGGAAAAAATTTTCAGTAGAGCTACGTTTGCTGAAGGGCCAGAACAGTCTCTCATTAGGTGAACAAACTCTGACTTTAGTCTCCAGAATGAATCGAACAGGTTCCTGAACCTCAGTTATCACCAGGTCCACAGCAGTAGTCATGAACAGTACTTTATCTAGAAGGAAATCCCAAAGCAACAGTAAGAGAAATACCCCACAGTGCAGATCTATCGCCTACCTAAATAACATTTTATTCCTTTTTAGAAGTAAGTTACGAAAAACCCAAGTCTTACCTCAACTAAACAGTTATTAAGACCCCCTCAGCAGTGTGAATTCAGAAAGCAGACTACGTACTATTCTCCAAAAGGAGTCAACTGCAGCAGCAGACTGTACCCAGCACCTGACATACAGGACTTTGCTGAGTCAATTCTCATGGAGTTTCCCAATATTTGAAGCTAACTGCGACAACACATTGCAAAGATGAACAGTTAGCTGGCATCTTAACAAAAGTAAAGACAGATCTGTTTCAGAACTCCAGAGAGCAATGCAGCATCAGTTACTTCCAGATCACTGCTGGAGAATTTCACTGTTATTATCATAGGTACAAAATCCTTTTTGTATTAAAAACTTGGAAGCAGAAAAATCAGAACTGATCACCGAAACGAAGCAAAGAGGAAGCCTGCAGTAGTCCATCCAGTGCAATTCTCAATGGGATTCTTAATACTCTAACAGAGCACAAGGATGCCGCACTCTGTCCCCACACTTATATATACAGCCTCTCATCAAGACACAATTATTCTTACAAGGTACTGTTCCTAAACTTAGGACTTTTCTTCTATACTTCTTTTGTTTCTGAGATTAGATCCCATATTATGAAGAAAGCCTTCGTGCAAGATGCATCTTAAAGAAAGGAGAACTGCTCCAATGCTCTCAGTATAAATTATCTACCTTGACTAGGGATAAAATCTAGCCAGGTTCATACCTTTTGGTGTTTCTTCATTTACAAATTGGAAGTGTGGAGATTTTTGATTCCAGCTACCAGTGATCACGTATGATTTCCCATCAGAACTTTTACCCATTGACTCCTGGAAACAAGGAAGCTTATGAATCTTTATTTAAATTAAAGCAACTTCTACACTGCAAGAGCTTCAGCTACATAAAACAGTTCCAGTAGAGATGAGAAAAGGGCACGTGAAGTTCATTTTGCACGATCCTGTAACAAAGATCATCTTCTGAAAATAAAAACAGAAGTAACAATTCAACCCAATTTTCCAGGGCAATACTCAAGAGCACGAGGTACAACATCAACACACAACAAGCGTGCCTAAGCATCTAAATCTTTTTGCCTGAGATCGTAAGCAATCATAGCACAAGTTATTAGATTTGGTTAATAAAAGACCCTTACCAAATCTAAAAGGTGCATGTCACCACTCCGAACATCCTTCCCACGGCTCAGGAGGAGGCCAAAACATCTGGAAAGCCAGGCAAGAGAAATTAATCTGCAAAAATGACTACTTATAAACAAATCATAAGCATTCCTTGTCTAAATATTCCATCACACACCACAAGCAGCCCACAAATGCAGTAACAAATGTCACCAACTCTTGACATTTGAGCACAGTATCGAGCACATCAACCAAAACAACGTCAAGCCAGCATTAAAAATGTCAAGCAAAATTTCACAAGAATATTTACGTTATGATTTTATCCTGCCTACAGTCGCCTATACAGTTCAATTGACTTTGTTTGCAAAGACAATTGTATGTCAAACAATCTCCCAATAAGGGCTCCCTATTCTGCAGATAGGACAACACTGCCTCTCTTCTCTTTTTGTTTTTTCTTGTTTTGTTTGAGACATGTTTGTATAGGATTCCACCTTTGATACTGACAAGAATCAGGAAATTCCATGAAGTGCAAGGATCTGCCCTCTATGGTTTTATTTTGCATAAATGCCACCCACTGAGGTATATTCCACTTCATCTTCTGGTTGACCACACTTATGAAGTTCCTGCTTTTTGTCAGACTGCAGTTTGGCAAAAGCTGCATCTTTTTTCTGTATTACAAAAAATACTAAACTCTGTCAGCCATCAAAAACTGCCTGTTTATTTCCATGAAATGGAAGACTTGAGATCTGAACGCTCCTCTTCCCTACAAAGGTGCTTCATATTCTAGAATTCCAGACCGCAGCAGATTCAAAGCATATGTACAAGAAACATTCTCAGATGCAACCAAGATGAAAGAAATGTTATTGAAGACATTAGAGGAGAGAGGTATGACCACCAGCTAAACAAGTAGATCTGTGCAAGATTTCACTGTGCCTGCATTGTGCCCCCTATCACACACAGGTTGAACAAACCAGCCAGATCTTCTACACAGCTCCACACAACTCAGAGGTGCAGAATTAAGTTACACAGAGTATTCATAAAACAGTTATTAAATCTCTGCCTCAGAAGGAAGAGCACAAAACGTTAAATAAAGATATATATTTTTTAATTTATTGAATTACCTCTCAATAGCAAGCTCCTTATTAGTTGTCTGTTGGACATAAATCACTATCTTCTTATCGATTCCTTGGCGGAGCTTAAAGCACTGCCTGTCCTTGTCTTTGGGAACTGCACTGTTATTTACCAGAAAGGGAAAAAATTATTCATAACATCATTTATCCGTATTCTTTGAATGCATCAAAACCAGCATTAGACATTTAGTGAAGCCAGCTTCTTATTCTAAAGAATTCAAGATCTTTCTTCTATGCACACTATCATCAGCAACATGAAAGAAATGACAACATAATTAAGAGATAGTATTTTATCACATGAGGTGAAAATCAAGTACACCTGGTTTTCAGAAGAAAAATGGTGGTGTTTATACTGTATGGCTAATTCTTGTGAGATTTCCAGCAGCATTTTAAGAAAGTTTCTGAATACTGATTCCTCATACTAAATAGATAGCAATTGCATGTTACTACTTATACAAAGCAGCATATCACTTTGTTCTTTCACAAGCAAGGCAAACACTGATTTTTTTCAGAAATCTAAGAGTTGTTTTAATTTCCAGTATAAGTATACCAAGTATAGCTCTGAACTTGAAGAGATCATACAAGAACTAGTGTCAAACCTCTAAAGCCAGCTAACTGCATTAAAACACGTACAGTACAGCCAATGTAGATAGGATTCTACTATGTTGGGATGGTTTTACACTACCTGCACCATGGTGGCTACGCCAACATTGGTACCATGCCAGCAGGACTGAACATCACCTAGTGTACCAACATGTGCAGCAGCTACACATCCTGGCAATTGCTGCTGCAGTATCTGAGCCCAAGAACCATCTGCATCTTTCATGCTCGGGCTCTGAGCTAATCATTTTTCAGCTGCTAACACTTGAGCAGTGCTTTGGACTGTCTATAATGGAAGGTGCTGAATAAATATTGGATCATTAGATGTGATTTATTTATTTATTTAATAAATAAAGCTTGAGCTATATGCAAATCCAAGAAGAGAAATGCTGCTGAAGATGTGGCTAGGAGCCAAGTCAGAATATTTGGCTCAAGAAGTCAGAACATTTGGCAGACATGCAGTACTGAAATAAAGACACTTCAGCAATTATAGGAGACTATAAATGGCTGCGTTAAACATGTAAGGGCACTGTGTATAGGCTGAGCAGAACAAAAAACCCAACTTCTAGCAGACCCATTCCCTTGCTTTCCAGTAAGAGAAACAGACACTGTATGCACAAGAATGAAGGACCTATACCTGAAATAACCTTTCCCATCATCTTCTTTGATTTCCAGTGACACAGAGAAGGTGAAAATATCGCTGTCTGGAGTCTGTGGAGTGGCAATGGCTGAGAGCGGAGTTTGTTTGGCAGAACGACGAAAGGCAGTGGCAAAGCTGTACAGAATTCGGCTCACCTGCATTCACACAGCAACAAAGAAAGTTCAGAAACATAGAAGTGAAAAGAATTAGCAGCTGAAAACCGATCTGAATTTTCACTTACTAACAGTACCTGCAGCTGCTGTAGGTCTAGTCAACTTTTCCTACACTTCTTAGAAGGAAAGAACATTAAACGTGCATTCTCATTTCATATCTGAGATTTGAAAAGTAATGAACTGTATTACTTCTAAAGTGCCTGATATAATTCTGCTCTATCTTGGAAATAACATTTGTGTTTACACAATTATTTGACAAAAAGATTCAACTTACAGCCTCTTGGATCTCACATCGAAAGACATGAATCCTGAAGAGTTCTGCGTTGTAGTGGCTTTCAGTGAAAGCAAAGCAGTCACATTCAGGGGTCCCATCATGCCCTCGTACACAGAAAAGGATTTTATAGATTGGATAATTTGCTATTTCTGTGTTCGTCTGAGGATCTAAAAGTCTGTAAACAGAGACAGAAAAAAAACCCTGCAGTTTCAGAAGAATTATTTCAGCCAGCTGTTAATTGCAAGCTTCAACAATTTAACAGTACTGGAGAATGTACCGCATACCAAAACTAACTAATATACAGAAGTGGATGGCCTCATCCCTACTAAACCTTGTCTACCAGCAGCTATCCAGCCCTACAGACCAAATATTTTTCAGGTTATTTCCAAAATGTTTAATCAATAACCACTCCCATCATGGCTTCTGTGGCACCCTGGGTCACCACTGTATTTCATACTAACCCTTGGGCATAAAGAATCAATGGTAAAAAAAAAAATCTGAAGCTCCAATTTTCATAGATCTCTTTAAAATCCACGTTTTCCGCTAAAAGAAATCCTAAGTTGCTCAAAACTTCTCCCAAATAAAACAGTAACTTACTTCCAGGACGATAATAATAATTTCAAATGGACAAAGCCAGTGTTGAACAAGCTTCATACCTCACTGTTCCTTCAGAGACATTAGGCACTGACAGAGTCACATCTAGAGAAATCTGGCACTGGCTTCGTAGGATGCACATCATTCTGAGGGCTTCCACTTCACTCCGGGGAGCATTCACAGAGGCACAGCCTAAGTAGGTGAGCTTGCTAAACACCACACTGTCCTCATCAGTCACAGGTGTAAAAGGGCTCAAGTCCCCACAGTCTAGGGTAAGACATAAAGTTGAACATAAGAAGAAAGACAAGGAATAAGTAAATTATCAGAGACTGACCAACTGCATGTGAAAAGCAACTAAGAAACACATTACAGAAAGACAGGCCAGAACAAAAGAGTTCAGAAAAAACCCTGCCTGCAAGTTACCGACAGCAGAGAACACTGCCATCCAAACTCTACAATCAGTTCACTCACAGAGCTCTGTGATACAAGTGTGCCAATTTTCCCTATAGTAGAAAGGTGTACAGACAAGCTAAACAGATTAATTTTTTACACAGCCAGGCAAATAACCCTAATATTTCTGCACGGGGCAAGTATAGAAAGTGTTTTCAGAGGAGAAAATGGTTTAGTATATAGTAATTCTTGAATCGCCCAACCTGTCTTAGGTGATTTTAATGAGAAAGAGGGACAGTTGGACACACCTGTACCTAAAACTCTCTTGTCTTTCCCCAGATAAAGCTATTTCAGAAGATACCACCAGGTATTCCCCAATTTTTTCTAACCTCCCTGGGATGGTTTCACTGGCAAACTCATTTCTGGCTTCTGGAGTCCTGCCACCGACACTGGGTTAATGGTAGAAGATGCTGAAGCTTCAAGGACAACAGGTTCTTCCCCATCACCATCAGTCCTAACTTCATAGCCATGGTCTCGGTCACTTGACTGATCTTCCATGGGTGGATCCATCAGCACATCTTCAAGTTCCCTCTGCAGCTGCTGTTCGCTTCCATTCCCAACAATCTAAGAGCCACAAACAGAGTTGGAACACAAGACCATTCGATTAAAAAACAAGAAAAACCACAAGCACTACCTCCCAGACACAGGGTCATTCACCAGCTGCTCCACAAACAGCAGTTAACAAATTTAACACGGTTATGGCCATAAACACAAACTGCAACATGCAAACGCTCACCAGATCAGATTCTATCCACCCTGCTTTAACAAACTAACAAATGGAGCTGAAAATAGGAATTTCCTGGTACCAGGAAAAGTGAGATTACTTTTAACTAGTCTCTAGTCACCAGCTGCAAAGACTGGCTTATGGCAGATGAAACTTAGACAACTACCCACTACAGTGGCCTATTTCAATTCTCAAAATGGTACCAGGAAGGACCAAATACAATTAAATACGCTAAGTGGTTCATGGGTAAGATCTCAAGGTTTCACAGGAAGAGAAGAAACTGGAATAAGACTACGACATTATGCTGAGGAGAAGTCATGTTTACTTCCTAACACTCATCTTCAGCCTGACCTTGTACTCTTTGAAGCCAACAGGAAAGCATGCAGCAGCCTAAGTTGTGTCAAATTTTCATCCCAGTGTTAATATTCTTTTTGATGATTCATCACAGAAGCAATTAAAAGAATCTTGCACAAGCACATGGTTAAAGGCATAATCCCTTTAAGAATCCCTTTAAGTATCAAGTTTATTGTTCAGGTTTATGCAGACATTCCTCCAAATGACAATGATGGAAGAAGATATGTCACATTGTTTTACTGTACGCGATTTGTATGTTTTGCAACAAAATATGACAGATCAATGAAAACATCCTACCTGCCCCATTAAAGCCTACCTATTTAAAATACTAAAGTATCTTCTGTTTTTACAGGAACTACATCCTACAGAACTTAAAATTCTGGCACAGACCAGCACCTATCTCATGGTCAGGGTTACAAACCAAGCAACTGAACACCAACTACTGTGTTTGGTACAACAATCTGTATTAATAAACTAAACCTATACACTACCCTATAAAGCATGATCTTGGAAATTACAGTTCCTAAAAACAGCAGGAACAAGTAAAGCACAAGCTCAAGCTGCTTACAGTGCAACAGGAAACAGGCACAAAAGGAAGAAAAAGACAGGGGAGATTTACATAGGATGTAATGTTACGTATGAGCAGCAGAACACAGCTCTGAAGAATTGCATTGATCCAGCTTAACTTATAAGTTACACGTAAACAAAAGCAAAGCCAATGCCTGCTTCCATGTATTTTATGAAGTGAGGAAAGTCTATACTTAACTATTATAATACATAGCATAAAAACATACAGGTGAAGTTCATAGCATCAGCAAAGAGCAACAGCCTGCAGAGTAGAATCTTCCTAGTAAACATTCCAAGAACTCAAGCTCAAAATCAGAATCCTCATTGTAAAGGTAATTTAAAAGTGTCTCCAAGACAGCCCTCCTTCTCAAGCCAGGCAACCCACCACAACTGAAAGCAACATCAAATACATTTTGGTCTGCAGGATTTCTGTTATTCTCATAATCCCAAGAATCAACAGCAACAAACCAGTTATCCAAGAAATAAGGCCTAAAATATGAACAAAGGCCAGCTTCACCTCAGCCAGTCTTGACAACCCCATCAATTCACCACATTGCTGGAACAGCAAACATGAGGTGTAAACTTGTTTGAAACTCTGCTGCAGTCCCCAAACCAATAAGAGGCAGCACAGAAGAGTGGAGCAGAGCTAATGGCAGCAATGAGTGTGGATCTAATACATAAGTTCATGTAGGTCTGCTTGAGACAGAGGACAGAAATCATTTAGCCTGGTTGACAGTTTCTCACAATACTGTAAACTAATTTGACCTTAGCTTTATACATAGTATATAGTCTCCTTCACAGGTCCCTTTACAGTGCCACAAATCATTTATTAGAAGCATTGGTTATAGCCTTCTCCTCACTCTTGTGGACTCTGCTGTGCATTAGTTCAGTTCACAGCGCTATTACCTAGAACTCTAACTTAGCAAAGGTCTCACAATGCAAGGCTTAGGTTTGATCTACAAATTCAAAGCCTACTACATTCTGCAAACACGAGCCTAGATTCTAGCACCATCGTCAGATTGCATTTAGCAAAGGTAGCATCCTCAAACTGCTTTTCTAAAGAAACAGAGCACCAGAAAAAGACTTCTGCTCAAACACAAACCTAAACTTATTCTGTGTTTCTCTTGGTGGGCTCATCAGAGCAAATGGGTTTTGACATCTGCAGTTCAACCTCGTTACATATATCAAAACAATTGCTTCTTCCTTAAAAATCCCTTCTTCCCCATTTGTTCCTATGAAAAGCCTAACTTCAGGTCTCATTTTGTAGTTAGACTGTTTCCACACACTGTTTAACACTTAGAAATCACTGTTTAACACTCAGAAATCAACAGTACTTTCAACAGCCAGTTCTCTGACAACCTTGAAAACTCCATTTATCTCTTCACACAGATAAACAGTTCAACAATACAGTAAAATTGTCTACTGAAGGGCTATTTGAGGACTAATAAAAGGATAATGAACAAAGCTATATTCTGGAGTAGCATCTCTATACTCTTTTTAAAAAAACTAGAGGACTATTTCATACCATAAGGCCAGCTAAAGCAGAAGGAAGGAGGTTACACAGGAATTTTCCTACTGACAGAACTTAAACTGAGCACTGACTGCTTATCTAAGGCATAACATTTCCATTAATCATACAGGTTACAGCCAATAACAGAGCAGTACGTGTGCTCAAGCGTCAGGAAATGGAAAGGCTCAAGGTGAATCGCCTGGTTCAGGGATTGCGCTCAGTCCTGGCACCAAATTCAGAAAGCAGCTTATCTTTAAGACCTGAAAAACACTGTGACATTTAGCACCAAGCCAGTGAACAGCACAACTTCCCTGTACAATTGTTGATTATTGGGAAGCAGCAGTGCTAATGCTCTCCTTTCCCCAACAAGAGGATGAGCACGCCTGGAACAAGTCTTTTATAAACTACTTTGGAAGTAAATATATACAGAAAAGTTGAACAGGAAGTTTCAGGAGTCAGACTGAAACTCATTAAAGATACTCTTCTCTGAAACACTTGCAATACTTATGAAGATAACTTTATACATATGTCCCTTTAATGCTTTGATTGTACTCAACAAAGTGCATCCTACCATCCTAACAAAAGGAAAGGGCCAGGAAAATCACAGTAAGGCAGTCCTTAGACAAGCAATACAAATCTCTCTCTTGTGGAGTGAGAATTGTTGCAGGCTGTGGCATTTTGCATGTCCAAACTTTGTTTGGGAACAACAGTGTGGAATGAAAAATCTGGTAGACCATGAATGTCCCCTGGGGTCTCAAAAGACAACCTGTAACTTTGTGAGGTAAATCACTTACATTACCACATAGGCATTCTCAAGGTAAGGACCACTATGGATAGAAACCATACTGCATTCTGAAGTTTTACAGCTGCTGGTATATGCAGCACTTACAAAGGAGCACGAGGTTACAGTCCTGTGTCAGGTTGCAGTCATTCAGCAAGTTTTACAGAACACCATGCTGATTATTGAAGACATTTCAAACATTTGCAGACTATCCATCTATGAGGTGAGAATACAAATTCTGCAATTGCAATAAACTGTAAGTGAACATTTTTGCCTGATTAAACAAAAGACCTTGAGACTTACAAAACAGAATTAACTTGAAGTCTTCTGTAAAAGAAAATAGCCACTATACTGGCCTGAACAGCGCGGGCCTCAAATCAATGCAAGAAAAACAAAGAAAGCAATTGGAAGTAAAAGACAAGCAAAGGCATCAAGAAACGTTCAACAAAGTCTCTGTTCCGACTGCTGATATGGAAAAGAGGAACACCCAGTCCACCAGATGGAAGCCAACTCATTATCGTCCTTAAAGACAAAGATGTGACTGTAGTCTCCTGTAACAGTGGGATAGGTCTTTCCATATCCCAGCAAGAACACACTAACCTGAAACACTACAGGAAACATTCAGCCTTTAACACATTAAAAAGGCAGAATTCTGAGTGACCACCTTATTAGTGTCACTTTGCTAAAGACCTGTGAAATATATATTGGGATGAAAGATTTTCTTTAAGTAGCTGAAAAAAAAAGAAAAAGAAGCGATGAAGGTCTCTTTCCATAAATATCCTTTTTAAAGTGAGAAGATGTCAATGCCCCTCCAATTCACAGAAGCCTACCCACGTAAGCCTGTATTCTCAGATTCATGTCAAGTTGTTAGTTTTAACTACACTTACATTTCTTAAAGAGAATGTTTCACATTGGGGAAAACTTTAATATATAACTGAATTTAAAAATACATTCAGATCAAATGTGTGATATTGCTTTCTACCTGAAAGCTGTGAGGAAATCACAGTTTCAAGTTCTTAACACTGCTTCATACTGAAGAATTCATAAGGGAGTCAGTGAAGTGGGAAAGAAAACAACCCACAGGTAATGATGGGTCTTACACAAAACCTAATTATCTCCTTGACATCAGCAAAGTAATGCAGAAACTACTGGCAAAATCAGTTCTTGAATAAGTTCTCCTTTCTGTCAAGTTTTCCACAATAAAGAAGTCCCTCTTTAAGCTCTTCTATGGTTAGTTTGAATTAGAAGAATAGTGAACAAACTCAGGTTATTAGTTCTTACCTTCAGTCCTGTTTTTTCATCATCACTACCATTATTTGTAGATGGTGTTTCATCCCCTTGCCTGGAAACCAAGACAAAATCTTCACTGTTAAGAGTGGATACCGAGTCTGAAGAGACACTGATTTTTCCAACAGAAGCCTTGTCATCCATGACTTAAAAAGGAAGTTCGACTCATGAATGAGATTAAATATTTTATAAACTCCTGAAAAACAAAAATCATAAAAATACTTATATAAACTTCATGCTAAAATGCTCAATTGCTTCTCTTCAGAAACCTGCTGACTAGTTAAAAAAAAAGAAATATAACACATCTGACAGCATAACCAAGACACACAACTCTTCTGACAGTGTAAACTAATGGCCCTTTGACTTTGCTAAGAAGCACACCACTATTAGATCACTGGCTTCCACAGCTCACAAATGGGAAGTTAATGCATCTTTTTGCAGTATTTCATGATTGTATCACACACTGCTCTACACAAAGGACAAAATGGGCCCTTGGAGTATGTGCTACATGCGGTGACAAGGGACTCATTTTAAGGCCAGAACTATACAGCCCATTTCCTTTCTTCAGATATTCCATCTCCCTTCATCTATGCTCACATACACACGAAAAAAACACAACAATTTCTGTAGCTACCAGAGCACACTGCAGCCACATTCCCAGCCCCCAGGAAAGAGCTAGATCCAACCCTTGGTATTTTGCACTAAAGATGCTCTAGAACCGTGGGACATTTAGTGCCCTGTGAGCCTATGCTGAATCTTCTGTACTGTAAGGAACAATAAAAGAAAAGATTCCAAGAAGCAGGAAGAACAGCGTGGGCTGGATCAGTACTGAGAATCAGAGCCAAAAGAGGATTTTAAAAAGCTAGAACTGGCACAGAGAGATACTTGAAGAAAGGAACAAAAGGTGAAGTTCAGCTGCACACCTTGAACTCTGAAACACAGATTCTCAGAATCAATGGCTCAAAACAGAATGTTGCGATAAAAATGGCTGATCAAATTTCCCAGAAACCCAATCACACCCTTATCACAACAGCTTGGGTCTTTACATAATCCCAAGCACACCCAAACCCAAGCACCTTTTCTACCCAAGCTCTGCCTTCCACTTGGAGGAGCACAGTCCCAACCCAGGAGCAGCAGAGCAGCCAAACGCTGTGAGTTGGTATGTCCAGCACAGCTCATCACATTCCTCTCTGAACCAAGAACAAAGCATCTGAAAATAGCAAAGCCTGCTTTTATTTCTATCAATACCCTTCTCCCCCTCCACAGCCACCAACATGACTTGAACATCTGCCAGGATGACAACACTTTTTTTTTCTCGGTTATTTTTAACCTGATCAGTCTGAGTCCCTTCACAGTCCCGAAAAACTGGACAACAGAAGTGCATATGATGAATGGATGCAGGTTGTTCATTAATGTATACCTGTGATTGCTGGCTTTCATGTTCAAAAGTGTGTATGATATTTACATAACCTTTTTGGAGAGATGCTCTGGCTTCTAGTGACAATTACTGCCTGAGAAATGTAGACAGTTAGAAAGTTCCACAGCTGCACGTGGCCATCTGACTCGAGGTGCAGATACCTTCAAGGTGGGGCACAGCTCCCATTTTTAAAGTTGGCACTGTCTAATTTCTAATTAAGTTCCTTTCTGCATCATCTACAGAGAATCTGTAAATAAATCTGTGAAAATAACTGAAATCAAATATATTGAAGCACAATATAAGTGAGCTTCAAACATTTGCCAATCCCCTCAGTTGCACTGTTTTCATTCAAACGGTGCAAACTCACCTGCCACACAAAGGCAGCACAAGCAGAAGAGCTGCCTTTGATCACATCTAGCTGTAAAGATCACCCAGGCGAGGCAGAATTCAGCAATTTATTTGGCCATAGCGTGACTGTCCTAAGGTGTTAATTTCACCTATTTCCAAATACTTTCAATCCAACACCCTTCACCAGCATTAACTTCAACTCCAGGAAAGTTGTGCTGTGCTTTTGTACACTACTTGTGGCAGCATGCTGCAAACAGCACGCGCACTGCACAGGGGCACCACTGGTTCAGCCCAACCCCTGCTGCAGTTTCACAACCAAGAACTGCAACAGCAGAAGGTCCCAATTAGCCCAACTTTGCCAAGTTTACATTGAGCAAAACTCTTACTGACATTGCACAAGACAAGAAAGCACAGGAAAGGGGACAGCACAGAAGACTGCTGCAAGAAGCTTTTGTTTATTACTGATGCACCACATTGCCCAATACCTCTGGAACCAGCAACAGAGGTTGGGATTAACGCCCAAATAGTCCAGTTGCAAAAGCACTGCCCTAAAATACCAAAAACACTAAAACATTGTCTGAACTTGGCCAGAATTTCCATACCCCCTAACTTTGCTTCCCATGCACTTTATTTCCCCTGCTGCTTTGTATCACTTTCAGGCAGACTGTCTCACAGATCGCTTTACCTGAATTGAAAACTCACAATGGCAAAACCCACAGCAGGAAGCTCTGAGCTCATTAAAGCACATGCTGGTGCAGAAGGGTGCACATCAAAGCCCAGCAGAGCAGTGACGTGCAGCAGGCCCATACCTCCTCTGAAATCAAAAGGAGAGAACACCAGCAGCAGGGACAGCACGTCAGCACCGCCAGCAGCCATCCCAAGGACCAAAGTGTCTGTTCTTGCAATGTGGGGAATAGGGAGAAAGCCAAGGGCTGACCTCGAGTTTCAAGGCTTCTCTGAAGAAGCCAACATCTCAGCCCTTGCAAGGAAAGAGACCACTTTGTTTCAACACAAATAAAACACGAGCGTTCACATAGTTTTGTCCCTGACACAGAGCTACAGCTCAGTAATGCATTTGCCTGAAGGTGTCTTTACACCTCCATGGGAGGCAGATGCCTGGGCACTTCACAGACTGAGAGGCAAATTTTTATTAACCTCTCTGCTTATCTGTGTAATTAAGCGGGTTTCCTGGCCTCCCCCCTCACAACAGACCACTGGAAAAAGCTGCAAATGAGGAACGCAACATGGCTGGCTCTTGGATCACTGCTTGCAGTTTTGTTCAAATTTCTAATTCTCAGTAGGATTCTCCTTCACTCTGTGCTTGCAGTTGTTACACATTTCAAGTCCAAGAACCAAACTACATTTTAAAAGCATTCTTGTTTATCTCTTAAGCAACCACCCAGCTGTAGCAGCCTCCTTACTCTGGCTATTTAAGATAACGTCAATCAAACACCAAAGACACCACACGTCATGCTAAGATCTCACGTAACTGGAAGACAACCCCATCAAAGTTCAAGAGTGGTTCAAGAGATTTATAAAATACCTGTCCTTCAGAATCACAGAATCAATAAGGCTGGAAAAGACCTCTCAGGTCATCAAGTCCAATCATCAACCCACCCCCACGATGCCCCTAAACCAGGTCCTTTGCCTTCTTACCCTTTCCCAACAGTCTGGCACCTGACCTGCAAGTCGCAAGCAAAACTTTCCCTGTCGTACGGTCAGAATAAAATTAAATGAGATTAAAGCAAACTACATAAAAATTAAAACTTTCCATTTTGTATTGCTCTCAGCAAGGCCCAAACAAAACCTCGTGATGCTGCAACAAGGGGAGCAAATCACAGCCAGGGCTGCCTCACTCCACTTCCAAAGACTGCCTGGTTTGCAGTATTTCGAATGGCCACGGTAACTCAACATGCCAGAAGGAAAGCAAAAGAAAACAAGGTTTCAGTTGTGAACTTCTCCAGCTGCTCAGAGCAGCTGTTACTCACGTCAGCACCAGAAGTAGCACTGAATTTGGAGGTAAATTAAACTTAAAAACAAAAATAATGGGGTTTTCAGAGCAGAAGTGAGAATAAGCATGAGAACAACTGTGCAAAGCTAGAGAGAAAAGGTGATCTTTTCTCATTCAGAATCCTTTCAGCTTTCACACTTCTGAAGCAGTTCCTACAGCAATTGCACAAAACACAGCGTGGCTGAGGGATGCACCAGGTACAGAGGAATGATACAGCAACGTGTCTTAAATTACTGAAAACAAAATTAACTTAAACAACAAAGTCAAAAAGCTTGGCATGCAGAAGAAACCTATACCTACTACCCCTAAAAATAATAAAAACCCACTACATACAATGCCACAAATCACTAAATGCAGGAGGCAGCAGGACACTGAGGGGACTGACTCCATATGAATTCAGCACTGAAAGTAACATCATTTCTGGTTCTATTTCTCTGCTGTAACAGAACTCAACAACAACAGCCACAGCCCAGTGTAAGCAGTTGCTCTCCTTCCCTGGATTCCATTATCTGCAACTCAGTCAGGGTAAAAGGTGGAATTTATAGCAGTTCAGAAGCTTTATGAAGGACTATCCAAAGCTGGTTTATAACAAATAGGCACCATTCCTTAGAATCGCTGGCTCTGTACAGGCTTTGACACCTATGGTATTTTTTCCCCCTCACTTCCAAATAATGCACATGTATTGCTTTATACACAGAGTCCTGAAAAAAAAAAGCCTGTCAAGTGCTAAAGCACAGTGCTGTCTGACAGGCAGCTGCCCAGATTTTCTGTCTGAGCAGAGCAAGAAATTGTAAGAACAAAATCAGTGCCACGCTGACAGACGTGTGGGAAAGGAGCTGTGGTTTGAATTCTTCTGAGCACATACCTGCAGCAGTATTCTATTGCAGCTGTGGGAAAAAAAACATGCAAGGAAGATCAATCACCAGCAGCCTTCTTCTTCTCACGTATCACATGCTCAGCCTGCATAACCCTATGTTTGATCTTCACCCACCACTCCTTCAAGGAAACAGCTACAGCCTCACCTTCCCCATGCAGAACGTTCTCAAAGGCAATGAGAAGCAGTTTGCACTCAGAACGAAGCAATAAAATCATTGGAATACTGCATGTGAAAATAAAGACTTTGGATGACTAAAGAGAGCAAATTATATACAAATAGCAACTGCAATGCTAAACCTTGCGAGCATTTTAAAGGCCTCGGACAGCCACAGAGGTTCACACAACGCTCAAGAGAGGAACCCAACCAGGAATAGCACTGCCCCAGCATACAGCCCCACCACCCCGTGGGCACAGAGAAGCACAGCTTGCAGGGGCTGCCGGAGTCACTGCCCATTTCATGCAAAACCAGGAATCAGACAACACACAGGGGTTCAGCTAACGCAATATTTGTTAACACTCCTTAGCAGAGTCATAATTTTGCTTTTAACCTTAATTTGAACTCAGATGAGAGAACTTTAACTTTAGGTTCCTGTACCAAGCAGATCCTCCAGTTCAGAAACAAAGTGCAGGCCCTGGGAAAGGCAGAGAAGAAACAGCTGCTGCCTCAGGCAGCCCAGCCCAGAGCAGTGTGTGGGGAGCTGCCCAGGAGTGCCCCACGCACACCCTGCTGGGACAGGCAGGCAGAGCACAGGGCAGGGGCACCCAGCCAAAAGGCAACACTCCACGTCCCTCTGCACCCCTCTCATCACAACTGATGTGAACACAGTGCTTCACTCACCAGCCAAACGCTGCACTTTAAGAACATGCTGTGAGAGCTGAAGAAAAAACACAAGTTCCATGCGATACATGCTGCTAAAAGCTGCCCGCCCTTGGAGTTGGGAAGGGAAGGAAAGCCCTATGCCAGGCTCCATTTGTTAGTGTACTTTCTGTGTACACAGAATGAAGTCTGCTCAGGTCCTTGACCTTTCCACACTCAGTAGCAGCCGTTAGAAGTAAAACCACCGTGTTTCTGATGTGCCCACTGCTGCCAGGCGTTTTGTAAAAACAAAGTAGACAAGAACGTCTCCAACAGCATCACCATGGAACAAACCCCTGCACACGTTGTTCGGGAACAGCCCCAGCTGCACGCAGCATCACAGCCGTGCATTGCCCGGTGCCCAGTTTGTGTTTTAGGAAGAGATGCAATTACTCCTTTCTCTCCCAAACTTCTCTCCCGTCGCCTTCTCCTCCTCCCCACAAACGACCCGAGCAGAACCGCGCAGAGGAAACCCACAGACACTATTTCCACCCGTTCCATCCCGCTCCATCACTGTCAAAACGGGTTTGTAACCCGACTGCAGGCGGTCCGTTTATTTACACTTCGTTTCGCCCCAACCCGACGCGGCCCTCGGCACCGACCCGCTGTGCTCCGGCACGTACTTGCCAATAGGAAGGGAAAACCCGAACGGAACGCGGCCGCTGCGGCACACGGGGCAGAAAAGGGCTCTGGAGACGACGGAGCGCCGCGGATCGGGACCCGCCCGGGAACCCCCGAACGCCGCGGATCGGGGACGCCGGATGCACGGGGCGGCCCCGAACACCGCGGGTCGCGGGGACCGACGCGGCCTCCACCGCCCCGGGCCCGGCTGAGGGCAGCGCCCGGCGGGTGGGCTCCGCTCCGGGACGGCGCACGCAGGAGGCCCGGAAACACCGCGGCGGCAGGAGGTGAGGAAAGGGCGGGCCGCGGGAGGCCTCCGCTGCTCTCCCACCGATGGGAGGCGAAGAACCGCGGGGCGGCACCGCGCGCGGACCGGTACCGGGGAGGGGCCGAGGGCCGGCGGCGGTGGGCGGCCCGAGGGAGGGGGCGCGGGAGCCCCGGCCGGCAGCGCGAGCCCCACCTACCCCGGCCGCCGCCGCCGCCGCCTCCCGGTGCCGGGCCTGGGCCGCCGCTGCCGCCCACCACGTGACCGGGCGGAGGGGGCGGGCGCCCCGTGAGGCGCTTCCGGGCGCGGGGCGGAGGGCGCGGGAGCGCTTCCGGCGGCCGAACAATGCGGTTCCGAGTCGGCGTCGCGGGCGCTGGCGGCAGCCGTAGGTCCCGGCGGGCGCGCGGGGCGCGGGGCGCTGCCCCGGAGCGGGGCCCGGAGCGGGGCGCGGCTCCCGCCCCCCCCGCCGCCGCCGCCGCCTCCGCCGCGGGCCGCCTCCGGAGGGCGGCCGGGCCCGGCCGGGAGCGCGGCGGGGCGCGGGGCCGCCCGGGGGGCGCGGCCGACGGCCGGGCCGGGGCGGCACGGTGCCAGCCCCGGGCGGCGGCTCACGGCGGCTCTCCTCCCCTCTCTAGGTCCGTAGCCGGAGGTAGCGGCAGCGGGTGCCGGCGGGGTGACGCGGCCCGGCGCTCCAGGTACGCGGCCCTTTCCTCCGTGCGCGGCGGCGTGGGTTGGGGATAGGCGGGCAGCATCGCGGCGCGAGCGGACGGGGCCGTTCCGCAGGCGGTGAAGCGGCTGGCTGTGCTCTGCTCTGTTCGGGCGCAGCAATGGCTTGGGCTGCGAAAGGTGCTGCGTTTGTTGCTTGGCTTCTTGGCGTCCTTAGAGCCCGACAGCCGGAGCTTAGCGCGCGTGAAGGCGAGTTGCTCGTTTTCTGTGCGCATTCGTTTATGTGGCTCTCGTTGCCCCGGAGGTGAAGCGTGTCCTGCAGCACTGGACTCGGGGCGACTCAGAGACGTGTGGCTGCGCGGTCTGTAGGCATAACAAAGTCGGTTGTGCTTCTGATGCTGCCGCCCTCCCTGAGTGTTGGGTCTGTAGTTAAGCAAACTATTGAAATCTTGTCCTTTCTGTACGGGGTAGATGGATGTGGTGCACTTAAGTAGTAAAGAGAGCACATCTCAAAACGACACCGTATCAGAAGCTTGAAACAACTCGGTCTGTCAGCAGATACTTCTGATAATGTTCCTCTTGGAGCCCCTGTCTTGTGCATTCATTCATTTACATGAGGCACAACTCCATTTCCTCTTGGGTGTGTTGAACTAATATTTCATGTCCCAAGAGAGGACTATCTGCTTTTATCTATAAACTTCCAAGCTTCCTTTCCAGCTTAACGTGGTGTTGGTAATAGTTGTGAGGTGTAAGTCTGGGGTTGTTTTGCTGTTGCATCGCACCAAACCTGGTGTCATTTGGTTCGTCTTCTGTGATTCCTTTGCTTCCTGCAGTCACAATTCTCTGTCAGGATGATGTGAAGTGTTTCATCAAGAATCAGGGTAGCCTTATAAACTCTTAAGAGAACTGTTGCCAGACAACACATCGGTATTTGTCTCGTAGAAAACCCACCGTTTTTCATTCCAAATAGGAGAACAAAATTCCTAGAGGAGTGGTCTTTCAAAGAATGCAAGAAACAAGACTTCCTACATTCCCCACATACTCAAATCAGGGAGTGTGGGAAGATTGATTTATAGAATGTGGGGTTATATGGAAGGTTTTTTTCTCCAGCTCTTTTATAAAAACACAGGACAGACTACCTGCTGCTCTTCATGTGTGCACACTAAGCAACTTTGAGGCAATGTAAAACAGTCACTTAAATCCAGTGCTGCTGATACTGGAAAACCTGTATAGTTCTTTCTGCTAAGACAGGTGAATTGGACTTAGAGGTACTTCCAGCAAAACAGTTTGTCCTACATCAGTATTTCTGCAAATCATGGAGCTGAACTGTTATTCTTGGACTGTATGTCTTTAAGGTAGCATGAAATAGGTGGAAGAGGGAATTTTCTATGCCTGGCAGGTGTTGGTTTCTATCTCACCTTGCATTCATGTGTTATGAAAGCAAACAACGCAAAGCTAAAGGGCTGTCACTGTGTCTGGAAAAGACAAAAATCTCTAAGGAATTTTAATGTGGAAGCAAAACTGTACGAGAGCAAAGACTGCTAAAATCCTTGCACAGTTTCCCTGTAAATTCCACAAATAATGCAGAAAACATCGTGACTCTTTAGGATACAGCTTCAGAAGAATCTCTGTCATTGTTTCTACTTCATAATCAAACTGCATCAATGTTGTATTTATTTAAGAAAAGGCGCTGCAGGGCAATGTGTAACATGGACTTTTCTAATTTGTGTGCTGGGAACTAAACAAAAAATTCTCACTTTTTTTTTCCCTTTGTTGCTTTCCTTTAGGTGTGCCAAAATGTCAGAAAGATCGGATATTCTTCACTTCAAGTTTGACAATTACGGCGATTCGATGTTACAGAAAATGAACAAACTGAGAGAAGAAAACAAATTTTGTGATGTTGTCGTCCATATAGATGATGTTGAAGTTCATGGGCATAAAATTGTATTTGCTGCTGGCTCTCCCTTTTTAAGAGATCAATTCTTATTAAATGACTCCAGAGATGTAAAAATCTCTATCCTGCAAAGTTCGGAAGTAGGGAGGCAGTTGCTTTTATCTTGTTACAGCGGCGTGCTGGAGTTTCCAGAAATGGAGCTGGTAAACTACTTAACTGCTGCAAGCTTTCTGCAGATGAGCCACATTGTTGAACGATGTACGCAGGCACTCTGGAAGTTCATAAAACCGAAGCAGCCATTGGAGAGCAAGGAGTGTGAACAGCAAAGTGATTCCTCTGAGCTGAAGGAACATGGGGAAGATGAAGACTCTCTAGCGCAAGATTCACCTTGTATTCAACCTTCAGAAGACAGTATGGACATGGAGGATAGTGATATTCAGATTATCAAGGTGGAGTCCATTGGGGAGGTAACAGAAGTTAGGAATAAGAAGGATCAGAACCAGTTTATTTCTTCTGAACAAACTGCATTGCATTCCTCTGAACCTCAACACTTTCTAATCAACTCCACTGTTGAAAACAGAGCAAGTGAAATAGAGCAAAATCACCTCCACAATTATGCCCTTTCGTATGCTGGCAGTGATAACATCATTCTGGCCTCTAAAGATATGTTTGGGTCTAATAACCGTGGAATAGACAAAGGCCTCCAGTGGCACCATCAGTGTCCAAAGTGCACAAGAGTATTTCGGCATCTAGAAAACTATGCTAATCACTTAAAGATGCATAAACTATTCATGTGTCTCCTCTGTGGCAAGACATTCACTCAGAAAGGCAATCTCCACCGGCACATGAGAGTGCATGCAGGCATCAAACCGTTCCAATGTAAGATCTGTGGGAAAACCTTCTCTCAGAAATGTTCCTTACAGGACCATCTCAACCTGCACAGTGGGGACAAGCCCCATAAGTGTAACTACTGTGACATGGTTTTTGCGCATAAGCCTGTTCTGAGGAAACATCTTAAACAGCTACATGGTAAAAATAGCTTTGACAATGCCAATGAAAGAAATATTCAAGACATAACGGTGGACTTCGATTCATTCACATGTAGCGCTGCTACAGACAGTAAGGTCTGTCAGCAGGCCGATGGAAGCCAGGTACTGGATGCAGGGAAGCTGCCTCAGGCTGTGCTCAGTTTAAGAAATGATAGTACCTGCGTCAATTAAGCAATTAAAAACAGCCCTTTGTAGGGATCATGACTGACAGGAGCAAACAGTTGGCTTGGGCTCTTTCCTAAACTAGTGGTATGCTCTGAAAGGCTTCTGATGGAGGGTTGGATTGCAAAACCTGGCAGGTCTTCAGCCATCATTCTTAGTCTTACTTGATATTTTCTGTGAAATAACAATCTTCCTTCAGGTTTCTGTCTGTGTCTCTACTGTGGATTAAGGGGTTAATTGTTTCATTTCTCTCTGATTAGGAGACTCAAGACTAACACCTTTTGAAAGACTGTTGCTGTGTGCTGCAAGTAAACCATCTGCTGTACAGTTAGAGGCTTCTCTGTGTCTGGGCAGATGGAGGAAAGAGCAAAGAGGACAAATGTGTGAGATAACCCAATTCTTATTTTATAAAGCACTGGATCACTGAAAGCACTCCATATAGTGCTGATTTGTTTGAAACTTACCTCTTAACATTATTTTTGTCTGATTTTACCCCTAGACCCCTACAGTTGAAATGAAGTATCTTTGTGTCACTTTTTTCCCTTTCTAAACTATTTCAAGAAATTTCTGCTGCCAATTAACACTATCTTAAAAGCTCTCAGGGTTTTTAATGTTGGCATGCATTATGAAAAGGTGAAGCCCTGAACGATTTGGCAGGGTTAGTTGATCATTGCATAGAACTGTTCAAAAGAGTAGTAGAAAAGAGAGTAGGTTGCGGCTCTGGAATGTGTGAGCTCGGCACCCAGAGTGCCTGGTGTGACCTGTTTCTTAAGCTGTCATACACAGAAGTATTAAAGGGCACTTACCATTGTATGTACCGATTCAAGGTAAGCACTTCAAAACTAGAAGTTGTCATCTATCTTCCATAAATTTTGTTTCAAATAACCACAACAGTTGCTACTTTCCTAATTGGTTTTAGAGCAAAGCTGGAGTGGAAAAACACTTATTTTTGACACTGTGAAAAGAATGTTTTAAAAGCTGCAATGTATAGTAACTACATGCTTTCCCCCCCCCACCCTTAACTCTTGTATATGTCTCCTTGATAACTAATAAGGGACACGTCAGTTAATATGAAAAAAGAAGTACCTACCATAGGTAGTTGAGAACATTAACAATGTGAAGTTTTTTGATTTCTTGGATACTGAAAGGACACTTTTCTTTAAAGTGACCTACATAATTCATGCCCATTAGCATTTTACAGAGCCTAAGATGAGGTATAGGTAGCATAATTTCCATAGCTTAGTTTATCAGCTATTGACTGTACTCAGCAATACCTCATGTATACCGCCTTAAACATCAAATGTTGTGGGAATGGCATATTAGTTGGGATTTTGGGATTATACTATATTACTTCACAAAAGTGCCATGGAATTACCCACATCCCAATCAGGCTGAAAGAAACGAATTTCTCATCTGCTAAACACCATTCCCAGTAGAACAGTGTTCTTATATTGAAGTGTAGCACAGACTAATAATCAAGTGGCTGATCCTTGTTAGAGAACTGCTGTTTATGTTTGGAATACGCATTTCTTCCAGTGCAGCTTTTTTCCTCAAGGTTTGCCATGAGGCTGAGATTATGCTTCCTACCTAAAAGTAGTATTGTGTGTGTGTTTGAATGAGGGGATAGGGACAGGGGGGTGGCTGCTATTGTATGGTTAAAAATGCTCAACAGGTATGACCAAAGGTGTGTTAGAGCAAAAAAAAGTTTTGTACGTAATTATGAAAAGTCGGTCTTGGTCTTCAGATATGTGTATGTAGAAACCAGGATTTCCTTATGCAGGCTTGACACTGATGAATGGTAAGACTGTGTTAATCTTGCAGACCATTTTCAGAAGTCCACGTACCTTCGAGTAGGAAAGCAAGGTGATTCTGTGAATCCGTTTTTGCAATTGAGTTTTTGATCTACTGTACTTGACTGTTACATTAACTATTATTACATGGACAGCTATGAAGTAATAAGCAGTGGAAATGGAGCTGGGGCATTATTTCTTTCAAGTTGTAGCAAATATATTTAGGCCAAAAATGTAACTTTTTGGAACTTCAAAAAAAAACAAACTTCAGGTTCTTGGGGCAGAAAACAGGTAGGCATGGGAAGAAAAACTTTTTCCTCTGAAGTAACCTGCTTTCAGAATAACTTTGAGCTAAAACAGCTTGTGACAGTTGCATTTGACACTTCCATTCTGACTTTGGGCAGAATCTTCTGCATTGTTAAAAAGTTTTTATAATGTTATTCATTACGTGGAAATAAGTTGTAGCTCTGATGTCAAAAAGAAGATAGACGTGGAGAATAAGAACTTTGCAGAGCCAGGTCAACATGCTCTAAAGGATTAGTGGAAAATCTAACTATATACAAATACGGACATAATACAGAAAACGGTCTTCTGCCAGAGAAAGGAATAAAACTGTACAAATACCAAGAAAGTTGATGTTATTAAGAGGTCTGTCTGAGAAGCTTCTTCACAGAATTTCAATGCTTTAATGTTATTGCAAGAAGGACACAGCTTGTTGAAGTAGCCATTGTGACCTGAAGCTGAAACGAAGAGATGAGAGGTTATCCTAAGAAACTAAAAAATGATTGGTCAAGATACGTGGGTTTTCTGTCCACCCTGCACTGTGTTGATAACTTCTGAGAAGGCTGAGACTGCTGGCTACTTCTTTAAAAGGCTGCTTGTGACCATTTGGTGAGATTATGGCAGAAAAAATATAGGAAAAAGCAGAAATGCAGAAGACTGCTTCTTCAAGGAAAATGAAACATCTGTTGGATGAAAGGTGACTTACAAATGTTTGTGCTTTTGGCCTGGCAAAGGGATACAGACCAAAAGTTTTATGCAGGAACCAGCTATGTAATTCCAGAAGCAGTGGAGATCTAAGAGGGCAACGTGCTGATGAGCACAATGACAAGTGCTTTGGTAGATTTCATGTAAGATTTTCCCCCATATGGAACGGAAAGGAGTACAAAAGAGGTATTGGGAAAGCAAAACTTGGGTACTGCCTCTTCCATGGATTAGATTAAAATGGAGAATTACTATAAACAGAATATACAGAGGCAGCTTGATCTTTGAGTAAGATAAACTTAATTGTCCATGTATGTAAAATGTTGTCTTCATTGCATTGTTCCAGTTAGTGGAAGACTAGATCCAGTGGTTGTTGCTGCTGATGCTGCATATTCAGATAAGGACTGTGGCAGTTATCATAATCTGTGTGTTAATGTGTAGAATACTATTTGCTGGTAAGTGGATAGTCTCACAACTTAATGTGCTGTACAACGTCCTGCATATCCTAAAATAACTGGTCTACTACAAAAATATTTTAATAACTTCTTGAATATATTAGGATTTTTATGTTGGCATTTTATTTATTTGATATAGAATTCTTAGAACTCTTAGATTTACGAGGTTGGGGCTCATCACCTCGCTGAGTGGTGTTAGCTCGTGTAGCATGTCTTCCTGCAGAACGTGGTGCAGCTGCACAGCCCTCTGCAGAGATCAGGGATGAGTCTTTCCTTATTTTTTCGTTCAGAGGGCCTGTTTTGCAACTCCATAACTGATAGGATTGAAGCGACAGCCTTTCTCCCCTGGCTTTTTGGTAAAACTGATAAAAGGAACTTAATGCTTCCGTGGGGCTGGTTGTGGTTCTGGAGCAGCTGGGAGGAATAAAGGCGAGGGAGAATCAGAGTGCGACACCAGCTGAAACTGCGGAAAGGACTGGGAGCTTGCGTTACACCGTGATTTTGAGGAGGTGAACCGCCGGCTCTCGTCACTCACTGAATGAGCGCTTTCCCGTGGGCCTACAGCCGACGGACCGAGCATCAGCTACCTCTGCAGAGACTGGGCGGGAGGCTCATCCCGAGCGTTACCAAAGCAGGCTGGGGGGGCCGGGCCCGGCGGCAGGAGCCGGCGCCGCCTGTTCCTCTCGGCCGCCCCGGGGCCCGCCGCCGCCGCCCTCCCGAGCGCCTTACGGGGCGGCGGGGCCGCTGCGTTGCTACCTCTCCCGGGCGGGTGGCGCCGTGCCGCTGTAGCAGTGCCAACTTGTAATAAACGTGCTGCTAACTCCGCACCGCCTCTCATTTCACACCGGCGCTGGGCGGGGGGCGCTACCGGAAGGGGCGGGGCCGTACGGGGGAGCGTTTCCGGGTGGCTGGGCACCGAGGTACCTGTGGCCGAGCGGGCACCGGGAGCGGCGAGCGGGCACCGGGAGCGGCGGGCGGGCGGAGGGGCGAGCGGCGGAGCGAGGTCCGGCCCTGCCCTGAGCTGCCGGCGGCGCTGCCTGCGGTCGGCGGGCACCGGCGAAGAGAGCTCGGCTGCAGGGCGGGCGGCCCGCAGGCCCGGCGCCATGTCCGCGGACTCGGAGGTGCTGCACTTCCAGTTCGAGCAGCAGGGAGACGCGGTGCTGCAGAAAATGAACCTCCTGCGGCAGCAGAACCTCTTCTGCGACGTCTCTATTTTCATCAACGACACCGAGTTCCACGGGCACAAGGTGATCTTTGCCGCCTGCTCCACCTTCATGAGGGATCAGTTCCTGCTCAACCAGTCCAGGCAGGTGCGAATCACCATCCTGCAGAGCGCCGAGGTGGGCAGGAAGCTGCTGCTCTCCTGCTACACGGGTGCGCTGGAGGTGAAGAGGAAGGAGCTCCTGAAGTACCTGACGGCCGCCAGCTACCTCCAGATGGTGCACATCGTGGAAAAGTGCAGCGAGGCGCTGTCAAAATACCTGGAAATCGACGCTGCCATGGAGAATAGCTGCCAGGCTGCAGAGAAGTGCCATTCCTCTGACACCGAACTGAGGAGCAAGGACGACGGTTCAGATAAAGACTGTGAAATCATTGAGATTTATGAAGATAGCCCCGTTAATTCAGAATTCTCCGTTAAACAGGAGCAGGGGGATAACGTGCAGCCCGCAGCACAGAGTTTGATCGCAGAAAGAAAGGACACAGGGACCCCAGAGATATCAACGGTTGAAATAGGATATAAGGATGATGAAATACGTATCTTCAGGATGGATTCTATGAGCGTACCTCACGTGGAAAACGATGGTTTTCCTCAGCCTTGCACCTCCTCTGAAACAAACTTGTATTTCCCAGAAACCCAGCACTCCCTGATCAATTCTACAGTAGAAAGCAGAAGCACAGAGACGTCAAGAAGTCACGCTCAGGCTTTTGTCGCTGACAACCCAGAGGGGACTTCGACTCAGATGAATGGGCTGCAAAATCTGGATGATTCTGATACTTTGTGGCGGAACCAGTGTCCAAAGTGCCCGAGAGGATTTCTGCATCTTGAGAACTATCTCAGACATCTAAAAATGCACAAGCTTTTCTTGTGTTTGCAGTGTGGTAAAACATTCACACAAAAAAAGAATCTCAACAGACACATCCGGGGCCATATGGGTATCCGGCCCTTTCAGTGCATGGTGTGCTTGAAGACGTTCACTGCCAAAAGTACTCTGCAGGATCACTTGAACATACACAGCGGTGACAGGCCCTACAAGTGCCATTGCTGTGACATGGACTTCAAACACAAATCTGCTCTTAAAAAGCACCTCACGTCTGTTCACGGAAGGAGTAGCAGCGAAAAGCCAAACCTGAATACTATTACAAAAATTGAAATAGACTGTGATTAATGGGTGAGTGGGTGTGGAGCCAGGCTCCACAAAAAGCTCCTAGCTCGTGTTATTCTACATGTTCAACAGATTCCCATGTAATGGAGAACAGGAAAAATACGTGTGTGGTGATCAGACAGGTCCTGAGAACAGCCATCGTGCCTGTTGTTTGAGAGCTGCTATTGCTGCAAGTCCTCAAAAGGACTTTATTATTAGTTGAAAGTAAATGGCAAAATATAGGAAACCGTTTCATGCCTGCCTTCTAACATTTCTGAATTGTTCTAATTACTGTCTCTTAATTAGGCTTTGCACTCCTTTGTTTCAAGGACAGACACTGCCAATTTTTAAACTTTACTGACATTGCAGTGAGCTGAAGCCTGAGCCACGACACTCCTGATCTGTAATGGCTAAGGAAAAGAGATGTTTATATACACTCAGAAGTCAGTCACGCCCACTGTATTCATGCATAATTATGGTGAAATCATCTCCTTCCTTAACTGAACTTTGCTGGATATTTCAACAGAAGAAAGGCACGTGCTCATACTCCAATTGCCTTTTGCAAATAGGGGACTGGTAAAAGAGAACATAAAAAGTATTGCCCTGCAGGTCTTTGGGTTGTTTTTTGCTGGTTTGTTTGTACTCTCATTAGAAGGACTTACATTCAGTTTTATTAATGAGATCTGAATTTTTCTAGATTTCTCTCCATATCGTTTCTTCTGTCATACCAGTGTTTAGTGCCTGATTAAGTTAGGTCCATTTGCTGAGCTGTAAGATTTGTCTTTGTTTTCATACAAATCTTAGATACATATACTAATGTGAAAACTTAAACTGTATGCTATTATATAATAACACTTGCTGTGCTCGTTTTGAAAAGCAATCCATTATATCTTAAAAAGAACAACTTAGAGATCTTACACTCCTAATTCTGTGATTCTGTAAAACAGTAACTGTGTGTTTGGATAGTTGTGTTTGTACTTTATCCAAAGTCATTTCAGTTCCACCACAAGCAGTGAACCCCTGTAATGCAGAATCTTTATCCTGTACTTGTCTTTGACTGGTATATGTTTCTCACTCTTAATGTGATATGAATAAAGAAGTGATTCAGTTGTTGCTATGAGTTAATTGTACTTACATTAGATTCTCCAGTTAGCAGGAAGCAGTAGTTCTTAATCTCATCTGTATCACGTGTGGATACACTTTCCTTCAGAGTTGACAAGTGCTGTTGTGAAACCCTTGCTGAGTCCAGAAGTGCCACCTTTGTGCCCCATAACCTGGCTGGCATAGAAGACAACAACTTTTAATGTCAGTTAACAGGTTTAATTTAATTTCATTCTCAGCAATTGTAACTGGTCATTACTCGGGGTTTTGTTTATCAGTTACAAGAGGGGCTGGGCATGTACAGTGCATGCAGTGCAGTTTCCTGTTACTGCCTGTAATGGAAATGATCAGGTTTGGCAGCTGGAGCACTATCTTCACATACTGCAAACTTCCACTGAGAAGCTTTTTAAAAATACTTGTTTTGTTAGGTATTGTTTAAGTTTTTCATTTGATTTAATTCAGTACATTAAGTGTGCACTAGCTGGATTGTGGTGATATTTGCAGGTGCCTTTTCACATGCGTATGCCTTCTTAAAATATCATGTAGTCAAAAGGGACAATTTCTGTGTTCTAAAGCTGACTGAGCCACATTCCTTCTATTCATTCATTAAAATGATTGACTTTATATATACAATGTGAAGGATTCCATTGCATTGATTCATTGCAACACACACGCTATGTCTGCCTGTGTCTCTGAGTAGTGACAGAAATGACACACCCAGAGTAAGCAGCTGGTTAAAGCGTGAATTACAATCACCTCTTTTATCCAGTGCTGAGATTTGGGCGTCACCTTGTGCAACAGCCTCACATTTAGGAAAAAGACCCAAAAAAAGAAAAGCAGAGCTCAGTGTACTTCAGTCAACGTGCAGTTATGAGGCAGATTTGGTTCCATGTGCTTACATTGGCTCAGTTTCCACAGGCTGTAGACAGGCGTGCAGTTATCAGTGATAACACTGCTCGGGCCTTTAATACTGCTCGGGCCTTTGGGGGCTCCTGGCTGAGCGACGTCCGCAGCTGCGCGTGTGGAGCCGTGCTGAGCTGTGCCAGGCGCCAAACCTGATGCTAAGCACGTCCTCGCTGAAGGTGTTCCGTGTGCCCTCCCCGTACGTGTAACTGCTTGTCGTAAACGTACCGCGATACAGAGCTGTATCGGACGCGGTTTCAGCGCTGCTTACGGCCGCTGATCGCATTTAACTCATCCTGAGGCCCTGGAGCGCGTTCCCGCCCTGCGCGTCTCCTCAGCGCCTCGGCCGGTCCCGCCACTGCGGGAATCTCCATGCGGAGCGCGACGGTTTCGCCCCTCCTTCTCCTTCTGGAGAGTCATTACAAAGCGATGAATTTAATGTTAAGACAGCGACAACTGAACACCAGGTGAGAACAGCAGGTGAGGGCACCCGGCGGGGCACGGCGGCGGACCGCGTGGAGGCGCTATCCGGTTGCGGGAGCCGCTCTACGCCGCCGACTCGGTGGCGCCCCTTCGCCGGGCGGTGCGAGGACGCCTCAGTGCCGCCCCCGCCCTGCCGCCTCCCACAATGCCTCGCGCCGCCCCCCCCTTCTCTCCCTCCCTCCCCCCCGCGGCGGTCACGTGGCCGGCGGGCGCGGCGCGGCCGTTGGGCTCTCGCGCGGCGGCGAGCGGCTCTCGCGAGAGGGGGCGGGGCGACGCTCCCGGCTGTCAGCGCGATGAGGAGGCGCCGCCGAGGCCCCCGCAGCCTCCGCCGGGCCGCGCCGCGCTGCCCGCCCCATGGCGTGTGAGAGGCCGGGGCCGCCGCCTGCTCCCGGCCCCTCCGCCCGCGCCTCGCAGGTAGGAGCGGGGCTGGGCGGGGGCGGCCGCCAAACGGGGACGCGGTGACCCGGCGGGGCCCCGCCCGCTCGCTCGCTCCCCCCCCGCACCCCCGGCGCCCCGCGGGGTCCCGGCGCTGCGGATTCCGGGCGGGGAGAGAAGCCGGGCGCGAGCGCGACCCCTCGGCGCCCCGCCCGCCCGCCGCGCCGCGGAGAGGGGCCGTCCCCCGTCGCTAGGCCGCCGGGCAGCCATTTGGTGGCGGCTTCGAAATGACGGCTGGGGCCGGGCGCAGGTGCGCGGCGGGGCCGGGCCGCTGTCAGCTGCCGGGCGGGGCGGGGCGGGGCGGGGCGGGGACGGAGCCGCCCTGGCTGCTCCCTGCGCTGCTCCCTTATCTCCCTTATTTCCCGGCCGCAGCAGGGGGAATCCCGGTTTCTCCCTCCCACGTCAGTGTTGAAGCCCCCGGTGCCCGCGGCCCGTTCCCTGCGGGCCTCCGCTACGTTGGAGCGCTCCCGGTGCTTCCATCGCGGAGCTGCGCTCCGGGGTAATGGTGGAGAGGAGTCATGGTGGAAAACAGGGCCCAGCGCTTCACCCCGCGAATCACGGGCTGAGAGGATGAAAAAAGCCGAGCAGGAAGAGCGTGCCTTCGTTCTGCTGATGCTTGGGGTGCGCCGAGGGCTTTAAGTTAAGCGTGGATGTCAGCAGAAAGCGTAGTGAGCGTGAGTGTGGTCGGGGAGCTGTAAGCATCGCTGTGCAGGCAGGGTTTGGAGTAGAGCAGCCTGTACCTGTGAGGGGTTAAAATAGTGCCGAGTTGAGACTGACACCCAGGACGTGCTCAGGTATAGGGCTGCTTCTTTCCACCTTTAAATGTGAATTTTTGTTGAAGGAGTTGGTGGTAACAACAGTTCCTGTAGCTGCCCGTTTGGAGGTTCTTTCGTGCCCATTACAGCTACTCTGCTGTGCTGAACAGAAAACGAAAAACAGCCTTTCAGATTACAGGGATGTACGTTTGTAGCTGTGGCAAAAAAGGTTTATCATTTCCAGTGAGAATGTACAGTTTGCATCTGCTGAATCCAAATACTCCTTTTGACCTTCAGTCTATGTTAAACATTTGGGAATTCTAGAAATTGAAGCTTGCTTTATTAATGGAGGTTTTGTTCCATGAGGCACCAAATTCCTATTTATTGCAATGAAATGATTTTCCAAGAACTGCCTTTTTAGTGAACTTCTCCTTTCTGCATAGGGACAAAACTTTCCTCAAGAGAAGGTTTCCTACTGACTTGTCTTTCTGCCTTGTTGGAGGTTGTGGTCATTTCTCACAAAAAATATCAAATTCCAACAGTTTGACTGTTAGTTCTTCAAATATCTCAAAGTCTTCATTTTGAATGCTGCTCTTTTTTAGCTGAGGTTTTGTTGGTTGGTGTCTGGAGGGCACTGGCTGGCAGTGTGTGTTCCTCTGGTCAGCTTTGGTACTTTTCTTATTTAGATGTATGGAAGCAGTCTCTCTCAACAGGCTGGACGATCCCAACAAAAGGAGTAAAATCCATATCTGTGGAGTATTGAGCTGTTCTGTAAAAACTTACGAGGCTTTCTGTCCCTCATGGAAGCCCTCTGTTTTTTTTGTTGGTGTTTCAGAAAGGAATGAGTATTTCTTTTAAATGCTTAGAAAAAAGTTATTATATGGAACTTCTTTGTAAAACACGTAGTTGAATCATTACAGTGAAGGTGGTGCTTGCAAAATGAAAACAGCTCCGTGATCTGAAAGACACAGGGAACTAATCCACACATCTGAGAGTCCGCGTTGTCTGAAAATGTTCCTGAAGAGCAGGGAGTTCTTCATGGCTTGTTGAAGTAATTGTGTCAACGTGGATCTGTCTAGAAATAAGGTCCCTTTCTCTTAAGGCAGACTTAAGTTCAACTGACTTTGGTAGAGAAAAAAACAAATTCATTTATTTGCCCTTCAGTTAGTTCTGAAAAGTCAGTACTGTTACAGGAGCTGAACTCCTGTCAGCCTGTGGCAAGGGGAAACTTCTCATTGACACCTATAAATCACCAAAAACCCCACAGTGGCATTACATAAGTATTAGGGAAGCATTAAAAATCTGGTGATGGGATTTGAGCTGGCTGATCTCAAAGAGGAAAAGGGTGAGTGTTAGATGTTGAGGATATACTGCCTGGTGTTGACTTGAGGGGGTGGTACCTCAGGTGAGTGAACTTTGGCCGTCACCGAGTGAACAGTGAACCATCGTTTCTGTCAGTGAGTTGTACTGCTGCTCACACGCAGCTTAAGGAGCGAGAGGAGATCTAAGGTTTTAATTCCTGAAGAAGATTGCTGTCTTCTCCTTTAAAGCATCCAGTGGGTGTTTTGGCAAAACATAGTCTGGATAGAATTACGTATTCTAACATATCACTGAGTTTTTCTCTCGTTGATAACTTTTCTGGAATTTAAAGTAGGCTGCAGATATTCCCAGTGGCATGAATGTTTAGTGGCAAATAAAAGGATCGGAATATCACCTCTGATGGTCACTAAAGGCTCTCCTTACTATAGAACTTGATGTGTGATGTAAGGAGGTTCATATGTGACAGATATTGTGGATTGTAGAAATAATCAAGTCTGCTCTGTAAAGAGGATTTATTTTAATTTCAAGTCATCGTTGCTGAATGATGCAAAGCTGTTATGATTTCTAAGACTTTAATGAAGCTAGTTCTGTAAATGGTGGCTACTGAAGAGGAATGAATAAAGGATCCTAGCCGTTGCAGAGAGTACTTGAATACTTGCAATTTGATGACATGAGCCAGTCAGGATGCTTTCAGAACTGCATAACTTGAGAAGGAAGGCTTGGAAAAGTTACGTCTTCGCAAAGCAAACAAACATCTACTCTGCATAAATGACACATTATAATGGAGGTTGTTTAAAAAAAAAAGACGACACGATCTCTGCAGTCAGCATCAAGAGCATGTCAATATCAAGGACTCTTTAATTTAATCATTACATTGATTTTTTTAAGGTTTGTGGATTCAGTCCAAAGTGGACTGTACTGCCTCAGTTTGTAGAAGCTCTACATAACAAGTTGCCATACTTTTGTTTTATTTTTAAGACCTCATCTGTAGAGGAGCCTTTGAGCCCTATCAGAGTTGCTCCATTTTTCATTCTCTCACAAGATCTGTTAGCAAGCCTGTCCTTTGTATGAGCCTCACAAGGGAGCTGGCGAGGAGGCCTTAGTAGAGCAGGCCTGGCATGGAACCACTCGGCTGCTGCTTCTGTTCAGACATGCATCTGCTGCTGCTCTTCTCTTCCTGGGCAGTTGCTTCAGCCCTTGCTTTCTTTGGCAGGGGCTGATACTTGCACATCCCATGTCTTGATAATGACTCGTGTCCAGTGGTGTGCAGCTCTGATGGGGAAATGCTCTTCAACCTCATGTTGAACTTCTTTCAATTCAAAGAATAGAGTTGTTGTAGAATGACACACATTCTCACTGTGGTAATTGGGGCACCTAGCTGGGAAGGAGGTGCTGAATTTTTTCTCCCTTCCTCCAAGAATTGTGCCTTGATTTGGTCCAACAGCTGGTTAGTAAAAATGCACAAATGAACATTGCAAATGAGGGAAAATCCAAGTCATCTGCTTGGACAGGGGAAGATGAGGCTGAAGTCATCTTTGAGAGCTATTTAGTGCTTTTGTGTGGGAAACAGTTTCAACTGGGGAGTTTGAAATTGCCCCCATCTGTACCTGTGTGTGTGACAGCTGTTTTGGAAGGTGGAAATGTGGATATAAAGCATTAAAAAGGAATTAAATTTGTATCTCTGTGTGGGTGAGAAATATAGTTGGTGAATTAGGATGTAAGGCAACACCAGCCACTAACTGAAAAGCGTCCCTTTCTCTATTTTTGTGGCATGTTCTTGTACTTCTGATGTGGAGCAGTAAATGTCTCCTCCAGCTGTTAGGCCTCTGAGCTCTGGATATGAATGGATTTGAGAATGAAGCATTGTCAGCATTGTTTCCAGTTAGCTCTTCCAGACAGTGCGGGACTCGGCATTCTTTGCAGCACTCCAGAGCCTCTCCTTTCAGTTCAGTTCTGGCTGCCTTCAGGTTGGCAGACTGGGAAGGCAGGCAGAGCAAACAGGTAATTGCTGAGCCTGGCCAAGTTAACCTGCAAATTTGATCCTTTTTTCAAATACAAACATTAATGAAATGTGTCTGTATTTCAGATAAAAAGCATTTCTGTCTTGTTTACTAGAAAATGATCTGGAGGTTCCAAAGTTCCCATGGGAGAGGAAGACAGTCATAGAAGTGCCATGACTTGGATTAGTTGTACGCCGTGTCGTAGGTTTGGGTAGCTAAAAGTTAATGTAAAATAAGAACATCCAGATCTTACAGCTTCCATCATCCGAAAGTGGTACAGCTGCTCAATGAAGCCTCTGGGGCTTTTTTGCACCCACCCTCCTGTCCCTGCTTTGAGTTCCATCAAATGTCCTGGTCTGAAATAATAACAGGGAAGTCGGTGGCTGATCACTGGCACTAAACTCCCTTGCAACCATTTCTGCAGTGGGAAAATGTTACTGTATTGCGAACAAAATGACTCAACTCTGATATATTATGTAACTTGGAGGCTAGGCGGGTGTTCTTTAGTTTGTCATCTGAAATGCTGCTTTAATAGCAATACTATAAAATGTGTTGTAGCAATGGCATGTAAACAGACTTTACTAAAATATATACGTATGTGTAAAATTTGCAGTGTCTCACCAAACTCTTGTATGTTTGACCTGTTCCCAATCTGTGGGATGCTTCTGCTTTGGCAAGGAAAAGAAGCCTAGCATTATGTGTAGATATGGCATATTTAACAGACAGAACAGGTAGACAAAGGATAATTACAGCATTAAAGCATATTTTCCATTTAAAAACAAAACCCCAGTGGCTTCTTGTTTTTCTTTATTTTGTTTTCTTTCTTGTCTCTGTTCAGCTCAGAGCACTGGAGCAATTTGTTCCTCAGGAGCCCCTGAAATTCAGTGTTCCTGACAAAGAACAAGAGTTTGTTAAACATTTGGCTTATGCCTTCTGTAGGAGTCAGTGTGATGGGGAGGAGGAGGTGTGGTGCTCTCTTAAGGCACAGCAGTGGCAGGTAGCAGGTGTGGTGGCTTCCTCTTGTTGTGGCTGCCCAAAGCTTTGAGCTGAGAGCTTTCCTCAGCTGTGTGCCGATTTCATTAGACTTTTTCCTGACAAGAAATCTGGAAGTCAGCACATGCTGAGAAGAATCTATTTCTGATGAATAAATGTGTAGAGAGCTGTACAAATCAGTGATGCGCTCTTCTGTTTTGTTTCCTTCCTGTGCTGGTCAGGGAAACAACTGTTTTAGAAGCCTGTAGAGAGGTGGTGTTTGTTGCTTGTGTCTGTAGTATCTGTGCAGACTGCACGTGGGTACTGTCTGAGTTGGTATTCTTGCATTGGAGCTAGTTAATGAGCGCTTTGCTCTGAGGCTGCTGGTGACCAGCAGCATGCTGGCAGTGGGCTGTGCCTGTAGCAGCCTTCCCTTGCACCTTTCCCTTTGTGAGTCACGATGGCAGCGCTTCCTCGGGCAGCCTGGGCTGTGCAAAAAGGGGTGTAAAGCCCTGGGTTCTGGTCTTGGATCAGCACAGTGGTGGTGGCAGTACCTTGGTGTTCCAGGTACGCTGACAGGTGTTTCCTGCAAGGCTTTATGCCACAGTTCTGCCCAACCCTTGTCCTGCTGTTTGGGTAGGGAAGTTGAAGCAAGTGTCCTGAAGGATGTGATGGGATTCCTCATAGAGAAATAAAATGCCTTTTTGGGTACGTTGACTCATTTGTTTTTGCAATTACTTGTTTTGCTTTGGGATTTCAGTGGTTAAAAGATGAATCTAGCAATAGCAGATTAAAGAGGAGAATGTTTTTTCATCTCTGCAAGAGCTTTGACTGTGCTTTCAGATGAGCTGGATGAAAATCTCTTGTCCAGTACATGTGAACGTTGGAAGCACTGCCTCAGCAGCTTCATTCTTAAGGGACAGGTTCAACTTCCCGTTTGTTTTGTTTTATGTTTACTATGGGGTTTTGTTTTGGGGGGTGGGATTTCTGCAAAATATTGAGGAGTGCACTGAGATGGGGACATGTTGTACAAGTGTCCTGTTATTTAAAGGGCACTGAATGTTCATTGTGTTAAATAGAATTTCTAAACAGATGGCTGTAATTAACATAAAATACTAGAGCACCAAATAGACTTGATATGTGGATGTAATTATTTCAATGATCTGATACTTTAGCATTAATTACATGTTAGCACAGCCAACAGAGGGATCATAGTGAAGAGTTACTGAATTGAAGTGCAGGAGAGTGAGCAGAGCTTTCTCAAAACAATTACTTTTTTTCATAATTAGAAAAAAATAATAATAAATATATGTATATACACAGAAATGTGTCATTTAAATATCTAAATATTTGCATTCTAACAAGCTGCTAGGATAGGCTTGTCCGCAGCCTGTAAGTGAACTAACAGGTCTCCAGGTTGCATAGAAAGTCAACATTGCTGCACATTGCAGTGCAGGGTGGGGCTGTTCTGCTCTCAGGTGAATGTGGGTATGAGTCTTCCCCGAGTTTTGATGTAAATGGTTTCAGTGAACTTCCCAGGCACGTTATCTTTTTCATAGAACTTAAGTTATGTGAAATGCAGTGTATTTTAGAACAGTTGTTTGTTTTAATAGACAGATGTAAAAGACATGCATGATACATCTGAACAGAGAATTTTCAAGAGAAAATAGTAACAAACTGATTGAAGATACTGCTTGCTTTATCCTCAAAGTGTTATCCAAAATGCCGGGATTTTCAGTACATCCTTGTGTCAGATAGAGATGTGGAAAGCGAAACTGGGCAGAGCAATCTCTGCCCTGCTCAGGGAGGGAGAGGGAGTTCTGTGATTCTAAGAGAGTCACAGGATTATTAAGGTTGGAAAAGACCAACAAGATCATCTCATCCAACTGCATCACCACCGTGCTGCTACGCCGTGTCCTTAAAATAGCACTCATCTCTCATTATTAGTATCATTTTGTGATTCTCAGTAGAAATGGTTTAATTGAACCTGAATAAAAACTTCAGAAGGAAAGCATTGCTGTACTTCACTTCAAATGAAGTGAACGCAGGTAACATTTTGTGCCTTCCCCACAGGCCTAATCTATAACCAGAGTGTAGTCTTAGAGCTGTGAAAGGTTGAGTTGAGATGAGATGGGATGCTTACGCTCTTTCTGTGCCAATAAATGTCTTTCTTTTCCTACACTAAAGTTGTATTTAATCCTGCAAGAACAATTTTAATGCTATTTATTGTGAATATGTTCAAATTCAACTTATTGTAGCCTACAGTAATTTAGCTCATTAGCCTTTTTGTACAGTTATTAAACTATCAAAAAGTTGTGGTTTTGAGTACATTGATGAAAGCATTCAGTGTTAGTCTGTAAAACACTTAAATGGTATTTTTAAAAATTCAAACTCGTTCTAAATTACCAGAAAGCATGTATTAAATAATCTGTTATTCACTTACAGCTGCCAAAACGTAGCACAGTGAAATAATGGTCTTCTAGCCTGCTAAGCAACTGTCCAGCTTCCACAATGCCTGTGCAGGCAGCTCAGTGGACAGAATTTCTGTCCTGCCCAATCTGCTACAACGAGTTTGATGAGAATGTGCACAAACCCATCAGCTTAGGTTGCTCTCACACTGTCTGTAAGACCTGCCTGAACAAGCTTCATCGCAAGGCATGTCCTTTCGACCAGACTGCCATCAATACAGACATCGATGTGCTTCCTGTAAACTTTGCACTCCTCCAGTTAGTTGGAGCCCAGGTATGATTTAAACTGCTCTTTGTTTTGCCATCTCATGTTATTAACATTTATGTGCCAGTTACAATACTTGTGCTGATATTTTTCTCCCATTTGGTCTATGAAATGGCAAGGCTTTGACTTTGTAGTGTTTTAAAGTCCACATACACTACGAAAGGAACCATACCATTTTCAGGTCCGTTCACATCCCAAAAAATGGAAATACTTCCAAGTTGTGGGTAAATCCTGGTGTGAAAAGACTCCTGAAATGGGACTGGAGAAAAATGCTTGCTAGAAACTAGACAATCACCTGTGACAGTAGTCACTGGAAGAGCAGACCTGCAGATTGCACTTACGTACTGTACACTTTCTTGCAAGGGGTCTCACTTCTGCATGCCCTGTGTTCAAAGCAGCTAGCTGTTTAACTAAGTTGGAGAAATATGTCTAGTTTTTTAAAAATATGTATGATAGCTTTTCAGTTGTGTTTTCAGATACTGGCTAATCAGGCCAGGAATATTCCTTGTTCTGTCTCATAGCAGTGGCAAAACAGTGATTATATAATCAGTACTACGCTGTATGGAGACTAAATAAGTCTGTTCTCCTTATGCTGATTCATATGATTTTTCATAATACTCTGTCTACAACACCTGGATGATGCACTGATGATGCATTTACGTTTCTTTTTAACGTTTTATCACATGCTTAGCTGAAGCTATTGATAATAATACTATCTGTTAGTGTTTTTTCTTGATTTAATCCTTTTTCTTTTTTTTTTTTTCCCCGTGTCTGCCTTGATCTAATATTTGTTTTCCTGGGCTCTGAACTTCTATCAGTGTCTTTCAAACAATTGACCGTATTGTGACTAATGTTCCTTCTATTTTCGTAGTCTGACCTTGTCACTCCACTTTGAGTTCTTGCACCAAGTTAAGTTTGATAGTTCTTCTCTTTGAAGGCTTCAAAGTTCTTTGTATGCCTTTGTCTGTATGCTTAAATTATTTAACTTTGTTTTTGACTTTTTCATGTTATGTTCTTGCCAGTTGTAAGGCAACTTCACTTGTTTCTCTATAGTAAATCGTGTTGGTCTTGTAAGTGATCATCCTTACAAATCTTGTGTTTTTAAACTATCTTTTAACTACATTCTCCATCAGGTCTTGGTTATTGCTTTTTTTCTTTTTTTTAATCCTACTTTTGTTCTTAATGTGTTGAGTACTAACAAAAATAATCTTTCATTTGTGGTACTTGTCTTTAGTCTTTTCTGTTACTCCTTATTACGTTCCACACAACTTAGATGGGTCCTGTCTTTATCTTCCCTAAGAAGCATTGCACATCTGCAGTGTTATGTAATTATCGTAGCGATGTTGGTGCCATCATAGGCTTATCATGTAGGTCAGATGGGTACATACAATTTTTTTTTCACCTTCTCGTTGCATTTTTTAGGTACCTGATCATCAGACAGTAAAGTTGAGTAATGTAGGAGAGAACAAACATTATGAAGTAGCAAAGAAATGTGTTGAGGATTTGGCGCTCTACTTAAAGCCATTAAGTGGAGGAAAAGGTAAGTTTCCACTAAACAGTGGAACTTTGGTACAGCAGTTTTGGTGTACTTTTAACAGCACTGTAGTTTTAAGCACTGATTTTAGACATCAGTGGGCTAATTCTCTTGTTTTTGCAATAACATTTTCTCCCGTGTCTTATTCACACTCATGACAATTGATTCTAGTTTTCAAGTTTACAAATACTTTTTTAATATTTGATATTCCCATGGGACTAACTTCTTTCTAAAGCTGATCTTTCCTCGAAGGATGAGTTTGATGTTAATTTAAGACTAATTAAGGTTATTTTTGCTAATGAGTTACCCAGAATTGCCCAAGAGAAATGATGATACCTGTGATTAGAATTCAAGTCCTAGAGACATACTGTTGTACATTCGTTTTCTCTACCTAGATTAATTTGTCCAATTAAAAGCAATAGTTTTTTCTCTCTTTCTTTGAAGGTGTTGCTAGCTTGAATCAGAGTGCACTGAGCCGTCCAATGCAAAGGAAGCTTGTGACACTGGTGAATTGTCAGCTGGTAGAGGAAGAGGGTCGAGTTAGAGCTATGAGAGCAGCTCGATCACTGGGCGAGAGAACCGTTACGGAATTGATCTTGCAGCACCAAAATCCTCAGCAGCTTTCTGCCAATCTTTGGGCTGCTGTCAGGGCACGAGGATGTCAGTTTCTAGGACCAGGTATGGTACCTGCAGAATCTGCAACATGTACATATAAATGTATCTTAACACATACAAAAAAAATCTTGGACGCTTTTTCTGTGCAGTTGAAAGTGCCATGATGTCTATTTTTCAACTTCATATGAGAAAGAGAGGGAGGAGAAAAAAGACTACATGGTAGTAAAATCTCCTTTCTTAAAAGGTTGGGGTTTGTTGTTTTTTGTTTTGTCTTCAGTGATGGCTGATGGAAATTATGAAGAATTGATTCAGAACTGCTGGCAAAGAAACATGGATAAATCAGCTTTCTTCACAGCCTGCTATGCAGTGTGACTGTAACACAGGCTGGTTGTACCCCTGCCTCAGATCAGAATTTGACTCTAAAGTGCAAATTTATCTTGTTTATACTTAAGCTGTAAATACAATCCATGAACTAATTTTAGATACTCCTGAAGTAGCACATTTCTTAAAATATGTTCACAAAGTTGTTTTTTTTTTTTAATTTTGATTAGTGAAGTAAAAATAAGGAATTGTGTTCAGGATGATTCATACATTTCTGCATATGGTGTTAATACATGATAGCCATGTTGTTTTCTGGCAACATATTTCTATTCCTTTCTTGTTTTTGTGTGCTAAAGCTATGCAAGAGGAGGCACTGAAACTTGTATTACTGGCACTGGAAGATGGCTCCGCACTCTCAAGAAAAGTTCTGGTACTTTTTGTGGTGCAAAGGCTAGAACCAAGATTTCCTCAGGCCTCTAAAACAAGCATTGGTCACGTTGTGCAGCTACTGTATAGAGCATCATGCTTTAAGGTAAAATATCAGAATTTGAAGTTTGTTACTTTGAACAAGTGCAGTTCCAAGGAGCCTTTCTTAGAATTAATCTTTTATATGTAAAATGTTATATAAATTCTTTTTCAATACATTCAAATGGCGTAGACTGTACAGTGAAAAATTGATGTGAAGTTATCTGATATTTAAAGATCCCTGTAAAAGGAACAAGTGGTCATGTGTTGATTGGAATCAACTTTGTAATTACTTCTCATTACTAATTGTTGTCTATCAGCTGGAAATTTCTCTCTCCTGAGAGGGGCATGAAATGTAACTCTATAGGCACTCCTCGCCTGCTACAGGAAGAAATAAAATGGTTTGTCATAATTGTTTTTGACCTTATGTGGATTCATACAAGTAGGTCTGGCCAGGTGTGTCAGACTGGCCTGGATGCTCTCAAAGCTTGAAGTCCAATTCTGGAGACAGTTTCTGGAATACTGTAATCCTGGGTGCTTCCGTGGTGACCGTAATATCTAATATATCATGATGTCACAAAACAAAAACTATGAGACGTCTTATACTCTTTTATGGCAAATGTCTTAAATAAGAGTTCACTTAACATTTATAGTGGAGAATATTTACCAGGGAGGCCAAGTTTTCCACCTTTGTGAATCACTTCAATCAATTTGAGAGGCTTCCTCTTTACGTAATCTTCTAGCATTGGGCAGCAAAAGCTACTGGAAGAACTGCTGAATATCTGACTGTATCAGATAACTGCTTTGTATGCTTTGTGACTTAAGCAAATCTGATTGCTTGGTTGTTAGTAGTGGAGTTGATATCACAGTTTAGCACTAGTGATCCTGTTAAGACTTGAAGAGCTGGCTGTTCTGCCTTTGTGCTGCTAATTAAAGTGGATGAGTAAATGGGGGGGGGGGGAAAGCAAAGAAAGTAAATAATCTGTTAAATATCAAGAAGAAATATGCTTTTGCATTTTGTTCTATGTAGCTTTTTTTTTTCTGACAGATTGGAGGTTTCTTGTTAAAGGCATGTTTATGCATCATTGTTCATTAGGTCACTAAAAGGGATGAAGATTCTTCTCTGATGCAACTTAAAGAAGAGTTTCGGAGTTACGAGGCTTTGCGGAGAGAACACGATGCCCAAATTGTTCACATTGCCATGGAAGCAGGACTTCGAATATCACCAGAACAGTGGTCTTCCCTTCTTTATGGTGACTTGGCACATAAATCTCACATGCAATCCATTATTGACAAGGTTCGTCAAAGGGCTGGTTTTAGTACCTTTTGGTATTTGACTCTTCAGTGGTATAATAAAAGTCCAATAATTTCTTCAGTTATCTTTTTGTCTTTAGTTGTATCAAATATTAAGTAAAACCAGAAGGAAAGCTTTTCCCCACTGCAGTATATTCTTCATGTGAAGGCATATTGTTTTTCAGTAGTTTGTGTCTTATGATGAAGCTTCATAGGGCAGATTCTGAGCTGAGAAACGAAATTTCTCTCCACTGATACTTGTTGTATGCCATCTGAAGACACTTTATGTTGCATGTAAGAGACGATGCAATGGAAATCTTCTTAAAATTGACACTTCACAGTTGTAGGATGAAGTGCACTAACACTCAGTTTACTTTCAGCTCCAATCTCCAGAGTCTTTTGCAAAGAGCGTGCAAGAATTGACGATCGTCTTGCAGCGCACAGGTGATCCTGCAAACTTAAACAGGCTGAGACCTCATTTAGAGCTCCTGGCAAACATAGACCCAAATCCAGGTAAGCAAGCAAAGTTGTTGTTTTGTTTTATTTTTTAAAATCACATCATCAATGTCAAAGTGAAGTAAATTGTATAAGATGATAATTTCCATCACTGATTTCAAAATTCCAGTTAAAGTAGTGCTATCGCAAAATCTTCTTCAGGATTTTCTGAGCTGTACCATTGTCCTCGATGTTTTAGAAGAAATTCTCTTATTTATGATTCCTTGGAAATTATTGATGATGACAAACCTGCTTTTAATGATTTTTTTTAGATGCAGCATCTCCAACATGGGAGCAGCTGGAAAATGCAATGGTGGCTGTAAAGACGGTGGTACATGGGCTGGTGGATTTCATTCAGAATTACAGTAGAAAAGGCCACGAAACTCCACAGGTTACTATATTTCTTCATTGTGTGATATGTCTTAATGTACACTTACTGCAATATGCAGTTCTTAAGAATTACTGTTATTAATTAATTACTGAAATATTTATGGCCTTTTTCTGTGGAATAATCAATAATACTGTTATCTGCTGCATTCTAGTTTTGAAAACAACATTTTCAAATATGGAATACAGCAGGGCTACATACATTGAGATCCATACAAAGGCATAGTGTCTAGCTCACCAACAAGCATTTCCTTAGTTTTCTGATGAAAGACAGTTAAAAATATCTTGAATATGTTTGTGTGCATATTTTAAGCCTATTTTTGTGTTTTTGTTTGTAAATGGAATATCTTCTATTTGTGTTTTTTTAAGCCACAACCAAATAGCAAATACAAAACAAGTATGTGCCGAGACCTTCGACAGCAAGGGGGATGTCCAAGAGGAACCAACTGTACGTTTGCTCATTCTCAGGAAGAGCTTGAAAAGTGAGTATTAGAGATTTTCAGTTTAAATCTGAGCAGTTACCTTAGAACTTTAAAAATAGTTTCTGAGTTGTGTTTATTCTTTCTGAACAATTCATTAATATCTTGAAATTACAGCTCCAACGTGAAGTTGAAGGTTCAGTAAAGAAACTTCTATCAACTAATTCCAATTCTGTTTTTTTGTTGTTTGTTTTTTTTTTACCTATATGGTGTAAAGTTTTCTTTTCTGAAACAGATTATAGGCTTAGTGTCTGTTAGAGATTGGATATACCACTCACAGGAGAGAAACTGTTTATTATATTTTAATTGACTAAGGAATAAACTGAGTTATTTAGATAATATGTAACATATGTATTCTTTAATCTGTTTTCACCCAGTTCTCTTTCCAAAGGACTGCACATGCAGATGTTCCACAGGAGATGATCTTTGGTCACAAGGAGGGTACTGATGTTCTACTTAAGTTATGCTGAACTGTTGAAAATAGACAGCAGTGTGAAGTCATGTAATTTTTTGCTATCATGTTCCTCTCCAATCTCTTACTAGTTTTACAATTACATTAAACTGCACAAGAAGCACTTCTTAAATCATCTGCCTTTTGTGTGTTTGCATGTTTGTTTGTAGATATCGCTTGAGGAACAAAAAAATCAGTGCAACAGTGAGAACATTCCCCCTTCTAAATAAAGTTGGCGTTAATAGCACCGTCTCAACCACTACAGGAAGCGTAATTTCTGTCATAGGAAGCCCTGAAGCAACAGGGAAGATGGTGCCAAGTACTAATGGAATAGCTAATCTAGAAAGTGGTGTTCCCCAATTGATCCCTCGCTGTGCAGACACCTCCTTAAGAGCTTTGGAGAATACCAAGAAGGCAGGGAAGAGTGGAGCCAATGGACAGAATGTTTCTGGATCCCCTACAGAATCACTACCTGAAAAGTAGGTAACATTTTTTCATACGAATAGCAAAGCACAACATTAGATTATAAAAGCAGACAAGTTTGAATCACAAATCATAGATATTGAATTCTGGTCCTGCTGTGCAGTTGTTGCTGTTTCTCACTGGCTGCAGACTTGTGAACTATCATTATACAAAATTTAGATCTAAGTTGTCAGAGCCAGCACCAATTGTTTTAGCTGCTAAATAGTTCCACATGATATAAAAGTGTAAATTTCTCCCTGTGTCTTCCATTTTACTGATATCTAACTTAGTATTTGGTTATTGCATAAAACAAAAAGCCTGCATTCAAAAATAGATGTTTCCTGGAAGCAAGAAGAGGACGTGTTATATTTTTAACAAGAAAAATTCCTTTAATCCTAGAAACCTTCCACTTTGGGGATTTTTCCCTTAAAATTGTTTTGGTACTATTCCATGAAGCGCTGATTATCTAAATTTTTCAAACCGTTTGTCTTTGCTAGAATACATTTGCAAGTGTTATGTAAGGTTGCAAGTATATCACAAAACATATATATAAGCTTTTGAGTTCTCTTACAAGAAAGTCTGAGACTAAATAATTTGGGGTGCTTAAATTCTAGAGGAAGTAACTTTACCCAAATTTTTGCACTACATACACGTGTGAACATGTAGAGATGGTTAACCAAAATACATAAAGATCTGTTTAATGATTTCTTGTTAATCCTTTTCAGTAAAATTGGTTCTCCACCCAAGACTCCTGTAAGCCAGGCAGCAGCTACCTCAGCTGGTCCCCCTAATATTGGAACAGAAGTGAATTCTGTGCCTCCAAAATCCAGCCAATTTGTTCCCAGAGTACCTGTTTACCCTCCACATTCTGATAACGTTCAGTATTTCCAAGATCCCAGAACTCAGCTGTCATATGAAGTTCCACAGTACCCACAGACAGGTGAGTACAAGACACTGTCATGAGTAGGTTTGAATTTTCATCCAGATATGCCTGCATGTTTTGTAGTTAGAAATAACTTATATTTTAGTTTTATGGATTTTTTTTTTTTTATTTAAAGACCATCTGAACCTTCACTCAGTATAATACTGTCTTCCATCCCTGATGGCAGGGACCAGTAGTCAGCTCCTATTACCAATGGTTCTCACCTTTGATTGCTATATATTATGCGGCTTGTACCTCAGTATACAGAATTTGAACCGCATGATCTCCCATCTACTTTTTCCTTTGTTACACTGGATTGCATTTCATTTGGCTTGCTCATCTCATGCTCTGTCCATGGAGGATATCCACGGACAAGATTAATCTTGTCCATATTCATCCCTAGATGAACATTGAGCATTCAGTAAGCAAGAGAAATACAGTATTGCATTATGTATTCTTAGGAGAAATTTTTTCATGCTCTAGGTATTCAGAGTCCTGAAGGAGAAGTGTTTTCATGTACTGTGAGACTCTTTGTACTTGCTTAGATGTTTTTGAAAGATTTCAGTTATGTTTTTAGGTTTGGTGTGCATATTTATATTCAAACTATTAGGAGTTTGCTCTGGCATCAGATTATTCACAAGTGATCAGAAGAAATGACAGAGGTGTTCAGACAGCTCTTTCCAATGAGGAGTGAACAAAGTGTGAAACTGTCATTTAGAAACCTTTGAAATTGCTTTTTTTTTTTTTAGTAATATAGTTTCCTATTTTAGAGGTGTTATTTTACCTTCATGTATAAAGACATGTTTAAAATGTTTACTTCAGTTACATACATAGTTAAATCATACTGTATGGGAGCAGTGGCAGTGAAGCTATGTTCTCCAAATTGGGTCAAGCTGATAAAGAATCACTGCTACATCTGCAAATATGGTTGACATATATAAATTTTATTCCAGAGAGGCTATGGGACTGATAGTGAGATTTTAGAACTGTGCTGCACTTCATTCTCAAAAGATACGTAACCCCACTGGTTTCAGTTATAGAAGGTGTAAAATTCTGTGTTATTTGTGATCACATGAAATATACCTTTTTCTGATTTTTCAAGGATACTATCCACCACCTCCAACAGTACCAGCTGGCGTGGCTCCCTGTGTTCCTCGCTTTGTGAGGTCCAATAATGTTCCAGAATCCTCCCTCCCACCTGCTTCCGTGCCATATGCCGATCATTACAGTACGTTTCCACCTCGAGATCGACTGAGTTCTCCTTACCAACCTCCTCCTCCTCAGCCGTATGGACCAGTTCCTCCTGTCCCTTCTGGAATGTATGCTCCAGTTTATGACAGCAGGCGCATCTGGCGCCCACAGATGTACCCACGGGATGATATTATCAGGAGCAATTCTTTACCTCCTATGGATGTGATGCACTCATCTGTCTATCAGACATCTTTACGTGAGAGATACAACTCTTTGGATGGGTACTACTCTGTTGCTTGTCAACCTCCAAATGAGCAGAGGACTGTGCCTTTACCAAGGGTAAGTGAAAGCCAGACAGGAAGGAGGGATTAAGTCTTAATTCTGAAAGTTGTTACTGAAAAGGTGATAAATAATTAGTATTTAGACCTATTCTGTTTTGTTAGGTTTACAGAGGCCAATAAATGTGTCCCAAACAAAGTCTTTTTCTAACTGAATAAAATGGGCCTGTAATGTTGATTACTATTATCTGGATTAGGACCAGAACCTTTCTGCCTCTTGGATTTCTGCATGTGTTGTTTGAATGAACTATATATTTAAGATTTGAGTTATTATATGTGAACCAGGTTCTCTTCCAAATCCTTGCAAGATTCTTCTAATGATATTAGTGGAAGACTACAGACCCAAGGGAGTGTGTTTTCTAAGTGTGCGCCCTGCAAGTATTCACCTTCTGGTGAGAGTATGATAGGATTAACAGTCTTGTATTTGTTATTGCTAGGAGCCTTGTGGTCATTTGAAGTCTGGGTATGATGAACAATTACGACGGAAGCCAGAACAATGGGCACAGTATCACACACAGAAAACTCCTCTTGTATCATCAACCCTTCCTATGGCAACACCATCTCCAACGCCACCTTCTCCTCTCTTCAGTGTAGATTTCAACACAGAGGTGGGGAACTTTATTTTCCCTTCCTGTTTCTGTAAGATTCCACTTAATATCTCTCGTAAAGATTTTCCACCTGCCACTTGTTCAAAAAATGATTTTAGTCTTTTAGTAAGAAGAGAGTAGTATCTAACTGCAAATGCATTCAATTTGTAGTAAACTGATTGTAAACGTGATTTCTGAAAAAAACTTGAAGTGAGGAAGTGATTCATTTTACCCGCACTAAAGGAAGCATAACTCCATTGAACTTTCTTTCTGAACCTCCTCAATTATTTTGTGGTTTTTTTTTGTTTTTTGGGGGTTTTTTTGTTTTTTCAAAATAGGGAATGACAGTTTTTTTTCCACCAAGATGGACCATTTCCTTTATGTTCCAGTTGGCATCATAGCATGATGAGTAGACTAAATCAACCTTATCGTGGAGAATAAACACCTCTTAAAAATGACAAAATACTTCGGTAGAACAACTCTGTAAACAATAATGGAAATTTAATAGATAGGAACTGTTTGCTTTGAAGAGGAAAAAGAAACAAAACAATAATGATGCAGTGTGTATTTTTTTGTTACTTAAGTGCATCCAAGAGATTCTTGAGAACTACCGTACCAAATGCTCTTTGTAGATTGACAGTTTCATTGTTGACATTTGAGGTGTTACATGGCAATTATTCAGAATAGGTTTTGCAAGGTGTATAAACCTGAATTGAGTGCATTCAAAGTATATCAGGTTTTGAGTCTTAATTCATGTTGAAGCGTTCTGTATCACTCTTCTGTCACTGGCTTCTACCTTAAATAAAAATGCATGACGTCCTCTGAATTACTGCAGGTAGTTGCATGAAGAAACCTGCCACTAGTATAGCAACACTGATTTCAGCCTCTTATCTTGACAAGTCAGACAGTTATTTGTACTGGGAAAGCCTTGACCACTGACAACTGTACTACTAGTTTAAAATCTGTTTGTGACTTGGTTTATGGTTTCCCCCAAGTCAAGTCTTGGTACAGTTCCTTGATTCACTTTGAGGATGTTATGATTAGATAGCAGTAAATTGTTTTGTTTTTGTTTTTTTCACATTTTAAGACTGAATTCCCTTTTTGTATTATTTACTTTCTATTTATTCCCTTTTCTGTAGTTCTCTGAGAGTGTCAGTGATTTGAGTGGAACTAAATTTGAGGAAGATCATCTCTCTCACTATTCACCATGGTCTTGCGGCACTATTGGCTCTTGTATAAATGCTATCGACTCAGAGCCCAAGGATGTGATTGCCAATTCAAATGCCGTGTTAATGGTAGGGGCTTTCTGCATGTTACCTCATTTATGTAATGATACTTACATGCTAAAGTATCTTCTGTTTGATAAATTTTGAGTTTTTTGTGTTTTTTTTTTTTAATTGATAGCTAATATTTTTGATATTTTAGTTCAGAGTAGCCCATCCCATATGAAATTGTTTAGCATATCTCTTTTTAGTCATTATAAACTCATTTTACATCTGTGGCAGGATGTAATGCAAGGAATAAAATTGTCAGACATCTGAAATGACCATTTAATAACATGTCTCTGTAAATCAAACTAGTAGTCAAAATGTTTTGAGTAGGTGGCTTGGAAGTAGATAAGACTTACTAATTTTTGAATCTGCTTTTTAACTGTTGGAGTGATGGGATAAAGGCCTTTTGACTTCTCAATCCCATCTCTCTCACTCATCATAAGCGTTTTTGTGTACATGTGTATTTACAGTTTGAGGGATTTAAAATATTAGTCTCAGAATATGTTGCACAGACAGGACTGACTAGTTGGTACTGTCATTGTGGCCATTCCAGAGCAGGTGTTTCCATTGCAGAAACACATTTCTTATTTGGTTCAAGTGAAGTCATCCATGCTGTATGAATGAATTACTGGCCTTTTCGGGATTCTAAGACTTACTGTGCTCCTGTTGTTTCAGTGAATCTTTTAAAGTTTATCCTAAGAGCAGTGTACACTTTTCTGAAATGACACGAAGAAAGCTGAAATACTGTGGGCTCAGGATAATTAGCATGAATTTGATGTTGGCTGCTTCATATTCCAAGTATCAGAGTTATTTTCCTAGGCTACACCTCTTATTTCATTGGAAGGCACATTCTCCTCCAGTAACAGTTCAATGCCAAGGAATCTATGGAGGGGAAGAAACATAACTTAATGATAAAATAATCATTTGTTTTCCATAAGGAGGAAAAAAAGTACTTTGAGAAACAAAAAATGCGACATGAATCATGGCACACACCTTGCCTTTGGAGGGGTGAGAGCTCGTGATTTTAGAGATTTTCTGACATGTAACATAGCAGATCTTTTTCACATTCTCTGAAAGAAGCGAAACAAAGTCTCATCACTTCTCAAGCCTTTTTGATACTATCTTCAGATATAGGAGATACTACTGAAGGACCTTGAAGCATCCTGGAGTTCTTTTTTGTCTGGAGGCACTAGAATGGAGAAGCAAAATTATTTCTTCTAATGCTGACAATAGCGTTAAAAGGCAGTAGTTAAATCATTGTGGCCCATCTTGTCTCTTAGTTGAACAGATTTTCAGCATTGTATTCAGCAACAATGATCAGAAAGTCATTGGCATATTGAGTCATCCGAATGACCTCAAACAAGTCCATTTATCTCTTTCTGTTTCCTGAATATGTAGGATTTGGACAGCGGGGATGTTAAAAGGAGAGTGCATTTATTTGAAACTCAGAGAAGGGCAAAGGAAGAGGATCCTATAATCCCATTTAGTGATGGACCGATCATTTCCAAGTGGGGTGCAATCTCCAGGTCATCCCGCACGGGTTATCACACAACAGATCCAATTCAGGCCACTGCTTCCCAAGGAAGTGCAACTAAGCCCATCAGTGTATCAGGTACAAGTACAGGCTTCATACTGACAATGCAGTGTATATCATTAGCATTTCATCCAGTTTATACTTAATACAGCAATGGAAGTGAGAATAATTAAAAATACCTGTATGCCCCACCTTTTAAGAATGTAGAAGGTAATTAATTGTATTTTAAATTGTTGCAGATTATGTTCCTTATGTTAATGCTGTTGACTCAAGATGGAGTTCTTATGGCTCAGATTCAGCTTCATCAGCACGTTATGCAGAACGGTATGGACTTCCTATGTTTTCTGTAGCTTCAAAATCCTGAATGCTGTTAAAACAAACAAAAAACTCCCAATAGACTTTAATTTTAAAATAATGGACTTTTCTGTCCACTGTAGAGCCTTGGAAAACCTGTCTTAAAATGAATGGGAGTCAGGTACTGCCAATCTGTCTCGCCCAAACCTGTGATCTTGAGTAGTTTCTCAGGTGTTTTCTTGTCGAACCTCATCTGTATTTAAAACAAAGATGTTTACTTCATATAATGCCCTGGGACACTGTTAGTATGCCCCTCGTCCCTTGCCTTGAAGAGCTTGTTACCTTAGTCACCTAGATTGTCCAAAAAATTAATGATAGGCCAACAGTCCTGTCAGATCCTTTGCTTTAGAATATTTGTTTTAAATTCCTGATTTTTACCTTTTTTTCTCTCAAAGGGACAGATTTGTAGTTACAGATTTGTCTGGTCACAGAAAGCATTCCAGCACTGGAGATCTATTAAGTATTGAATTACAGCAGGTAAGATCAGATAAACCACATACTTAAATATCATTAAATTAGTTTTCTTAGTATAATCTGTAGAAAGAAGTAATATTAATAAAATGATCAGTGAGTTACCGAGACATCCATACCAGAACGCTTTTTATGATTCATAAAGACAGCTTGTATGAGCTGCTCCATTGACATCAGTAAGGCTGTTTTTGGTAGAAAAAAGTGGGCTTGGTAAATGTCAGCAAATGCAGGACAGAACAGATGTTGGACATTTAAAGAATGCGCAGTTATACATCTGATGAGGGAGCTGTTCTTTTTGTGACCTGAGTTCTATTGCTGTTTGCCAAAACGTAGTTTAAGTGTAGCTGTAGGTAATTGATCTGTTGTTTGTTTTTCCATAGGCCAAAAGTAACTCATTATTACTTCAGAGAGAGGCAAATGCACTAGCCATGCAACAGAAGTGGAATTCTCTAGATGAAGGCAGTCGACTTACCTTAAATCTTTTAAGCAAGGAAATTGATTTGAGGAATGGTGAGGTAAAGCAAGGGGTGATTGGGATGAAACAAATCTTTGAGATTTATATGCACACAGATGCATTTTTAATTCTGATATTACAAAATAACTTGTAAAACATTTGCTGCAAGTTAAGTTGCTGTTGTTGTTGCACCTGGACTGGCTGTTCTGCTACTCCAAGCATACCTCTAGAAAGTGGAAATGTAACCATCCATTTCAGTGTGAACCTTGCTCTTTGCTCTACTTGTGTGCGTTAAAAATCTAAACCTTAATGAAATCTTCAGAAATTTCCATTCTGATAGTCATTTTCTCTTTCCGTACTTCACTATTAGATTTTGCTGTGTATTCTCTTTTGTCTATACCTGAAGTTCTATTTGTGTTTTGTATCATTTAGCTCTTTTTTGTCATACAAATGTTGTGTCCTAGAAACATACCTTCTGTTTTCATTTTAATACATGACTGTAGTGGGAAGCACGTGAAAAGCCAACTTGATATTAACAGAAAGTATTTCATTTTTTCAGACTGATTATAGTGAAGACTGTGCCGATACAAAGCCAGATCGAGACATTGAATTGGAGCTGTCTGCCCTTGATACAGATGAACCTGATGGGCAGGGTGAACAAATAGAAGTAAGTTCCAAAATGTGTGTCTAAGTGAGATCCTTTGATTAATTATTAAAGAACTTCTAACATTTTTCTTTATAAACTTAGTAAATTATGTTAATAGCAAAGCCTTTTGTCTTACTTTTTGTAGTGATATCGAGCATTTCTCTTATTTTAACACCAGGGGTCTCATTTCTTATTCAGATACCTGGCTGCTGACACTACCTGAGTGCTAAGCTGCTGGAGTTCCCTGTAATTTCAAACAGTTGGTTAGCATGAAATCTAGATTTAAGTCGTGATTTTATCAGGAATCTGCTTCTTCTCATGTCAGCGTTAAAGCTGTGAGAAGATGGAGATGCTTAAAGAGCTTCTGAGATGTCTGGTGAGGAGGTCATACCTACAGCTAGGGAGCTTCTTGAAAAGGTTTTGTTTGCATTTCAATTCTTTTAGGAATTCACAATTTATAGCATATTAATTTAAAAAAAAAAAAACAAACCAACAACAAAAACCCACAAAACTGTGTTAAAGATATCTGATGAGATAAACAGAAGTGAAGCATCATGGGCTCTCCTATAGCAAAATGCAACAGATATTCTAATCATATGATGTAAGAATAAGGAGATTGTTATGATGTGGAATATTGACAGCAACATTACAAAACCGTGACAGAGATATAGGAGAGTATAACAGGAGAATGTAAGACTAGTAGCAACATGATAGCATTTTTCCTTCTCTCCTATAGGAGATCCTGGATATACAGCTAGGTATCAGTTCTCAAGATGATCAGCTGCTCAATGGAACAACTGTAGAGAATGGGCATCCGCTAAAGCAGCACCAGAAAGAATCTATGGAACAGAAGAGACAAAGTTTAGGTGAAGACCTTGTGATTCTGTGAGTGTTAGACAAAACAGCAGTGTCTGCCAGTATTAGACAAACAGAAGCAGCAAAATAGTTGTGTGTTTAAGGATGAACTGCGCACCTATTCATTCAGACCTGGGTTAGACATCTGCATTGCGTATATGTGGTGAAGTGAGAAGAACCTGCTAAGAAGTCAAATTAGGTCACAAACGTGAAAGTCATAGGATGGTACCATTGTTTGTATGCATTGCTGTAATCATATGTGCTGAAACAGATCACAGCTGTTAAAAATACCTTTCATGTACTCAGTAAGCAAAAAATCTGGAAGTATTTTTATAGTTGCCAGAAATTCAGAAGAATTCCAAAAGGTTGAGTTTCAGACTGTTTGCACAAATCTCTATAGAGAGGTAGTTTTAAAAATACACTATTTTAGGTTTATATGTTCTGTAGTTTTTAATGTATAACGCAGTCTTTGAAAATGAGGCAGACTGCATTTAACATCCTGAGCATACCTTTCCATAGTAAGACGTTGTTCCTGTTTCTAAAAATGAGTTTGTCATTATTTATTTAATGCACAGAAATTCAGTTCTGGATACTTGTGCATGTACTTGTTTAATATTTGTGTAACTTATTTTTCTCCTCAGGGAGGAGCAGAAAACAATCCTGCCCGTAACTTCTTGCTTCAGTCAGCCGATCACAACATCTGTTAGCAATGCAAGCTGCCTGCCCATCAGCACATCAGTCAGTGTTGGCAGCCTCATTTTGAAAACTGCTCACATTATGTCTGAGGATAAAAATGACTTTTTAAAGCCTGTTGCAAATGGCAGGATGGTTAACAGCTGAAAGGCATTCATCTTTCCAGCTTGTGACCACACCGTGGAAGCATTTACACTAGCTTTTTATATATATAATATATATTATATAATGTATATTTTTTTTAAAGAATAATATTGGGGTCATGCATTTCCTGTGGACTCTTTGATACTTCAAGCCCCTCTCGCATTAGCATTCTGAAGAAAAAGAAAAAAAAACTTACTTTACTAGGGTAAGGCGTTCACTTTCCACAGATGAATGGAATTTGGACATTGTTTTACTTAAGCTTAAAGCAGCTTTTTATGAGTTTGTAGCAATCCGGTGCGGTATCTGAGCCATTCTTGTTTAAAATGGCTTCTGTAGAAAACTAACAACTCAGTTATTTAAACTAGCAGGATCCTACGATGATACATCTAGTGAAAGGAAGACTAACTTATTTGTCTCTATTTTGTTTCATGAGAGAAGAACTTGTGTCTTGTTGCAGCTGCTTTTTCCTTAGTTGTGGAACTTTGCATGGAGTATTGTTTCCTGATTGAAGATTGAGAGGTGGGGATTTGGACTTGAGACTTTTTACAGGGTTAACACACCATTAGCTTTGCACTGCTGCGTTATTTGCAGGTCTGTGGTGCAGTGCTTTGCTGCAGCATTTTGTTTCCATTTCCCCCCCGTGCACATACACACACACACACACACATTTCTGCTTTAGTACTGTAGATATACACGTACACAGGCTACTTGTCCAAGTAAAGTTACCAGAAGTAAACCAAGTGCCTAAGTCCTCCAGCTAACGTACTAGGTATTGATCTCCCAAGTTATACACGAAACAATTTTCAACCATAGTGAGAGGTTATGCACTAATGTAACAGCAGTTTGTTGTTTTCTAATAATGGTTCTCAACTTGCAGATTATAGAATCCAGATGACTTGGCAAAAAGTATCAGGTGCTCTTTGCTTTCCTTTGAAAACCCTGTATGTAGTGTTTGCACTGACTAACAAGATGGTATTGCTGTTTTTGTACTGTTTTGTTTTTAATTTAAACTAAATATTGGGAATTTAAGGCAGTTATTAGCTTTTATTTAGTGTTGTTAATCGTGGTTTTATATTCAGGTTTAATTTTTGCTTATTCAGTGGCAACTTATTTTCAAAGACTTTGAGAATACAATAATATAGCATTATCTGGCCTTTAGAGCTCTGAAAAGCGTATGAATTTATGCCCTGTTAAGATGTGACTGAGAATCACTTTAGACATGTCAGCTGAAGATAGATTTATTTTTTTTTTCATAAATGCACACGAAGTCGAGCCCTGGGCATATGTTTGGTTGGTTTTTAAGAAGCTTTTAAGAAAGCAGGACTCTCCCTCCTGATGATTACCATCTTGTTTGTCCTCTTACTTTTCTTTGTGACAAGTTTTACTTTTTTTGTTTGTTTTATTAACTTCTGTGAAGTTGTTTACTCTGAAAATTGTACTGGAATATTTTAAGCCAAGCTGATCTTTCACCAGGTGTACTGCATGTAAGGGCTTTTCCTGCTAGCAAAATGCTTAAAGAGGATCATGTTACTGGTCGTCTGAGTTGTTATTTTACAAAATCACAGCTATGTGGTCGGGTAAGATTTTGATAACTGTTTTGTGCACGTTTCTGGGGGGTGGGGGTTGGCATTTCCCTGAGGGTTACTGATTAGACTAAGTAAATATTGGTGTTTGATATCTATCCTAATGAACCTGTCCATGAAATAATTATGTTGTAAATATACCTGAAAATCCAAGGGTTAGTTTTGATATTCTGGTGTCAGTATGGAAGATCTTACACATCTATTTAATACTCAGATGTTAAGGAATGTATGTAGAAAAACAGTCAAATAGTCTTTTAGTTTCCTTTGGCTGTTGCTGTACCTTCCTATAGCCAGTGCCACCTCATAACTAGGGTTAGATCAGTGCTTTGTTTCACTTGCAACTCAAAGTGAATGGATACAAGAACCAGACCACCTTTGTCACCTTAACTTATTTCCTATTGATGTTAAACTTAACTTAGAATGTTAGACATAAATATGATTGTTGTATATTTTATACCAAGACCATTCTGTAAATATGAATTTATATTACTTTTGAAATGCTTCTGAGATACTATTATTTGCTGTACAATGTAATTCCAAAACAGATATGCAAACGAGTATGTCTCTTTCATGGATATTTAAACAGTGAGATCTTCCATGTTGAAGGTGATGTAATTTTTTTAAAAGATTTTTAAATTTTAAATTGCTATTTTGTTACAAAATAGAGAAAATATAAAGGTTTGAGAAGTCCTTATTTGCCCTCAGGGAAAGAGCCCTCTGTGCACCAGAACTCCACAGAACATCTTCAGCATGATCTGAGGGTGAATATATACTACATAAATTGATTGTGTATTTACCTTAACTTTTTAATTTTAAAATTGCAGTTTTAAAAACTTGGTTGTGCTCTGCTGGAGGGGGATTGGAATAAGCTGCTTACACACATTTGCCTGTTTGTCCAGTGAAGTTACATAAGCCTAACATATTCCTGCCAACCATATTGGCATATGTAAGAACAAACGTATCTATATACTCTTGCCTGCAGCAGGAGGTCCCATGATGTAGTAGTTCTCTAGGATGACCATATACTTCATATGGAGAGTTGGTTCTTAACTGAGACTAGTTATTTTCTTGAATTTTTAATGTAGAGAATGACAGGCAAAAGAATTACCTGGGCATTTAAATAGCATGCCAGCTTTTGTCTTACAGTTCTAACACTGACTGTGTGATTTTTTTTGCCATGAAACTATGCCCTCCAGTGCCCTGAGAAGTAGAAGCTACAGGTGGGAACCTAGTTCTGGCTCTCTTCCTTGGTGGAGTTTCATCCCTTGACCCTATGAACAAGTATGTATTCATTTGTCTAGTTGCAAATCAGGTGCCTTTGGGCTATGGAAGGGCTTACTTTCTGACACTGAGATATAGTTACTAATTTTTGTGCTTTAATAGCAGTGGTTCCCATTTAGGTTTTGGCCTAAGATACCTTTGCTGTCAGGAAAAAAAAAAAGGCCCATAGCAGATTGGGGAAAAGAGATTGGCTCCTTTGCTTTGCTTGGACAAGCATTTTGGGTTTGTTTGTTGTGTTTTTTTTCTTTTGTTTTCCCCTCTTAGGGGTACAGCAGGGATTTCACATGCAAGAGATACAGGAATTATTAGTATCTAAGTTAATTGTGTTGCCTCACTACCTGGATTCATTCCTTGTTTTGCCTCATTTTCCACATAGGTCTTAATAGAGACTAATGCTTGTGCTGGGAGAATGCTTGTGTGAAAAGTAACTATCTGTACATTCTTAACATATAATTATAGCAGAGTGATAGCCCTGCTACTGATATTTTGTTCCTGTAAACAGGTGACAAGAAATGAATCTTAGTGTTTATGCAGATTTTGCATTGTAGAATGTATACTAGACCCTTCAAAGGAAAGGTTAGACTCTTTGCAAAGCAAACTGGCGTTGGTTCTTGGTAGTCTAGTACAGGGATGCTGAAGTTTGACACTTGATTTTAAAACAAAACAATTGTACACAGCTGATTGTTAAATAAGCTCTTAATTGCTCATTGTAGAAGTCTAATCTGGCAGGTTTTAGTGCTTTGATAACACGGTTGTGTTATTGCACAATTTTAATTATCCTGTGCTCGAGAGCTGAATGCTGTTCTTGTATAATAGCGTACTAGGCTGGATGAGGTACAAAGCAATGCACAGTGGTCGGAAACAGCTGAGGATAGAACACTTAAAATAACTAACTACACTCAGAATAGTTCCAAACATGTTTTTGTTTGCTTTCTTAAAGCACAAGTTGTCAAGTTGTATCTGTTGCTGTACATAGACACTGTATGCCAGCAGCTCCTTGATCATCTTTGTGAACAGATTCTTCATTATTATTAGACTTAAAGGAAGATGTTGAATTTGAGAGTGTAACAAAATGAGAAATGATTGAATTATCTATAGTATGTAAAAGTCCATTCTTTATGTTGTAGTTTGGTCCCTTCTGTTAGGCAGCTCCCCTCTCATTGAGGGACCTCTTCTGCAAGCAGAACACAACAAATGTGCTTTGGAATGACCCAGTTTTCAGGATAAACGAGCAGCGCTTTGGCAGCAGGCAGCACTGTGCATCTCTTTGCTGGCAAGGGAGCACAGCGAGGGAAGGGAGCTGCCGGTGACGGGGAAAGCCAGAAAGGAATGGCTGACGTTCCCAGATCCCAGCGTAGCACTGCGCCTCCAGTTGTGATCGAGAGGTTGCCGCAAAGGCTGAACTCGACCAGAGCCTGCGTCTCTCGCTGCCAAAAGCCAGGGTCGTTGCCCAGAGCCCGTCGACTTACCCAGAGCAGATCTCTGTGAATCCGAGGCATGGGATGCATGCATTTCGTAGCTGGGCAAACAAGTATATTATACGGTAGTTGTGATACAACACACGTGGCTTTGATTTGTACTGCACATCCCCACTGTACAGCCACTCCGAAGTATCGTGGTTAGCTTGCAGCATCTGCTGTCCGCATTTATACTGTTTACTGCGTATTCTTTTCCCTGGAAGTTTAAGGAAAATTTTTTTCTCGTTGCATCGATTACATTTTTATAAATTTGCTTAGCTGGAAAGTTTGGGAAAAGAGGCCTGTTTGTCAATTGTACAACCGATTGTGAAGCTCTAGTGTGAATATTTTTACGTCTGTATTAGACATTTTCTTTGCAAATCTATTGTTCGATTGAAATGTAAATGAAATAAAAGATGGTGTACACCCATCATGTATAAAGCAGGCACCATCGCTACGATGGATTTAATGCTCATTTTTATGGCGCATTCTCAGCTTCTATTTAAAACTATAATTTAAAATCTGTAAAATGAAATGGGGTTATATGGGGGAGTAAATTCTATTCCGTTTATTTCGGTTTGAGTTCCCGACTCGTCTGTTCCCTCGTGTTAGAGTTAGGGGGGCCCCGCGCGGGGCGGCCGTGCGTGTTTGCTGTAGCACTGAAGTGAAGAGGTTTTAGCTTTGGCTGGTCACAGAGTAGAGCATCATGGTTTTCAGTGTTTGAGAGACTCGATGGAAGAAGTTTGCAGTATTGACATGTATTTGCATGCACAAATAAAAACTATTTGTCCACCTTAACCGCCTCCGTCCCTTCCACCCGCGCCGCTCCCCCCGCCCGCCGGGGCCGTTCCCGCAGCGCCCCGCCCCGCTCCGCCCCCTTCCCGCCGTGCCCCGCGCGGAGCGCTCCGGAAGGCGGCGGTGAGGCGTCGGGCCGGGCCGGGTTCGGAGGGTGGGTGGGAGCGGGCCGAGCCGGGCTGGGCGGCACCGCGGGCTCCCCGGTAACCCCGGTAACCCCGGGCACGGCTTGCGGAGCGCTGTCGGCGCTGCGGGGCTCCGCCTTGAGCCGCCCGCTGCGGGAGGGGCCGGGCGGGCGGGCGGCCCGTTGGCCTTGTTGTGCTGTGCGCGGGGTGGCGGTGCCGCCTGCGCTGCCTCCGCGCTCTCGGAGCCAGTTTCCTGCGCTCGAGTTAAAGCCAAGCGCGGTTCTTTCCGCTGCTTGTTCGGGGCGCGGGCCGTTCGAGAAGCGGTGTGCGATGCGCTCGCGGTCGGATCTCCCTGCAGGTGCTGCTGCTGAGCCCGCTGTGGTGCGGGCGGCGCTCTGCTTCCTCTGCTCCGAGGAACCGCCGGCAGAACAGAGCTGCTGCTGGAAACAGAACCGTACGTGGCGGGGCAGCGGGGGGCGGATGGGGATCGCTTAGAAATAAATTCTCCGTGGGTAAAAACGCGCGGAGATCCGCTCACGTGTGCCTGCAAAAACAGCGATTATAACTGCGGCTGTTGGAGTGCTGAGACGCGAAGTAGGGCTGTGTTTGAAATCGTCATTAAGAGCTCGCTCGTGTGACTGCTGGATGTGTGGCAGTGGGCCTGAACGCTTCTGTGTGGGTAAAAGCTGCTCGGGAGGAGTGAAAGCTTGCAAAGCCTGCTGCTGTCCGTGTAAGAGGTGCATCGTCTGTTGTGTTTGTTTTTAGAACATAATGACTGCGTTGGATGATAAACTTCTGGGCGAGAAGCTGCAGTATTATTACAGCAGTAGTGAGGGTGAGGACGAAGACAGTGAGAAGGAAGACAAAGAAGGGGAGAGCTCCATTCCTGACAGCGTTGGGGAGGTCGAGCTCAGCAGCGATGGCAGTGCGGTCAACACAGGTATTGCCATATCACACTGACTGTATTGGTTGGAAGGTTTGTGTGGTTTCCTGCTGTGTTGTTGTTGTAACAAAAGACGTATTTTTAGCTATACTTGAGTCAAAGCTGCAGTTGTGGGGTTCTTGAAGGCTTAGATATTAATCTCAGTTAACCTTCAATACAGTTATGAAGGTAGCCCAGCTGGGTAGGGTTGTCTTTCTGGACAAAAACAGATAGAAGCTCAAGGACGTGCAGATGGCAGGTTACCTCTGTTCTTCTCGTTCATTACAACATTTTGCACAGTGTACAGAAAGCTTATGATAAGTCTGCTGATTTACTGCTGATTTCCATAAAATTACTGGAATTTTAAACAAAAGAAGTAATTTTGTTACTGTTTTGTAGTCAAATGCCAGCATATTTAATTTCAGGTCCAAAAGGAGTCATTAATGACTGGCGAAGGTTTAAACAACTGGAGACAGAACAGAGACAGGAGCAGTGCAGAGAAATGGAACGCCTCATAAAGAAGTTGTCTATGACGTGTAGATCTCACTTAGATGAGGAGACTGATAAGCAGAAACAGAAAGAGCTTCAGGAAAAAATCAATGGAAAGGTAACATGACACGAAGGAATTGCCATTCAAACATTGGACTTTTTTTGTTTCATTATTTGTGTGTGTCGAGCAGATTGGAATCCTTATCGGGTCAGTAGATATGTTTAAGAAAGCAGGTGAATAGACACAAAATACGTGAACTCCTTGTGATTTCATTTCTACAGACAAGGTGATGTACTTGTTCTACCAAAGAAATGTTTGCTCAAAATCTCATTAAAAAAGCTGGTGAAAGAGAAGTGATCTGAGGTCAGGCATGGTACCCAAATCGGTGCTCAGAGCTTAGTGAAAGCACATAGCTACCATTAACCTGAATTAAAGTGGGATCGTGGAGCAGCCACTTGAGTTATTAGTGCAGCATGTGGGAACCAGCAAACCCAAGGCTGAAATTGCTGTTCCCACTGGACACAGTTTCTAATTAGATGAAAATGGAGTGTAATACAGCCAGTGCTTGAGCCTCCGTGGCTTGCACTTGCCTGTTATTAAAGATGAGTGACCCACATTAATCCTCTTGATTTAAATTAATTATGTAAGTGACCTATATAGTGAAGGTCTTCTTTTTTTCTCTGTCGCATATCTTTGTATTTTTAGATGACGTTACAAGAATATAACATGATTCACAATGATGAAGATGATGAGGAATTTTTACAGCGATACAGGAAGCAGCGAATGGAGGAGATGAGGCAGCAGCTGTACAGCGGGCAGCAATTTAAGCAGGTTTTTGAGATTACCAGCGGAGAAGCGTTTTTGGACACGGTTGATAAAGAGCATAAGAGCACCCTGATCATGATCCATATTTATGAAGATGATATCCCTGGTGCTGAATCCCTGAATGGCTGTATGATCTGCCTGGCTGCTGAGTACCCAACAGTTAAATTTTGCAGAGTAAAGAGTTCGCTCATTGGTGCCAGCGCTCGCTTTACCAATAATGCTCTGCCAGCTTTGCTTGTCTACAAGGCAGGTGAGCTCATTGGCAACTTTGTGCGGATCACTGACCAGCTCGGAGAAGATTTTTTTGCTGTAGACCTGGAGGCTTTTTTGCAGGAGTGTGGTCTGCTTCCAGAAAAAGACCTCGTGCTCCTGACTTCTATACATAACCCATCGGCGTGTTACAGTGAAGACAGTGATCTGGAAATAGACTGAACCACTTACACCAGAGGGCCAGTAGGTGTAGTTGTGCTGTGGGATGTTGTTGTGCCAGGGATTGTTCCCTTCCTTTCTTAGTGTGGGTATGTTATTCTTCCCCTCCATACACTTGGACTTCTGCTTGTTAAAATGTTGTTTAAAATAACGTAAAGCATTCCTAACATTTTCCTAAATTAACTCAGTGAAGTACATGTTAAAATGTATTTTGCTAAGCATGAAATTCTAATGCAATTAGAATGCAATTCTAATTAAATTTTTAGGCGTTCTCATCTTTTATTAACCTGAAATTGAACTGCTGCCAGTGAGTTAACGCAGCAAGGTCCCTCCTTCCATCCTGCAGCTTTCAGGCCCCTTCTTGGAACTGTTGTTCTAACAGTTGACATCAAATTTTTGTTCAGTACTCACTTGCAAATAACAACAATTCCTGACTTGATCCTGAAAATTGCTTTTGAGCTGGAGTGGGCTCTTCTTTCTTTAACCTTGTCTGAGAGACTTAAATGGGAAAATGTTCCTTCTGGTGCAGCTCTTAAAGCATTCTTAGGTTTTAAAATAGCTACTATTAGAATTCACGGCAGTCACTTCAGCAGGAAATAATCTCTGCCTCTAAAGAGAGAACCAACAGACATCCTGGAGAGCATCAAGGAGAGTTTGTTGGCAAAATGCTGAACTGGAACTTAGCTAGCCTTGGAATTGCATGTATCTCTAAAATCCTCAAACACTGTTAAATAAGTGCTAATGTTTGTCTCTGTCCGCATACTACCTGCATAAGATGGGTCTTCAGATGCATTTTGGATATTAATAATCCTGGGACCTGACACATGACTGGAAGGCTTTGTGGGAAATGAGCCCTGGGCCAATAGACGAGCTCCCGTCCCTTGTCTGAAGCTCAGTGTGTAGCTTCTGCACAGTGTCAGGCAGGATCAGAAGCGTTGCCGCAGTCCTGCTTTTCCTCTGATGGCAGCTCTTCGGGAGCATGGGGTGCTTTGGTACAGTGCGTCAGTGGAGTGCACTGACAGAGAAGATGCTGTGGAGTTGGGGTGGAAGCATTGTAGCTGTAAAAGTTGCACAGTGACACTGGTGACTCCCCAAAAACTTGGAATTCCCACTTCTGGTCACAGATTAAAAGCCACGCAGCGCTGGCTGAGCCCATTTGTCTTTTTGTTAAGTTATTGCTCCTGAATGCTGTATGTTACACTTCCCTTCTGCAGCAAGTTCCTCGTTATCATTTGTTAGGGATTATATTGTTATTAAAGTGTGTTTGTTTTATTTGTGCTCCACTTACTTTATAGGTAGTGATATTGGGATCCAGGGTTTCTACTGCATTTACAGCTCATCCTGCCTCCAGCAAGTCTAGCACTATGTAGCTGTGACATAACCCCAGCAGCGTTAGAAACCATTAGCAGCATGTAGTGAATGCAAGCTTGGAAACCTCCAGTGATGCAGAGCAGGGCCAATGCTTTGCTGGCTGTGTGATGGTGTAATCTCCCTGCACCTGGTACAAATGAGCATGCTGAAGGTGTGCACTCTGTACTTAGTTGTTACTGAATTACGTCTCCTGCACACTGGATATTCCGTTCGCTTTCTCACACACAACCTATTGTGTTTGTTATTTAATTTTGAGGAAAGTAGACTGTCCTTACGTCACTATGTAATGCTATGTTTAATGATTATATTTAATGGCAAGTTTTGTGTGAGGCACTTCAGAGCACTGGGGAGAAGTGCAAAAATTTCCTTGTAAGCACCATGTTCATAGTAAGAATAGATCTTAGGACAAGGATAAGCATTTATACTTGTATGTATTCAGACTATTTTTAAAAGTAGTGTAAGCAGACGGGTAAATAATTTGTAATTAAAAATAGCTGAAAGAGCACGCTGAGCTGCTTTAAGGAAAGTGGCAGAAAGCCAAAGTTTAAAACGTGGTGTGAGATTCGGGTTAATTAAGTCTCTGAGTGTGGGTGTGCTGCCTCTCAGAAAGAAAGTCAAAGTAACCATGATTTGTACTCGGGGTGAGACTCAGGAAGTCTGTAGTGCTGACAGGCGCATGTTAGCAGCACAATAAAACCTGGTTTGGAGGGGGGAAGAGCTGACTGAGTTACTTTGGAGTTTTATTTGTACCAAGCAGGGGTTGGGGCACATGGCTGTAAAGCTGTAACGGGATCAGAACCTCTCGCTGCTCTGATGGCCTGCAGCAAGGTGACTGAGTCCTGGTTGTGAGGTTTTGGTGCTCAGGTATATGACAGGTGGTTTATGCTGCCAGCAGCAAAAGGGGGGGAAAGGTGCAGAGAAGTTTGAATCCAGTACATCGTTGATCTGAAAGAAAAGAATGAGCGCAAGGGAGAAGAGGGGCAAAGAGTTAATGCTGCTGAGAAGCAAGGCTGGAGTGCTGCTGTTGCTTTGCCCGTTCCTGTAGCTAAATCCTTCCAAACCAACTAGCCAGTAGTTCTGTGGTCCCAAACCCAGCATTCTTAATGCATGTAAGGCAGCAGAGCAAAGTAGAACAGATTATAGGATAGGTATGTTATGAATTTGTTACTGTCCATTCAATACAAATAAGAACTACAGCGCATACTAACATGTAGCTGTTTTAGTTGAAGTGTCTGTTTCATTTATCTTAAGTGTTTTAGTTGAAGTGTTGAAGTCTGTTTCATTTATCTTAAGTGAAGTCCTGACCTGCGGATTAAAAACTGGAGTATGTATGCATATATATGTGCACATTATAGATGTGCATTAGAGAACTGAAATTAAAGTGAAATTGTACCAAGACATACCTACAATAAAAGTTCTGAAACATTCTGGTTTGGCCTTGAGCGTCAGGACTTGGGTTTGAGGCAGATGCCTCTCCTTCCCTCCAGGCTGTTGTGTTCCGTCACTGTCAGAACTCCACTTGTATGGATGCATTCCTACTAAATTGCTTGACTTTGAATAAAGGAAGCTTTTTAATCTTGCCAAAGACGTTTCATCTGTGTTTTCTGGCACAGCACAAAGCGCTGCTCTGGGCAGAAACCTGACGGGGTATTCCAGCATTTTTCAGAGCTGCGAAAGGCTCTGGCACAGCAGGCAGGTGGTAGAGATCCGAGCAGTGATGGCTGGCGTGGGTTGTACACTCGGATGTTTTGTCTCTTGCACTAGGCTCTATCTTGACTTGGCCAGAAGTCCTCTGTAATTAATATTCAGGATGAGATTCAGCTGCTAGACAACAGCAGGAGTCAGTGCACCCATCCTGTGTCCCGGCAGCAGCTCGCCCTGCAGCTCCCAGAGGTGGTGGGCGCTGGGCAGGTACCAGCCTGCAAGCTGTCCCTTGGGCTCTGCCTGCTCCTTCCTCACGCACTTCCTCCCCCCCCCACCAGCACCCTGTTGCTTTTTTTAGTGCATCTGATGAAACTGCTCAGAGATAAAAGTGCTGTGAAAGGTTGGGAGTCTGGAGCAAAGCGGTTGCGGTTGGTTCCCTTCCTTTTGCCTTGGCAGAGTTTGTGCAGCCATTGCTCAAGTTTGAACATTTTTTGGCTGCAGTTGTGACAGCATGAAACAAACTTAAATCCATTCGGTCCACAAAGCAAGAGAACTCAGAAAGAAAGCGACTGGTGCTGGAAAACAAGGTTGATATTTATTGCCTTCAAATGTTTTCAGATTCTTACCCTGGTTTGCTCATCTGAACTAAGACAGTAAGTTAATGCATGGTGAAGGTTCAGTGAGCAGCACTTCTTTCTAGTGCCACGCTACGTGTGCTGTGTTTGCAGTCTGTCCTTTCTGTGTCCTGTTTTCTACATGCAGCTCTGCTTAGTCCTGTGTCTGCCCGTGGAGCTGAAGGAGGGCAGCAGCACCTCTGCAGGGCTGTACATTTCCTTCTGCCCGTCTATTCTGGTGCTACAGCCACATCACATCCCCTTCAGAGTGCTGGGGGTTATTTGTAGGAACACCAAAAAGAGAATTGCTATTAAAAGTGCTGCAGGCAGCAGATCTTTTCGTCCTAGTGTCCACTTTGGTCATTTGGTGCACAGTGAATCATTACTCCAAAGGTCACACAAACACAGGCAGATGTTGTCCTTTCTGCTCCTCACACCGCGTGCACTCACAGTGCTCTCTGTGCACATCAGCCCGCAGGCACACACTGCTGCCGCGCTCCCCAGAGATGCTGAACACAGGACTGAGGGACCAGCAAAGGCCACGGGGGGGGCTGGAGGCTGTGCTATTGCTGGGGAAACATCCCCTTTGGTGGCACTGAGACAGCTCTCCGTGTGCCCGATGGCCAGCATGCTTATCAGCTGGTAACAAACAACACTGGCTGGCCATGATAGCCACAAACAAAAGCAGGATACTTGTGGCCTAACTGAAACAAGGAGGATGCTTGGAGCTGGAGCCCTGTGCACAGTGAGGCCCCAGGCATGCTCTGCCAGTGTGACACTGGAAACACATGGTGCACAGAATGCAGTGTGTGCTGCTGTCTGGGGATATGGCGGCAGCCCTTGGCCACGCACTGCTCCCACTGGATGCCATCTGCCCACCCAAGCATGGGAACTGCAACAAGGGCTGGCACCCAGGAAATCCCTGCACCCCGTGTGAATGCTGCTGAGCCTTCTCCAGCTCCGCCTGGTCCCGGGCACCTGCCTTGGTCTGTCTGCACTGCGAGAGCCTGAGAACTTGGAGGAAATGAGAGTGGTTTTTAACATTGTTTATTTTAGAGGTCCATTTTCTGGGATCTGGCTGGGACCAAGGCCAGCAGCCCTGGCTGCCGGTGATCACGTCATGCTTTTGGTGAGGGCTTATGTCTGCAAGTGCTGTGGAGCGGGTCAAGCAGGCAGTGTGCCTTTGGAACGTGTTCTACTGAGCTATTAATGCAGGAAAGTGCAGTGAGCAGAGGGCGGGGGAGTCTTTATAGGGTGATGTGCACAGAGGTAGCTCAGAGCAGCCTGTGGTGTGCCAGGACAGCAGTGCAAGGTGGGGGCACAGGGCTCTGGGAGCTCCCCAGGGCTGGGCAGCTGGCATGGGCACCCTCTGTCCAGTGCCAGGCAGGATGGAGGGCAGAGCGGGGCTGCTGTGGAGAACCAGGTGAGAGCACAGCCTGCAGCACATCTGCAGTGCATCCTTCCCAGCGAGGCTGTGCTCTGTGTGCTGTGTGCTCTCTGGAGTGCAGTGCCCCACAGCAGGAATGGGCAGTGGGAGCTGAGGGAGAGGAGCAGAGAGGATAGGAGCAACATGGGGCACTGGGATTTACCAAGCGAGCTCCAAAGCTGACTTAGTGCAAGGCAGCAGTAGAAAGATTAGGTCTGCTGAGATCTCCTCAGGCACTCGAGCTCTTCCCAAGGTGAGCACAAGCCTCTCCCTGCTGGTGTGGGGCAGAGCCGGAGCCCACCCAGGGCAGGATCCTCTGCTGGCACGGGATGGGCAGAGCCCCAGCCCCAGCACTGCCTGCAGGGACAACAGGGACAGTCAGTGCTGGGCAGAGCTCTGTCCCCTCCCTGGGCCGGGTGAGGCCGGGCCGTACCTGCGTGGGCTGTGCTGATCCTACAGCTCTGTGGATGATGCTCCACCTGCATGGCCACTGTTGGTCTCACCTGCTGCCGCAGCATCCGGCACACGGAATGACACGTATGGACACTTCTTCACGTTGAGGCACACGAGTTTCTCCAGCGATGCTGTCTTGACGATCTCAAAGCCGGTTGCTCCACCAAAGGTACTGGGCTTCCAGTACTCCGGGGAGCAGATGGGGTTCCCAAGAAGTCCCTTCAGTGAAAATGGAGCACCAATCTCCACCATGCTTTCCCCAAAGATGCCGTTGGGTTGGGGTTTCTCAAGCAGCAATCCTGGATAAAACTCCAGAGCATCAATGTCTCCATACAGCTCCTCCAGCTCTGCTGCCTTCTCCTCTTCTCCTGCCCCAAGAGAACCCCAGAGCCTCAGCACGGGCCGGGCTGGCAGCCCTTGAGCCCAGCCAGGGGAGCGGGGTCCTACCTGTGAGCTCCTGGAAGGACGTGTAGGGCTTCAGGCCAAACCTCTTCCTGTACTCATTGAAGGGCTGCAGCCTCAGCTGCCGCGACTCCTCGATGACTCCAACGGCCACTCCCAATACGTTGGCATTGATGTTTTGCCCCCCGCCGATCTGCAGGAGGAGAGCATGAGGAGAAGCGTGCACACAGGAGTAGGCCCCAGCCTCATCCCAGCCCTGCTGATACCCAGGCCCTGGGATGGGGGTTTTGCTGGGTTTGGGGTCACGGCAGGAGTCCTGAGAGCAGCAGGTCTGAGTGGCAGCCTTGCTGCTTCACACAAGTCAGAAATGTTGATACGATCACTTGGAAGGGAACATCCATGTGATGGCAGCAAAGAACAGTACGAGACGAGCTGTTCCATGCCGCACAGCCTGGCCTGGAGCCACCCTGCACCGCAGGCTTCTGGCTGCACCATGGTGTTTACTGCAGCGTCCCAGGACTGAGCACACGGTGCTGCCAGGGCCCAGCCCACTGCACTGCTTGTGGGGAGGGCCCACGGCATGCACAGCACTGCCAGGAAAGGTTGGCAAATGCAACACACAGGTTGGAGGCACACACCGAGCACTGCGGTGGGACAGATGGGGCACCGCAGCCCCACGGGATGCACCAGCAGCACAGGACCTTACCCTTCCTGCAATCTGCCTGGAAAAGGACTCCACCAGGGCCTCCACACCATAGTCCATGAGCATGGAGGTGTTGTAGAGGAACTGCTTGTAGCTGTACTCCTGTCCCTGGATGGTGAAGGAGTCGGGCATCAGCCCGTGCCAGTGGTAGAGCTGGTTGAACTCCACCGCAATGCGATTGCGGTACTGGAACTGCTGCTCAAACAGCAGCTCAGGGTCAAACTTGAGGCTCAGGAAGTACCCGCTGAGGTGCTGCACGTAGTCCTCAATGACGATCTTGATGGTCTCCCCTGGGCAGGAGGTGAGAGAAGCAAGTGTCAGCGGGGGGGATCCCCCTCGGCCCCACTGCTGCGGGGCGCTGGGCTGGGTGTGCTACTCACGTGCAGCGTGGGACCCGCCTGACTCTGGGCTGGGGACCTTGGTGGGAAACTTCTCTGTGAATTACCTTTCCACCAAAAAAGGTCGTTTTGCCAAAACAGAAATGGCTTTTGAGAAAGCCAACCCCAGCGTGCTGCTTAATATAACACTGCCGTGGGTCTTTAATCATTTTACTGTCATTTCACACCAAGTCACTTCCACCCAGAATCCCAAAAAGAATATCAGAATGAAATAATTCAGAACTTCAGCTTAATCACTCAAAACTAAGTCTGCTGACAGACCAAAGACAACGATCTCCAGAAGGCTGTGAGAGGAACTCCCCAGTCCCTAACAGTGAAGCACCCACCGATGAGGATGAGCCGTGCTGTCTGGAAGAGCTGCTCGTCGCCCCAGGTGGGATGCTCCTGCTTCAGGATGTCACAGACGCGGTTGTGCTCACGCAGCCAGAGCGTGGCGTACATGCAGAGCCCCGGCAGCAGCCCAAACACCTCCTGCCCCATCGCCAGCTGCTTCTCCTTGGGGATGGCAGGCGGATAGACCATGTGCACCGGCACCTCAGTGACAGACGGTGGGTACACCTCCCCATTCACCACCTCGGGGGCACAGGAACAGAAAGCGAGTTGGGGAGGAAGCCACGTGGTTCTGGCAGCTGCCAGGGGGACGAGGGCTTCCAGTGATCTTGGGGCATGGAACTGAGATGCATCTCAGTATCTTATGCTGTGTAGTACCTGGAATTTGAGCTTCCCATCTTGGAAGAGACGCAGCTGGTGCTGCCGCTGCAGGTTGTCCCCATACAGGTGCCCCAGGTCCACCTGTGGGAGCACACGGTGTGAGCAGGGTGGCAGCCTGCCTGTGCCCATCACTGTGCCCGCCGCACTGAGCCCTGCCCCCTCACCCCGTGCCCCAGTGCCTTGGTGAAACCACGTCCCATCTTCCCAGAGGTCTTGAAGAACTGGTGGGTGAAATGCTGGGCGAAGAAGGCGAACATCAAGTTGGTGCCCCGGGGGTCAGCTTCAAATTTGTGCCGCAGCAGGAAGCGCTGAGCCAGCAGCTGGGCATCGGGGAGCTGCTGCTTCCCTGTGGAGGACAGGGGCTGATGCCAGGCTGTGCAGTTCAACCACTGCAGCACAGTGCATGCAGCGCGCAATGGTGATGTGGCACCAGGTAGGAGACAGACACTGCTCTGCAGACCCAGCCCGTGCTCATCACCTCCTGTGTTCCTGTGCCAACTACATACCTTTGGTCCCCATGGGCGTGGGACATTCCTCTGGCACTGGTGGGAGGATGCGGGTGTAATAGCTGACATTGGCGTAGGCCTCCCAGCTGATGTAGCCGTATTGGGAGTTGAAGGTGGGAGGGCTGGGGATGAGGTTGGCGCGAACTGAAAGGAGAGAGCTCAGTCGATGCCATGGGGCAGCACAGACCCCAGGCATCCCAGGAAGCAGAGCGCCTGGCCATGTCCCACTGGGCTGGGCTGTACCCCCCCATCAGAGGATGCAGGTCCCTGCATGAGCGGATTGTTCTGCTTCTGCACTAATGGATTCCTGGATGATGAATTAGACGACAAACATGCATAAATGCTGAAATCAACAGCCGGAGCCTTGTGAACATGTCCCTATGGCTCCAAGAGCTGGAACCTAAATATTTATGCAAAGTGATAAATGCAAGGACATGAGTAACAAGGTCCAACTCCATATTTCCACCAGCTGCTCCCTGTGCGGCCACTCCAGAGCCCTTTGTAGGGGAAGCATGGCGTGACGACAGCAGCCGTTGCCTGGCTCTCAGCCTGTGTGTGGGGCTCAGCCTCCCTGTACCTCGCACTGCAACATCACCTACATGAGGGTGCCTCTAAGCAAAGTGAGGGTGCCTCTAAGCAAAGTGACCCAGCCTGGTGCCACCCATGCCCACGCTGATGCCCAGAGTCCTTGTGCCACCCCCGGTACCTGTAAGCACGAGCCTCATCAGTGTGTCTCTGATGAATGTGCTGTTGATGATGTCCCAGAACCACCCAAAGTGGGTGAGGACAAAGTGGTAGAAGGCGGGACTGGGCTTCAGCAGGTCACGTAGGCGCGTCCAGAGCTCAGCTGTGGGACACAAACGCAGCACAGCACTTGGCACCAGGTAACAACAGCACAGTGCTCACCCAGCACAGTGCCATGGACTTACGTGAGGTGCAGTTGGCCCCGAAGTACCCCGTCCGCGTGCAGTCACACTCGTAGCCTTCCAGGCCGATGCGCACACACACACCTTGGTGCTGGCAGGGGTAATAGCAGCACGGGTTGACTGGGGAGGGAGAGGAGAGGTCACCATCCACCTGCAGTGCCACCACACCGGGCACTTCACTGCTCCCCAGTGGGGCTTTGCTGCCCTGCACACAGACAAGCCCAGCACAGCAAGAGGCAGCAGAAAGGCACTGCTGGAGCCTTGCGCATGGGCTGCTGTGCCCCAGAGCTGGAGAAATCCCTGCAAACGTCACTGTTAATAATGGCAATTGTCTGAGCTGCAGTTTGCTTTGGCACAGGGCTTTTCTGCCCTGAGTGGAGGAAGGGGCTGACTGCTGGGCTCCTTCCTCCCAGCCCCTGCCTGGTCGCTTCCTTCACAGCTGCCCTTTGCCTGCACACCCCGGCTGCAGCCACCAGATAAGAGCCCATCCTGCCCTCCCCACGGCATCACCCGGCCAGTGCAGCTGTGCTGGGGGCACACTGCAGTCCCAGTCCATCCCAGTAGCTCCTCCTGGGCCGTGCTGGAGGTGTCACTGCAGCCCTGGGGGCTTTGCTGCGCAGGGAGAAGCCTGAAAGCACCGTGCTGTGGCATCACATCACCAGTCTGCCAGCACTTGGGCAGCTGCCTCAGCACAGAACAGGAGGAGCAGGATGGGGCCACAGGGTGAGGGCAGCCCAGGAGCTGGAAGCGGCTGCGGTGGGGCTGTGCAATGTAAACCATCCTTGGCACGCAGTGCGGAGCTGCCTCCAGCCTGGAGCTGCCACAGGGAGTTTGGTGGACACGGCACCCAGGGACAGATCCTGCTCAAAGGCACTGGGAACTGTCACCATCAGTGTGTCCATGGCACAGATGCTATGGGGGTTGTGCTCCCAGCCCCAAGGGTTCTGCCTGATCTGGTTCAAATTCTGCAAGGTCTGGAGCCAGGCTCTCATGCAGGCTGGCACAATGCACAATACATTTTCCATAGGAAATTGAAGCTAGAAACAAACATCTTTGACAAATCAAGCTAATTGCACAGCCCCGCAGTTTCCCAGACATCTCAGGGCTCTTCTCAGTGCTGGGACCCTGAACCCTCACGCAATGGGGCCAGCCCATAGGGTGCAGCTCCCAGCCCTTTCCTCAAGCTCCCTTTCACCTTGGACCTCTCCACGTCCCCAGATGCTGTCACATCCCTGGGTGAAGGCAGACCTTATTTCTCAGACAAATTAACTTCAGACCATTCGCCTGCTGTTTCGTAGCACTAAACCTGCCAGCAGGGCCGTGCAGCAGCACAGCTGGAGCATCCTGGGAGTACTGCTGCACCGTTAGCTCTGCGTTCAACCCCGCTGCAAACACCAACACCTATGAGAGCAGCCCTGCTCCATGCCCAGGGCTCTGCAGGCTGCTGCCTGCTCCAGGTTCACGGCAGTGTCAGTGCGTGGGGACCCACGGGTGGGGTGGGAGCAGCACGTCCCAGCCAGGGGGCACCGAGCGTGTCCCGGCCTGCAACAGCCACCTCCACCCTGAGCAGGAATCCAGTGATGTGGCCACAGGTGTGGGACATGCTGGTCCTGCCCCCCACCCCAAACTGCAGCCCCTCCATGACGGCACAGCCAGCGAATGCCCACGATCACTGCTGAAAAATGCCTCATTTTGGGGTCAACATCCGCTCCACCAACTGCAGCCAAAGTGACGACATGGGGTGAATCATGAGCAGGCTGGGCTCACCGGGTGGGACGTTCCCAGTGTGCACATGGCTCTGAGCTGTGAAGACACTGAATGGTTCACTCACACTTGTTTTTCTGATTTGTGAAGGTTTTTTGGGCCCAGGAGCCACTCCCAACCCACTGCAGCCAGATGATCATCTGCAACAGCTTATGGCTGCACAGCAACCTGCAGGGCTGCAGCTGCACCATGCGCACGGGGAGCCTGACCACAGGTAGTGGGAATGGACCCAGATCTGCAGGAGGAACCACAGATCTGAGCCTGGATGAGGTGGTGACACCAGGGACAGCTGAGCCTGTGGTGAACAGGGCTGGGCTTGAGAAGGATGCAACTGGAGAGGCCCTGGGTTAGTCTACAGAAACATGTGCTTCTACACAAATACACAGCCCCAAGGCGAAGGCAGCAGACAGGTGCCAAGGGCAATATCCGCAGGGGAAAGCAGAGACACGCTGTGGGAGCCCAGCCCAGGTCACAGCCAGGGAAAGCCTGGAAGGAGAGAAAACATTACTGCTCTGAGCCAAGGAGCTGCCTGCAAAGATGTGAGGAGACGTGCAAGCACCCAGCAGGCAGGGGTTACTCTGCCCTCAGGAAGCTGTGTGCCTCCTGAAGCCATCCACAGCGCTCACTGCACTGCAGCTCCCAGCGCAGGTCCCCCAGTCTCTGTCAGCTCTCTTCTTTGCTAATCAAAACTTGAAAGATAATCCCCATGTGGTGCCATCTGTCTTGACCCCGTTCTGCCACCAGCAGCACCAGGGCTGTGCCATCGCAGTGTGTCCATCCCAGCAGCCATGGGCTGGCTGTGCCCAGTGATCCCCAGGTCCTGTCCTGTGGGACCCAATGCATGGCTGCCTGCCGATGGCTCCCAGAGCTGCACGTTGGTGCAGGTGCCATGTGAGCAGCCCCATGAGCCTGGCTCATGTTCCCTTTTGGACGCACACCCACTGCCACAGGGAAGTCTCCACCTAAGGCTCATTGTTTCTGTGCAGGAACAGCCACCGCACTGCGGGAGGGCTGCGGGTGCTGGGAGGAGGCCGTGCCCCATCCCTACAGCCCCTCTGCCCCATGCAGTCCAAACCCTCTGCACTGGGCTCTGCGCCCCTTCCTGCCCCGTAGCAGTGGGGTCACCGCCACTGCCTGCACCACACACGGCCACAGCACACCAAGGGTTGCCCAGCACTGCACGCTCCTGTGCTGCTTTTGCCATGAAGGCGAGGTGAGGAAGTGCCAAACCCGGGAAGTTCTGTGTGCTGGGTCCTGTAATGCAGAAGCGAGGAAAATCATTTCATGGCAGAGGAACACGGTCAGCATTCAGCCTCGGTCCTGCCCGGGGCAGCACACGGATGGCGCTGTCAGCACTGGAGATTTTTCTCATCTCGGTCCGTGGCTGCGTTCACCCCTCGATGCTGAGCCCAGCGCGAGGCCAGCACATGGCACACAGCGCAGCACGAGGCCGCGGGGATGGGACGAGGCGCAGCTCAGAGGGCGGCAGCTGCGCCCAGAGCCGCGGGCACGGCGCCGCTTCTCCCCAGGAGCTCCAGGCGGCCGCCGGCAGCCGTCGGGGCAGCGCGGAGCGGGCCCTCCCTGCAGCGCCCTCAGCCACCGCCACGACCTCGTCCCGGGCCGGGCACCAGCAGGGGCGATGGGCGCGATCCTGCCCCGAGACCGCTGAGAGAGACAGCGCGGGGGCCCCGACCTGTCCACGCCTCACCTCGTGGCACCGACCCCGGCCCCGCCGCCCCGTCCGCGCTCCGGGTCCCGCAGGCACTCCCGATCCCGCACTCCCAATAGCGGCTCCCCCCGCGCCCCGGCACCGCCTCGGGGTCTCCCCCCGCCGCCCGCCCCCTCGTACCGGTGCCGGCGGCCGCGGCGCTCCCGGCGGCGCAGAGCAGCATCGCGTGGGCGACGAGAAGCCGCAGCGCGGCCAGGTGGGCCCGGGTCCGGCACCCACCGCCCATGGCTACAGGCAGCTCCGCCGCGTCCCGCGCTGCCCGGCCCGGCCCCGCCGCCCCCGCCCCCGCTGCGCCTCCTCCCGCCCCCGCCGGGACGGGGCCGCCTCCAGCCCGGCCCCCGGGGGGACCCCGCTCTCCTCCAGGGCCGCGCCCCGCTCCTCGCGTCCCCGCGTCCCGTCCCGCCCCATCCCACCCCGCGTCCCGGGGGCGGTGGCACAGCTCCGGCGGCGCCGTGTTGCAGCCCGGCACCAACGGCGGAGCAAATGGGGTCACCGGGAAGCATCGCGGTGCCTCCCGCCCGGCGCTGCTCCCGGCCCGGTGCCGGCAGAGCGGGATCGGACGGCGTGCTGCAGGCGGTGTGCGGGGTAGCGCCCTGCAGAGCGCCGTGGGGCGGCCGCGGGGGCGTCCCCGTGCCTGGTGGCACCGTGCGGGCTACTCCGGGTGTTTGGGGCAGCCGCGTTTGGGGCTACTGGGGCTTTGCTGTCGCCTCTCAGAGCTGCAGAAGCCCAAAACAGAAGCAGCCGCACACCGCCCCGCTCCGCACCAATCAGACGGGCGCTGTGCAGCCCTCCTGGAGCACCGCGCGCTGCCCCTGGACTAAGGGCTGATCCCGGCCCGCACCCAGCGCGGCTCCTCACGGCAGGGCCGGGGGACACGGCACGGCTGTGCGGGCGGCTCCGGGAAGGAGCGGTGCGGGGCCGCGCGGACGCTCCGCCATCGCTCTACCGCAGCCGGAGGGACACGGCCGTCGCCGTCATCCACGTGTGCGTCGTGCCGGGCAGCGGCCCGGGGGGGAACGCGGGGTCACGAACTGCGTGTGTTTGGCCCGAGGAGCCTCGAGGAGGCCTCCAGTGGGACCGACCCCACGGGGCTGGAGGAGCCGCTGTGCTTTCGAGGCCCGCTTCTTCCCCGCTCCTCTCCGTCGTCGCCGCGCTCCGCCTTTGTGTCCCTCTGCTTTTCTCAGCATTGGACGGGCGCAGCTTTGCTCGCTTTACGCGCACGGAGCCCCGAGCTGGGATCCCACCCTGTGTGCGTATCCCGGGCTGCGCACAGCGCGCGGCGCTGCGCGGGACGGCCGAGCGCTGCCGGCTCCGTAGGGAGGCAGCAAAACACCGCCAATGGCAGCGCGGGGCCGCGAGGAGAGCGGGGCGGCTCAGAGCAGCGCTCGGACACCGCTCACGGCGGCTGCTTCTCCCGGGGGCCGCAGCGGAGCTTTGCCCTGCGCCGGGGGTGGGACGGGGACACCGAGCCCTCGGGGCCGGCACCGCGGAGCTCCTTCTGCCCCAGCGGCGGTGTGCCGTGCGGGAGCTGCCCTGGAAGCTGACAGCCCCGGCCCTGTGCTCGGGGCCCTGCAGGTGTGTGTGCCCAGAGATGAGCATCCCCGGGCAGACCCGTCCGTGCGCAGCCCTGCAGGAGCTCTTTGCGTGGGGATGCGATCCGAGGGGTAGATCCATCCTGAGGCAACGCCGGGCTGACAGTGGAGGAGCCAGAACCAGCGCCATGCCTCCTTACCCCAGTGAGCACTGAGAGAATGCCACAGCGAGTGCCAATGGCCACGGCCACACCGTGGCATCACTCCTGTCGGGAGATGTGGGGCAGCTCAGGGTCAAACCCTCCCTGGGGCTGAGCAGGGTCTGCAGTGCCCACACTCAGGCCCAGCCCTTCCCCGGAGCACAGCGGATGAAGGCCGAGCGCTTCCCCGGGACAGGGAGCTGACAGGCGCTGTTTGGGGGGCTACAAATCAGAGCTGAAAGGCCCCGGCTGGACAGGCTGTCTGGGAACTCGTAACCTGAGCCCCAGGAAAGAAGGACTCAGGAAAGCGCTTTCAGCAATCATATTCATCATCTTCAGCCTGGCTCATTAGGCTCGCCGAGCCCAGCTCCGCCACCGCCAACGCCTCCCGCACGCAGATAGAGCCGCCAGCTCAGACAAATAAATGCTTCCAGCTTCCCGCTGGATGCAACAGGTCAGGGAGCATCTGATGCCAATTACCTGTGGTGTAGGGTTCTTTCCCCAGCCCTCGCACCCGGCTCTCCCTGTGACCGTGGGTGCCGGCCCCTGCGTGGCCCCATCGCCCTCTGCTTCTCATGGGGCAGCCATGGGGCAGTTTAGGGTTCCCATCCCTTGCAGGAGGGGCTGCCCTGTGCCATCCATACCAAAGGGGTCTTCCCTGCCAGTAATGGGACCGGCACAGCCGTGTGGCCTCAGTGAGTGTGGCTGTGAAATGGGCACAGCTGTGCTCACACAGTGGCTCTTCAGGGGCACCTCACGCTTCCCCTGCTCCAGGAGGGATGTCCCTAATTGCCCCAAAGGTCAGTGTCCCCACATTGAGGCCACGTGTCAGGGGGACCCCGGGCAGGACGCAGTCACTCGGCATCAACGCTGGGGGCCAGGAAATTGCAGCGGACACGAACCTAAATACACCGTGTGTCACCCCCAGGTAATCAGGGCTCGGGCAGATTCCGGCTGACAGCTTAAATGCTTTAATTCTTCGGATGCTGCATTTCAAGGGGGGTCCCGTGTGCCATGAGCTTCTCCCTTCAAGCTGAAGGTTTGTCTGTAATTGGAGGCATGTTCTGTTGCCCTGAAACTAGCCAGGTCCCCGCTGGAGGAGGGGGCTGCGGGAAGGCAGCAATTTCCCTTATGGAATTATTTACCTGATTAGAGAGTTTATTTTATCAAAATTGCTTCAGAATGGGGCCACTCAGTGTGTCCAGCGCGGGGAGCTCCCTGGTGGGGCAGGCGGCCTGGAGACAGGTAATTTGTGTGCTTAATGGGACTAATCCGCCAGCAATTACACCAATAGATTTCACGGCTGCAAAGTGCTCTGTTCCCATCAATTAAAAATCTGTTAAGAAGATTAGCGCAAAAAGGTATCAAAAGAAACCCAAGAGCTTCTTTCCTCACCGGCCCCCGAAGGCGTGTGTGGGAGTGCTGCATTGCTCACAGGAGCACCAGGATTATTCTTTCGAGGTGAGGGCTCCGCAGCCAAAGGAACCACTGACAGTTTTTCCCTGACTTTCCTACTAAGAGGTCCTTTATGTTTAATTACAGTTTGTTTAAATTAGCCCTGATTGTTAGTGTGGAGTGTGGATTTAAATGTATTTCAATGGTGTTGTTACGTGCCGGTTGGGGCAGTGGGGCTGCCCAGACAGCACATGCCCGGGACAGGCGTCCCGTGTGGGGCTGCCCATGGGGCTGAGCACCCTCCGGCTGTGCTGACCCCATTGGAACAGGGGCTGGCCACCGAGTCCTGGGCTGCAGTGCGTGTCCCTGGCACGCCTCGTGCCCGTGTCCCCACCGTGTCCCGTTCGCACCGGAGCTGTCCTGGGCAGCATCCGCTGCATCGCTCGTGTGCTGACAGCACCGCTGCGGCCCGTTGCTCCCATCGCTGCCCACAGCCAGACCCGCAGCTGAACAAAAGCACATTCCCAGCAGCTGAAGGTGCCATTTTCAGGGCTTGGCTGAGCAAGGAAGTATTTTTTTGATCTCTTAAAATCCCGAATATTATCTGACAGTTTATCTTGTTTCTCGCATCCGTGTCTTTGCAGCAACGCCAGCTCATTTACATGTGTATTGCGCCTGCCTCCACGGGTGCTGAGGTCAATTGAAACTCAAGAAAAGAGGAGAAATTTATGCAAAACTGTTGATTGCATTTGTATGTAATGAAATCATCCAATATTCATCTGACTATAGACTCTAATCTGAAAGGAGAAGTGAAGGACATAAGAGTCACTGGAAAGCAATAATGAGCTTCTGTAGTGATTAAAAAAGCACTTGAGCTTTCTGAAAATCCAGCCAGAAATCGTGTCTAATCAACACGGAATATAGGAGGCAGAGATTACATTGATACATTTTGCAAAGCTCACTGCTGAAAATGTATGCGAGCTGTAAACTCTGACATGCCATCCATGCTCTGTTTTATACAAATCCGGGAGGCACACAATCAGAGCCCGGGCTCATCCCTGGCACAAAGCAATCTCGGTGTCTCTGCTCGATGACTCATAAGGAGCGCAATCACATCTATTTTGAAGAGCAATGTTGTTTTTTAACTGTGTCGAGAGCTTCCAGCTTCCTCCGAGTTTTTCCTGCTGCTCTCTCCCGCTCCGGTTCCTCTCCGCAGCTCTCAGCCATGCTGGTTGCAGGAGCTCGCCCCGCTCCCCTGGCACTGCTGTCCCTGGCACCTGCAGGTGGCTGCTGGGCCACATAGGGGGGTGAGACCTCCAGGAGCCCCCCAGAGTCCACCAGGCAGGGACAGAGGGACCCGATGGGAGGCACTTGGCTCCCAGCACCCAGTTCAAGGGGACTGGCCACAGCCCTCCTCACATCCCACCACCCCGTGAGCCCCCAGGATGCTTCCTGCCACTGCACCCACTCCATTTGGTGGCCAAAACAGCGTCACTGAAATCAGAGCTGCGTCACAGCCGTGTTTTCTAGCTGTGTTCTCTTTTCCTCCTGGGTTGTTCAGCACAGCTGGAGCTCCTCCACCCTCCAATAGCATCAGCTGCAGCTTATCAGCTCTGGGTGCAGCCCAGGCTTCAGCTAACTGAGGGCTTCCTGCTGATGCTGCTGCAGGAAGCGTTTGCTTTTTATTTCTGCTTTCTTCTGTTGCTGTGGTTGGAGCAGGGCTGGCAGCCTGCAGGCCCTGTGGAGCAGCAGCACAGCAGGTTCAGCAGGAGCACCTGGAGCTGCCACTGTGGGCCAACTCATGCGAGCACAGTAAGTGCTGTGTCCATTCTCCTGGGTGCTGGCTGTCTGCACTGTGCTGATGTGTGCCAGGTTGTGCTCTGCTGTGTGTGTGGAAGGTGCCAGGGCTGCAGCTGCTGTTTTTGTCCCTGTCCTGCTGTTTGAGGGCAGGTGTGGCTGCTGTGTTGTTCCCTTGGTGCTGGGGGCAAGGACAGCTAGTGGGTGACGTGGGAACTGTGTTCACTGTCCTGTGCAGATACTTGAGGAGTTCCTCCCTGCAATGAGAAGCTCCTGTGGTGCCCTCCAGGTGTACCCTGCACAGGTACAGGGAAATCCTTCAGCCCTTGGCTGCTGCTGGGATGCAGAGGCTGCAACAACAGCAAAAAAGCCGAGTTGATAAATGTCAAAAGAAATACGGTAATCAGCTGAAAGCAATTTCTGAGCCATGTAACCGCCCTGGGCTCGCCATTTTCCTTTATTCATTTATCATGGTAAGTGCTTTGGCCAAAATACACAAAGCAGAGAAATTGTTGACATGTGGGGCCCTAGCAGAGCAAATCCTTCATCCTTGTCCCCCTCCCCACTGCACACAAACTAACTTTTGGGGAATTGTTTATTTAAGGACTGCAGAGCACTTGGTGCTCTTTGAACCCAACTGCTCTGGGAGAGGGGCTGTGCTGCTGGCCACCACCTTCGCTCCCCCTTGCTGTTGCCTGAAGCTATTTGCTGCTGTTGGGAAGTACCTGCTGGTAACCAAGGGCTGAGGAACATGCTCAGAACCCCGTTCTGCTTCTCCCTCCTTTCCCCTGGCACGTGTCACCAGCAGCACACATGGGCAAACGATGGCTTTGCAAAGCTCCCAGGTTGACTTGGACTTTATTTTGAGCACGAATAAATGACAAGGATCACACCAAGACACCGCTGGGTTTCTCCTCCATGTTGTGTTTTCTTCTACCAACACAGGCTGAGAGTTGTTAGAAATAACAGAGCTGGGCTGCACAGTGGGCCTGAAGCCTGCCGAGGGTCAGAGACATGCAGAAAATGGACCAGTGAGGCAGCCACACATCTGGAGGCTTAAGCTTCAATTCTTGCTGAACTGCTACCCGAAGCAGAGGGCAGTGTTACCTCCTGGGTCACAGCTTCTGCTGTGGGAATCCTTTCAGTAGCCTCCAATTGTCCTTAACGCTTTATTTTTAATCGTACTTCACCTAATTCTGTTGACACTTGAATGAAGAACTTCAGACTTCCCCCCCCCCCTCCCTCCAGTACAATCCGGGACTGGAAATCCCAGCAGCCATGGGGTCCCAGCACCCAGGTCTGGGAGAGCCACCCCTGCCCATCACCTGAGGCTGCCTGGCTGCAGGCTGGGATGGCAGTGGGCACGGGGCAGTCTGTTCTTGCTGGAAGGGAAGTGTGTCCACACGGGTGGTGTTTATCCAAGCAGCTCCTTGGTCTTTGCTGCCAGCAGCTTGTCCATCTCTGCTGCAGCACTGTCTGCCATTTGCTGGATCTGCAGCAACACAGCACAAGTCTGAGTTTTCCTTATGCAAGAGACTTATTGTACAAAGAACTAAGCAACCATCGTTGAAGCTCTGCCCAGTGATTAGGGACTCTGATAACAAGGGATGGATGCAGCAAGCATGTGAACAGTACCAAAATGTGCATTTGGGTGAGTGATGGGTGCACATGCAGACTGAGGTTGGAGCCTTTGGGGCTTTTGTGCACTGCTTCCCCAGTCTGATTAAGATGCGCTCAACTCTCAGGTATACGAGCGTATGACCTTTCCTTATGCTGAAAAATCTGGATGCAGGTGAAAGTTAGATGTGAGACTCTACCTCTACAACAGCAGAAAACCATCTGCCTGCTGTGGGACAACCACCTCCCAGCAGGATTTGGTTACAACAGCGCAGCCATTTTTCCTGCTTGCAGAAATGCTCTCTGTGTCAACGTTTATTTTTGTGAGCACACAGAGAGCAGTTCCGAAGCATTTGCAAGGTGCCTGACTTCAGCTGATAACAAACAAATGGCCAAAAAGGCACAGCCTGCTTTGCAGCCATCAGCTCAGCTGAACACTTAGCTTGTGCCTGAGTTTATGCCCAAGTAATTGACTTTAGTGACATCTGCTCTCGGGGAATTAGGTATGTGCTTAAGTATTTTCCTGAATCAGAGCCAAAAACTCCTAACAAGAGAGAATACTGCTAGCCCTTTCATTAACAACAAACTGGAGCAATCCTTATTAGCACCAGCTGTTTAGTGATGTTCAGGCTCTGTGTGGTACAATGACGGGCGTGGGCAGCTTTGCTCCCCATCAGCTGTGTTGTATAATGACCCCCTGCGCTACGAAAGCTTTTGAGGAAAATTTTGTTTCCCTGTTTAGTTCACAATTGTTCATAAAATAACTTTGGGTTTGAGGTTTAAGCCCCAAATCTCACAAAGCAAAAGCAAACACAGCAGCTGCTGCATACTGCAAAAAGTCAGCCCAGAGTCACCTCATTTCTCAGTGCTGGAGTTCTGTCAGGTGTGGGAAAAATGCTGTCCTTGCCCCACTGAGCCAACAACTGCACTACACTGCAAGGAAGAAACTTACCTGCTTTTCTAGCAGCCAGATGGTGTCCTCAGACACTTTGCTCTTGAACTTCTTCACCTGGTTGATGCTTTTGCTCCTCACCTTTCTCAAGGCTTCTTTGGATTTGTTGGTGGACTGCTTGGCGAGCTTGGCCAGGCTCTCCCTGTGCTCTCTGGTTACCCTATCAGTGAGGAGGAGGAAAACAAAGAACAATGTAATGCATGGCACAGCCAGACTGATGTCCTGCAGTGGGCAGGCCTCCACTCAGCACCCTGTGGGCTGTGCTCAGACCGTGCTGTGCTGTGGCTGCTCACAGAGGGCTTTCATCCCTCTTCAGTCCCCCGAGCAACTCAGCTGTCTCTGTGCAGTGTCTGCCACAGCAACACAGCTCTGCACTGACGGTCTCCAGCCTCGAATGGAAAGTTCCTACTGCAGCCCTGAGCTGAAGGGCTTGGACTGAACACACTTGTTTCGTGGTTGTCACTGCCGTGCCTGAAAGTCATGCTGAAGCATTTAATGTCTTTCTTCTGCTGCCAAAGCATCTGGGGATAGAGGGAAAACCCAGCTCCACACCCGTGATGCAGAGCTGAGAAGTGCAGCTTGCCTGCAAAGCTGTGAGGGAAGTTCTGTCCATCCCTGACCCTCAGTACAGTCTCCGTGCAACAGCCAGAGGTTGAGTTCTGTTCCTGGAAGCCATGGAACTCCTATTGCACTCAACCTTACTGTGACCAGGCCCTTCCACTGACACACCTGGATCACCCTGCGTGACAAGGCAGCACAACCAACAGCTCTGGAGTGAGCAGCTCATACAGAAGGCACACAGAACGCTGGCTGCAGCTCACCCCATGCAGCACTGCTGCTGCACTGCTGGGAGTAAATCCCCAACTCTTCGACCCAAACAGAAACCGCAGTGCAGCAGGAGCCTGAACCCAACTCAGGATGAGCAGACACGTCGTCTGAGCTCCGGTAACGCTCCAGCACCAACAGCCGACTGCTGTCAACAACTGTTGGTGCTCAACAATAATATTTTAACTATTTTTGTGGCTATTGCAGTTCCCACATTACCTTGAGAATGCAAAACACAGCACACTTGCTGGCAAGTCAGCACCCATCTGCTTGCAGAAGATATTGCAAGATAAACGTTTCATATGGGATACTTAGAAATTGGCTGCAATGGCCTGAGTGAGTGGAACACCGAGGCCAAGCTCCTTCCTGCAGAGAGCTGAGGAAGCACGGGGTGAGGGCTCCCCATCAGTGCTCAGTACGGGCTGTGGGAGCTGAGCCTTGTATGGCAAACCCTTGGTGCTCTCCTGTAGCAGATGTTTGCACAGGCACTGACCGCTCCTGAGCACTGCCAGTTATTTCTACCTCAAAGAAGAGAGGAATCATCTTTCCATTAGTTCCATATCCCTAGGAGAGCCGAGAGGCCCAGAGCAGAGACCCGGCACAACCCTGCCAGGGGAAACACTGGGGACAGCATCCGGCACTGCCGAGGGGCCACTGCTCAGAGCAGGCTGCAGCCAGGACCTGGATGTCTGATTGGAAGTGAGCGAGGTTACTCGTGGTTTCCTGTGCATCCCAACATCGATGCCTTTAGGGCTTCTCTGGTTCAGAATCCCAAGCCAGAGGTCCTGTGGCACAGCTCACAGACAGGGGTCCGCAGGAGGTCAGATTCTCAGGCAGCGTTTTGGGAGGGGGAAGGGAAGGAGATCCCTGTCTGCTGAGCTGGGAAGAGGCAGCTGCTGGGTGGCAAGGAGAGCTGCTCTGCTGGGGCTGCCCCTGCTGGGGCCGAGTGCAGCTTGCCTTCACCTCCCTGCTCGTGTTCACCTCTGGTAGATTGCGCTGAGGGTATCGCTCTCCTGCTTGGGGCTGTTGAGCCTTTAAGGAAATGTTTTTGTTTATGCAGGGCTGCCAGATTTCCTATGCTTCTTGGCACAGGGTCACAGCTTTCATGCCTCCTTGTCTGTCTTTATTAACACCAATTCCTTTTTATCACTGCGTAGCGCCGCAGAGGTTCTCAGTGGGTTTTACGTTCCACCCAGACCGTATGTAAATCCTCAGCAATGCTACCAACAGTGCCAGAAACGGACACTTCTTCAGTCTGATGCTGTTTCTGGTTAAGGAATCCATCAACACAAGCCAGGCCCTTGGTTTCTAAGCACAGTTGCTTAATCCTGCCCCCAGATCTGGGACTTGGAGCTGTCTTGAAATGTGTTTGCTTTTCAGTCTAGTAACTGCTGCAGCTGCCCCCTCTTTAGAGCCAAAGTGTGAAGTGGACACGGGGAAGGGCTGCCCACCCCCTGTAGGGATAAGGATGAAGCCCCAGGACCGGCGCTGCCTCTGCAGGTACAGAGCAGTGGGCTCAAACCCTGCCATGTGCCCAGGGCCATCCCACTGTGCACAGCCCACGGAGCACGCAGTGGTGCACGCAGAGCCGTGCGCTGCCCCACAGTAACATCTGCTCTTTTTCTGCCCCAACCAGCAACCGGTGGTTGAAGCACTGCGGCGCTTGGATGCTCCTTTCCCAGCATATGGCATGAGCACACCCGCAGTGAAAACAATGCAGGCCACGTCTGATCTCCAACACAACGCGTTTTTGCGGGTAGGAATAATTTCTGTATCTCAAATGTTAGGAATTTCCTGCAAACGAGAGGGATCAGTTAAAGGAAAGCAGGCTTAACTAGATACTCCGCATGCCTAATTGCAGATAAACATAGGGTGCAAAATATATTATTCAACGAGAAGCGTGAAAGAGACTTATTATGATGAGTGATCTGGAGCGACGCAGCTCAGCTTTGTGCTTTCTTCTCTAAATGAAATTTCTCGAGTCCTTTCTCCTCTCTGTAGGTATCTCTGCGTATTTCTTAAAGGGCAAAGGAAAAAAAAAAGCTCACAATGAGTCATTAAACTTTCAAATGAGTCATCTGGCTTTCAGTAAAACATGTGTAAAAATATTACTGATTTACAAACAATATCCAGTGTAACACAATGGGTCCAAAAAAGATGGATCTAAAAATGAGGCAATACCATAAAAGGCACAAGGTCAGGTCAAACTCGGCCACGAGATCGACCAATACAAGTGTTCCCATGGCTGCTTTTCTTTTCTTTTTTTTTTTTTCTCTTTTTAAACCCTCAGAGAATACTTTTTCTACAAACAAATATTGCCCATGCAGTGCTAGCAACACAAACAGGAGAATGCCTCTGGGAGCGGAGGGGATCCTAGCAGGAAGCAGAAGTAAACAGCAACGCAACCCGTGTGTCTCTAAAACCGCTGCATGTTTGAACTGCAATGCAAAACCTAAACTAACGGAATAAATACCGACAGGCAAACATTCTTAAACGTTCAGTTGAAGTGATCTCAAGCACCGACTTGCGTAGGGCAAAACATGATGTCTGTGTGTGTGTGTCCACCTTATAAGTCCACCTAGAAAGTGGTTTTAAGGAGCAGGGAAAGATCATTTAGGTTTGATTTCACTGTTAATGTGCTTCCCCTCCTGAAAAAATCCATTTCTGCAGGAGCACAACTCACTGTTGTCTCTTAATTTCTGTTGGTTTCCTTGCTCTGCACACCTGCTGTCATTTCAGCAATTTCAGTGCATCTGCCCCAAATCTTTCTGTGATCATGTTTAGAGATCTGAGAAAATGAAACACTTCTGAAAAAGCAATTTGGGGATGTAAAGGGTCCTCCCTTCCAGAACTTGGGCATTTTTCTCCCCTTTGCATTCGAAGGTTTTAAAGATAGAAAATGTTCATCTTGTCTGTAAGGGATGAACTCTGGGCAGTTCTGTTGTCTTAGTGGAGAGGAGCCCATGAGGGTGGAGAGGAGTCCATGATGCGCAGACCTGCAGGGCGCGTTGTGCAGACTGCAAATGGATTGGTCGTGGGGCTCCAGGACTCAGCTGCCAGGGGGAACGGGACCGAGAGCAGAACGGTTCCTCTGCAGAGCAGTGGGCAGCTCATGAGACAGATCTTTCTTGGGAAAAAAAGATCTGCTTTTGATCTGCAGTGTCACAAAAGAAAGTGACAGAATGTAGCTATTTGTTGGAAAAACAGTATTTTTTTTTTTTTTTAAAGATTGGGATTTGTAGTTTCTGAGTTTCCTCCCCTGCAATTCATATTCAAGAATGACCCAAGTGCCCATTAACAATCAAACCACTGCGCAGCAACCCGGGAGCCTCAGCAATTATGAAGATAATGGTGCCCTCCTCCTCTGCCTCCTCTCCTGAGGGATGGGGGAAGGGCAGGGAGCACAGGGGATACAGAAAATCAGCAAATAGAATGATAATGTCGTTCCCTTTACCAACAGCAACAGAAAGCTGCAATTAGACTTCTCTGATCAAAATGCCAGATAAAAATCAAGAGAATTTTCTAAAGTAGATCTAAAGCCCCTCTATTTAAGTAGAGTCACCTCTGCGCAACACAGTGCATGGGGCCTGTGTACACGCAGTGCACGAAGCCCTTCATGGCACTTGTCTGCAGTACCCCAAGGTCTGATCACACCCGTGGTGGCCTCACACCTCTGTATCTGCTCAGGGTGTTACTGAGGGCTCTGTCACTGCCGGTACTGAGCACCCTCAGAATTGTGCATTTACCACCCAAACGTGCTCAGAGCAGGGCTGCTGCCTCTGTCCGCATGCCAGCACACTGCGTGACGCAGTACGAGCAGAGGTGCTGGGCATGGAGCTGCTCCAGGGGGCTGGCTCCATGTAAGGCTCAGCCCTGCTGCATTATCTTGCATAATGATGAACTGAGGGAACCGTGGACTGATACTCACTTAGGAACTGGCACCCGAATTAGTGTCCCATCCACTTCTGGGTTCAGGTTCATTCCGCTCTCCCTTATAGCCTTCATAGCTGCAGCTGTGCTCTGTAAAACAGATCAAAAGGTAAAAAGAATTAGGAAATAATCATTCCCATATGCCAGAACTCTGTCAATAGTTGGCAATCCATCTCCACAGAACATGGAAACATTTACTTCTGTTACCAGTAAGATCAGGAAGTTACATTGGTGTGGAGAGCTTTGATCAAACTGAATGGGAAACTATGGCTGCACTCAGTGTCAGGGTAGCGAGGGTACCAAGGGGGGAGAGGGGAAGGGAAGCAACAACAGAAGAAAACTGTTTTGCTGCTTTGAAACTATTCGAATGGTTTGAGGCAATGCAGAGTGAAACCACAATAAATTCCCAAGGCATGGCCTGACTGTGGCAAAGGAGATGAAAGATTCTCAGCATTTAAAAATTCCAGTTGAATATTTTCCACCAGAAATCACACAGTACCCATTTAGAAATGTTAACTAACTTAACCACTTCAGCACTACAACGTAATCACATTACATCACAGCAGTAGCAGTTGGCTGAGAAGCAGAGCTTGTGCCCAGCTCTATGTTTATTTTACAGCCTATTACTTAGGATTAACTTTTCAAAACTCCATCACAGCTGGCTGATGCTGCTCTGCTTGAAAGGTGAGGTGTGCAGGTTTGCCGGCTAATTGCAAAGTGATCAAAATGCTTCCCCCCCTTGTCTTAGAGCACTGCTGTACCTTCACGGTGTCAAATGTTACGGTTAAATAACAGTTCTGCTGTGAACTCCAACAGTGCTCTGCCAGTTTGTTTCATTCTCTGACACTGACAATAACAAGACTGGGCTGGTCTGCATTCCTTTGGCACTAGCATGGCATTTCCTACAAGGAGCATTGCTAGTTCTGATGTTCTTTCCTATTGTTAACCTGAGCTCCAGGCTACTGCAGAAGATCACACTTATGAAGTTCAGCTTTTATCAACTGAGGCACAAACTAAAGCTCTGCCAATGTTTTGTGAGATACAACTGCCCCACTAAGAAACAAAAGGAGCAGAGGAAATGTGACAAAGGTGATTTCAGCGTGTTAGGACTGTCAGTGTGTTATTCTGTGTACAGAACCTGCTCTGTAGGAAGAAAATGCTCAGTAAAAGCTGCACAGCAAATCCTCTTCTATAATTATTTTCTATCCTAGACTCTTTAGTGATTGGTATTTGCTTTCCAGTGCTAGGAAGTATTGATGATACGCTGTAAGTAACAATATCAAGTGAAAGTGTGTGTAGTGTTATCAAAGAGTTCCATCTGCCCACAAAACAATTATGGTATAAAACAGTTGCATTGAGAGAAATAGCTCCAGCTCAGGTAAAAAAGATCCTTTGGCTTGGGAAGCAAATGCAGGCAATATGTGGGCAATCTGACTCTGTTTCTCATGTACCCATTTCTCTGCCCCCCTCCTGCCTGGATGCAGACAAAGTCATGGTGCGGCTTTTCCAGCGCTCTCACTTGGTGCACTGGCTGATGAGGGTTCTTCATTCTCCCATGTTACACACGCTGGGTACACTTCAGAAAATACTTAGGCATCAAGTGCCTTACACAGGCCTCCTCTGGGACTTTGCCAACGTAACCGGGGAAAGCACGTGGAACTCATGCCATGTGGTGTATAGTCTGCAGCAAAAGACAGCTTGCGTTGGACTAGGGGTGACAGTGCAGTCCAAGCTCTTAGCCAACGTGACTGCTTTTATCTACCTGTTTCTTTGCACAGTATCAACCTGTTTGTTCCCATGGTAGGTACCTCCCCTCGCCACACCTCCCGTAACATGTCCTTACCTCTGGGAAATTGGTCATGTTCACTACAATGAGCTGGGGGGACTTCTGTGAGATCTGCCCCAGCTGGTTGAGTGGAAACTTCCCATCTTTCGTCATGACAATGATGTGGTCAAGGGCCCCTCAAAAGAACCAAACACATGGGAACGTCAGCACGACACTGCAGTTCGGGATGATGCTGTAGTATAAATACAGTGCCCTATTTTCCCTCCATTGTGCAAAATACGGATGTTATAAAAGAAAAAAATGATGTATTTTTTCAGCCTTCAGGTGCTGTTCGTGTTTGTACATCCCTTGGGGCACTTGTAAAATATTTCAACATTAGGGCACAAAAACATGAAAAGAAAACTTTCGTTTCTGTTACTAGAATGGGAAAACATAACAAAGATTGTTAAGAATTAAGAGGAAATAATTATTTTTTTAATGCTTAGAATTTAAAGGAGATCAAGATGTTGTGATAAAAGTCAAGAAAATTACTGCCTTGAATTTAGCAATGTTCCCTTAAACTCCTCTTTTTTTTTTCCCAGGTCCCCAGAGGAGGTGCTCTCCACTACTTCATTTAAAGTATTCTGTTTCTCCCTGAGCTACTCTTAATCCGCTCTCTCATTTCTGCTGCAAAATGTTAACAGACCAACAGGCACACGGGACAGGAGATACTTTATCAGCGCAGTTATAAAAAATGCCTACAGCTAAAATAAATAGTTAAGAGACTGAGCTACATGTTCCAGCTCTACAAAAGACTGCAGAGCCTCTGCCAGAGCTGGAGTGGTGGATGATTCAAATTTGGTCATTGTTTAATATTACACTTTATCCCTGAAACCTGATACTACTTAAAAATACATATGTTCCGAGTGTTATAGTAACTGTAGCTTAGTCAAACATATTCACGATCCTTCCTGAAACACGCAATTCACTCGGCGAATAAAGCTTGTAAAGGTCAGTAACCACAGAGATGCATAGCAAAAAAAAGTTTGTACACGTCAGACACCAGTCTGATGGCAATTTCCAAAAGGCTAATTTAATGGCAATTGGATTTTTCCTGCCCTACTGCACCATTAGCTGACAACCTGCTTCTTCATCACATCTGCAAACAGTTCAGTTAGACACTTTTGACATCTCCCACTTAGAAAAGCTATTTCCAGGAAGCTATTAACAAAAATGGATTCTTCCTGGTCAAGCTCAGGGTGAAGAGAGCCTTTAGTCAGCGATGTCAAGGTTGTAGTAATTGGGTGCCCAGTGTATAACTCGATAAAATCAATTTTGGAAAAAAAAACAACAACCCCGAATGCTGAGTTCCAGCAGCAGAGCATTGTACAAGGGATGCACCAACCTTGTGAGGTTCTGACATTGAGATTTCTGTTGAAATCTTCTTTCAGAGCTTCTACCACTGCCTGCATGTCCGCGTTGGTTTCCTCCAAATTGATAATATCCTCAACCAAGGCAGCGCTGATGTTCACTTTGGCTTGTGTCTGCCCTTTACCTTTAGCTGCACATTACACAGACAAGTAATTTCAGTTTCTCACAATACTCAATTACTGCATTAGTGAATCATAGAATCATAGAATTACCCAGGTTGGAAAAGACCTTGAAGATCATCAAGTCCAACCACAGCCTAACCAGTACCCCATCTCTAAAAAACCTCTGCTAAATCATATCCCTGAGCACCACATCCAAACGGCTCTTAAACACATCCAGGGATGGCGATTCAACCACCGCCCTGGGGAGCCCATTCCAGTCCCTAACCATGTGTATCCCATTCCAGTCCCTAACCATGTCTATCCCATTCCAGTCCCTAACCACCCTTTCTGTAAAGAAGTTCTTCCTAATATCCAACCTGAACTTGCCCTGGCGCAACTTGAGGCCATTTCCCCTTGTCCTGTCACTTGTCACTAGTGAGAAGAGACCTGCCCCACTCTCACTGTAAGAACCTTTCAGGTACTGGAAGACGGCAATAAGGTCTCCCCTCAGCCTCCTCTTCCTCAGACTGAACAGAATGAAGACTGTCGTTAGATTCAGAGTTGAGTCTAAGATAAACAGAGATCCTTCAGTGAGTAATAAACCCAACAATTTAGAGCACAAACCAAAATAGATGTGAAGGTCGTATTGCATGCACCAGCTCTAGCTGGGACTGCAATGATAGCCATAAACTGCCCTGGTGCAACAGCAGCTCCCTGAGATCGGTATCTGGCATCACATACAAGGATTGCAAACACTGCTGGACACTGCTGCTTTACCTTTTTTGGTAGCCAGTGGCCTGGCCAGCAGCAGGGGGTGTGTGCAGTGCCTGCAGCCATCCAGGAGCAGCGCTGTGCAGCGCAATGGGGGCTGTGGCAGCTGCCTCACCACTGCGAGAGAAGAGCAATGAAGCAGGGAGTGCAGGTGCCTAAAGCATCGTAACGCCATAGCCATCGGTTACCTGTAAAGGGAAGAAGCAGGCAGGTCAGTGTGCTAAAAGGAAAAGGCTTCAAGCCTGAGGTGTGTGTGTGTGTATCTGTGTGTGTATCTGTGTGTGTATCTGTGTGTGTATCTGTGTGTATGCCAGCAGTCAGCACTACGGGGCTGGCTGTTTGCGCACCGGTTAACCAGAACTTTGATTTCTACCACCCAAGGATGGAGGCCCCGAAGCCCTCAAGCACCTCATGCACCTCACGCTCCCGTTACTGAGCAGCATTGCTCTAAGGCTGTGTCCGGCCCTGACTGCTGCTCCGCGCTTCACACCCGGCGGCGAACCACGCGGCATCCCGCAGCCCGGCATGTGCGCGGAAGCCCCGCCCCCACGCCAGACCCCGCCCCCTCATAGGCCCCGCCCCCCGCGCTCGGCCCGGCCCGGCCCGGCCCCTTCTCCCGCGGACGCCCCGCCCGTCGTGGTTCCCGGAGCGGCCGTTCCGCCCCGCTGTGGTGCGGCGCTGTGGGCGGCACAGCGCGGTCCGAACGGAGCCGGGCAGGGCCGGGAACCGGGAGCGACAAAAGAGGAGGGCGCGTGCCCGCCGCACCGCTCACCGTCGCGCCGAGCAGCCGTCATCAAGCTGCGCCCGCTCCGTGACGTCATCGATGGGCGCCAAGGGCGGAGCGAGGCATGCGCGAAGCCGGGGATGGTGAGGGGCGGCCTCCCGCCGCCATGGAGCCGGAGCGACAGGCGTTACCGCTGGAGAACGCCGCCATCCTGTCCGAGGGCGCCCTGCAGGACGGGCACCGCCTGTGGATCGGCAACCTCGACCCCAAGATCACCGAGTGAGCGGGCGGGCGGGCGTTTAACCTTGTGGCTGTGTGGGCCCCGCGGTACCGCCCCGCGTCCCCCCGTGGAGCCGCGGCGTTCCCGTTCCCGGCGGCCCCTCCTCCCGGCACCCGTCCCCTTCCCCTCCCGGGCTGCCCTCCCTGCTCTCCCCGCACTCGCTCGCCGTCACGCTCTGCTGTCAGCCCGCCCGGTGTGGGCGGTAGGGCCGTGGCTGAGCCCCGTTCCACGACGGGGAGCCCGAGGGTTCCGTCTGTTGTCGTGTGCTGTCGGTGGGGGGGGCAGGCACTGCAGTGCGCGCCTCGTATCTCCCCCTGCAGAGAACGACCTCCTCAGCCTGCCCTCGGACTGCAGAACTACGGCAGGGTTTGCTGCCAGTATTTGGATGGTCGCTGGGAAGCAGCAAACCCACACAGAGCAACGCAGGGTTTATACTTGTCTAAAAACAAGCGTTTTTCATTAACTATTATACGTGCAATCCCACAGTACTTTTTCTCCTTCCATCTTTATGTGTGTGCGGGTGCCAGGGTTCTGTTCTAAATGTGGTTCATCTTAGCAGAGCAGTTCCCTGCGAGCCTCTTCATGGAATCATTCATGCTTTGTGCTTTACAGCCATTCAGCTTTGGCTGCTTTTGCATTAATTACTGTTTCTATCCCACAGCTCTGTTTCTCTGGTTTGTCCGCATCCACTGACCAGGTGCAATCAGATATGGGACTTAGTGGGTGTGTTTGCAGGTCCTTGGGGATTCAGGAGGTCAGGCTGGTGCACGGAGAAAACTGTGTGTGTTTGTGAATGCATCACATCCTTCACGTTTTGGGGTTAATGGTGTTTTTGGAGATGCTTTCAGTCTGTTTCTCTGAATGTAGGCCAGGAAAGCAGCAGCTTTGTGTGAAATTATTCCATACCTTCGAACGTTTCAGGTTTGCCCAGCAATGGGTGACAGTGCTTGTGTTGCCCAAGACAGGGTTGTATTTCTGGCTTAAGACTCACATCCTGCTCTTGGTTCTGCTTTAGCGATGTTGTCATGGTTTTGTTGTCTGTGCTCCACTGAAAAAAATACGCTGTGATCTGTCTCATTATGAAGAAAATAAAGGAAATTCCTTTTAATGCATAATAATGTCAGTGTAGGGAGAGTCATGTTTCTGTATCAGTTCAGTACATTCTTATCAATCAGCCTGACCCTCACTTTCTTATCCAAGGGCTCACAGCTCTGTTCGTGCTTGCTTGTCTGAATAATCCCTGTTGAGCTTACTAATTGCATGACTAAAAACACATACCTGAAAGCTAAATAGCTGTTTCTTCATTTGCTCTTTTATCTGATTTTAAAGGTTTGCCCCTGCAATTTTCACGTTAGATTTATTTAAGATGGAGAAAAGTTGATTGGTTGTTAGTAGGGTTAATAACTGGTTGTGACTTTCTTGAGCAGAAATGAGTTCAGAAAGTCTTGAATTAATCCAAGACTTCCATTTAGAGAGCAACCTATAACTGCAATCAAGCACTGGGGAGTTAATAGGTAACGTATACATTTGAGTGCAAGCTGTGGTAATAGGAATTCATGAATGTAGGGCTGCCTACAAATTACAGCCTGTAAGCTGGTGGCTTATGGGAGGTTATTGCGCTGAGCAGCTGTGACTCAAATGGGAGTCTCCAAGGGTGTCAGATGTTGTCATACCTTCTTGTTAGGGTTTGATGCATCTTCTGGTGGGCTAGCTTCCCTGCTAGTAGTGTTTACTTGGATTACTTCTTTTATCTAGCATCCCAAGAAGTGTTCTACATAAGGCAGCAGATAGTGTCGGGGGTTGCAGCTTCTTAGCAGCTGGAAGGAGGCAAGCTGGCACCACATGTCCACACAGCCAGCTGTGGTGTAGGATGTAATGTGTAGGCAGTTCCAGTGCTGAACAATCCCTGCTTTGGGTTCTGCTGCAGCAGGGTGTGAGGGGGGCAGTGGGCGCTCAGCTTCTGGTATCACTGAGCAGGGATTCCTATGCTCCCTGCTGTCACTGCCGGCATGGCCTGGTGCAGCACTTGTCCCCTGGTGGGCTGGGAGATGCTTTGTGCTGCGCCCTTTGCTCACATCACTGCTTTGTGACTTCTGTTGCACCTCCTGCATGGCACGTGGAGTAGAACTGCCTCCTCTGCTAATCCCTGTGTGTAAAGCCTTTGGAGGCTTAAATTTTTGTCCACCCAAATTGCGGCACTTCCAGTACTGCAGCTGTACTTATGTTATCTGGTTTCTAGTAGCCTTTGAATGACTGTTAATTACCTGCAGGTATGAAATAGTGGATGTTCAGCTTCCTTGGCTGTTCAGCTGCTTGTCTACAATCTCATCTAGATGAGTCTCACCTTGAAAACAATGTGTGCATGAGTTGTTGTTACAGACTCCTACTGACTCCCAGTGGGGCAAAATTCTTTGCAATAATAGGTTTAGCATGTGGCCGGTACCTTTGCAGTATCCTTGGGATAGCATTGTTCAGAGGAAGCCTTGCCTGTGTTTGAATAGCACTCAGGGTGCCAGGAGGAAGACTGGAGGAAAAGGAAATGGGGGAGCTGCGGGTTTGTCTTGCATTCACATCAGATGACAGGAAGTGGAAATTGAGGTTGGCTGTGGTGATCTTTGGGGCCACATCTGTGTGAATAACTCTTAAGCTCTGGATAAGCAGTCACTGCCATGATAAAGCTTTTTACACGTTTACACTTCTTCAGTAAACATATAAACATCTCAAGTTTTTCGTGACAGGTCTTCCTTCAGTGCTGAAGTTATCTTTGCTCAGGGATAACAGTCACGTTTCTCTTAATGCCTCGCTGTATTAACAACACATTGTAATCAAAGCCTGGAACTTCTGGTTACACACAGCTTCATTCAGAGCCATTCCTTGCAGAGAAGATAGCTTGCATTGCTAAGAATTGCATCTGTGGCTTGGAAGTCATGCTTGTATCGTCTAGATCTAAAGATTCTGAATGAAATTGGCTCCATAGGTTGCTTCCAAACTCTTCTAGTAAAATGCTTTTTAAAGGAATGACTACGACTTGCTGACAAGGAAGCAGAAATGCGTTATTTGTTGGTCACAGTGCTTCCAGGGTTGGGAGTTGGAGCCAACAACACAAATTGTTCCTTTGGCAGAGTAGTTGCAGGGGTTTGCTGTTGTTGTGTAACAAAATGTGGTGAGGATCATCGCTGCCCTTCCCGTGACTCTGTAATTGCAGGAGAAGGGAACCTGGCCCTCCCGCATCACTGGGCTGAACGCCTGCTGTACCTTCACCTCTCTGAAAGTGCACATCCTGAACGTTCACTGTGACTGTCCTGCAAGATGACTCACGTTCCTGGAACTTTCTTGCCTGCCTCCTGAAGCTTAACAAAGGGCGATCTCTTGTTTCGAACATCCTATCGGGCTTTATTAGGAAAAGTATTGTCTGCTTGGACTGTCCCTGAAGTTACCTGATGTGTTTGGTGTCTTGGGACACTGCTGATTGCTTGCACTGGGACATGCCCTGTTCTGGCCAGTGCCTGCTGGTTCATGTGCAGTAGGAGTTACCCTGACAAGCTTCCAGGGCTCTGAGCATTCTCTCATCCGGGAAGCTGGGAATTGGGCTTAGGCTGCCTGGCTCACTAACTAACACTGTACTGCTAATTGGGTGAAGTTGAGTCCTAAGATCCCCTTATTAAACCCTCAGACAATTCCTAATCTCTGGGTTGGGCCAACTGGTGAAATAGTGACAGGTGTCATTTGCCTGCTAGGTCAGTTGGCAGTATTAAACAATTGGATTGAGGGAACCAAAAAGCTGCAAGGAACTTTCAAGGTTAGATGTGTATGTACAACAAACGTGCTCCTTGTTTTACACTGCTTAGTGCGCCAAGTGCTAAGTGCACAACTTTAGTTCAGCTTTTCCCATTTGTTTTTTTCATTTAAAAAGCACACTCCGTGCTGAATGGCAGGAGTGTCTGACTGCTGTGCGCGTGTCACCAGAAAGCTGGCTGAGCCAGGGACGCTTAATTTTGCCTGATCCATGCTGAGATCTGTCTGGTGCTGTTTCCACCTGGTCTGCTGTCAGCTCCTGGATGCGGTTCTGCTCATTCTGCCTTCCTGCTTCTCAGCTCCTCCAGACAGGTGGGAACAGGGCTGTATTTTCAGCCATGTCCTTATCAGCATCGTGATACAGCTTGGCACAGGGAAGGTATGGGTGCAGCAGTGCCTGTGCAGGGACAGGGAGGGCAGCAAGGACTGCAGGTGCTGAGGGAACTGCTTGTGCATAGAGAGGGAGCAGAGGAGATGGAGCTTCAGACTGTCAGGGCTGGAGAGGGCCAGTGTTTATGCTTGGAAGTAAAAGACAAGAGGCAAAGTCCTGCAGCCCCCTGGGTGCCATTACATCGTTGTCCAAAAAACCTGCACGCTCTTCAGCTGGCACTGCTGGGAGGAAGGCTTTGTGCTTTGGGGTTTAGGGCTGTCACTGATGAGGCCGGGCAGCTCAGAGTCGTGGTTGTGTAATGGGTGCCCACCTCTGCATATATCTGGGAATTGGTACGTGACTGAACTGAACCATTTGTGTTACTGAGCTTGAAATGCACGAGTCTGTCTCCGTACTTTCAAACTACTGAAAGGTGCCATATGTCTTTTTTTCCCCCTCAGGTACCACCTTCTCAAACTCCTTCAGAAGTTTGGCAAAGTAAAGCAATTTGATTTTCTCTTTCACAAATCTGGAGCCTTGGAGGGGCAGCCGAGGGGTTACTGCTTTGTGAACTTTGAAACCAAACAGGTACGTTGCTTTTTTGTTTTAAGGGAGTAGCTTCTTTCCCCGTCTCTTTTATGTCAATATGAAGCTGAAACAGGAAGGGATACGTGAAATACCTAGACTACAGAAACCACGAGTGTGTCAGAAGAGCTGTGACACAGCACTCGAGGTCTAAAAGCTCTACTGGAATGATTATTCATAACCAGGTGGAGCAGCATTGGAACGTGCGAGTGTCCCCAGAAGTGAGGTTTCACTGCTTAGTCTGGATAGGACCAAGAGGATAACGTCCCAAGCAGACATTAACAAGATCTGCCATTAGTGTAGGGTATTAATGGGGCATGTAGCCACTGTAAGAAATGGCAGTGTTTCTAGAGAAGCTGGTGTGGCACAGAGCTCTGTCAGCATGCTGTTCCAATAGCTTCTGCATTTGATTTTTTTCAGAACTTGTGATCATCTTCCCCATTTCCTCCCTGCAACAACTGAAAGAATCTGCCCTGCTGGTTTATAAAAGTCTGATTGCTCAGATGGGTGTGGGAGTCTTCCAAGTATTCCTGGGTTGGGATACAATGGGATAAACGTTCTTTACAGACAGTTAGCTTTACTTCCAGAGGACTGATTTACAAAGAGAAAAGGGTCTTTACATCTGAGACGGTTATGACTGAAGACTTGGTTTGTTTATTGAACTGTCTTCCTGTGCATCCTGTGCAGGAAGCAGAAAAGGCGATCCAGTGTCTCAATGGGAAGCTGGCCCTTTCCAAGAAGTTGGTGGTGCGGTGGGCGCACGCACAAGTCAAGGTAAGCCTGTTGCTGTAGATAAAAATTAGCTTGCAAAGTCAAAACATCTTAATATTAAGGAACAATTCTTGTGAAGGCTGTCTTAGCCTGGCAAGATAATATCAGTCCGTTCTAGGAAATAACTCCCATGGAAACAGCATGGACAATATACCACTTCTCGTATCCTCCTTAACTAGCTGAATTAGCTGTGAATGAGAACAGGCTGTTTAACCTGATGTTCTTTGTAAAGGTGCATCTAATCAGAGCTCTGTGAACTCTAAATTTCTGTTTTTCAGCTTTTCCCAAACTTAGTGAATGATTGGCTGAACGATTGTATCCTTCCCTTTGTGGTTTTGCACCCTTTTGGATTGGAGATGCATGGAAATTCCCAACTATTAAGTGCTCTGTAACTTTGTTCCACTTCTGAAAGCACTTATCTGGCAGCAGCTGTAATTATTCCTGACTTGTAAAGCAAGGTGTTTCACTTCTAAACTAAATACCATCTTATTGTTTGCTCTACTGAATAAAACATCAAGTTTTTATCATTCACTTGAGTGCCTTCTGCAACATCCTTGTTTTAACACCTCTGAATTCTTGTCCTGTTTCTCAGGCAGTTATTGACTCCAGCAACTGATATAAAGCAACTTAGTTTGAATAACTGTCTGTAGAGAGAGAGTTTTGGGGGGAAGACAGAGGAGGGTGCTTATTGTTATTTACCTTTGAGTAATGTGATTTTAACCCACATTGATTATCCTGTAGTCAATGTGCTCCTCTCTTTTTTTAATTGAGTATAACAATGCATTTGTTTTGGAATCATGAAGAAAATGGGGAGGGGAGGGAGGCAGGAAAGAAAAAGGAAAAGCAGGTATCTTTCTTAAAGGAGACCATGTTGTTTTAATTATTGGCTTTGAAGGCTCCAGGGCTTTGTCAGCACATCAGAACTTGTGCAAATCCAGTCTCCATTTTCTCAAGCTCTGCAGCTACTGGAGCACCATGTGCTTCCGGATGCCTGACAAGCGATCCATAAAAGGAGCTTCAGCTGGGGGAGAGTGTCTGCTCAGCTGGGAGTTCAGCAGGGTAGCTCAGTGCGCAGCCAGCCAGGGGATGGGGGAGAACATACATAAATAATCAGTTCAGTTCGCATGGCATTTTATAATCTGTGAATGGAAAGATTTAACGACACAAAACCTTATTGCAGCAACTGTTTATTTTAGGCAGTGACAGCACCGTGTTAAGTAGCTCTAAGATGAGCAGCCAAGGCTTACTAGACACTGTCAATTTGAGCAACCCTGCTGAAAAACAAATCTGAGTTTGTGCCAAGCGAAACAAGGAAGCAGAATGCTGTGAATAGTTCAGGAGGCCCATTGCCCACTGAGGAGGCAGACTAACAAGCTGCTTTTCACAGAAAGGAGATGGTTCACAACTGATCCGGAGTGTGTTTCTCTTCCGTCACTGCATAATTCTGAGTAGCTGTGTGCTTTGGTTGTCTTCTCACTCTGAACAATGTCTGTATAAACAGTGTAGTGATGCAGTACTGTGAAATTTAGCATCCTTGTCTTAGATAGGAACAGAAAGCAATAAAACAGGATAAGATGTAAGGATCTGCAGTATCAGGGTCCATGTTATCATGGTGGTACTCAACAGATGTGGTTAGAATTTGTTGTGGTGTTTGGCCATCAAAATCAAATCCTTCATAGTGAAAGATTCGCCAAATATGAGGTCATATTAATTCAAATTTAAAATGTATCTGTCAGCAGATGTTTTTGTTCATGACTCCAGTTTTACCTTGAATACTGGTCTTCCATTTGCAGAGATACGATCATAATAAGAATGAGAAGATTCTTCCAATCAGTCTGGAGCCATCGTCCAGCACGGAGCCACCCCAGTCCAACCTGAGGTAGGAGATGGAGCGGGTGAGAGGTGACCAAACTGTGGGAGCGGTGGGGAACAGACACCTTAGATTTCAGTAGGGTCAAGAACTGTTATCTTTGTACTAAAAGTCCGACCTGCAGATGGGCCCTACATGAAATGAGCTCCTTAAGACTTGATGTTCATTTTCTAACATACTAAACTGCTAGGAAATGTGAAGGAGAAGAGATAAGGAGAGGAATTGGAGCGTGCAACGCTTGAGTTTGTTTAGCCAGAATGTGCTTTGTACTTCTTCATATGAACCTCAGTGAGAGGTGTTGTGCTGTGCTAATTTCATTAAGTGATACTTATGAGCAAGAATTTCCTTCATAACAGTGAGAGATTAAAACAAAATATTTCCATTAAATTAAAAAAATAAAAAGGTACCATGCTAGGAAATACTGAACAGAGAGACTCCAATCATGCAGACTGTTAGCTACGTCACTGGTACGATGGAGTAGTTTTAGTGGGGATGGATGCTGAAGGAAGCTGCAGCGGAGAAGGGAACGTTCCTCAGTCCATACCCTGCAAGAACTGTGGATAACAAACCTCCCAGGAATTCGGGGTGTAACCTTGGAGAGCGTCTCCCTCTGGGATAAACTTTGGTAATGTTGAAATAATGTTTCTTCCTGACTCAATTAGAACCTGGGGTTTTCCCATCCCAAATGGTCTTGTAGCTGCGAGGAAGTCTGGCTTTCATTTCTCTGCTGTTTCCAACAGCCTTGACTGAGCTACTGCACATGCTCAGACTGTTTGAAATGACATCATTTCAGATGATGTAGGAAGCCTCGTTGTGTGCTTGTCTAGCTTAGAATTCTCAAGAAAGTGCTGAGTAGGTGCAAGGACGGTTATTTTGCAGTGCTGTGTTGTATCATGGAGGTCCTTTCCTAAGCAAATCTGTACTGAGGTTTTGAATGAAATGGTGTGGGCCTTAAGCAGTAGATTCCTGCTTCCTGGTTTCACACTGATGGAGGCAGTGATGGGGGCTGCCCAGCTGCTCCTGGGGTAAATGGGAATTCCAGTGTCAGCAGAATCTCTGGATTGCTGTCAGTGTGATTCTGTGCTAAGATTAAGCTCAATTTCTCTTCTGTTTTTCCTCTTTTCAGCGTCAGTGCAAAAATAAAGGCCATTGAAGCCAAGCTGAAAATGATGGCAGAAAATCCAGACGCAGAATATCCAGCAGCGCCTGTCTATTCTTACTTCAAACCGCCAGAAAAGAAAAGGACTACTCCTTATTCCAGAGCAGCCTGGAAATCTAGAAGATGATGCTTATTGAATGGATGGTGGTAGCAAGAAACACTGCTTTGTATGCCTGGAATCCTCCAATGCTTTTGTACTTTGTAGGGTGAGAAGGATGCTCCACCTGAGCACAGCGCCGCCGTACATGGCAGTGTTTGTGACACTCTGGGTGGCCTGCTGGGTGCTCTTTGTTGCCTGCGTAGCTTCACAGCTGAGTGCTGTTACAAAAAGTAGGTTCCATTCAAAGCCTCTGATGAACATGCAGACAACCTCTGGATAGCTTGCATTCATTAGCAAGATTAGAGACAGCAACCAGTGAAGCACATCCAGAAATACTCTGATTACTTTTTAAAGTCTTTTTAAACAAAAGGTATTCCAATTTGTGTTTTTAATGGAGGGGGAAACACCTGCTTTTGATTAACATTCTGTAGTTACCAAGGAAAACTTTTTCATCTCAATAAAACTCATTTTAAATAGACTTTGCAACACTTAGTAACCGTGCATGCAATATTTTGTGTGCACCAAGCCAAATTTATTTTGCATGTTTATTTGCTGGCTTTGTAAGTCGTGGCACAGCACAGGTGTTCTCAGTGTCCGTTGGGCTGTAGGCATGTGCCTCTGCGTTTGCATTGGGGTAAGTTACACACCAGTGGGCTCTGTCCTGTGCCATGAGCTTCACAGTGCAGCAATGGCATCTCTAATATTTGTGTTCAGGATCCCCCTGTTAGTGGTAGCTGTTCATAAACCAGATGTGACAGTGTGAGAATAAGGCTGCAGCCTCAGAGCCATCTGTCAATCATGTGGCCTCAGCGTTTGCCCACCACACCAACCAGTCTGACCTTTATCTTCTTGACTGGCTGGTGGAGGTTTCTCAATGTGATTAAAGTGGCACAAGTAATTATGGCAGCGCTGGCTCTGCTGCCTGCTGAGGCTCACCCATACAAGGCTTAGGGGTCTCATGGAAGGCATTTTGCTGACATCATTGATCTGCAGCTCATTCTTCTCTCTGAACGTTCTGTGCAAAATTAAAAGATCTGAGGAAGGGCCACCCTGGCAGTGTTTCCTCCTTCGTGCACGTGGGACGTTGGGAATGTGTGCACTCAGGTGCAGTATGTGCTGATTGAGTCTGCTTTCTCATGTCCTTTCATTAGCGAGCCTTTAGCCAACCTGTCGCTCTTGAGTTGCTTCTGCAAACTGGCAAACAGCACGAAAGTGACTTTGGAACAGCCCACCTCTCCTGAGCACAGGTGCTGCTCACTTGTATAGTGAAGTCGGGCTTGTATTCCCAAAGCAGCACACCTGCCTTTGAGTGCACAGCATGCTTCCTGCTCCCAAACTTAGCCCCCAGAACGAAGCTGTGCATGTGTACGGTGGATAGATTGAAAGCCTGAATTGCTGGGAAGTAGGTCTTGTACCATTAGATACTTGCTTTCTAATTTTCTTTGGGTACCTGAGTAAAAAGAAAGTATGGTTTGGAGTTTGTCCCTGTGAATGTCTGTAACGCCCATTTGCGTTCCTCTGTGAGCAGCCTGTTTTGTTCTTACACGTGTTACCATTTGTAGTCCTTAGGATGCGCATCTGCATTATTTCAAACCAGTTCTGTTTTTAATAGGAATGTAGAAAATGCCTGAATCGGGGTGAGGTGTGTGGTGGCGTTCCCTTCAGAACCATATTTTGATATTTATTTGTATTTAAATTAAACTCGTTGGAATTCTTACGGCTCTAAATAAACGTTTAAAATGCATGTTTTTCCTCCAGGGAAGTGAGGGTGGTACGCAGGAAGTGAGGGTGGTAAATGCTTGGCACCAGCCGGAGCGCACTGATACCACTCTGTGTACAATAGCTGCAGTCAGGTTTTTTTTCTTGCACTGCCCCATCGGTAACAGAAGTGCGTTGTGTGCCGCCGGGCTGCAGCAGACCTGGGGGAGCACAACTGCAGGGCCGTGTCTGCTGCCTGCTCGGGCAGCGCGCCCACTGCATGTGCTGCCTGGGAATGCCACGGCAGCAGAGCCGAGCCGGGCTGTGCCGGACTCTGCGTGCGGGAGCAGGTAAATGTACCGTGACGCTTCTGTACATCGACGCTCGGGCTCTATCAGCCATCTTAACATCGCTCCGAGAAGCACCCGGAGGCATCGCAGGGCAGAGCGGGGCTCGAGGCTGCCGGGGCTGGACCTGCCGCACCTCCGTCCCGTCCCGTCTGGGTTTCTTTGCTTTCACTCTGTTCCCAGCAAAGTGAGGAACCGAGGGAGACGCTCACCGTGCCTGTCGTGCAGCTCGTTCCTCGCTATTTCACTTTTCCTGCCCCATCGCTCAGGGCTGACACGAAGCCGTTCCTTCACCCGAGGGAACGTTTCCACGCGGTTCGGTCGCTCACGGATGCAGCTGCTCCGTCCGTGCCCTGCGTTGGTGGCAGGGAGCGCGTGCCGGGCAGTCAGGCCTTTCCCCGAGCAGCGCTCGGACGGGGCCCTGATGCGGGCAGCGGAGTAACCCGCACCGCGGAGTAACCCGCACCGCAGCCTCCGCCGCTCCGACGGGCGGCACGAGCCGGGCCGCGCTGCGCCCATCGCACACCGGAGCGGTTCTCGGAGCGCGGACGGCCGCCGGCGTTCCCGGTGGAGCTGCGGGAGCGATCAGAGCCGCGCGGTGGGGTGGGGGCATTGTGCCGCCGTGCCGCGGACGTTGCCAGGCCTCGGCTCGGCTTTCCGGGGCTCCGCTCGGGCTTTCTTAGAACCTCAGTGTTCCAACCCAACGTCTCGTATTTATTCTGAAATGACTTTCATCTGATTTCCCCCTCGGTTAACAATTTAGCTGTCAGAATCAATAACCGCGAGGATCCATCCCCGGCCGCCATCAGCTCACGTTACCGTCCTACAATTACTTCATGGTGGAACCGCTGCTGGGGCTTTTGCCGGGGAATTATCAGGTTACTAATGAAGCCCGGGCAGCGGCGGGCGGCGCGACACCGCGGCGGTGGGTGCGATCCCCGGGCCCCGCCGGGCTCCGGGATCCGCGCGGTGCTCCCGGGGCCGCGCCCGGCGGCGCTCGCCCGAGCTCGGGCCCCGTCCGTGCGCTCCGTCGGGGCCGGGAGGGGGCACCGGGCCCCCGCCCCTCCGCCGCGCCCGCGGGCGGTGCCGCTGCCGCCGCAGGTAGCGGGGCCCGGCGGGGCGGGCTGCCCCCGGGGCGCGGCGGGGGGGCGCCGCTTCCTGCCCGGCCCGCGGCCGCCCCCGGCGGGGGAGCGGGGCCGGCGCGGCTCCCCGCCCTTCCTGCCGCGGCCCCGGGACGCGCCGCCCGCGGGCACGGAGCGCGGCGGCAGCGGCGGCGGCGGGCGGAGCGGGGCGCGCCCGCCCCATGCTCCGGAGCCATGAGGGCGGGCAGCCCTGGGGCCCCGGCCGCCGCGCCCCGGCCGGCACCGAGGCGGGCAAGGTGAGCGCCGTCGGGGCCGGGCGCGGGGCCGCGCGGGGCGGTGCGGGCCGGGCCGGGGCCGGGGGGCCGCTCGCCGCCTCCCGCGCCGAAGGGGAGGATTTCGCATCCCGGCGCTTTCTGGGGCGTTTCGCGCTCGGCGGAGGGAGAGGGGGAAGAATTTCGATTTTTAATTACTACCATTAAAAAAATCAAATTTGCAATTCTTTGGGTGGCCTGATGGATTCCCTGATTGACAGCCGGAATTGACACTCTGGGTACCTCTTATCTCGGGCATTTACGGCAATTTCTAATTGCAGGTAGTTTGTGGGGTTTTTTCAGCGCTTTGGCTCGCATGGGAACCGAGCGATTACTTCAAGAGGCCCGGGTTAAGTGCAGGCAGGGAGAGAATTCAATCCACATTCAAATTGCTTCATTAAAGAGACGCAGCTTTTGTTGCAAAGGATTTAAATGGCCACTAGAAAGTTCTTATTTATTGTTTTGAGGCGGTTTATATAGGGTGCCCCGCGCTCTCCCGGCGCATGGAGCCGCAGCCGCCCTCTCCCGCTCTCTCCCGCAAGGTGATGCCGCCGGAGCCGCTGCCCAAAGCGACCGCCCGCTGCCTCGACCCGCACGGCCGCGCCATGGTAAGCGGTGCGGGTTGTGGGGTGCGGGGCCGGGACGCGGCGGGGATCGCGTTGGGGCCGCGGCTGACGGATACCCGCGCGGCTGTGCCCGCAGTCGCAGCCCGACGGGGAGCCGCTGCCCGCAGCCCTGGAGAAGGAGGACGCCCGCTCGGCGCCCAGCACCCCGTCCACGCCGTCCGTCTGCTCCCCGCCGTCCTCCTCCTCTTCCTCCACGCCGTCGGCCGGCAAGAACGTGTGCTCCAGCTGCGGGCTGGAGATCCTCGACCGGTACCTGCTGAAGGTGAGCGCGGGGCGGCGGGGGCGGCGGGGCGGCCGCGGGCGGCCCCGGGTCTCAGCCTCTGTCCGCTCCGCCGCAGGTGAACAACCTCATCTGGCACGTCCGCTGCCTCGAGTGCTCCGTGTGTCGCACCTCGCTGCGGCAGCAGCACAGCTGCTACATCAAGAACAAGGAGATCTTCTGCAAGATGGACTACTTCAGGTAGGAGCCGGGCCGGGGGGTGCTCGGCGTCCCTGGCCGGTGCCTGCGGGAAACGGCCGCAAAGCTGCGGGACCGCAGAGCTGCTGCTCGGGGCGGCGCGGGGCTGCGGGAAGAACGGGGTCGGGGGCGGCCGCGGCCCCGCCCGGGGATCCTTCCCCGCCTCCCGCTGCGGTGCGGGACCGCGGTGCGGGGCATTGTCCTGGACGGTACGTCCCGGCTTTTAGAAGCGTCCCCGGCCGTCTGCGGGGCTGAGTGGTTTCTGAAACCCTTTTTATGCCGGCTAGCGCCAAAAAAAGCCGAAGTGTCGTTGGTGTCATAGCGGTACGGAACCGAAACAGTTCCCGGCCCCGCGGAGCCCTCGGGCGGGTGTGCGGCTGGGCCGGGAACAGCCGGGCAGGGACCCATCCCGGCGTTCGGAGCCGCAGCCCCGCGTTCGGCGTCCCGCAGTCGGGCCGCGGCCCGGTGATCGCCTCTGGGTGATAACCTCACAGCACGCGTTCTCCCAGAAACTGAGGCGCGAGAGGTGGAGGAATCCCGAACTCTTCGCTGGGGCTCCATTCGCCCCACAGCCCTCAGCGCCGGCTCTCCCCGTTCCGGCGCGGTGCGGGAATGTCGGGAAGAAGGGAGAGCCGCGAGCAGGAGATGCTCAGCCCTGCGGGGCTGCGCTGCGGGACGGAGCGGGTGGCGGCCGCGTTGCGAGGGAGTGAACAGCTGAGATCCGCAATGCCTTGTTAAAAATTACTATTTGTTTTTGCTATTGTTGTTATTATTGCTATTGCTGTTCTTATTGTTATTATTATTTACGGTGTGGCTGTCCCGTGCCCGCCCGTCCCGGTGCCGCCGTCGGGTGCGCACCGCCGGCTCCGATGTCCGCTGGTTTCCCCTCCGCACCCACGGACGTTCGGGAAACTGTGAGGTGCCGATTCGCTGCTTCGGAGCGCTTTCAGCGTTTTCCGTTAATTAATAATCGTTTTGATTTCATTAATATTTTGAAAGGACGGACCTTTTCAAAGACGGCTTTAAAGCAGCGAACCGAATCTCGAAATTGTCTTTGGGCGAACGCGAGGAACGAGATCTGCCCCCAGAGAACCGGCTGTGCCGGGAACGGCGGTGCGCAGCTCGGGGCCGGAGCGGAGCGCGGAGGTGGGGGACACTGCGGCCCCAGTGCCAATGGGGGGACTCCGTACCCGCGCCCCGCCTTTGGCTTTAGCACAAAAAGATTTCGGTTTTCTTTTTTGTGTGTGTGTGTGCGTGAAACGATGCGGCGCGGGGCCGGACGGAGCGGGGCCGATCCGCGCTGCCGCCGCCGTCGGTTCCCGGAGCTGGCGGGTCGGGCTCCAGCAGCACCGCGATCGGGAGCCGCATTGCGGAGGTCTCGGGTCGGGGCCGCTGGAGGAGTGGCTGCAGCTTCGGACGAACCCCAGCCGGGTTCCTCTCCAAGCCGGCGCCGATCTTCTCAGGACTGCCCTGCAGATCCCGGGATAGCAGGGGACGCAGTGCTTGGCAAAGCGCAAATCTGACTCTTTAGACTTTTCCTGACGATTATTATTTTGTTTTATTTTTGTTCTTCTTTCTTTTTGCCTGTCTTCCTTTTTATCTTTCTATTGCTGCGTATGAAGCATGTTTTTTAATAGCAGAGCAGGCAGCCCCGCTGCCAGCTCCCGGGGTGGATGCAGCTGTGTGGGGATCGCTGCCCGGTGCCACTGCCGGGGGACAGCACAGGGCCACCAGCGGGCATTGCCCCGTGCCCCCTCCTGCCCCCGGCCCTTCCCTGCACGTGTGAGGCTGTGTAAGTGTTGGCGCTGCGGCAGCTCGACGGCCCCGTGCATTTTTGAGCAAGCGTTGCTGTTTCCTGTGTCTTGTCAAATAATTACATTTGGCATCCAGGGCTCCAGTGCTCTGAGAAGAACCAAATTAAAACTGGAGCTCGTGGAGCTCCATCGGAGGAACACTGTGTTCCCAGGCGATGCGAGGGCTGCTTGCGGCCAAACCCCCACGGCTGCAGAGAGCCGGGTCCCCATGTGGTCCTGGTGTGACCCTGGGATGCTGCACCACGCTGGGCTGCCCAGGGCACAGAGAGCATGCATGGACAGCAGCCCCAGTGTGCATCCCTGTGGGCTGGAACAGCACGGGGCCCGCAGGTGTCTCTGCCATCCCTCTCCTCTGTGCTGCAGGGTGATGCTCCAGCCTGGGCACAGCATGGAGATGGGCTCGCTTTGGTTTTCTGCACTGCTCAGTGTGATCTCAGAGCTGCTGCTGTTGCTGGGGCTGCATTAGAGTCTTCTTATGGAGCTCACCAGGAGGGGATGAGGACGTTTGGGGCCTGGGTGGCCCTCACCTTGACCTTGTGGGCAGCAGTGGGTGCCAGAGCTCGGTGCTGCAGCACCAGGTGCCTTCCTGTGCCCCAGGCACTGCAACCTCCCCAAGGTGGTGGGGTGGGATGACTCCTCCCTGGAAATGCTGGTGCTGCTTTCTGTCTCCCATCACAGAGAGCTGGCAGTGTCTGCTCACCCAGCCCCAAACTCTGCATGGGGCCAGAGTTGGTGGCAGTGCCTGGGCTGGTCTGTGAAGACAAGCTTTGCCATCAAGGATACCGGTTGAGCTGCATCCTGCTGCAGCGTGGCTCTGTCCTTGGCCTCGTTCTTGTCCCCTCACTGCTAGGCAGGCAGCAGGAGCCCCACGGACCACCCCCTTTGCCCTGTGGCTGCCAAGTGCATAGGGCTCACTGGGCTCTCACTGCCCAGCATCAGAAGCAGCTCGGTGCAGTGCAGGGGCTGCAGTCGGTCTCATTTCTGAGCCACCCTCTCCAGTAGCAGCACGGGGCCGTGCCCGTCCCAGCACACTGCATTGCCCCCTCAGAGCAGGGAGTGATGGAAGTGGGGAGAGGCGACTACCACGTGTTATTAGTTCCTCTGAGCCTGCCCCCTCGTCTGAGAGCGTTCAGCAAATACGGCTGTTTATATAGCGCATTGTTCAAAGTAATTCGACTTACAGGAACGATTTCTACTTCTAAATAAAAAATTAATACAGTTCTTTTGTTTGTGCGTTTATATAAACGAGCTGGCACAAAGTCAGTTTACAATGTTCCCATCTGAAGTAAATTAGCGAAGTCTCTCAGCTAAGTCTCTGTATAATTTCAGCTCAGAAACGTCCTCTTTTAGCTGCTTTTTTTTGTTGGTTCAGGTTTTGGGGTTGGTTTTTTTTGTTGTTTTGGTCACTGATGGTCAGGCTGAAACATTTAAATCTTTCTCTTCCTCCCCAGTCGTTCGGTGGTTACCAACTGCAGTGCAGGACGGCCTGGCAGCATCTCCCCAGGCCCATGTGCTGCATGTGGGGCAGTGGGATGGCACAGCTGTGCTCCTGCTGGTTGTGGTGTGCTGCATGTCAGTGTGCCGGGGGTCATGGTGTGCTCGAGGTCGTGGTGTGCTGGGGATTAAGGTGTGCTGGGGGATGCAGTGTGCTGCACGTTGTGCTGCATGTTGCGGTGTGCCGGCACATTATGCCTGGAGCTGCAGTGGCTGTGCCCGTGTTGGCAGCCTCGTGGTATTGCAGCACTCAGTGTGCTCTCCTCAGTGTTCTCAGCCTTTGGTGGAAGGGAATACTTGAGCTTTTGGGGCTGAGGATGGCAGCAGTGCCTGTGGCTTCCAGAGCCAGGATGGTGAGTGCTGTGGGGTCTCACGTGAGCCCTGTGGTGCCGCAGACGTGCTGGGATGTGCGGGACACGCAGTGGCTGAGATCAGGGTTGTGTCAGGGCCAGCATCAGCTCTGCCGTGCTGGAGGAGATGCTCGCCTCTCCCCACTGCTTGCTGCTTGGTGTGTTTATTTATTTTAACAATAATAAAACTCGAATGTGAGCTCCCACCTGCATTAGCGGAGGCTGAGGGTGGCTGTGCCCGGGGAGCTGCCAGCAGCGCGGTGCCGAGGTGCTGAGGTGCAGCCGCCAGTGTGCGGGGATGGGGCGGCATCGGTACCTCCTCATGCCACTGCAGTACTTCCCAGCATAAATAAACCCGAGCACAATCATCATCTTCTCACTGCAAGGAGACCTCCTTGTAGGAGGAAAGAGCAGATGCATACGTCTGTACGTGTTAGGAGAAAACACATGTTTTGATTTATTGCAATAGGGGAAAAACGGCTGTAGCAGAATTTCCATCTGAGTGTCACACTGCCTGTTATCAAAATAAAAAGCCCGTGAACTTGGAGGCTGATTCACTGCACTGCGTGACCTCAGCTCTTGCTCACACAGCTCAGCCCTCGGCTGTGCCCTGTGCTGGAGGTCCCTGCCTGGTAGCAGCTCCGGGGCGGTCTCACTGCCGCCTTTTCTGCTTGTGGGCTTGTGGGGTTCGGGGGGCTCAGAGCCTGCTGCCCACCCTCATGCTGTGTCCTCTCCTCCCACAGCCGCTTTGGTACCAAGTGCGCCCGCTGCGGCCGCCAGATCTACGCCAGTGATTGGGTGCGGCGGGCGCGCGGCAATGCCTACCACCTGGCCTGCTTCGCCTGCTTCTCCTGCAAGAGGCAGCTCTCCACGGGTGAGGAGTTCGGCTTGGTAGAGGAGAAGGTGCTGTGCCGGATCCACTATGACACCATGATAGAGAACCTCAAGCGAGCAGCAGAAAATGGTACGTGGCCACAACGCAGCCCTTGGTCCAGGTACTGCGTGGGGATATCGCTGCCCATGGCAAGGGGCCAGGGCTGTTTCCATGCACAGAGAGCAGGATGGTGCCTGCAGAGCAGCTGCTCCTGTGCTGGGCATGCATGGGTCCTGCGGCAGAGCGTGTGCTGAGGGCATTGCTGAGCACAGCTGTAACCCTGCTTCCATCACACCGCTGTGCCTCACTGTCACGTGTGGCGGGTCAGAAAGCCGTGGGGATTTGGAGGCTGTGAGTCATAAATCTAGAAGGTGGGAAACCTGGCGGGTGGACAAACCCTTCCCATCATTTTCCACCAGCCCTGCCCGCCCAGGGATGTGCTGCAAGTGGCCTTCATGTTCCCAACTGCATCCCACTGCCGCCGGTGCCATGAGGTCATGTGGTGTCATGGCTGCGGGGCAGCGGCTGAGTGGGTGCTCAGAACAAAGTGGCTTTGGAGAGTTTGTGAGGCCGTGCCATATCATGTTATCACTGGGCTGGGCCAGAGCGGAACCTGCCCCACATTCTCAGGCTGTGGCTGGCTGTGCAGTGAGGCGAGGAGCGGGGCTGTAGAGATCCTGCCTGACTCTCTGGTGCTCGGCTGTATTGTAGGGACACTGCCCAGAGAGATACTGTGCAGCTGCAGAGACGCCGAGGGAAGTGTCCAGGGACCCTCTGGCACTGGGAGTGCAGCTCCTGCCTGTGTACCACTCAGTAGTGCTTCACGGGTGTGTGGAGGCCAATGCCACGTCCCAGCCTGTGCAGCATGTGGAAGCAATTAACAACCTGACGTGAAAATAATCAGTGTTTCTGTTTACAGCTTTTGGGTAAGAGGATGGAAACGCTGTGCCCTCTTGGGCTGGGAGGCTGCAGTGGCTGGCTGGTGTGAAGGCACAGGGCATGGAAGGAGAGGCCGTGGGTCTGGGAGGAGTGTGGGGCTGTGGGGCTGCAGCTGTGGCTGTGGCTGGGTCTGTCTGCAGGATCCTGCGGTGCCCTGGTCCTGCCCAAGGGCTGGGGTTTGTGTTGCAGGAGGGGCCATGGTGGTGCCAGGACAGGGGCTGAGTGTCCCCAGGCAGGTGCCCACCTCCCTGTGCCCCTCGGCTGGAGGAGGGGATGGGAAGGCTCTGGGGATTCTGCTGCAGAGTTAAAGGGCCACGCGTTTTTCCCCCTCCAGTAATTACCCAGCAATTTCTCCTGCACATGAGGTTTTACACACAAGAAAAATAAACAGATGTTGCTGAAGTCAGAGTCCCATTCATCATCCTAAAAGAACAAGTCAAACTATATGAGAAAGTCCTTCAACTCCAGCCAAGACAATCACAGCCCTGTCCAGCTTGCAGAGCAAACACCGTGGTGTGCAGGCGCATCCTGGGAGCGGGGCGAGCGCCAGCCCTGTGCATGCACCCTCCCTCATCCATCACTCCTCTGGGCAGTGCATGGGCTTCACTGCAGACCCCAGTGTGGGGTGGGGGCCCTGGCCCTGGCCGTGGCCTCTCCCCCAGTGGCTCCATGGCTGTGTGTGCACAGACAGACTTACCTTAGCACACCTTCCTGCAGAACAGCTGCTGCCCTGGGCAGTGGTACTATGCAGAGTGGTGCCGTAGGGAAGGGGATCTTCTGTTGCTGCCTCAGGGTGCAGGAGGAGGTGAGGGAGATTTGGGGCCAGGGAAAAGAGGAAGGAGCTTGTTGAAATGAGACAGGTAATGGAGGCAATGGGGATGAGGCATGGTGTGGGTTCTGGTGTGCCCAGCAGCAGGCAGGGCTCCTGTGGGCCGCTTGCTGAGGGATGCAACCAAGTGGTGACTATGAGGTGGGGCTGACAGAATGTCGGTACTTTACTGACCTCAAAATCCATCTTCCCACTGCCCTTTCCCCATCCATAATTCCCTACATCTTCACATCTTCCACAACATGGCTGCTTTTCTATACTCAACTTTAAACTCATCAGGGTCAGCATTACCACTTGGTGACGGAGATGCTCAGTGGTCCTGTGTAGCTCCAGGACAGCACTGCTGTGTGCCCTGAGGGATGGTTGAAGCACACGGCTGCTGTTCAGCTCCTTGCACTGACCTCAATGGGCTTCTCTTTCACAGGCAATGGGATCACACTGGAGGGGGCCGTGCCCTCAGAGCAGGACAGCCAGCCAAAGCCAGCCAAAAGGGCCCGCACCTCCTTCACTGCCGAGCAGCTGCAGGTAGCGGGGCTGGGCTGGGGGCAGGAGGGGCTGCAATGTCAGTGGCAACCTGACCCCTCTCCTTGCTGCCCATCAGGTCATGCAGGCACAGTTTGCTCAGGACAACAACCCCGATGCACAAACGCTTCAGAAACTCGCAGACATGACTGGGCTGAGTCGGAGAGTCATTCAGGTGAGGGGTGGCTGTGGGCGAGCATGCAGGATGCAGTGTGTGGGATGCAGAGTGTGGGATGCAGAGTGTGGGATGCATTGTGTGGGATGCAGAGTGTGGGATGCATTGTGTGGGATGCAGAGTGTGGGATGCATTGTGTGGGATGCAGAGTGTGGGATGCAAAGTGTGGGATGCAGTGTGTGGGATGCAGTGTGTGGGATGCAGTGTGTGGGATGCAGTGTGAGATGCAGTGTGAGATGCAGTGTGTGGGATGCAGCGTGTGGGATGCAGAGTGTGGGACACAGTGTGGGATGCAGCGTGTGGGATGCAGTGTGGGACACAGTGTGGGATGCAGGGTATGGGATACAGGTGTGGGATATGGGGATGAAGGCAAAGTGTGGGCACCATCCAGAGTTATTTTACCAAAGACACATTTAAGTTTCTAACATGTAAAAACCTGGCTCAGGCCTCAGTTATTGAGACTCTTCATTCAGCAAGGGATCAAGTAGCCCACGTGCAGGGCGACTCTTTATGGGCTGTTTTGTGAAGGTGCTTTGAGCAGGAAGCGATTTGTCAAATGCTTGTGGCTGTTTCCTTGCTGTGGCCGTTGCGTGGCCTCGGGGCACTGCTCCGTGCTGTGACTCGTGGAAGGATTTCACTCCCAGTTTTCCTTCAGAAATTAAAACATAAGAAAGAAAACACCGCACTAGCATGGAAAAACCTCCACTCGTGTTTTAGTTCTAGGGTGTAATCTCCCAAGCATTGCTTTAATTAAGACACAGTTGTGGCTGCCGGTGGGACGGAGCAGGGCTGTCTCCTGCAGCACCAGCATTTCTCAGCTGTAATGAAACGCTGTGGGACCAGCGGATGCTGTCGTGGTATTTGTGTGGGCATTTCCACACACGGTTCCTTTTGAGACTCTGCAGAGGCGGCTGTGGTGGGACTGTGTGTGAGAGGTGATGGGTCCTGTGGGAGGTGATGTGTCCCTGTGATGAGCACAGCTCAGCCCGCTGCCCTCCTCGCTCAGTGTTTGCTGCTTTCGTTGCAGGTTTGGTTCCAAAACTGCCGAGCCCGCCATAAAAAACACACTCCCCAGCACACGGTGCCGCCCTCGGGGCCCCCCCCGCCCCGCATCCCCTCCTCCCTCACTGAGGACATCCACTACTCGCCCTTCAGCAGCCCGGAGAGGGCCCGCATGGTGACGCTGCATGGATACATTGAGAGTGAGTGTGGGGCCGAGGGTGGGGGGTGCAGCTTGGCCCCACAAAGCTCCTCTCCTTGGTGTTACCACCTTTCTGGGCTCTGCTGTGGCAAGCAGCCCGCTCACAGGCCGGGTGTTTCACACCTGCAGGCCATGACAGGCAGGGGGGTTGGAACTACATGATCCTTGAGGTCCCTTCCAACCCGGGTCATTCTGTGATTCTGTATGACGGACCGCCTGCAAGGGGTGTCACAGCAGAAGGGTGAGCAGGAAGGAGCACCTGGGCTCTGTGAGCCCACAGAGCTTCTCCTTGCCCTCACATCCCCCCAAGTGGAACAGGGCCCTGGTGAGCCCCAGCCTGGCGGTGTCCCCTCGGAGTGCCCCTGGTCAGGCCGCACTGTGGGGCTGGCTGTGGGCACGGGGCTGAGGCCTTTCTCCTTCTCCTTCACAGGTCAGGTACAGTGTGGACAAGTGCACTGTAGACTTCCCTACACGGCTCCACCAGTGCACCTCAAAGCAGACATGGAAGGACCGCTATCAAATAGGGGTGAGAAGGTAATTCTGGTCCTCGCTGCCGGTTTGGGGCCGGCATCCTCCTGTAGCAATCGTTTTTGTGTAATGTCAGTGCCATCGCCTGCTCCTGTCAGCAGCACTCTGTGATCTGGCAGCCGCCGTCTCTTGGCTGTGTTTCCTTCATTTTGATGGCCTTAGAATGACTGTTGGTAAATGGCAACAGTGTGTTCTGCACTGAATGCCCCGTGGTGTTGTGCTGTGCTGGGATGCTCTGGGGTCTTGTAACCTCCTGCTTGAGCTCCTCTATGCCCAGTTCTCCCTTTCCCCAGCTCTGCCACCTCGCTGCCAGCGCTCGGTCTGCACAGCTTTCCATGAGTTAACAGGAAAGGTTCATTTCTTGGGAATTCCAGAATTGCTCAAAAAATAACAACTGGCTGTTACCGTATCATGAATCGGAATGTTATTTCACAACGTCTGGCTAAGAAACAATATTGCATATTGATATTTCGCTGTTGAGTCCCTCAGCAACTGTCCATTCTAACATAGTGCTCATGTGGGGGTAAGGCTTCTGAACTGGCGTATACATGCTTGAGATCCCAATTTAAGGGGTTTCATTTTGAGGAAATGCTGAGCTTTTGGCAGCTCTAACTCATTTTAGCTTTCATCTTTTAGAAGTTCTCAGCATCACTTTCTCTATTCAGCGCAGCAACCAAAGATTATTGAGCTCTGTTTTGACAAGCAGAGGCAGGGGCACAGCAAGGTTACTGCTTGGTCAAAGTGCTCTCATTTTATCATGACTTTATCACCACAGAAACCGGGGAGTTTTCAGAAATGTCTAGTTCTGATGCTGTCATTCAAAGAAACTCCACAGCAGCAGCTAGCTCCTGTGTCTTAAATGCTATTGCTTGCTTGCAGATGTTGCAGGACTGGGTTCTCAGGGCACAGAGCTGCCTTCCAAATTCCTTTTCCAAACAATTCCTTCCATGGTAAATTCCAGAAACCTGCGTTCCCTGCAGGCTCTGTTCTAGGAGCAGGACTGGGGACAAAAGTGGCTCAGAAAGAGCTCGTCCCCCAGGAATGGTGGCTGCCCTGCTTCAGCTGGATGCGTCCTGCCTGGCTGCCTCCTGAGATCCCATTTCTGCTATGAGGGCCACTTGTCTCTGGAAGCAGCTAACGCCCGGTTCTTGTTTCTCCCCCAGGTCATCCTCTTTCAGTACTGACTCCACAAGCTCCTCCTCGCCTGCCCATGGCTCTCCCAGCACCACTGCCCCTCAGTCACTGAAACGCAGTGTCCAGCCCAAGGCAACTGTTCTCAGTCATGCAGGAGAAACTCAGATTCGGCATTCTTGGTTATTCCCATTGACCAGCATCTAACATCCACTCTTATTTCTCCAGCAACACTCTGTGTATGTGTGTGTCGAGTGCAGAGTTGCATTTTTCACTTGTTTCTTGTGGACTTGTAGAATGACAGTGAGTCTCTCCAAGACAATGCCAGACACAGCCCAAACGAGTGACTCTGCTGTGCTTACAAACCTTGCTCCCCAGCTGTGGGAATACGAACACATCAGTACACGCTGAGTCACGGGGGGTTGGATGATCACCCACGAATATAAAGCAAGGAGGAATTTACGTGGTTTGGCCTGATTCTCTTTTTGCACCAGTGAAGCACTGTTGGTTCCCGGACATCCCTCCTTATTTACACTTGCATGTGTGAGACTTGAAATGGGCTCTGGCTCAGCAACTCAGTGTACACGGAGGACTCCTGAGCCAAAGTCACAGGTAGCTGTGACTCCACTACGTGGAAAACACGATGCCAGCTGGAAATAGGCAGTTTTTCTTCCTCCTCAAAGTGCTTTAGAATCACATGTCCTTTGATCACTCTGTAAGGTAAGTAAATCTTAGTGTTCCCCCGTTTTATAGGAGGGGATATGGAGATGTCCTGAACCGAAAGGAGTGGTAGGGTTGGTCGGTGGCAGAGCCAGGCTTGGCACTCTGAAGGTTTTAATTGCTGACTTATTCTCAGAGCACCGACTGTCTCTCTCCTCTCACAGCCATTTGCCAAATCTTTTTATTATTATTATTCTCATTCTTTATTAACAAGCTACTTTATTTCCTTTGAGTCGTGTTGGATGATGAATGGGTGATTTGGGAATGTACCTACACCAAACTCTTAGATGCTCTGTACACTGGGACGAAGAAATCCTTAAGGGAAGCTCACCAGTAGATGTGTAGAAATGACTTGCTCTGGCGCTGACCCCAGGAGAGGGGCCCAGCACCGGGCTCAGTTAGTGAGAAAAGCAGGGAGGGACCGGGGAGCAGCCAGGGAAGTGCTGCCAGCAGTGAGGCCGGCAGGCAGTGAGGCGATGCGTGTTCCTCCATCTGGCAGTGCCTCCTCAGAGCATGGCAGCCGCTCCTGCCAGGTCCCTGGATGGAGGCACGATCCTGACCGGTTGTGCACGGAGGAGCAGGCGTGTGGGGCTCACCCCTGGGGCAATCTCATGGCAACAACAAAGGAAGTACTCGGCCGTCTGGCCGCAGATCAGGAAAAAAGCTCTGAAATGATACTTCATTGATGGTAATAACAAAAAGTAAACAGCTAGCGTTTGCCAGCCCTTCTCAGCTTGCAGTGAGCCAAGAGCAGGTCGCTAACAAAGCCCCTCTCCATGGGAGCACATAGGTCTGTCTTGCTGCTAACTTTCAGGAGGCAGCATTTCCGAGAATGTGAAAGCCTGTGATGAGCCACAGTCAGTGCATAACGTGACTGAGCTGTGCCTGAGGAGCAGGAGACAGGAATCTACCAGTTATGTAACTTGTTTTTAATTCAAGCTGCAGATACTCTTGTTTTTCTCTCTGGAGATCCATCTCCAGCATCAGCCTCGCGTGGCGAGCTGGTGGCACAGGCATGGTGCTCTCAGCAGCCACACTGTGTCTGCTGGGTGAGCACCAAGGTCTCCTGGTTGGAGAAATAGCTGAACAGCAGCACACATTGATATCCTGAAACAAATACATACACACCCCTCTGTGTGTGTGTGTGTAAAAGAGTCTGCTGTAGTATTTGGACAGCTAGGCCAGTGTTCTAATTGCAGCCAGCAGCTAGCAGCTCTGTCCTCAGTCTGAAATAACATTTGGAAGGAGGGAGGAAATTAGGTCCGTAAAGTGTCATTGTCACCATCTGACACGTGAATATCCACTCCCAATGAGTGCCCAAACACAGCCCTGAATATGGCCTGGCAGGAGGCACTGCTCCCCAGCATCTCCTTGTGCAGGAGCAGCGTTTGTGTCCCTTCTGCCTGTCCATAGGGATAAGCGCAGGCCCAGCACACCTCCATGGGCTGTGAGCAGAGCTCTCTGCTTCCTGCAGCTGTGAGGCTGCATATCACTGTGTGTGCACAGCACGGCCGGGAGAGCTGCTGGTTCAGGGGTCACCGAGGCCCCACTCCTCCTCCATTTGAGCTCACGCGTTCGAGTGATTGTTTGGTTGTGGAATTAGTGCTGTAAGCGAATGGGTAGCTATCCACGAATGGGTAGCTATCCAACGTGAGGCTGAAGGAAAGACCTCAGACTGTGACCTGACCTGACAGCCCGCAGTACTTGAGATTCCCACAACTGTTTTGTTGAGGGAGAAAGCAGTCTCTTGTATTTATCTTCTGTCTCAGCAGTGCCATGAAAGGGAGGCTGTTAAATACGTATCCACTAACTATCAGCTGAGTCGCTGATTGCAAACCGCTCGTGAATCACGCTGTACATCCGAGTTCCGTGATGGGCACCGCTGTCGGGAGCGGCTGTGGTGCGTGGGCTGGGGCGGGCAGACACAGCAGGGCACATGGGGAGCATCACTGCGCAGTGCGGGCCGAGGGCAGCTTCCCCCAGGTAGCCAGGAGCAGCTTTGCTAATTCAGAAATCAGGCTCTGTTTATATTAAACCCAAAATGTTTGCAAAAACTGGAAGCAATTCAGCTTGTGCAGTTTTAGAGCTAATTATGTGTATGGAAAATACTCAACTGTACCAAGAATGTAAGAAATCCTCTAATTTATTCAATACATTGTTTCACGATCTATTTCACGCTGACTGTTGCCACTGAACCAAACCTTATCTCAGGTCATTTGCATTCATCTCCTGTCTGTAGATTAAAAGCAAAAAAATAAAGTAAAATCATTCTCATTTTCTTAGTTTATTCAGTAATTGCCAAATGGGTTCTGGTGCAGCAACGTAGACTCCACGTAATAAACTCCTGCCGTTGCTATTTCCAAAAACTTTTGCAGACAAAAACCCAGTGAAGACAGGCAGCGAAAGGCTTTTCACTTGAGGTGAATAAGGTAACTAAATACGGCGAGGGTCTGAAAGAGGAACGGTTTACAAGATTATTACCAATGCTTTTTTATTTTGGCTCATGCTGGTTTACCCCAGTGCCCAGCGAAAGGTGCTTACACATCTCACTGGTTGGACGGGGAGCGGGACTCGATCCTGCACTGCTATCAGTGACACATCTGTAGGATGCCAACTATAGACACATCGGTTTTGTTTCATCAGCCAATCATTTTGTTGTAGCATGTTGCAGTTATGCATGTCTTGGCTACAATGGTTAAAAAATTCTCTGAACGAGTGGACAGTCAAGACTAATATTTATTTTAAAAATTAAAACTAAATTGTAAGCACTTTTTTGTAAAACCAATGTCTGTTTTGTTACATACTTTTAATGTTGTGCTTTGTAAATGTCTTATTTGTGTAATAAATAAAGTTAATGCAAGTAGAAGTGCTGGCACTTACATCCAGAAAATGATGTAATTCCATTTTATTTTATTTTTTAAATACTTTCTGGCTTACTAATCAAGCAGCAACCCACCCAGTTCTCCTCTTTTATTATTTTGTTAAACTCCGGCTTCAGGAGAGTTCAACAAATGTTCGTAGTAAATGGATATAATTTCCTAGTTAGCAAACCAGTCATTAAAGAATACCTCTGGTGTACATTATTACAATGATCAATCAATATCAAAGTACTGAGCAAAAAAGGGAGGAAAGGAATTCACCAGGACAGCTAACTAAAATCTGGGAAAATAATGTTGATTAAGATGGATTTGAATGGCTTCAACACTGAATCTGAGGCACTCTTTTTAACAAATTGTTTTCAGGCTTAATAACGTGTGTATGTACTACAGCACACACCTCTCAGGAATATTGCTGTGAGAGCAGTCTGCTCTCTTTCATGGCTTTTTTTCTCAGCATGACTGATTAAGTGATTATTTCCATTTTTGTTTACGCTGACAAAGATGAACAAAAGATTATATTCTTGTAGAGGGAAAGGGTGATGTAAGACCCAGTGACAAATGAGACTCATTGTCAATCAGATCACCTACTTTGGAACATCACTGCAAAACCAGTTTTCATGGGCCAGGTTTCTGCCCCGGTGCTCTGTCCTCCGCTTTGCGGCAGGTCCGGATGATCCACTCATGCTCCTCATCGTCTGAAAGGGAAAGAAAGAGATCGCCAAAGGTCACCGTTTCACGTCCGCTCTTTGAATTAACCGGGTCCTGCTCAAACAAACGGTTTTTCCTTTGAGAACAAACCCCACTCTGAGCCACTGGCATCTCTCGGATCTCTGTTCCTTAAAAAGGTTGTGTGCTGCTGTGTTGGAATTAGTCAGTGCAGGAGATATGGGCTCTGCAGTGATGATTCCGATTACTCAGCTGTTTGATGAGGTTAACTTGGGTGGAGCTGAGATTTACACATACGTATGTGTATATATATTGATTTTTTTATGGCCACGTGCAGGAATGATGTTGAAAGGATCAGAAATGAAGATACACATTTTTTTTGAATACTCCATCCGCACTGCTTGTCACTTTATGAGAAGTGAAGGTAAAGAAAAAGCAACAGTCAAAGCCCAGGTTCTTCTCTTCCAGTTGTTCTGACGGTGCTGTTTTTGAAGTGTGCGTTGTGATGGGTGTCACTAAGCTGACGTAGTGCTGAGACATCTTAGACCATCTCGTGTTCCTTGTTAGGATTTATGTCTGCCATATTCTCAGAGCATAATAGTGTGGAAAGACGATGTAGGAGAAAACAGCTGTCCTGCAAAGGTTGAATAGAAATGTTGTGTGTGACTATGAGCAAATAACTTGGCAAATGTAAGCTGTGGTGTCTTAATTCCAGGGACTTCAACAGTTTTGTCTCCAGAAACTGTCCTACAGCATTTTCTCGTGTTTGTTTAGGGGAAAGCAGATCTGTGCAGTAGACCAGGAAGCCTTGGAAAAAGGAAAATACAATAGCTGTATTTACTTTTATATAAAATAAATACATTAGAGCTGCTGCTTGCATTTACCACTGTCTTAATGAACTCTCATGGTGATGTTTGCTTCTCACCTCAGTGCTGAGGGTTTTATGACAGCTTTTATTGCCTAAAAGCAGAGATGGCTCCTAGGTAGGAACAGAGGAGCCGTGGTGCCGGGGCTGAGAACATCTCTTGGTGTAGCACAGGATCCCACCTCCTCCACAGCTGAGAGCCCTGCTTGGCAAGGGCACAACAGATCAAGGATGAAGCCTTTTCCTTGGAGGGACTCAAATTATCATGGAATCCTTTGACAGGAGACTTGTACCTTTGGGTTAAAGTGATGCGGTAGCATTTGAGATGTAAAAGGAGTGAGCTGTGCTAATCTAAGACGTGAACAGAAGGGTGTGTGGCAAATTAGGTTTGTGTACAAGAGTCTTCCAGCACGTAGCTAAATCTTACTGATTGTTCTAGTGGGTTTTCAATGGTCAGCTCTGCTCCTTTCCTTTTTCTTCCCTTCCCCTTTTCCCTTTCCTTTCCACGCTGCTCTCCCTCCTTTTCTCCCATCTGTTCACGTGAACTGAGTGCAGGTTTCACGTCTCACAAGGTGCTGCTCCCAGGCGTTCTGATCAAAGCAGGCTGAAGTAAAGCATGTGCCAAAGCATTCACCCCTTGTCTGAAGGGCAGCACTCCCCCTACAACCCCGCTCAGGAAGGCCTGTGGATCTTGGGATGTTTCCCCAAGCGTTTTCCCTGCACTCTGCTCCTTGCACAGCGGCTGCTCTCTGATGAAGGGCTGCTGCTGCTGACTGACCCTATTAATGGCATATTTCTTACTCAGACATCAATTAGGAGAAAATAAATCCTGGAAAAATATGCTAAAAGGAAAATTAAAAAGATGAGCTCTGAACATTACTCGCAGAACACACAATCCTGACACGGGCAGAGCTTCCATTGCGGGCTGCAGCAGGAATGCAAATGTGGTCCTCCAGCTTTCTTAAAAACAACATCAAAGCCGTAATCAACGTGCTGGCTTTTGTTCTATGCACTAGGTGTTCCAGCTCTGTAATGAGGCGATCACGTGAGCCCAGGCTATGACAGACATTGTCCAGTGCGGGTAGCTGCGGTTTTAGCTGGGATCTCCCTGACTAAAAAAAATACTTTGTCTGAGCTTGCGGTAATGGCATCGAAATGAAACTTTGTCTATTTCTTTCATGTGGAGGAATAAACAAACCTTAAACATGCTACACATCACCACTGTCTAGCTCATATTTGGGTAGTGATGTAAGTGGTTCGCTTGAGTACTAGAAATAATCAGCCCACCTTCCTAGTGAGAAATCTGTTGTGGTCACGTAACAGCGTTGAGGCTACAGGCGCTGAGAAAGGCAGATGCTACACCTGGCTTTGTGTTCCCAGCACAGCCTTGGTTTGCCTGGTTTCGTTCCGCGCTGTTTTCATTACACAGGCAGACTGTGCTGTGCCTTCAGACTCCCCAGCCTTGCAGTGTTTATGCAGTGATCAGATCCCACGCAAATTAAAATAATCAGCTGCAAAAACTGAATGAGCTGTATGGATTTCAACCTTCTATATGAAAATGAATAATAGGTACAATGAGTTAATGCTAAAAAAAAATAATTCTAAAGCAAATCCTTGCACTGCCATCCAACCCAAGAGTGCTGTGTGACTGCTCCTTGGTGTAGGTAAGGGGAAAGGAAAGCACGGATCCAGCACAGCTAGAACCACAAAAGCAGACATCAGAATGGCTCTGGGGCCAGCTATGGGAGAAGAGGCAGAAAAATATTAGAATGTAAAGAGTTAAGCTATGGTAAAACATACTTTTGCTACACTAAAGAAGACTGGTTGATAATTACTGTAGTTTTAGGGCTATTTGAATCAGTGCAGCTGCAACCTCTTCAGTAGTAACCCCTGAAACAAGACAAACTGGGTTTATTGTACTGAACAAGTCTTAAAGCTCCTCCCTGATTGTTAGTAATTGGCAGCAATGGACTTAACAGCCTCTTGACTACCCTTTTTACACTCTACCTGACTGTGCAGCTAACAATTTAAATCACAGATGCCGATCCTTCTTTGTGGCAGCTGCTTGTTAACTACACGTTCCTCTTTTTCTGTCACTGGCTGCTTCCATAACCCTGCAACACCAGGGTTAGATTGGAGAATCACATTTCATCAATATTTAAAATGGAATTAAACCTTGAAGTTTGATTAATGCTACCAGATAGTGAGTTGTAATTACTATTTTGCAAATTGCAATTGTTTGAATATGTTAATATGATTGTCTAAGCACATCTTCACCTTCAGAAATAATTTTCCCTTTAAAAAAGATATGAAAAAAATACAAACTCTTTAATCAGTGGTAAATTATCACCCTGTGCACAATTAGGTGGCACGGGGGTTCTTCATGTTGTGTGCTGAATTTCACGTCAGCATATTTATCTTTACAAGTTTATCTTTTTCTTTCAGATTTTCCTCAGTAAAATATACATTCGGGGAACACACTTTGCTGAAACAGGACTGATGTTTAAATTAGAACGTAAAGAAGAAAGGTTTGGCTGAAAAGGTTGCAGTAATCTGTTGTATCTCCGTTCAGTTGGTAAACATCAACAAGTTATGTACTCTGAAGTCAGTGAAATATAATGACTGTTATCACAGCATTGAATTGCAATCTGGAAGCAAAGAGAGATAAAGCTAGCTGTTAACGGGTGAGCTGCTAGAATACATGTAACTATTGACTGAATATCATGAATTATTTCCTTATGTCTTAATTAAAACCAAGGTCACTTTTCTACAACCCACAACATAGATTTTGAATACTGTAGGCCGGATCCTCAACCAGACCAACCTGAGACTGCTCCTTTTTAATTTAAGTAATTAATTCAAGCTGTTTTCATTAAGCAGACTCACAGCATATGGAGCCAATCCTGGCAGCCACCTGCATGACCAATCCCCAGAGCAGTGTCTGTCCCCATTGCAATATTGACTGGGGTGTAAGGCATAGGGATCTGCTGAGATTGATGTGCCTGTGCATCAGTTGTGATGGAGCACTTTTACATAACTAAGACCCAGCTGAGCCTGATGGTCCTACTTTGCTTCTGTAAGTAGCACCTCTTGTATTAGTCCTTGTTAACAATTATTGCTCTGCAGGTCTCTTCCTTGTTTTGAATGAATTTAGGGGAAGGTCCACATGATGGTAAATTCTGTCAAACATGCTGTAAGATGCATTTTGTGGTGAGCTCAATCAGTGGATGTGATTGAACCATTTACCTAATTTTCCATGTTCAGTCTAAAAGTAGCGTACAGGGGCAGGAGTGACTTTCCCAACTACACACTCCATGTTTCTCTCAGAATTGAGATTAGAAAAGGCTGAAAAGTCGAGGCTTGTTTCAGGGTGCTTCTAAGGGATGACTTGAAATTACACTGTAATTTAGGTGTATTTAACCTTCCTGTATTAAGTGTATATTGCAAAGTTTAGAATGATTTGCTTCCAGCTATTGCTTTTCTGTGTTGTTTATGGAAACTTCAGCTGTGAGAGATGTCTGGAGGCTCTGTAAGCCATGCTGTGTGGCTGCCAGCAAACAGCAGTGTTGTCTTGTAGGCTTCAGGATTTGCTCTCTAACTTGTGCTTTCTCAGGAAACCACCTGGAGGTACACGGAACGATGCAGCACATTGACATGGGGATTGTGGTGGCTTACACAGGGAAAGAGCTACACTGTCCAGCTCAAAAACCTTTCATACCTTTGTCCTGACTCTGCGTTATGTATTCATGCTGCACTATGCAGCTGCACATGGCTCTGGTGTCTTAAAGGCTCCGTCTACACCAGAGGCTTGATGTGTGCCAAAATTCAGACCCTTGGTTCCCACCTCTGCACATCAGAGGGCTGGGACCAGGCGTGAATGTGCATCTTCTCTTTGCTTGCTCTTGCTGCCATTAGAAGCTATAAGAGCCAGCAGCTGTGCCCCACTGTGTCCCTCCATCAGGGGTCTCACACTCCAGCACACCCCAGAGCACATGCCTGCTGCTGTGAGACACAGCCAGGTGTCCGAGCAGCTTCCTGTGAGCAGGGTTTATCAGAGCACGTGTTTACAACAGGCCATCCTTGAACTAGAGCTGAGTTTCCTCTCTGTTTGTAGAGAGCCAAGCACACACAGATCATTGTAAACAACAATATCAGTTAATTCTTTCGCATGCCTGACTCCTCCCGTCACCCGCAGTGCAGTTTATCATGTTCTTCCACTGCACAATCACAGTCATATGTGATAGCATCTCGGCCATGGATTCGGCCTGGCACACCCCTTTCATTTCCACTGCCCCTCTGGGTCCCTAGCAATGCTTTCCTTACTGTGCCTGACCTCACCAACATCAAGGCTGGCAAGAAAATGAAAACATGTTTTCAATTAACCTTTGCTTCCACCCACAAATTCTCACCCTTCCATTTACATTTAATTACTGTAATTCCAAAGTGGCCCACAAATGAACTTTCCATCTCTTGTAAAACTTGTTTGCACATGAGCGGTATAGCTGGATGTAAGTGCCTATAGGACTTGTGAATAACCTGTCTAATGGGTTCACAATGGGATGGCTCGCACACAAATAAAGTTGTTTTTCTTGGCATGCCACTGTTTGGAACTGAAACTTCACAGTTTCCAAAATGATAAGCATTTTAAGACCAGCAAACCACAAGGAACGGCACATCTGAAGAACTACAGCTACTGAAATTGCTGTAGTAACTTGTGTCATGGTGCCACCATTAGTAGTATCATTGCCGGTTGTAGTATGAACTAACATGATTTAGATCTAATCTATAGATATGTTTTATATTGAAACACTTAAGCCAAGTCTAGTATAAAAATATTGTCTTGGTTTAATGGATGAGTGGCCTCCAACTACATCCATCACCTGAACAGACTTTGATGCTGAGAAAGATGTAATAAATATGCATTCTGCAGTGGCATTCAAACGATCTCTGACTGCTAACGTTTGAGTCCCTAAGCAACTTACTTATTGAGCACGGAGCATTACTTAGGCCTGCATCTCTCACATCAGGACTAAAGCTACTTATGTAAAAATAAGAATAGGTAGACAAGACACTTGGAGATCCACGTTAGAGAGCTGCAGCAATGTTTCTAACCTTCCTCTTAGCATAATATTTTTCAAGTCTTCTGAGTATCACAGAAGTAATGAGCCAGGAAAATGTACTATGTACTAGAAAATGGAGGATTTATACCAACGTGAGCAGAAAAACTGCCCTGGGACCAGCTGCAAGGGGAAAAGGTATACAGGAGATGGAGGAGACAAGAGCAAAGGTGAATTTGTATGGACTTGTGTGGAGCCTTGTGGGTAAAGAAAGCAAAGCTGAGTTTTGTGGCAGAAAGACAAAATACTTTTTGCAAAGGTATTTTGGAGGAATTTGAATAAAAGAGGCCAGAAAGAGGAGCCAGCAGCAGTCAGGGGAGAATGCAGAAGGGCTGTGAGCTTTGGTTGTTGCAAGAAAAGCAAAGGGCTTCTCATATTCATAACCTCTATGGCTGTAAATGGAGAGTAGCGTGGGCTCTCTATTTCACAAACTCCTTTTTTCAGAAATAAGTTTCTCAGCCAAAGCAGAGGAAAAAGATCAATGGATTGCAATAAGTGCCATTTAACATAAAAATGCATCAAATTTACAGTTCAGTTAACTTATCAAACATTAAAAAAAAAAAAATCGGCAAATAATGGACGTCATTTGTTTTGTTCAGAGCTCGGAGGTAGAGACCAAATTCTCTAAGTTAATTTCTGCAAAAGCTGTTTTTTGTGTGTTTTTTGTCTTTTTTTTTCTTTTTTTTTTTTTTTCTTTTTTTTTTTTTTTCAAACAGGTCTGGATCCTATTCGTTGTAGAATATACTGATTACCAACTATTTTTAAGAGCTTTACACAAACATTATTTCTTTTGTTGTGTGAAATGCAGAATCAGCCATCTGGCAAATGCCCCAGAGCTAAAATCTTTTACATGACATATAATTCAAAATGATTAAATATACAACAGAAAATAGCTATAGCATTGCACTTAAAATAGCATGAACTTTTACTGCCGATCAAAACTGATTTCTTTAGCTTAACAAGTATCCAAAGAACAATTATTTGAAGAGCTTTTAAGAGTTTCAATATGTAGGAACTAAACCTCATCTAAATTCAGTGTCTTAAGTCAAATAAAAAAGAAACAAATGTACAAAAGATTAAATGGTCCTGTGTTGTAAGTAGACATTTAAATCGATGGGAAGCTAAATTCATTCGAACAAAAATACTGTATCCCGTGTATGTGTGTTGCTGGGGCTTTCCTCTCCTCAGCAATAAGGGCATCTGCCAGAACAGCTCCTACATTCTTAGGCAATGACTGGGGACTAGCTTGGAATCAGAGCACTCATCCGCTCCTTCCGTCATCAGAATGGGTGATTTCAAAGAAAAACAGGGAAGAAAGATCAATGCATGATCCCCAACTGCAGTCTTTCCTTATTTTTTAGGTTTTTTTTAGTTTTTCCCCTACTCCACACTCAACTCTATGTTAAACTTGCCGTCTTTTCTCCAGAAATACTCCAGGCCTAAAACACTGCCAGGTCCTCACCCTACGCCCAGTTCTCCAGTAGTTGATGAGAAAGAGCATGCACACATCTGTGTGTATTTGGGATGCATGAGGGTAGGTACAGAAATATTACCCTGTGTAATTATGGAGTTGTTATGGCTGCTTCACATTTTTCACACAAGTTCAAGTCTCCATTTCTCAGGCAGCACCTGGTACAAATCGCATCAGAGATGTCAGTCAAAGAAGCCTACATGTAGTTCATTTATCTCATGGGTTTGCATACTGGGATCATCCTGATATGGATGAATAAATCTCTGCTGACTTTCAAAAACAACCTGCTTTTTAATCCTTTCAGACCAAACTTGAGAACCTTCATCCCACATTAATGATATGAGGTAACTCTAAGTCCATGATTACTAAGGCTTAGAATTAAAAGGTGTTCTCAAACATGCCTGTGGAGTTGGGTCAGCCTCAAAACCAAGGAAAACTGGATGGTCTAAAACCAGCCTTGTTAAAACTAGAATAAAATAATATTCTTGAGTCTTGATCTTTTCAGCTTCTAATGATTCCTTAAGCAGCAGGTCTTTTCCTGCTGCTTTCTATGAGACTTTCAGGCTAGTTGAAATCCTAGGCTGATTGCTGGCTGGCTTGGGACTGCAGCAGCACCGAAACCTCTTCTCTTAATGGGCACTTGCCTTGGCTTTCCAGGCCTAATCCTGCTCTTAGTAACATGCATGTTAGTTCAGTTACCTGACTGAGTTACAGCATAAAAGGCAGGCTTTGTGTCTTCCTGTTCTTGATCTCATATGAAGAGAGGCACGTATTTCAGGTAATACTGACTGCAGTGCAGAAAGCACTGCACACCACCCTACACACCGTACTTGTACTAATTTAACCTGGAAATGGAACACAAAAGTAGAAGCACAAATTTTCTTATATTGCAAAGAGCAAAAGTGTGTTTCATACTATTTAACCCAGCATCAGGAGAGCTGCAGGAGAAACAGGGCAATTTTCATCAGAAGTATCTTTGCTTTTCATCAGAAGAGAGGCGACCTGAGCAATCTCCTATCGTGCTTTCCTCAGGAGAATAAGATTTCTATTTCTGACAGTATTTTCTGTTTGAAAATGATGGGCCTCTCCAATATTCGGGGGTCCTAAAACTTGAATCATTTATCTTCTTTTACCAACCTGCTTTGCATTAAACATAACATCATGTATTTCCTACTTTTCCCTGAAAAACTGGGAAATCCTCCCATCTTGCTGTTGACCAACCTCTCTTACAAAGGTGCCAGGAGAGCAATTTCTGAGAGAAACAAAAAAGAAAGAATACTCGGACTGAAACAGGAGTCCAGCCCCAGTGCCTATTCAAAATAAACAGCGTATCTCCTTACAGACCAGTGTTATTATTCTTATTTATGTGTCCAATTTTGTGTACTTCGCAATACTAGAAAAAAAAATATTGAAGAGCATATGAAGAATGAAGAGAAATTTGAGCATCCCCAAGGAAACAGAGGTTTGGGGATGGAGTAATAACTGCAAGGCTGCAATGAGAATTTGGAAAACTTTGCTAGAGAAAAAGTATAACAAAACTGTTGCTGTCATTTCATTCTCTTGGCCTGATTATATCTTCATGATGGGCCTTTGCTCTGCTTTAAGAGCTCTTTAAGTAAATGAGGATCAGACCTCCGTGCTAGTGAAATGCAAAGCTTGCCAAATTTAATAGGAGTCTCTGCGGTACTCTACGAACACTCATCTTGACAAAGAAGTGGTGGAAGCAAACTCAGTAATTGTAAATGGAGGCTATTTTTTTTCTTTTCCAGTCTTTTGGAATGAGAGCTGGACGCTGCCAGTTTGGCAGGAAAGTCAGTGCCAAGGCAGTATGCTTCCTTGCTCTGTTTCCCAAATGGCCGAGAAACAATCAGAAACTGCTTCATAATAGGGCCAGGGTGAAAGGTGAGAACTGGAGTATTCTTTCTGCCTGCTGCCAGACCTGAGGAAGATAGCGTCGTTTTGGTAAACCTGTCAAGCTGTTGTAAGAACTTCCTGAATGCTTCCTACCATCTGCTTTTGATGCTTTCAAGACTTGGCTGGAAGCCTGGAGGTTTTCCTGCTCCTTCCTGCCCAACCTATAATGGAGTAATTCTGGATCTGTTCCCTGTCATTCCAGCCTCTTCCTCAGTTTCTTCTGCTTACAGCTGGGCTTTTTTCATTTTTATTTTATTTTTTTTTAAACTGCAGTGGCCTTGTGCCCTGAATCATCTCTCCTGGGGCAGAAAGAGTTTCTCTGATGTTGAACAAGTGCTGGGTTTTTCAATTGTGTTCGTGTTCTTAAGAGGAAGGGTCTGGCCTGCATGACACATTCCTCCTTCACACTCACATCAACAAGATTAACTCTGTGTCCCGGGTTGGCGGGGGAATGGTCACACAAAGCACATCTCCAGCAACGCTGTCAGACCGCATGCTGCGCCGCTCTGGGTAGAGAATATTGATTGATATAATTTGTAGGGTTTGAGATAATTGTCATCAAGGACAATGAGTTCAAAGAACAGATTAAAAAACAATAAATTGAATTCCAAGGCGTTCCCTCCTGTACTAATCTGTGTAGGTTCCTGTGTTTTTGGAAAGCATGTTGCTTATCTTCCTCATCAGTAGGCCCACTGCATTCCAGTATTTTGGATCAATGCCATTTGTAATAATCTAGATCAGTTTTTATTCAACGTTTATAAAACAGGCCATGTATCATAGGGTATATTTTATAGCAGATGGTATCTCCAATTCATTTAGCTTCCCCCCTTCACTTCCCTCCTCCGATATCACAGTGCACACTCACAAAAGCTCTTCGAAGTAGAGCTGAGCAGAAATTTTTTGCAACAAATTGTAAAATTTCTGAAAAATGGAGTTTCCAAGCAACAAAATTGTTCAACTGTGGCACACTGCACATGCAGCGCTCTGTGCTCTAGAAACACCAGGTCTTGTGACTTGGACATTTGGAAAAGAAAAGAAGAGGAGGGTGGTTCCTTTGAGAAGCGTTTTTGTTATACATATACATATAACACATACATATCTGTTTGGAAAAGGGTGATAAAATAGAGCTTAAATAACCAGAAGACAAACCAATTGTTTCAGGTCAGATGATCTTTCGAGTTACCCTGGTGTCAGCCGTTGAGGGTTCTTTCTGTTTGTATATTATTTATAACATTTTCCTTTTGACTTGATGAGAACTGATTTCCATCAAGGTTGTTTCATTTGAGGACTGATCCATGAGATCCAGTCTTTGCCAGACTCACCTCAAAGCACAGCTCTACAGTGTGACAGGGCAGTTTCCTATTTAGCAACATATCAGCCCCAAAGCCATCTTAAATAACATGGGCTGTTCTCACACTTGAAGATAAGCAGATGCTTAAGCTCTTTGCTGGGTCTCAACGCAGCTTGCCAGTTGTCCGGAGGAATTCTGCACACCTCACAGCAGAGGAGAATGAAGATTTTCCTGGCATTGAGTTCCCAAATGGGAATACAATTATTTTGCTGTCATTTTACAAAACACAATCTGTGCGACTCAGGGGATACACAAATAGCCAATAAAAATAAAGATTGAAGAACCATTTTAGCTCGGTGATAACAGAACCAAACCACTTTTGAAAGCCTCCACTTGAACCAAGCGCCCTAAAAGATACAACAAGTGCATGGCTGAGGCTGACAGCGCCAAAGGACTTGTCGTACCTGCGTATCTCAGGAACCTCAGCACGTAGTCGGTGACAGTTCTGGTTTTAGGGTTATAGAACCCATCACCACAGTCGTAACATCCGTCTGGGATTTGTCGGGGAGGATCCAGATTCGTGAGCTGAGAAATGCCTAAATTAGAAACAACCACAAAGGATTCGCTTTACTTTGGCTTCCCCCCACCCCCAGAACTGTGCCTTCCATCAAAATAACTAAGCAATAGCACATCTCCTCGGCGTTTGCCATAAGAACAACGCCGTCGCTTTACGACGAATTTTATCGAACGTTTTGACGGTTTTGCTGATGGAGATAACGGAGAAATACCCGTTAAGGACGGGCTAAGAAGACACCGCCCGTTTCCCCGCGCCGTGTCACACAGCCAGCACGGCAAAGGCGGCCCCTGGCCGAGCACGGCAGCGCCGGGAGCGTTACGGCACAGCGCAGGCTGGACACCGAGCTCCGCGGCGGCTCTCGGATGGGGCGGGCGGCCGCGTCCAGCGCACGCCCCGCACTGAAGGGACGGCCTTTGCTCTGCGGCCCCGCCTCCTCGTGCCGGGCGGTGCGGGGCGGCCCCGCACGTCGGTACCTGCGGGTTTGAGCCCCGCGCGGATCTCGGTGTAGAACCTCCTGTCGTAGCCGTCGCAGTAATCCCAGCTCTCGGCCGCGAATTCGAGGCCGTCTGCAAAAGTGAACTTCCCCTGCAAGGCACGTCGCGGGGCGCCCGGTGAGAGCCGGCAGCTCCCGAGCCGCGTCCCGCCGGTACCGCCCGCCGTACCTCCGTGGGCACCCCGCGGTGCCACAGCGCCCGGAACGTGCCGCCGTCGGGGAACAGCAGCTCGCCCCGCCCGTGGAACACGCCGTCCCGCAGCTCGCCGCGGTACTCGGTGCCGGTGGGCAGCGTGTAGGTGCCCCAGCCCTCCATCCTGCGGGACGAGAGGGGCGGTTGGGGCCGCTCTCCCCCCGCCGTCCCCGCTCCCCCCCCCGCCGGGCCCACCTGCCGCGCTCGGTGCCGCCGCAGTAGCGGCTGCCCGTCACCTCCATGGCGGCGCTGCGGTCACCATGGCGACAACGCCGCCCGGGGAGAGCCGCGGGCACGCGCAGCTCCGCCCCCCGCCGTGCGGCCGCATGCGCGTTCCTCCCCTCCCGGCGGCGGCGCGTGCGCGGTGGCGGGCGGGCGCCGAGGGGAGCTCAAGGAGAGCGGCGCCGCCATGCCCGGCACCGTGCGGCTGCCCTCCCTGGAGGAGCTGGATGTGCCCGAGGTGAGTCGCGCGATGCCGTCGGCCCCGCCGGGCGCCGCTGGGGCGGCCGCTGCTATCGCCGCTTTGTCCCGCTGCAGGTATCGGTCAGCTCGGCCGTGCTGAAGGCCGCGGCCCACCACTACGGCTCGCAGTGCGACCGGCCCAACAAGGAGTTCATGCTGTGCCGCTGGGAGGAGAAGGACCCGCGGAAGTGCCTGCAGGAGGGACGGCAGGTCAACCAGTGCGCGCTCGACTTCTTCAGGTCAGCGGGTGGACGGAGGGCGCGCAGCGCTCTGCAGCCGACATGGGCTGTGGGAGGCAGGCGGTGCCGCCGAGGGAGGGCACAGCCCGTGGGGAGCGCTGTGCCTTTTGCTTTATCTGCCTGCTTGAAGTTGACCTTGTCCTTTCACTGCTGCACAGAGCCTTAATGTTATGGGCGCGTTATGAAACCTGGAAAAGAAGCTGCCATTCCACACTGCCGTCTGTTTCACGTGCACACTAATGTGAAAATTCCAGTAGCTCCAGAATTGACCACTTGTGCCAAAAGTACAGATGGGGCATGTGTTAGTGTCAGTGCTGCGTTCTTAGGCTGCCAGCTGAGCACCTGACAGCTTGCTCAGAGCATATCCTCTTCTATGGACAGTAATCAGAGCCTCCCTCCTTTCTGAGGTGACAACATGGAAGTGATTGGGAGTTACTAGAACACTGTGTGGTGTATGCTACATTAGTTAATGAAAGGAACATCACATCATCACATGGGGGAAGTCGTGTCCATCTACTTTGCAAAAACATCCTCCCCATATTGGTGAAGTTACAAGCAGGGATAGCAGCAACTACAGCGGTGCAAACTTCCGTGATGCTGGCATTAGGTTCTGTTTAATGATGCTTCAGATACTGACTTCTGACAGCCTTAGGTGGGTGTGAGGAATTGCAACTAGGAGAACTGAGAAATTGAGGTTTGAATTAAATTGAGGTTCCTCTCTTACTCAAGAGGAGAACATTAAATCTATACCACGTGCCAACAATTTTCCTTCTGCAATCTCTTACAGGAAGATTAAGGTACACTGTGCAGAGCCATTCACTGAGTACTGGACATGCATTGACTACAGCAACTTGCAGGAGCTCCGTCGATGCCGAAAGCAACAGGCAGTGTTTGATAACTGTGTGATGGAGAAGTTGGGCTGGGTGAGACCTGATCTGGGACAGCTCTCTAAGGTAACTGCCTGCCTTTCTGATTGGGTAATTAGATTCCACTTTTCCTTAGCTGTGTTTTTCCAGACCTGGTGTCAGACTTTTCTCCCACCTTATCAGGTGTTACATGAACTCAACACTGGAAGCCTGTAGGCTTTACTAGAGCTCAGTGCTCTTTCAGCACTCTCTAGCATCCCTGGAAGACCCGCGCTGTGCTCATACTTCTCCACTTCATTTACTTTTATTTAATGCAGAGACCCTTCCTTCAGCAGTGAATCTCACGTGTTTGTGGAACTGTGACACAGCTATGTATTAAATGCCATTTGCTACATTTTTTTTTTTTAAACACTGAAGATTGGAGTCTCTCATCCAGTCCGTGCTGTGTCCTTAGTATGGGCTGGTGGTGCTTCCCTTAACCTAGTTTTTCTGTTAAATGCTATGAGAAGTTGTGTAATTCTTTATTTTTTCTGTATAGGTCACAAAAGTGAAGACAGACCGACCTATGCCTGAGAATGCTTATCATTCTAGACCTAGGCCAGAGCCCAATCCACCTGTTGAAGGAGAGCTGAAGCCTTCTCCATTTGGCAGTAGGTTATTTTTCTGGACGTGGTAAAGTGGGCAAACTGTGCCATAACTAAAATGCAAAGATACACTGATTGCAAATGTAAATTGTCCAGTACATGTTGAGTATCACTTTAATGATTAAAGAAAAAAACAAACAAAACTTTATGTGACTTAGCAGACTTTCTTTAAACATACGTGTCTATATTTCTTAGCTGCTATGATGTGTGGGTATCTCCACTTTGTGCTGTGTGCTCTGTAGCCCTACAGTCCTGGGGGCATCTTAATGCCAGCAGTGATGGTTGTTTGATAGTGGCTGCCAGCCCATGTCTGAGATGTGTATAAATATATATCTTTGCTGTTTCAAATGATCAAAAACCAGTGTGAGAACCTTGTCATTTACATCAAGAAAACTTCGGAAGCTGACAAGATATTAATGTCTTCCTGTACAATCTTGCAACTAGTAATTGTGCAGATTTTTACCTAGGACCTGTCTAGGAGCAAGCTGTTAGTCTGAATTGGTGGTTATGATGGGTTTGAGAACAGTACTGCTTTTGATAACAGGATCCTTCTCTTTACCAGCTACTTAAGCCTTGTGCGGGAAGGTAGTTGCTTTTGTTTATTTCTGTTAATGGGGAATACAAACTACTTCACCAGAAAATCACGGTGAACTTTCAACTCCTTGAAGAAAGATCGTCTTCTAATGGATCTTGTTCTGTTAAATGGTTTAAGAAGGTGCTCATCTTCTGGCTGAAGGACTTCACTTGGGGTTTGTGGCAAATCCTTCATGCTGTCTCACTGATTCTGGCAGAGGAGTATGGCAGCTTTCTTCAACTACCTTCTCTTTTCTGCAGCATCCAAGTCTTATGTTTCATCATTCTAGTCTTTCCTGTGCTATTCTCCTTCAATGACAAGAACCCAATTGCAAAGGTCAGAAAAAACAAATGGACTTGCTTTCATAAAGCCATGTGCCGTTCAGTTTGACCTGGGCCAGATTCTGTAGTCTGAACTACAAAGACTTGGATAGTGCTTTAGTCCTTGAGTAGACTAACAGTGACATCAGGGTCTGAAGATTTACCATCCCCTTGTTTGGGGTAGGATTAAGCTGTAATGTATCTGTAGCTGAAGTATGGATCCATGGAGCCAGAGGAAAAATTATATAACCTTTATCTAAAAATAGCTTGTGTGTGGTGTGGCTGATGGATTCCTGCTAGTTTCTATTTGGGTATGTAGACTGAAACTCAGAAAGCAGGTGCTGTGGCATGCATGTTTGCATTTTAATGTACATATCATGCTGTCTTAACACCTACTTGTCTAAACCTTTGCAGTTTCTCCTTACAGATGACTGCCGATAGTTCAGAGCAGCCATATATTACTGAAGAAAAATAACCTCTTTTCCCCAGAGATTGAAATTAGGGGAAGTTTGAGGTCTAATTACATTCATCTGTAGTATCATCAAGTAGAAGATGCATTTTCCTGTGATGTTAACATGAATTGCATCTAATCTTGTTGACCCACTCCAATACTTGGGCAACCTTACAAAAATATATTTTATATACTAGCAAGATTTAGTAAATAATAGCTTAAAATTGTCAGCATATTGTATGAAGCAGTTTGGAACTGAATGTCTGCTTTTGAGCGGACCTTCTTGTAGTCAACCCCTGACCGTAATTAGAGGTTTAGGTGTTGAATTTTTCTCCTGTTAAATTCATTTGGAAAAGAATTATATTCATAAGTAGGGGGGGGGGGAATGTGTGTACAAATCCCACCCTTACATTGGCTAGTACTGTAAGGGGGGAAAAAAGATTTGAGCTGCAGCCTCAGCGGTTTAAGTCTAGTCGTCTTTCCTGACAGCTGAATCTACTGTGTTTTGGGTTGGAGGCTGTTGATGCTGTAATGAGGTGTTGATCTTGTTTAAAAGTTAGAATTAACTGCTTTCTTAGATTCCCATTTGAGTTTCATGCAGGAGTGGGAAGGTGAATTTACAAAAGCAGCAGAGGAGGATAATGAAGTGATTGTAAAGCCAAGTAGAATTCAGCCGTACTATGGGCACTTCTTTCATTAACTTCTTGGAGGTAATTACTTCATGGCTTTTATCTCTTGGCTGAATCTCCACAACAAGTCTTGCCAGAGGTCTGTTTCTTGGTGCTTTGGACAGTGCCTGTATGTAGCTATTTCTGTTGAGAATTGTTGTGTGGCTTTACTCAAACATAGATTCTCCCTTTGGAGCTGTAATGTTTTTTTGGAAACTTTAGAACAAGTGAATGTCAAGATTGAGTAAAGACCATAAAACTATTTTTGAGGAATGTATCTTGACATTTTTTTGGCAGATGGAGAGCAGACGCACACAGATTCAATACAGATATTTTACTGGCAATGTGAGAAGTGTTATTTGTTATGCTGTAGGCTCTAAGCTCTGCCAGAGCTTTTAATCGTGTGTGAAATTAATAGAACTTCAAGCCAAAGTAATGGTAGTCTGTCCTGTGCTGTGGTCTGCGTTAGGGAGAAACCACTCCCTTTCAGTGTGGATGGAAAAGAGAGACATCGTTGTGTGATTCCTAGTCTCAGTAAGGGAGGAGCGTGCGTTGCTCAGTTACTGTGGGGCACTACCATCACAACATTGTTCCAAGGAGAAAGTACCCTTGCAAGATACTGGCAGTTTGATGCCCTCTGCTTTCAAATGGTTCTGCTCCTTTCCCAGGATGAAAGAGCTGGAGGTGTCCTGCTAGCCAGAATGAGGGGAGTCCAGCAGCAAGACCCTCTTGGCCTACAGCCACCAGATTGTTCATCTGGGAAAGTAGCGGGAAGGAATTTATTTATTTATTTTTATAAGCTCTCCTGCCTATTTAATAATTCTATCGTGTGTCATTCATTCTTTTTAAAACAAAAAAAACCCCAACAACAGACTTCTAGGATTCTGTTCAGGTTGAACTAGCCTCCCAGACATTTGTGAGCTTGATTTCCTAGGACAAAAGCCTTTCATGTATTCCTCCTCTGACTTCAGTTGTTTCTAGAGTGGAGCCATGATCAATGAAGAGGAGTTTTCTTTTTTTCCCATTTATAAGTGGAGAAAAAGCTTCAAAGGTTTTGAAGAATCTTTGCCATTGGAGTGAGGATATTTCTGTGAAGGCAAAGAGGAAACTGGGAGTTCACAATAACTTTGTTTTGCTTTTGTCTTTGAAGGCTTGCTGTCTACTTCTGTACTAAAAGCATTTTGAAAGTGGAATCCGTCTGGGTATTAATAGGAGATTTAAGACTCCCTCTTGTGGCTGCTTCAAGTTGATCTTTGGGTATTTGCATGGAGGTCTTGTTATTGTGGAAGTCCTAAGGCTAACTCAGTACTGCTAATAGTAACTTGATTAAATATTTTTTTGTTACAAAATTCACTTAAGCATTGTTTCAGCTTATCTTTTTTTCCTTTACATAGAAGAAAAACCTACTGAATTGAGTGTGAAGCAAGAAGAGGGAGGAAAGTGGGTTGAAAAAGTGATTGTCTGAATCATGTTTGATGCCAGTTAAGGACATTAAGACAGCCAAAGTACATAGAGGTTGGGAAATCCCAGTGTAATTTAATTGCTTCTCTGAATCCAGAGGAGTGTGCCTGGTGCTGCAGATTGCAGGATGAGGTGCAGTTCTGAACCTGCTGGGCCAGTGCTAGTGGTGGGTGACAGTCAAACACAGGAAGCAAGTTGACTGCAGTATTTAACTTCATGTAAAAACACATTATTTGCTCTATTAGGGATAGATGTGATCTTAACGAGTGGTCTTAAATGTAACCTTGCTGTTCTGTTAATGATTTTGTGGCTGTGTTGTTTTGCACACGAGCCCTTCTCAGTGGGCTCTTGATGTCAGTCTGTTCTGAGACATCTCCTGCATGGCTGGGAATGGTACAGATAGTACCTTGGCAAAGGGAGAAGAGCAGAGAAAATACAGCCGAGCAAAATGTCTGCAGTATTACTTTGTATGTTAGGGCAGTAAATCAGTCTAGCAAGCAGGTGCTGAAAGGGGGCTGGTTCTCAGGTACCAAAGGCAGGTCGGTTTTCTCAGCAGCTCAGGTGTTATTCCTTTTTGGGTTTTTCTTGCTCTTTCAAAGGCAAGTTCTTCAGTTCCCTTGCACATACTGCAGAAGTGTTGGCAAGCCTAACGTGTGCATTGGTGCAGGTTCCTCTTATGTGTGATGTCTGTGGTTGATGACAGCAAGGCTGTGTGTTCCAAGCCTGCTGACTGCATGGGAGCTGCTCCGGGCTATTGCAGGGCTGGGACATCCCAGAAGCTGCTGGGAGTGAAGAGTTTTGCTTTATCTGACTGGATCCAGGAATAAGAAGACTGAAAGCAAAACAAGAAGAGCATTTAATAAGAGAAAAGCCATTCTATCTTGCCTGCATCCCAGGCATCTCCTCGTTACTGCTGCCCTCACTGCCTAGGAAATAGCTTAGATCACGTTTGTCTGCATCTGTTTATTGCAGATGCTCAAACAAAAGGATTCTGACCTGCATGTTCTTGTATTCTTGGCTGGGCTGGCAAATGCGGATGGATCAAGCAAGTGTTTTGTTAACACTTCTGCAGCACAAAACAGTGAACAGCTTTTTCTTTTTTGATAGGGTTTAAATTAATTTCTCCCTTCTCATCAGCAAAATTGAGGGCTGGGAAAAATGGCCGTGCCTGTTGCTTTGTTAAGCTTGCCTTTGGCTTTGATTCTGGCACCAAGAAAGGAAATAAAATACAGGGGAAGGGAGCTTTCTAAAAGAGCTATGGGTCTGCTCCGAAGTTGATAGGTTAAAGCTTACAAAACACTGACTCTGAGGCATTGCTCTAATGTTTGTAAAATCAGCATGGCAGCTCTGTTAAGGACCATGAGTCACCATGAGGGTGGTTCAGTTCTTTATGAGTAGTGCAACGTTCTACTTCCATGCGATGGGGAGCTAGAATTTAAACGGAGTCAGAATTACCTCTTTGATTAGAGCACTGTCTGACCTCTGCTTTGTTCTTGCTGCCTGCTTACAGCTGTGCCAAGTGGAACGTGACCGGTCTTTGTCCAAGAGCAAAGGACTGGACAGAGCCCTTCAGCATCAGCCATGGCAATTGTAATCGCTCTCCAGCCGCTCTCTGGGCTGCCGTGCCTGGTCTCTGCCCGGCTGCTCCTGGGGGACACAGTCAGGTGTGGCCCAACTTGGCTGTGGTTTCCAGGAAGCTGCTGACAGCAGGCCTGACCCTGGCCATGTGCACGCAGCGGGAGGCTCTGCCTGTCCCCAGGCGCGGCCTCAGGCGCTCGTGGCAAGCCTGCGCTCCAGGCTAAACAGAGGAAGGTGAGGGTCAGCAGCAGAGAGCTCTGCCCAAGACTCAGGAAGCACATTTTGGCAGAGGAAAGAAATACAATGCAAGCAGGGAGGGAAACTCAGCTTCCATCCAACCCCCTCCAAGAAGCTTTTGGCTCCCTGCGGCTGCCAAGTCTTTACTATCAGTTATTGTGCTCTTTTATTGTTACAGGCTCTGGTGTTTGTTTTCTGCTTTTACACCAGTGTGCTGCAGAGGGGAAAGAACTGAGCGATCTGGGAGCAGTGTGGGCTGGAGGGCAGAGCCCTGTGCAAGGAACAGGCAGCCCAGCTCCCCCTCCTGCCTGCTGCTGTCTCCTGTGTGCCCTTGGGGCACGGCATGTCCCTTCCCTCCCCTCTCTGCTCTAGGTGGTTCCACCTGGCACAGAACTCTCTCCTTGTTTACTGTCTTTGTCCTTGAAAGGTGCCTCAGAGGGGTCTTGGGCAAAGCTGTGCTTGGCCAGGACAGGCGCAGACCCTGCTCACTGCTTTCCTTCCTCAGAGTAAGAAAAAGGAGCTATGCACAGCCCTACCCTCCTCACTTCGCCCTGCAGCTGTTAAACCACTTTGCTCTGCGAATACTGCCCATATAGCCCATAGAGAACAGAGATGTCCCTGTTAGAGAAGCTGGAGGTGAGAAGTGGCACCCTGAGCTCTGTGCATTTTGAGCAGACCTGGAAGAGTTTCCCCGTTCTGAACAAAACGGATCTCTCTTGTCTTCCAGAGATTGTGAAGGCAAAAGCCAGCTCTCAGATTTGAACTTTTCCTGCAGTGGTGCAATATGTGTGTGCAGGGAGCCCGGGAACCAGGGGAATTAGCTTGCAGAAGTGGAAGTCCCCAGGGCACACGTAGCTCCAGTGCTCAGTGCTTGTCCTTGCAAACCCTGCTCTGCTCCCCATCATCACTTGCTTAGCGCCTTTGTTTCTTCCAACCATGAGTGAAACCAGTTGTGTTAAGGGCATGACATAATTATAGTCTGGGAATTCCGTTGGAGAAAATCCTTTTGAAGATTTACTGGTCTGGGTAATTACGATAAAACTATGAAGGTGCTGCACTCTAAATTATTAACAGTTAATACATGGAGGTTTCTGCTTTCTTGTACTTCTTGCTGCAAAACAAAACAGACCAATTCTGTCTGTGTCAGTAGCGTTTTCTTCTAGGAATGTGTCTGCCAGAGGCATGCTACAACACTTTCACAGCACCACTGTCCATCTCTGGTGGTGATACAGATTACTGAACTAAACATGTGAGCCTTCCTTCCCTCCTTCTTTCCATGTTTGCTGCCATTCTGCCTTTCCTTATGCCTGAGCAGTGACAACAGCCTGGAGGATTTTTTCTTGCTGCATCTTGACATTTTTGCTTTCTGATGTACACCCTTACATTACCCTGTGGAGTTCAGGCCGTGTCATAGAGGAACGGCTTAAGGAGCCTTAGCAGAAAACTCCCATCCCATGCTCCTTCCTTCCCTAAATATCTGCATTGTGAATATGCTTTAAAGTTCTAAGTTTATTTACTTCCATGTTTACCTCCATTTACCTATTATTGTCCTTAACAATACCTGCTCTCTGTGCCAGCATCTTTATCATATATAGAGAGGGTGCACTGTGCCATCTGTAATTAAACCAGGTGGGCCTCATTCTCTTCCTGTTCCGCCTCCTGGTGCAGCAGGATGGCTGGGATGCCCAGAAGCAGCAGAGAACCTCCAACCCTAACTTGCTTCAGCCACTGCTGCCTGGTGCATCCCTGAGGGAGAGGCCTAAACCCAGGCACTCCAGGTGCTTGGTGCTGTGGAGGATGGTGGCTGCCATGTCCCCGGTGCTGCTGGGTGCTGGCGCCAGGCTGAGCGCGATGGTGAGCTGTGGGTGGCTGGGCAAAGTACTGCAGAACAAAACTGAATTGAAGTGATTCTTTCCCTCTCCTCATGGCCTGCGAGGAAGCCTTTTTCCATTTACTATAGAACACGGTCCTTAATAGTGCTGAAGTGTTCTACGTATTTTAAATAAACATGAGTGGATTTGAGCCCAGGAGGACATGAAAGAATGCAGCGTTTGCGGGGTACCGGCCCGGCACACATGTCAGCAATTTGGCTGCCTTGTGTACTTTGGCTTTTAAAAAAGCATTTTAAAGTAAACAAATGAAGGAAAATCTGGCAGCTGGATTTCAAAGTAAATTGCTTTCAGCTGATGGACCCCGTTTCCAGCTTGCTTGGGTAGGACTGAGTCCTACGCATCCAGCAAGAAGAGCTAGCGGCCAAGGAGGAGAGCGGAGGCGGGAGGGAGAACAAAAGCAGGGAAAATCTGTGGATTTAATTCTTCCATTTCCTTCCTTTGCACCAAACACTCCCGGCCTGTCACTGCATTGCTGTTGGCCAGGCAGGTCAGTACTAAGGCTGCAAATTGTGCTCCGTCGTGCCCCATCCCCTGTGCTGCTGTGCCCCTCAGTGCTGGTACTGCTGCTGTCCCCACGTCCCCTCTGTGGGCACTGGGCCCTGTCCTGGCATCAGCCACCAGGGCAGGCAGGGCTGGAAGCAGCAGAGATAACACAGGGCTCAGGAGCAAGGGCCTCCGGAAGGGGCTGGTGTGGCCCCAAAGGAGGAGGCTCAGCACATGCTGACAGATAATAATGAGGTCCCAGGCTGGATGAAATGGGGAGGTTGCTGAGGTCACGCTTTGGCTCGGCACTGGGCTCCTTCTGCTTTCATTCGTGTTTCCTCAAGTTTATAAAACTTTCTGTGGGTTGGTTCAGTGGAAAGGGCAGAGGAAAGCGGGGGGTCTGCAGTGGTGGTGGTGGAGCAGGGCTGCGGAGGGCTGCTCCATGCACGGGCAGCACGGCAGTGCCCTGCAGCACCCCGGGGCAGCGTGCAGGGCTGGCAGCAGGGTGCTGGGCATGGCTGCGTGCGGAAGCTGCCCTGCTGCTCGTGGCCACACGCAGCTCTGCGCCATGCTCCCTGCGATGCCAATATCAGTCAGGACGGTTTGCTCTGATGGCTTTCCTCCTATTAACTCAGCAAATGAACTCTTCTGTGGCCAAGGTGCCGCCAGCTGTAACATGTAAAGGGAAAAAGGGGCAAAACCTGGGCGAGGGATACTGAGAGAAAATGGCGGCCGGGCTGAGGCAGCGCCCTCCACAGGCGGCCCTGAGCTCAGCCTGGAGCGCCGCGCTGGGCCTGCCCTCATCAGCCCTTGGCGCAGGCGGCTGCTGGTACCGCTGTTAGAGCTGGCAGTGCCCACATGCACCTGCCGGCACCCACGAGTTCCTGCTGCTTCTTAATGCCGTGTTGAAGGGGAAGGCCTTCTTGAGGCAGCCGCTGCTCCGGCCCGTGTCGCTCCAGTCCCTGGATGGGCTGCTGAGAGTGCGGCCCCACCATGATGGCGCTGAAAGCTGCAGGAAAGAGGCTACAGGACACAGTGCAACGGCATCTCCTGCCTTCTGTAACTGCTTTTGGCTTCAGGTAGGCAAACAGATGGGGGAGGAGGGAGGGGATCTGGGGGGTTTGTGGCCTATGGGGCTGCCAGCTCATCATCCCTTGCTGACTGCACCAGTGGAGGGCTGGGAGGGCCCCCTGTGCCTCTCCGTGGGGTTGGGGGAAGAGGCTGCAATGGTGACACTGTGAGACATGCAGTGCCAGTGCTGAGTGACTCGGGGGGCATGGGAGGGCTGCAGCTGTGTGGGGGCTGTGGGGAAGGGTTAATGCGGAAGACTTGCTGTTGTTGGGTAGAGGCTGTAGACACGCTCTGCAGCCTGTGCTCAGAAGAACGAAAACAACCACTGGCAAAGACAGTTGCTGTGGATGTCCCTGTGATTAACTGGAAGAATATGTAAATGTATATAGCAGTTACCATAGCTACTGGAGGCATTACACTGGGGTGGGGGAAGACAGGGCCCCCAGCCCAGGTCAGGATTTGCATTCATAGCACAACAGCACCCGGCACCCCATGAGGCTGGCACTGAGCAGCTGGGCTGTTCTCACCTCGTGCCACCATCGTGCACCCCAGGGCTGTGCAGGGGGCAGAGAGCAGCAGTGGGTTTGGGCTGCAGGATGTCACAACGTGGGGCTCGGTCAGGCCGAGTGCCTCAGTCCTGCTGCTACCATGCCACAGTGTTTTCCCATGGGGCCACAGCCCCTTGCTAAGACTTGAGCACCCCTTGCGTCCTCAGGGCAGGAAGTACCCTGAAGGAGTGACAACCCTCAGGCAACATGCTGCCATGCAGCAGCACAAAACTGGGAGCCCTGGTGTACCAACCTGCACACAGGTGGCCCAGCCCCACAGCTCATTGCTGGTTGATCCTATAAAGCTGAGAGGGAAAAGGGACTCTGCTTGTGTGGAGCCTGCAGAATGGCCCTGACTGCCCACAGGTGCTGGTGAGTGCCCCTGTTGTGTTGTATTGTGTCGTGCTGCATTGCCTACTTACGTGGCTGCTGTAAGCCCCAAGACCAGGGGGTTTCCATCCACCCACAGATTATTTGCTTGTGCCCTCTGTGAGCCCTAGTGTGTGCTGGGTGGCCAGAGATGGAGGGCAAGAATGAAACCTGCTGTCTTTTCGAGCACCCTATCTCAAAAGGCTGACTGCCCCAAGTCCTGTGGCTGCTCCTGGCTCTAGGGGACAGACAGCAGAGCTGGGAGGGATCCCAAAGGATGTGGGGACCCCAGGCTCCTCCGCCCTCCCAGGCACTGTGCAGCCATTACAAATGACAGGCATGCGCGGCCAGGCTTCATGTCTGCTATTTTCTTATAATTTAAGAGCCTTCCTCACATTAATCTTTTTATTTTTATTTTGACAAATGTATGTTTCCAGGAAGTTGCTGAGGTCAAAGCAGCATCTGTTGCTCGTTATTTTGGGGGATGCAGAGGGTCTTTGTGAGGGTTTCCAAAGCAACAATGAATTAAGTGGTTTGTAAAGCAGAGAGCAGGAATGAGGAGAGGGCTGGGGCTTCCCGAAAGGCAGCTGAAGATGCTGATGAAAATCAGATCAGTTCGCTTGTATTTTCTTGGAAACTTGATCTATTTTTCTTGTACAACTGTCAGCCTGACTCCTGTATTTCAAGCTCTTGGCAGGAGCCAGCTCTGCGTTTCGGCGCTGGGATTAGCGTGGCCATGGTCAGATGTGCACTCCCTGGCCCACACCAGCTGCTATGTGCTGGCCAGGGGCACATGCGTGGCAGCAGCTGTGGTGTGCTGCGAGGGGCAGGGACAAGTAAGGGCCCATGAACCAGCATGTCCTGTGGTGGTGCCAGCTGCAGACACGGGCAGGGTCCCCCAGGATAACACCCCCCTGTGCTGGGTACAGCACTTGTCTCCTGAAATCAGAGGCCTGGGGCTGAGCTCACACCTTGAAATGCCCCACACTCCTCCCAGGGTGCTTCTCCAGCTGCCTGCTCTCTGTCACCAAAACCAGCTGAGCAGTCAGTGCAGGATCAGTCCCGTGGCCAGGGCTCCTGTGTGGAGCTGGTGTAGTGTCAGAAGCAGCTTTTTTTCTTGCAAAACAACACAAGGAGGGTCTGGTGCCAAGGCGAGGGCTGCCGAGGAGCCCAGGAGATTTATTGCTGAGGAAATACTTTCTCCAGCGACGGCTGACGGTCACAGCAGGAACAATGGGAGATTCGCAACGTGAACAAAGCTGATTTCGTTCTTCTTTTTATCAATGCGTTTTCCTTGCGGAGCCTCCCTTCCTGGAAGTGGGAGATGCAGCTTCCCCCGCGCTCTGGCTGTGTAATCAGCAGGAATGGCAATATCCTGGCTGGGAAGCGAGCTGTGAAACGCTGTCACCCGTGCTGATTTATGAGCCTGGGACGGCGCAAGCTGTGGCAGCGGCCAGCAGCAGGGCTGGCCCAGGGACAAAGTGCCAGGGCGCGTGCAATATCCACATATTCTTTCTCCTCCTCGCCGGATCCCCGGGGAGCCCGTGAGGGGAAGTTAATGGATTAGACACACACGTTCTGTTTTATTTTATTTTTTTATTGCCCCATCTTTCCAAACGCCTTTAGCAGACGTGCGATGACAATGGGGCCGGACAGGCGTGGGGTCAGCAGCCTGCCTGTGGGAGGTCAGCGTGCTGGCCATGGGCACGGATGGTCCCGGGGGGACTTGGGGAGGTCTTAATGGGGTGACCCTGCAGCCCAGGCCATGCGGTGCCCACGGGCTGGGCAGCACCATATGAGCCATCCTGCACCCCTGTGCCGTGCAGTCCTCACCCAGCATCGGGAATATGAAATGATTATTCCAAATGATCAGATTTTAATTATGCAACACAGAGGATGATTATTGTATGCCAAATTGGTGCCGAGTGCTTAGTTATGTATATGCCAAATTTAGTCTATACTATTATACCCAGTGGGTGGCCGTAGACAATCAGGAAGTAATTAGTTTTGCTGGAGGTTGTTCGCTTGCCTGGTTCGCTGTGCTGTCTGGGGAGCGTCTTGCTGCGCTTCGTGAATACCGCGGGCTTTGAGTTCAATACCGTCTTTTTGTGACAAGCTAATAAGCTGTCTGCATGGCGGCCTGTAATTAGCGCTGTCGATATTCATTTGGAAACGGAGCCCGTGCGGAGTGGCTCTGCCGATGGCGCTTCCCTTTGTTGAGGCTCCGGTCCCACCTCGCCTCTGAGGGATGCAACCGCATGCTGGACACATTGGTTGGAGCACAGGGGATTGCCCATGGTGCTACCTGGCTGTGTCCTGAGGGTCCGTGCTCACCTCTGGGGTCTCAGTGGTAGAACCACCCATGGTCGGGGGCTGTGTTGGTGGGGAGGTGCTGGCACTGCAATGTGGCGCTGCTGTCCGTGGGCAGCGTTTGGTGCTGAGGGGCCCCTGGATGCAGCAGCCTCCACAGAACCAGCCTGGGGGCTGCCAGGCAGGAATTGCCTGAGTATAGAGCAACTTTTACCTCTGTTACACAAAGGAAACTTTCCTCCTCTTTTTGTCAGAGATGCTCACTCCATTGAAATGATTGGCATACTGGAGAGCTGAGAAACTAAATTGTTTATACACTAATGAATAGAAGCTTGATTGCAAGATCCTGTTTGGAAAATTATAGTGCTGAATTGAAGCTGTACAATTACATCCAAAATGCTGCATATTCATTTCATCTGCTTTGCATAGAGATTAACAAGCGAGCCCTAAAGCAGACTCTGAAATTAAAGCTAACACCAGATTTAGTCACAGGTTACAAACTAAATAGCATTGTTTGATGGATATGAATCTTTACCACCTGCCTGCCTGATGATTGCTAGCAGCTTACCAGACAGCAGAGGAGAAACTTTCTTCCCATGCAGGAAGCACAATAAGCACGGGGCTGGACGTGCCCCCTCCCTGTGTGCCCCCCCAGGCAGATGGCTGCTTGCTTCCATCCCCGGGGAAGGGCACCTCTTCTGCTGGAGGCTGCAGCCCCTCCAGGTTTGCAGGACCAGGTACTGCCTGGGAATGTGGTGCTGCAGGTTCCTGTCCCCACCTTGATCCCACCCCCTGGAGCTCTCCTTTCCTGTGTGCCCAGGCTGAACTTGGTTTGTGGGCCAGAGTTTGGCCTGGGAACAGAAACCGGGGAATGAAAATGGGCAATATGTGCACTGAGGGCTGCCCCGTCCCATCCCAGAGCCCAGACCTCTTAGGGTGGGCTGCAGTTGTGGGCTGTGGGGCAGCGTCAGTGCGGTGTGCTGGCAGGGCATGCTCTGGAAATGGTCTGTGTCACCAGTGAGGAACCCGGCATCCATGTAGCGCTGTGTGGTGACATGAGGCCTCTTGTCACTGTGGGGGGAGCAGCTGGGATTTGCAATTGCACTGGGACTGTGACAGTAGGGGAATGCAGGGACCCTCCTTGAGGGGAGTGGAGCAGGGATGGGGCCGCAGCTGTCTTGACTACTGGGTAGGGTGTTACTTAACTGGGAAAACTCAGCACTAAACAGTGCCCAGGAGCACTGGGGATGGGGGATGAGATGCTCCTGGTGAGTGGGGCAGAAAACATGGCACCAGCTCTGCAAATTTGAGGCATTTATTTTCTTTAAAAGTCAGTTACCAAACTGCAGTGTACTTTATTTCCTAAGGAGTGGTCGATCTGTTTCTACCACGCTAACACAGAGCCCAACTGCGGCTTTACAAATCCACAGCTCCCATCATGTGTCCTCAGCAGAGCTGGAGGTGTCACAGGCCTTCTGCCATCAGCTCCTGGTCAGCCTGGGGCCCCACAGTGCTGTGCTGTTGGGGTTCTGTCACTCCCTGTACTGGGACAGAGTGGCTGCTCTGAGCCTCCGTCTCCTGACACTTCCCCAACTCGAGCTTCCAGCACCTTCCCAAACCTCCTCTTGCAAACAGTGAGTGGAGGATCACCTCCCAGGGTCCCTCCCCAGAACCTGCTCCAGCCTGTGCTGATGAAGGATGCTTGGCAGCACCGGGCATTGCCTTGGCTCTCCCCACAGGGCTGGATTTCTTCCTTAAACCTTCCATCTGCAAACTCATCCCCAGACATTCACGCTTCCAACTTCACACCGAACCATTTCCTAACACCCCAATGTGACAGAGCAGCCCCAGAACACTCAGAGCACATGGAGCAGCTGCCTCCACCACCCCAAGATGTGTGGAGCACCTGCTGTGGCGTGGGGCTGCCAAGTCTCCCCTATAGGCAGTCACCCCATACCAGCCTCTTGCAGGGCAGCCCCAGTCCGTGTGGGCAGTAGGTGCCACAGCGTAGGAAAAGGCACCTTTGGAGGGAGGCAGTGGTGGCATTGCTGCATAGCGACACAGCAGTGGGGCAGTGAAGCTGCTGTCTCCAAAACAGGACCGGTCTCAAGGCAGTGAGGTGTCTGCATCTCTCCCTCCCGAGGCCACCCCACTGGGGCTGGGGATGCAGTGGGAAGGATATGGTGGCCCTGGGGCTGTCTGCAGCAGCCAGGGATGTGGTAACGAGTGGGGTCTGTGCTTCTGCCAGGCAGCAGAGCTGAGAGCTCCCTGGGACAGAGACCCACGTGGCACCGCTGACCGTGGGAAGGACAGAGCACAAAAGGGCTAGGGAAAGCAAGAAGCCAGCATGAACTGGTACAGACTGGGACAGCAGCTGACCAGGTTGCATTCTGTGCTGCAGCCCACACGTGGCAGGAGGAGCTGATGCACGGAGCAGAGACAGCAAAGGAACCTGACCCAGGCAGGGTGCAGGGACCCTGTAACCCCAGCATGTGCTGGGGAGTGGTGTAGAAAGAGACACTGGGACTGCCTGCCAGCCAGCTGCCAGTGCTGTGTCCGACTAAGAAGGGACCCTGCTGGGCCCCACAGTTGTGTCCAGCTCTGGCTCCAGCAGCTCATCTTCTGAGAAGCTGATGTGCAAACAGGTGTTGTCTGCAGGGGAGAAGGGCAGCGTGCTGTCCGTGGGGCTCAGCAGTGCAGCCAAGTCCCTGCTCAGGGCATCACTGTCTGCGGGGCCACAGATGCTGGATGGAGGGGATGTGTGCCCATTCTCTCCAGACCTGTCCTTGCTCAGAACACGTTGGAAGGTCCCAGCAGGGAGGGGCTCTGTGCTGGCAGCAGTGCTCTGTGCAGGAGTCCTTGCCTCAGGGTCCAGGAGGGTGAGGGAGGAGGCAGTGATGCTGGTGAGGCCAGACACACTGGGGCTGGGGAGGCTGACGTGGGCAGTATTCTCAGGCTTGATGTCCACTTCTAGGCTCGGGGAGGTCTTGCTTGATCTCTTTCGTAGGATGGGCGGTGGTGGGTTGAGCTTGGGAATGGGCTGCTGCCGCCTGGGAAGCAAGAGCAAAGAGGAGGTGATGGGAAGGATTTACCTACCTGCACACAGGGCTCGGTCCAGCTGCCCTGTGCTCTCCATGAGACAGATGCCTCTTTGGGTCTCTTCAGTGCAACACACTGTTGTGTATGTTGGAGCTGCGGTGCGGAGAGGATGCAGCATTGGCTGAGTTGCTCCAGGGAACAGAAGGACAGAGCAGCCCCCATCCCTGTTCATCCCACCCCGGGCTCTGTCCTCCTGAGCTCCGTCTGTCTCAGCCGGCATGCAGGCCTGGCACTGCCTGTCCCCAACCTGAGCTGTCCTCTGCCAAGGACAGACAGAGCTCTCCCTCCCACACCTCCAGCTGCTGTGAGCGCCGCTCTGGCCCGTGCTGCCGTGCTGTCCGGGGCTGCCGTAAGGTTCATTTTCTACATACTAGCTTTGGATTAGTGCTGACAGGGCAGGGCGCTCCCGCTTCGGCTGCTGCGTTGGCCGCGGAGCCCCACCTGTCCTCGTCCGCTCTGTCCGCATCCTCCGCCTTCTGCCGGCCGCTCCCGCTGAGCAGCGCGTAGTCGCTGACCTCGGAGCCCTCCACGCGCCGGCTGAGCCCCTCGTGCCCCGCCAGGCCCTCGGCCCCCTCCTTGCTGCCGAAGCGCGGCCCGGCCGCCTCCAGGCCGACCAGGTTGAGGTAGGAATCCCCGGCGTCCAGCGCCGACAGCGAGCGGGGAGCCACGGGGCTGCCCAGGACGCTGGCGGGCGTGGAGGTGGAGGGCAGGGCGATGTCCAGGCTGTAGTGGTTCTTGAGGTTGAGCGACAGCGACTGCGCCAGGGACAGGTTCTGCAGCGAACGGTCAACTGCGGGGGCACGGAGATACGAGCGGCGGTGAGGAGCCGCGGGCGGCCCCGGGGCTGTTGGTGCCCGCTCCCCGCGCTCGCTCACCCGGCTGCCGCCGCTGCGCCCGGCTCTCCAGCGCCTTCAGCTGCCGCACCAGCAGCGAGACGTGCTGCAGCAGGTCGCGGTTGGTCAGCAGCAGCTGCCGCACCCGGGCCTGCGCCTCGATGCGCGCCGCCGTCTCTGCCGCCAGCTGGTCCTTCAGCAGCTGCACCTGCGGGCGGGACGGGGCTGCGGGGCCGGCGCCGCCGGAGCCTTCCCCGGTTCCCCCCGGCGCCCTTCCCGGCTCTCCCCCGGCCCCCGCCGAGACGCCCCCGCTCCCCTCTCTGTCCCGCGGCGCTGCGCGGCGCTTTGGCGCCCTCTGGCGGCCGCGCGGCGCTTCGCCCGAGGCGGGGAATTGGGGCCTCGAGGACGGGGCTGGAGGGGCAGCGCTGGGTGGGGAGCCGTGCGAGGTGGGGTGGGAGGGGGGCCGGTCCCCGCGCCGCGATGGGAGTATCCCTGGCTTATAGGTTGGGTGGTTTGTGGGGCCAGCGCTGCGCAACACCGTGGACTCCCCTGTATACCCAGCCCAGCCGGGCTCTGCAGGGAACAGGGCTGGTGCTGCCCAGGGGAAGGCGGGTTGTGTACCTGAGCCACGGCCACCTGTGTCTGCTGCTGCTGCTGGAGGAGCTGCTGCTGGAGCAGCTGAAGGCAGTGCTGGGAGGCCAGTGGGGTGATGGAGGCTGAAGAGCAGGGGCTGCCCGGGCTGAGCAGCTGCTGTGAGCCGGCTGGGTACAGGGAGCAGCTCTCAGTGTCCTGGTGCAGAGACAAAGGCATGGTGAGAGGATGGCTCTGGTCATGCGGGGGTTTTTCAGACAGTGGCTCCCCGGGTATTTAATGGGGCCCTGTGCCCATCACAGCTGCCCCCACAGCTCTGGCACAGTGTGGAGCCAGGTCAGCAGTGCACCTGCATCTAAATGGAAAGGCGCAGTGAAGCCCTGCCTCCTGAGCCAAGGAAATAAATCCAACTGAATGCATTTCATTGCAGCTGCTTGCAGCCAGGCCCTGCAAGCGATACAATTGTGTAAAATGAAATAATACCATTAAGGCAGCCAGGAAACACTCCCTCGAACAGCTCTGCAGAGCGGCTATTCATTATGGCGTGAGCACAGCCAGCATCAAGCACACCCCCAGCCCCTTTGCAGCAGGGGCTGCCCTGAGGGATGTTGCTGGTGGGGAGAAGCAGTGTGCTGCGGCTGCTGCTGGAGCATGGCCAAGCAACTGCTGCAGACTAGACTAGACACCTGCCTGCATGGCATGCAAATGGCCCTCAGCAGGGACATGGCTTCCACTCCACCTGCTACCTGGATGTTGCTGTCCAGCCGGCTATGTGGCTTGGAGCAGGGTTCTGGTCAAGTGCTGCTGTGGGTTGGGGGCAGCCAGAGCAGAGCACAAGGAAATCAGGGGTTCTCCCTATAGCTGTGAGCAAAGGGGCAGCAACAACGTGTGTTCCCCCACTTGACCCTTACCTGGCAGTTCTTGTCCTTGGAGCCCTGTCCAGGTTTCAGTGTGCTCAGCTCACCCCTGGCAATGGGCAGCTCTCCTGCTCCCTTCTCAGACACGCAGATGCCATCAGAGTCAAGGCCAGCCTCGTCCACATCTGTGATCTTGGAGCCCTTTATCTGGTGCACTTAAAATGAAATTGAAAAATGAACCAGAGCCCCCCCACCACAAGACAGTGGCTCAGAGCAGGGCTGACATGACAGCCCAGGCAGAATAGCTAAGGCTTGCTTTAGCCTCTGCCTTCATGGGGCCCAGGTTGAGCTGGATCAGCCATGCCCCCAGCCCAGCTTGACATGAAGATCTCGCTGTCACTGCAGCTGTCCCATGAGGACACATTACTGCAGCCCCCCTCACCCCAACACAGCTCTGCCGCCACCACCGCCCAGACCCTGCAGAACGTCACCTTCGGATGGCTGCTCCTCTGCTGACTTGTCGCTGGCACCGTCTGCCTGGCCGTCAGCGTTCTGCAGGGCATGCTGCAGGCTCAGTTTGTGGCACACCTCGAAGGCCTGGCCCACCGTGCGCACCACACGCATGGCCTGGCTCTGCAGAGCACACGCACCGCTCAGCCCTGCGCTGGGGTCCCAGGGCAGCCCGTCACCTCCTGGTGCCCACCCCAGGGTCTGAGCATGAGCATGGAGCATCCCACCTTCTTCTTGGATTTGAAGACGTTGCACCTGAAGGAGTTGTTGGCACCGTCCCTTGCAATGTAACTGAATATTTTCAGGTCCTGCGAGTCGTGAGACACATAGAAGATTCTGGGGGAGGGACAGGAGAAGTTAAACATGCAAGAAGTTCTGTCCCTTGACAGAGTTCATGGGCTCCTCTGCTTGCTAAGACTCAGGACAGAGTCCTGCTGGTTTGCCTACCGTAACCACCAAGCAGAGGGGCAGAGGATGCCTCTGGATGAAGCTTCTCATCTCCAAAATACCCGGAGATCCCATAGCAGGTGCTATGAAAAGTCAGTGCTATCCTACTGCATTCTGTATGAGCTGTTCCCTTTGAGAAGTCATGCCTTAGCATCAGGCCTTTCTTTAGAGGCTCGTGGCAACCAGCAAGCCATGCATTACAGGCAGACCCCAGGAAGCTCGTGTGTCCTCTGTGTTCACTTCAGAGAGCAGTTTGGGTGGAAGGGATCTCTTGAGGTCCCTCAGAGACCTCTGTGTGCCAGCTTCAAAGCCAGCTCAGTCGGTCTTTTCACTGGCAGAAATGTATGGAAAAGATTCCCATGGGCAGTAATTTTGTGACCTCAATCATTTTTTCTTGGGGTTTGGAAAGCAAGCAGGATACATCTGGTTCAAAGCACCTGATCTGGGTGTGCAAAGCCCTGGCACATACCTGTACACGGGATCGTGCATCACCACCATCTTGCTCTCATCCCACGTCCACTCCTTTCGCTGCAAGCACATGGCAGAAGCAAAATTACTGCAGATCAGAGACCCAAACTCCACCACTGCCATGGGCAGGAACCATGGAAAAAGGCACATCTGTCCCCAGCCTAGGGCAGGGCTACAGCCTGACTGCATTAGCAGTGGCTGTTCAGTCGATATCTTGGATGAAAATAGATTTCTTTGATCATTTATCATATCTGGTCATCTGATCGTAGCCTCCAGGCCTGAAGGCTGTCCTAAAGATTAATTTATAGCATCAAATATGCAGAGGATTAACTCGTTTTGTGGGGCATGGCTCCGAGTGAGAGCCTGGGGAGCGGGGGCAGCTGTGGGCTCTGCGCACTGTGAGCAGGAGTGGGGCTGCACAGCTGAGAAAGCCTGCTAGTTAACGAGGAAAAGAAACTGCATTTCCTGAGAGCCTTACGTTCTTTGGTAGAAAAGAAATCATCCTCCCACAGTGTAATTTCCCCACCTTTCTTCAGCGAGATTTTGCTATCTTTTGTGTGTGTGTGTGTGTGTGTGAAAAATAGAGGCTTTTTCTTGTGAAAATTCTGTGTGCTTGTTAAAAAAAGGCTGGTTTTGGTTAGCAGTCTGTTCTGAGCAGCGATGCCACTCAGACACAGCTGAAGCCATGGGGAGGAGCCTCACCTTCTGCTTCTTGCGCAGGATCACCTTCACGCCATCCACAGACACAATGATGCTCACCTTCTTCTTCTTAATGTTTTTGGCTTTGAATTCATACTGATGGGGAGATAAGCATGGGTTAGAAGAGAGGTGGGGCAGGGAGGGCAGCTGGAACTGTGCGGCACTGTCAGTGCTCTACATGGAAATGTTCTTGTGTTTCATAGCTGGGTGACAGTGAGGGGCTTTGGTGCTGGAGCAGAGCCACCATCGCAGGTAACTGCAGGACACAGCTGGGCAGTTAGTTCAGACCTTGGAGGAATTTGTGGCATGGTGCTACTGAAGCACCTTGCACGGCACGGTGGGAACATGCACAGTGTCTGTCATGCAGTGATTTATGGCATCTCCAGTGCCCTTGTATTTCAGTGCTGCAGTGCATGGTGAATATAAAATCACTTCTGAATTGCAGGGAGGGCCAGATGGGTGGCAGTAACGCAATTATATCTGTCATGGACATAATCACATTAACCTCAGTGTGCTCAGTATCTCTGGACAAAAACCCAGCTCCTTATCTGCAGGTGTCTGCACACTGAACTCACCTCCATTTGTGCTGAAAATTAAACTGATGGTTTTTAAATGCTGCTTCTGATGATAACTAAGAAGAATGGCAGAACCCCTCTACTATAAGGATGTGTATTTACTGTGCTGATCCCTGCTGGCCCCACTTCGGGCCCAATTTTCAGCTTCCAAACAGCATTTTGGCACCCCATTTTTTTGCTGTCCCTATCTGAAATCCAGCTTTCCTGGCCCAGATCCTCAATTCACCCACACCAGCACATAGACCTGACAGTGCAGCTACAGCACATGTGATCCCAGTCCATGAGGCAGAGTGCAGACTGAAGCTAACCTACACTGCGTAATTAGACACCTAATTAGCAACACTATCTCTTGATGGAGTCGGAGGAGCCGCAGGCAGTGATTCAGACAGCAGGGGTGCCCAGGCAGCTCCTCTGGGAGCCCGGTGCTGGGGGTGCATTGCCCAGGAGCTGCTGAACAGAACATGGCTCTCCAGCTCCCCAGCACCCATTGTGAGCCACTCTGGCCTTACAGGCAGAAAATGGGATGGCTATTCACATGCATCAGGCTTCTGAAGGTATTAGACAGATCCCTGATTAAGCCGTAGCCTTTTGATCTCCCTATGAGTTACTACTCGGAGTCAGGCTCTTTAAAAATCCATCTACAGTCCCGCTGTGCGTGAAGCTGGAGCTCAATTCGCCATACATGTATTTTATTTATAGGGAGGAGTGACAGCGATGTGTGAGGGGGTGGCAAGCAGGCATGCAGCGCGGTGCTCAGGCAGTCCCGCAGCAGCACTGGGCTCCTCTAGCCCTTTGCTGCCCTCCCAGCCGCTCCCCCCACGCGAAGCTTCACCCGCCGGTGCTCAGCTCTGCCAAGCCGCTGCTCCTCAGCTGCTGGCACGAATGTCAATAAAACCCGGAGAGATTGTTCTGCCCGCTAAAGAGCTATTTATCTTTCTTTGTACACAAATGGCTGGGAAAATACTAGCCGAGCTTTCCAAGAAAGAGAGAGCAATACAGTGTATTTTCCCCTTGTAGCAACGGGGGTGCAATTACATTCAAACAAGGCTCTTTACTCAGAGGCTTTAAGCGAAGTCCAAGTCTGGGTTTTGCAGAGGTATTTTTCCTTTCTGTGTTGGACAGAAAGCACGCAGCCGGGGGAAGCGGCAGTGCACGGCCGGCGGGGGAACCTCCCGGCGGTACCGCAGCACAGCCCGACTGCGGGACGGCCCCGGAGGGCGCTGCTGGGCGCCAAACCCTCCCCGTGCCTGCATACAGCAGGTGGGATGCAGCTTCAGTCGTCTAATGGCTGCCTTTCCAACAGGAGAACGTGATTTATATAAGGACAAAAAGGCCACTTGAAACAAAGCAATGCCAGGATAGCGCAGTGTCAGGTGAGCGTGCAGCTCCCAGCTCACCTTACGCAGTTGCTACAGAGCAAGGTCTGTTCACTGCATTTATTGCCTGTTATTGAACTGTTGTGACTTTTTTGTTTCCCAGATATGCAGACACAGCAGTGTTCATTTCCTCTGCTGCTCTCTGAGTTTCAGTAGTTACTCTCTTGCTGCTTGTGTTATCCTATGGGAAAACCCTCTCTAGATGTTAAGGAATCTGGAGCTGCCCCTGTAAGTGGAGGTTCAGTGGGCAAACCTGGCAGTTTTATTAGCTATGGAGACACGAGGGGACATTTTATACAAAAATGCAGGTCAAAAAGGGGCACTGCATCTCATTTAATTTAGCAACTTCATTAATTCTATTTCTGATGCATCTGACCTGGAATACTTTCTATTTTTGCTTTTAAATCCCTGCGTTCAAGTCTCTGCCTTTCATATGGTCCCACACACTGCTGGCATGTAATATTAACTCACCCGAGAGCTAGAGACTGTATGACTGGAAATGTTAATGGCAGTGTGCGATGCATATTTCATCTGATAATTCCACCCAAGCAGAGATAAATTACACATGCAGTTACCAGCTTCCATCTGCTGATGAGAGAGATGGGCTAATGCACATTTGAAATCATATGCAGTTTCCAGCACTATGAACAATTTGTGTGAATAGAGTTATTCACAGAAGCAATTGTTAATGTGATTAATGACTGAAGGTATCAAGGCCTTCGTTATGCAAATGAAAACTGTCAGAAAGCAGAGTTTGCAGGTCCTGGAGGCAGCCCCTGTCCATGAAGTGCACCTTTCCCATGAACACGGAGCAGAAGAAACAGCCCTGAGGGAGCTGCAGGTGCCAGGATCCTCCCATAACCCAGGGCAGAGGCTCTCTGTGCTTCTGAAGCAGGGGTACCCCAGTGCTGGAAGTGCTTTGTGCACCCAAAGGATGATGCCACAGGTCTGGTAATGGCCTGTTTCTTCCTGCAGTTGTACATTCCTCAGCCAGCCCAGGCTGCTGTCCAGCCCTGCTCCTGGTGACACGCAGCCCTGGCGCTATGGGCACAGGAACCTCTGCTCAGCTCTGCTCCCCTGCAAGAGGCTCTGTGGGTCCCTGCCATTGCAGCAGGACCTTGGTCAGACCAACCCTGGCCATGCCAAGAAGCCTCTCCACATCCCACTGCAGGCTGATGCTGTCTGACTGCCATGCTAGGAATTTATCCCATAGCAAATCCAAGTATTTCAGGTTCAGGAATGTTATTACCATCAAATCAAACTGACCCGAATAGCATGGGGACAGGGTGTTATCTCAACTTCTGTTTGAATTATTGATGCTTGGAAGGTTGCTGCTTGGAAATGACGCCACTGCTACCCCATGCGCTTTCCTCTCAGCAAGTGCAGATTACTGGTGCTTTGGATCTGACAAATGAGCCCTGTCAGTTCCCATACCCTCTGTGCCACCGGCTGCAGCTCAGCCTTAAATCCCACTGGAGAGACGCTGCATTCCCTGCTGCACACCTCTGCCAGAAGGACACCCACACAGGTCACCCTGAGACCCGCGGGCTCTGTCTGGAAGCTGCTGGCTCCTGCCCTTCTCTTTGCTCCTCCTGGAAAACCAGCACCACTGGAATCCTCCGTGGGGCCACGGGGCCATGGCCGGTCTGAATGGGACTGGGCATAGTCCGGGGCTGTGCACAGTAGCTGGGCAACACGCACACAAAGCCCGGCAGGAAGCGGCGCGGCCCAGAGCGCACCTCCTGCCCAGTGGAAAAATAAGAATTTATGGTCCTTGGAAACATAAAACTGCCCAGGGGAAAGCAGAAATCGAGCAGGGAGTACAATAGGCAAGGAGAATGCTGGCAAAGTACCCAGAGTCTCTTTTTTTTCTCATTTAAATGAGCTCTTTCCCCCCAGCATGCACTCTGCAGGACGTCCCTGCTGTGACCTGGGACCCGGGCACTGCTGGAGCGTGGTAGCAGTGCTGACAATCCTGACCAGGCCTGAGCTGCACGCTTGTGTTTGGCCTCAGCTTTGATCGGTGTTGCCAAGGAGAGCCCTGAGGCTTCGGCCAGTCCCAGGTGACTGGTCCGTGGGGCTGCTGCACGCTGCTTGGAGCTGCTGCCCACTGCGTGGCGGTTCTGCTCAGGCGCAGGAGCTGGAGACAACTTGTCAAATATCTGTGATGAAAGGATTTATGGGAAAAAATCTCAATGACTCAGTGTTTCCTCAACACACCTCATCCAAGGTATGTGAAAGTGTTTCCTGGCCCTGACTTAGCCCAGATGACAGGCGGTGGCCAGGATGGGAGCTGGGAGCAGAGGTACAGGCACATGTGCAGAGAGACAGGGGATGGACTCCAGGATGATGGGCCCCAGCACTTGGATCAAGCTGGAGACCAGCCCTCCTCAGCCCCTCCCCACACCCTGCTCATTGCTGGGTCTCTCTTGCTGAGCTGCACTACATCTCCAGCTCTCCTCACTCTGACAACTTCACAGTGACACAAGAGTCCACAGGTTTACATTTATCTGGAGAAGTGTGGAAAGCTAACAACTGCTCTGCAGCTTTCTGCTCTGACCACAGGTCACCTCATTGGCCACTAGGCTTCTCGTTTCCACCTGGACAACACACACCAGTACCAGGATCCTGAGGGCAGCAACAGGCCCTAATGGTCCTAAACAGACCCATCTGGAGCTTCTGTTCACACCCACACACAGGTTTGTGGACTCCATTTAAGCTCAGCTCTCTGGGCCTGCAGCTCTCTCTGGAGCTAGTGTGGGTACGTTGGTCTCCAGGTGAGTTGCAGCCAGGCCTGGCTATGGACCTGCTGATCCTGACTTCCTGGTGTGGTCTCGGATGGCTGAGCTGTGCTGGAGATTGGGAAGGAGTGAAGGATGAAATTGCAAAAGCTGTACTTAAGCTAGGAAAGTATTTGTATTTGTGGAGTTCCCAGTTTGGCACTGTCAGTGCCATGCAGGTAGACTTATGCTGCAGCTCTCTGCAGCCATGTGCACCTGAAGCTGTGGGCTAGCAGCAGGGCACTGCAGCTGTGTGTATCTGGTTCCTGGCTTAGTTCATAAACACATCCAGAGTACCCTCTTGAAAGTTGCCTGTATTTGGGAAAGGGCATGTGAGCTTGGCCTGGCTCCTCTTAATCCTGGCTTTGGCTATGCTTCAGCTCTCTGCAGGGATTTAGGCATTTTCTGTCTCTTTTTATGATGCTTCTTAGGGGAACAAGGTTTCTGGAAGAAGCACAACTAGGAATGCTGGGCATGCCTGGCCTGGCTGCCTTGTGCTAACTCCTATTTTGGCTAAGGAGACAATCTCTGGGATGGTACATGTGAGTGAAAACACAAGAGTGCTTGGGGTCGAGCAAAAACCACCACTAGGTTGCTGTACCGCATTCTGCTCATGGGCCAGTGTTTCGGAAGCTGCAGAGAAGCAGACTGTGGGACCAGGCATTCTTGATGCTCCTTCCCAACAACAGCTTTCAGGCTCCAGCTGCATTAAAAGGAAGCGCTGTGTCCTTGCTTCGGCTCAGACAGCTTGTACAGCTTCTGCACCCCCTCACAGACACCGTCATCCCGGGCTTCTGTCCCTCACCCTGGTGGAGTGAAGGTCCATGGAGAAATTGAGGTAAACAAGCACTGTTTGGGAAGACTTGTTTTCAGGAAAGGAGCTGTACAGCTTAGCAAAATGTGTCTGACAATTTTCTGCTTTCATAAATATTCAAAACCAGCAGCACTGGAGCTGACTAATCTGAAGGCTTTCCCTGAACAGAGCTTTCCTTTCCTCACGTCCTTTTGCAGACATACATTCTGAGCCATAGCTTCTCCCTAGGACAGGTAGATGTTAACTGGCGTCCTGGCACGGGAAACTGAGGCAGGATGATTCATCAGGAGTTCACCTGGCAAGCCAAGGCAGAGCAGAGAGCTGAAATTGGGAGTTTCCAGCACCTGGTGAGCATTATACAACCCCATTGCACAGCGTGTGCAAACCTGTGGTCCCCTTGCAGTCCCCGCAGCCTACCCAGCAATTGTCAGAGCAGCAAGGCCCCTGTCCCATGCTGCTATGGGGGAGACAGGGAGAAGGGCTGCCTTTATCCATGCCACCTTTGCTTTCTGGGGGACAAATCTTATCCCTAAGGCATCTCCAACTGCTGGAGTTCCAGGAGGCCTTTGATGATAGTGTGATCTTTCCATGTAAAGCAAAAGCAAAGAGTGTGGACAGAGTTGAGCTGTTCCTCTAAGCAGGTCCAGTGGGTGTGGAGCAATGCACCCAGGGCTGAGAGCAGAGCTGCTGCAGAGGATGGGAACTGGTGGGGTACAGGCCATGGCTCTCTCACTGGGGTTTTCCACCTCTGAAAATAGCCAAGCTGTTCTGGAACAAAGCTTCTTTGCCTGCTTCTTAGAAGAATGGTGGGATAAAAGCAGCCTTTTCATTGCCTCCTCCCTGTCAGAGATGCGAAGTGCTGAGCCCCATCCTGAGGCACACAAGCAGCCACACAGCCCAGCACAAGGTGACATCATCTGGCCTTTGGTGCCTCTCTGACAAAAGCACCATTGTGTGACTGTCACTTCCAGGAGCCCCCTGCTGTCCCCAGGTTTAAGAGGGAGCTTTCCCACACACAGCTATTCTGTCCTTCTCTTGCCAGCCCTAGTTCATAGAGAGGCTGGGTCCCTCCCTACCTCTATTCATTTACAGGAGAAAACAAATTACCTTTTCTGTCTGCAGTGCTGCCCATCTGCAAAGGGGGGCTGGCAGCTGGAGGGAGAGCTGTGTGACAGTCAGACTCAGCTGCTGGCAGTGCTCTGCACTGGTGATCTCTACAACAGCCCTGCAATACACCTGTACCCTGATATGAGTCCCTGGTGCCTGTGGTGCACAAATTCTGTTCTGTTTCTGTTACTGTGCCATGGTGTCCTTCAGCAGCTGATCAGAGGATCAGCTCTTCCCTGTCTTAAGCTTGAGTGATTAATTAGTTTCAGTAATGAAGTAGTGTCTTGGGACTCTACCTCCAAGGACTCTCATGTACCAAGCACTGAGTGTGCATGAATGTGGCTCTTATCCCAAAGCTGCTGAGCTACTACAGGCAAAAAGTGCTAATTTCATCAGAAGCAGGTCATGTTCACCTGAAATAACCCTTAGAAGTGAAATTGCAATTACACGCTGAGATACCTTCAAGTAATTCTGTATTTCTCTATAAACAGCAACGTCGAGACCCTGGCAAAGAAGGTCTGTTGTTCTCTTACATACAGTGTTTCATATCTTGGTTGAGTAGAGATAGAGTGTGAATTCTGCCCAGGCAAAGGCAGCTGGAGGGGGTGGGCTGGGAGAGCTGCACTGTGTGCTGTAATGGAGAGGAAGCGTCCATGCTCCTGCGGCTCAGTGCAGTGTGGAATATTCCCACATATGGAAGGCAGAGAACAGGAGGCCTGTGTGCTCCAAGTGGTGAATAAGTCAACCCCTTGCTCCCAGGTGGGCCATCCTTACAGCCTCTGTGACTTCTGCATGCTGGGGAGAGATGATCTGCTGCTTGTGTCTACCTGGCATATTCTTATCCAGAGGAGGAGGAGGAACCTAGATTACTGTTGAGACAATCTGGAGAAGCTACATCTGCTTGGCCGATGCCCTCTTTTGGCAAATGCTGCAGGGAGGGACCATCTCCTGGCTTCCAACTTGCCATCATGCACCATGTGCATTTTGGGTGCTGTCATCCTGCCTGTGTCTCATGGTTTCTGACAGCCCACTACTAGAGCAATTAGCATTTTCTCTGCGTACATGCAGCAGATGTAGGAAACTGGACTTGGCATCTCTAGCACTGAGCAAAGAGAATTCAAACTAGAATGAGGACCTGACCTCCATTTGCATTCAGAAAAAGCGCTTGATTACAAACTAGACCAGAATGAGAATGTGAGGGATGCTGAGCTGCTTAGTGTGCTGCTTGGTGCAGACCAGGTTTCATGCCTCATTTGCTAGGTGCAATCAGGCTCCGTTCTCTTTCACTGCAGGAAGCCCTTTGCTAGCTCAAGCCCTGGGTGCAGATGAACTGTTCTGTTTCTCAGTGCCAGCTACTTTCATGAACAGCCTTGCCATGTCCTGGTCTGAGAGTCGGGGACTGAAATAATCTGCTTTATTCCCACACAAGGAGCCATTCCCGTGTAGCTGTTAATACTATCAATCTCCAACAGTTCCACTTGAGGAAACACTTCTCACAGAAAGCCCAGAGCTGCGAAGCTCCGAGCACTGCACAAGTCTGCATCTGTGAGCACCAGCAGTGCAGCAGCTCCACCCAAACAGCCCATTGAGCTTGGAGGGTGCCAGCTGCTGCAGGGCCATAGAGGCCATGCCTGTAAGGTCTGTTTGCAAAGGCAGTGAGCAGTGCTCCCTGTGGAGCAGCCTGCCTCCTTAGTAAAGCCAGCAGGCAGGGCTGCTGCTGAGATATGGGCCGTAAGGGATTTTCTAGAGCACGCCATTCTGGTTGACTTGAGAAGGATTTAAAATTGCCAGCAGACTGTAGTGAACCTTCTCTGTGAAAGAGAAGATCTCTGATTTCTCAATATGTCCACAGAATTATATTCTTCAATTTGGAAACAAGGCTCGTACTAGATGAGAGGAAAAATTCAATGTTAATTGTGTCATTTCCCAAACTCAAGAATATTAAGCTGCTCAAGGACTCTTTGAGCCTCGGGGGAGCTAATGAGGTTAGTGAATCACGATGAGAAACACAGCACTAGTTCAGATAGCTTCTGCTGCACTCAGGCGAAGGGGGCACAACTTAGGGCAGCATGTGGGAGAGGTTGGACCTGGCAGCATTCCCTGCTCCGAGCTTCACCGATCCTGGGCTTGAATGCAGGGAAGCAAGAGAACAGGAGCTCAGCACTGCCCCAGGCAGAAACGTGGAAAGAATCCAATGTTTCAGGTCTGGAGGTTTAGGCCTCATAATCATTAACCGCAGGAAGCTGCAGCAGGACCAAAGCAGCCCACGGTGCCCTGGGGTCACTGAACGTCAGCTCTTCGTGTTCTGCAGCAGGTACAGGACAGAGCTGCCCTACTCAAAGCAAATGCTCCGATGCCATGTTTCCTGCTCGCTGCAGGGGAGGGGGTGGGCGCATTATGGAGTGTCTCTGATCCCTCAGGAATGGCTACGTGAAAGCCCTTAAAGGATTTAGCAGTGACAGAAGGATGGAGGAAGGGGGAAGTGGTTCAGGTGTCCTGAAGACAGTCTGGTGGTTGCCAGTTGGTCCGGATAACCCATCTGGCCCATGGAAACGCCGTTTAGAGAATGTCTGATCGCTGTCTTGGTAAAGAAAGAATACCATGATGCCATTGAAAAATTCCTGCCCTCTCATCAAAGTGTCCCAGCCTGCAGGGATTCATTCAAGACTTTTATTCTGTAGATTTATCATTCAGTTATTTGGTGAAAACATGAAGTAGCTTGTCACAGTATTATGTTAAGCAGCATGGATTCTGTTTGCCTTCAGGATGCGTTTAGTACAGAGCTGAAGCAGAATGAAGGAAACAAGCGCATAACCAATCGAGCTCTTGTTAGCAAATCTTATTCTGCTAGGCTCCGTTTTGCTTTGCGTAGTGCCTCAGGACAGTGATCCATAAAGTACAAGGGGCTCTCACACTAATCAAGAACCAGGACAGCATCTATAAACGCACCCATCCTTGTGGCATTATGTACACAGACGCTCAACCTCAGAACCAGAAAGGCTGACAATATACACTCATTAAATGCATGAGTAGAGCCTCCCTGCCCTCCCAGCACCATGGAGGCACTCCATGCCGTGCCCAGCCCCACTCTGTGTGCCCCTGCCCACACAGCTGTCACTCAGATTAGGGCTCCTCCTCATTAACAAGCTAATCCAATCTGCTTGCTACCTCTCTGGTTGCCATCTCAATTACAGTTTTTCAGACACCAATAACGAAGGAGCTTTGAGCCATGGCTGATTGCACTACACCAGAATGTAATTTGAAAGCCATTACATTTCATCGCTGTAACACTCTGCAACCAGTAATACAGTTGCTGAAAAAGCGACTTTATTTCAAACCAGATAAAAGCTTTGTGCAGATCTCATATGCTGATATTTTAGCTAGTGAGTTCAAAAGCTTTTGTGAAATGATGCTGAGATTGTTAGAGCCACTTTACTTAACAGTTAAAAGATACCCGCCTCAATGCCGAGGTCTAACATCAGACAAAGAGTCTCGTTCTGTTTAGTGCTAACGTTTTAATTTAGCTTTTCTCCAACTGCTGATTTCATTGGCCTTCAACTAAGCGCCAACCCGCCATGACTCCTATGCACAACAGCATGAATGTGCCTCGCTCGTCCCACCCTGCATGGAGGAGCCATCCAGGTTTCAGCACTCTCAAAGGCACTGAGAGGTCACTGTTGCCTGGAGATGGCACAACTCACTGACTGATCCCCGCACCCATCTGTTATCAATCATATCGGCGCGCTCTCTGAGCAGAGTACGGGAGCTGAAGCAGCTCTGAGCACCACTCCCTGCTGGAAAACTGGGTCATGATGCAACGCCGCAGGAAGAGCTCTGAGATGTCCTACATGAGCCCTGTCCCACAGCTCAGTAGCGGCAGAAAACAACTAACAGCTGTCCTGCAGCAAGAAGGCCAGAGATGGGGTGGGCTGCAGACAAGCAGGGCACAAACCCACATGACATGGGCTTAATGGCCCTGTGCACAGCGAGCCACCCCCAGGCAGTGAGCAGGGGCTGGGCTTGCTCTGAAAGGAGTTTGTTCCTCTCACAACAAGCGGAGCACAGCCAGCTCCCCACCACAGCCATGCAGCGCTGCTTAGGAACAGTGTGTGCGATGCCACGGCAAAAACAGCTCAGCAGGAGCTTCTTCCCTTTGTGCAATAGCAATGAGAGCAGCAGAAACCAGAACAAGCTCGGGTTAGGCCACAACATGGCAGACTGAATTCCTCCAGGAAAGCAGCTGCTACATTTTTAAAGCCAGTGCTTCAGCTTATGAAAATTAAATGTTCTATACAGCTAGTAGAGCAGTGTATGTATGAGATGCGCTTGAGCCTGCCAAGGTGACCGTGGGCTGGAGACTACACAGAGAGAGGCTGTGCAAAGCTCCACAGCCCCTTGCAACACTGCTGACCCTCTGCTGCCCTGCTGGTGGGGCTGGGCAGCCATGAGAGCCCCTCCATTCCCTGGGCCCTCAGAGCCCACCCTATGCTTCAGGCTGTGCTCAAGATGGAACAAATAGAGGAAAACAAACTAATGAAGCATTAGGGTTAAACTCAGCTGCAATTAATGCTTAATTGCCATCCTGAAAACACTTGCTCTATTTGGCAGGGCCTAGAAAGGTAAAACCAATTAGCTTAATCTTGTGTGATAGAAACCTTAAACTGCTTCTGATGACTTCTGGCAAGGAACCCTGGGAGTACCTGGAGGAGCCCTGGAGCTGAGGAAGGTAATGGGCACAGCTCTGCACTGAGCATATGGGACATATGTGAGTGCTACGTCATCTGCTCTCTGTGCCATCTAAATAGAGCAGGTAACAGGTAGTGGGACAGACAGAGCTGTGTGGGCTGTTGGATAGAGAGACATGGCTTCATGAAGATGCAGAGAGTAGGCAGAGGACAAAAGCTATCTGTGGTCTCCTGTACATCTCTTTCTAAGTGAAGTCTCTGGTGTTGTTTCTCCAGTTAAGTTTTTGGTGTAGGCCTGCAGCCTCTGCTGAGGACTGGCTATAGCCTGACCACGTCCTGCCTCTGCTTCGGGGAACTGCCAAAACTCACACCAGGCTTTGTGCAAAAGTAACGAGAGCAGGTTTGTATGCCTCACATCTGCTGAGTTAGGGCACCTAAAACCGCTGTTCTCCCCTGAAGGCTATAGGCTTCATCTGATTTGGGTCAGTGTATGCAGTCCTTGTGAGGTTCTCCAGAGAAGGGAAAGGCGTTCTAGAAAAAGACCTCTTGAAACATACTTTGGTGTAGAATATGCTGTCCTTTTTTCATGGGGAGAAGGAAGAAGAGACATGCATGGGCTTAGGGGAAGCCTGTCTGTCTGAAGTACTCCTCTCATCTTTCCTTAAGGCCCGATGCCTGCCTTTGTGCTTGTCGGTGTGGTCATAGCATGGCACTATCTTCTGCAGTACAGTTTATCAATGAATATCACTGTGTGATGATAATATTTATGTAAAGGCCTTGTGTGAACTGAGGTGGCCCTGCTCTCCTGACAGCTCTCTGGGATGCGTGGGATTTGGCTACCAACATACGTATGGAGTGTTCCCCCAGCCATAGCATCATCTGTGTCCATAGCTGGCTTAGGCTGTGCTGCCTGTTTGGAGCAAACCATGTGATGCTTGTGTGTTACACACTTAAGTGTGTAAGAACTATCACCCATTTTTCCAGCGTACTCTTGTAAGTGGAAGGAAGGCGTATGGCATTCTGAGAATTAACGGCCAGTTTGAAGACTGCTGAAATAATTTAAGACACTGGCATCGTTTTCTTTCATGGCCCAGGGCTGTCATTACTGAGCACTTGGACGCTCTTCCAAAGAGGCTGAAAAGAAAATCCCTCCAGGAACTGCAGCAGAGTGACTCCCATCCAAAACCAACAGCGCCTGGCATGCAGCTATGTCAGTCTTTAGCAGGGCAAGTGTTCCACCACTGCATGGGGAACTTTTACATGTGAGCCTGTGCTTCAGCTGCAGTAGAGCCAACCATTTAATTACAGTGGGAGAGGCTGCAGGGACTGACCAAGAAAGCTGACCACTATGAGTTCAGCTTCTTTTATTTATTTATTTTGAGTAAAGAAAGCTCAGCCTCAAACACAGGAACTAAAGAGCTTATAGGCAGAGAAATCTGTGCAGCAGCAATCCTGGCTAACTTCTCTCCTGCGGTAAGAAGGGAGCCTTCCTAGGGAAACGGACAGAATTAGATTTAAAGGAATACTGTTGTCAGGTCAGTCAGACATGTCTGCCTCTGGAGTCCCACCTCGCAGAGAGAAATAAAGCTGAGGTGGCTGAAGGCAGTCACCCTGCCCTCCACCAGCTGTCTACCTGGTTCTCCCTTTCCGTAACAAGAGCAGACAAATGACACCTCTATTTGTTCCCAAACCACTACAGTTCACAGCCTGGCACAGCTCTCCTTGAAGCTGCCCAATGAAGCCCGCCCAGCGCTCAGACCGGGAGCTGCAGTGATGCAGCAGAGGCAGATTCCTGCTCCTTTGCTTTAGCAGAGTCTGAAGGACTCTTAACTTCCACTCATCTGGATATAAACTGATGTCATGTCATGCTTCAGCACTACTGGCTGACATTTGGCCAATCGATATGATTTACTGTGTGGTTGGGCTGAACTTTCTCACTAGAATACTGTATTGACAGAATACTATATTGGCAAAATGCTGAGTCTATGTTTAAGAGCACGAGTACAGCAAGAAGAATTGCAATGAGGGTGAGGCTGGAGTGAGAACCTAGTTCTCGTGCCAAGGAGAACTCAGGCTTTCTGATGTGTCCTGTGCTGAGATTTATAGATGTTACCATTTTTCTGGCATATTAGACTCTGGGATAGGCTTCTCAATTACATTAAGCCTGAGAAATATGGCAGTTAACAGAAGAAACAAGTCAGCCTGGATGCCTGCCTCCTGTTTGTTCATCCTGGTGCCTGGATGGGCCCAGCACCAGTAGCCTGTTCCCTTATGGAATGATTAAACTGAATAAGCAGCCCAACGTCTGGCTGTTTTCAAAGTGTTAATTCCTGCTCAGGCCTCAGACAGACCTTCCAAACAGCCCTGGAAGTTCTAGGCTTTGTAAAATCTAAGTGCACATTCCAGAGAAGGTGACTGTCTGCCTTAAAGGTATAAAAGGGGAGTGATTGGGGGCACTGCTGGCAGTCTGGTGTCTGTGGACACTGTGCCTGAAGGCTCTCGGGGCAGCTCAGAACAGCAGCACTTCACTGGTGCTGCTGCAGGCAGGTCCCAGCTGGCCTTCTGCTCCGGTCAGCGTTAGTGCTGGGAGCTGTGGAAAGCACGTAGGAGATGTTGCAATGTTAACCCTCCACATAAAGCCGTCGTTTCCCTGCTCTCACAGAGCGAGATTCTGTGTGTGTTGTACAGAGCTCATCCTTGCTCCCAGGCCATCCCCAGGAGCTCTGTTAGTGAAGCTTTCCTGGCACTGTTGTTCCCATGTTGCTGGTGCTCCAAACTTCAGTGAGAGCCTTCACCTGGCTAAGGGAGGAACTCACCCATTTAGTTCTCATCTAGTAGGCAGCCAGGGGCAGAGTATCCAGGGAGAGGGTGGCCCTGCTGAATCGTGGAGCTATCTGGGCCCTCAAGGACTTCATGTTCTACCTGTTAGCTGCCATTTGAGTTCTGCAGGAAGAGAAATCTTGTAGATAAGTTCCTTGGAGTGCTGAGAAAGCTCAAATGTCTGCAGATGAATCCACTCCAGCAGGAAGCCAGTGCTGGCATCCTGGCTTTGAATGCAGGAGCCCCAGTAGGTGCTGCCAGACACCAGCCCTGTGTGGCACAGGCCAGCAGCAGGTATGTGTGCTGCTGCTCATGAGCCTTGAGCATTTGGCTGCACTGTGCGGGGAACTGGGCTCCCACAGCCACCACCTGGAACCTGATCTGCCTGTTAGAGCACAGTGCACTCATTCAAGTAGCAAACTAATTTCATCACCTCCCCTGTCAGGGCAAGAGGATGTAGGGAGATTAGTTTGAACTCAAAGGATCATATAATAACATGGCAGCAGTATGCAACTAATAATCCACCGGGAAGAGCTGCAAACATGAAGTTGTCTAGCTGTGCATAATGGGGAGCTATGACCAGCAACTTCCCTGCTCCACCTCTTGCATTTGCATTCCCTCCAGTGGGAGCATAGAATGATGAGACCAGTCCAGAAGTCTGCAAGCAGACCGCTATGCTGACGTGCAGAGAATCCTACCTTGTCTTCCTGGTATAATTCATATGCAGCTGGCAGAAAAGCCCAGCACAAAGCCCAGGACAGCAAGGAGCAGCCAAGGAGTACACTTCTTAAGTACACTTGATACTTTTTTCACCCTCTGTCTCATCCCACTCTCAGCACAGCTCAGTGCTGGGTAGCTCTTGGTTTTTCCCTGAGGCAAGAGCCTTTAATCACAGAGTGCAGACCAGCGTCAGACGCAGGAGAGGAAGGCAGTTGCAGAGCTTGTATTAGTTTACTATTGAGCAACTAGAGTAACCAGCTCAGTCAAAGGCTGGAAAAAATGCAGGGCTGGGACTCTTCATCCTCCTCCCTGCTCCCTTTTGGAGCCAGGGCTGCCCTGTGCCCAGCTGGCTGCCAGTCCTGCCTGCTCCCATGTTGCAGGGCATATAGGGCAGCAGAGGAAATGTTGTGCTAGGGCTTGTACTGTGCCTCTTTTCTCTTCTGTTCCAATAAAGAATTCCAACTGAACACTGGAGCACACAAAGGATGAAAGCTGCAGCAGAACGTGCCCTTGCCAATGCTTGGCAGAGCTGTAGCACCCTTCTCCCTCTTGCAGTGCAAACAGGCACTGCCATCTACAATAGGATGGTAGTAAAACACTAGTTTCCACCAATAGCTTCTTCCAGTGTTTCCTCCCAGTTACAACTGGTGCTGCTGAGAGTCCATGGGAAAAAACTCCAGTACAGACCAGGCCTCTGCATGCAAATCAATGCTACATAAATAACCCCCATCTTCCCTCTGTTCCTAAGTTGTGTACTCTGTGCACTAGAATTCCCTTCAAAGACCTCCCAGTTCATTCTTTATGCTCTAATTAAGGATCAGTGCCAATTAAGTATCTTCAATAGAGGAGCATCTTCCGCTCAGCAGCCAGGAAGTGTCTGAATGAGATCCTGCTGTACAATGCGCACATGAAAAGGGAAGCCCTCCCTTCTTGGAAAGGACTTCCAAGATTAAAAATCCAGTATAGAATACAAGATGCCTGCTCTAAAAATATTTTGTAATGAGATTAATTGACGGCACACATGAATGCAGCGCGGTTTGTCACACGCCTTGTACAGCACCCGAGTGTGCTACAGCATTGCCAAGGCGCTGAGCTGGACCCTGTGCCATCCAGGCAGCAGCAGGTGTGAAAAGAGAGTGTAACCCTTTCTGGAAACTGGTATTGTAACAGTGTCTGTTTTTTCTTGCAAGGGTTAAAGATACTAAGAAGCCACTTTTGCTGTGCAGTGTCAGATTTAATGCCAAAATTATTCAGATGAAAACTCAGCGCTATTTACATCAGTATCTGCGCTGCTTTAGTAGTCTGCACCTTTGCTTCCTGTTGTTGCTCACCTGCTCTGTAAATAACCAGGCAGCTCAGATTGCTGCCGCACTGCTCTGAGCTGACAGCCTGAGCAGGCACAGGCAGGGGAACGACATTTCTGAGCCTGGCTGGAGATGAATGCGTCGGCTTTCCAGCCACTTGCAGGCTGCATTTAAAACGTGCTTTCTACATGAAAATTAGATGGTTAAAAACTGCGGGGGGAAGGGCAGGGAATGGGATAATCCCTTCAAAGCTTTAAATGGAAGATTCGCAGACCTGCTTCAGCTGATGTGAGACATATGAGCAATCTCTGAATTAAGACACATGCAAAACTTCAGGCAGGCACAACAGCTGCACGGTCTTCTGGGGTACATGCATGTGAACTGGCTTTATGTGCAGCAGATGTAGCCACGCTGCTAATCACTGCTAAATCTGGTGACTGCTCACAGGCTGCTCTGAAGAATAAAGGAGTAGAGGAAGAAGAAGGCAGACTTGATGAAAAACAGGAACTGCAAAACTGCATTGGAGGATGGGGGAAAAAGCAGCAAATTATTCTGTAAGCAGCAGAATCCGCAGTCTTGCCTAATGGGATTTACATCCGTAACATCTGCCAGGCCACTGATACTTCAGTATATAATGACATAAAGTACCTAGAACTGTCAGCGAATTGGAGTGCTTTTGTGGAGCAGGCTGCGTATGAGTCCAGTTTTGTACAAAGACAGGGCAAAATAAATCTGAGGTTCACGGAGCATCCCCACACCTGCTTGGCAGAGGCTGGATGTCTGTGTGTCTGGGCTTTGCTACCAGCGATCCATCTGCAAAGCACAGAGGGCAGCTCTGTCCTTATATGCCTTGGGAGTCCCTATGGAGGCACTACAGTGCTGACTGCTGAGATGTGAGCTGCATGGAGGAAGGGCGAGCTGCAGGGAAACACAGAGCAGTGCACTGCAACCACATCACTCCAGTGAGTGTAACCATTATCCTAGGTGAGGTTCAGTGCTTTTGGACTTACCCGAATCCTTCTCATGGCTGCCACAATCTCCACGCGGCTGCTGGGCCTGGGTACGTCCAAGCTACCAATGTACTGAAAGGCAGAAGGTGAGATGTCTGTAAGGTAATGCACGAGTTAATGGCTGCTTCAAAACAAACAGCATCTGTCATCTCACAGTCCCTGCTCAGTTAGTTCTTTAGCCCAGGACTTGGTAGGAATACCTGTTGTGGATATTGTTACCAATGCCGGGAGGTGTTAGAGGGCTCCTGAATCTGGGGGTGACCCCACTCATGTTCTGGGTGTGCCTCTGCCTGTGCTCTGCAGGGCAGTATCTGCTGCTGATCAAACCACAGTTCTGTGGGTCTGAAAATGGGACCGTGCATCCTTTGTCACTCCTTTTCAGAAGCTCTGAGCTGCACACACATAGGAGCTCGCTGTCGGGACACGCGATGCAGGCAGCAGCACCCCTTGCTCTGGCACTGAAAGGTGAGGCAGGAGGTGGCTGTGGGTCTCCAGCACCTTTCTGCTGCCGGCTGCCTGCTCCCTTGTGCTGTGCCGCTGTGCTGCTGCCACGTGGATTGTTATGGGAGTCCTGCATGCAGGCAGCATCCTGCTGCTGCCCTTCTTCCTCCTGGAGAGGAAGAGCCCTACAAACATTCAGCACAGTAACATGTGTATGAACAGAGCCCACATTGCTACGGGGCTGCTCTTGGGACACTGCCACTGTTTCTGACAGATAGCTCTGCTTTCAGTTCTCTGCTCTAACACTTGTGGCTTGCAATGGTGTTTTGCTTGAAAACTTTTGCATAGCAGAGATTTTCAGAGATGCGTTCTCCTGGCTCAGTATTTATTGTGCTTTTATCTGCCTTGAAACAAACACCACAAGCAATCTGAAAGGTCATCCGTTTCTTCTGATGCTTTTACAAAATGGCATTTTAAGAGCAGTCACTTCAGCCGTGCCCTTTGGTAAACCACAGGAGATCCAAAGCACCGCAGCCAGAGCTGGAGGGCAGCAGGGAGGGAGAGCAGGCAGAGCTCAGTGTGCTGCACCCGCTCGGTCCGAGAGCAGCAGCTCTGCACGGCCGCACACCTTCTGATGCTGCTGTGTTGTGCTCAGAGCTGCAGCTGCCCGGTGAGCAGCCCTGAGCGGGCACGTTGCTAAGGCGATGTGTGCCCAGCTCAGCCCCACACACTCGGAATAGCTGAAGACGCCTGTTTCACTCAGTTAAAGGCACAGCCTGCTCACGTAAGAGCAAAATAAGGGTTTCTCTTGTCAGCACCGTCTGTGGTGCAGCAAGTGTTAATTTAAATTTACAGAGACCAAAGATTAATTGTATTTCTCCACTAAGGTAAAGGGATTTTCAAAGTATGTGATTACCTGCCTGTTCAGATCCAGCCTATATCCTGTTTAAGCCTTACAGCTCTTTTATCAGGAAGACCAAAATGCACAAAATCCGTATTTCAAAGCTTTATTTGAATATGTTTCCCTTCTCTGCTCAGCAGACAGCAGGCACGGATTCCATCCCTAGTCAGTGTTGGCCACCTGCACAGAGGGGCAACAAACCCCGGAGCTGCTCCAGCAGATGCAGCTCTTCATGGCAGGGGATTGGACACGCGCTGCTCGCGCGGTGCCAGCTCAGCTGAAGTTGCTCACTCGGTGATGGTGCAACGCCAGAACATCTTTAATGATCAGTACGAACTTTAGGATAGTGTCCCTATTCCTGAACCCCCACACCGTGTGTGTAAGTGCAGCCCTCCCGGCCCTGCTTTTTGTGCAGGGAACAAACAGGTCGGATGCCCGCTGGGTTCTGCCGGTGGCACCTGAGCCGGGATGAGCTCTTGCCGGGGGGTTCTGCCCTGATCGGCCCTCAAATGAGACACGCGAGGCTCGGAAGCGTTACACGCCTTAGAGAAGATTACTAGGAAGAAAGGGAGGACCTGTTTGATTGTGATGTTAAGCGTGAAGCTCTCGGGTTGCCCGGCGCTTACCCCTAGGCCCGGCGCGCGGCTGCGGGGTGGCTGCGCTCGGGCGCCGCGCCGGGGGGGGGTTCAGAGGGTCCGGCGGTGCCACCGCGGGGGGCTGCGGGGCTGCGGAGGGGCCGCCGCGTTCCCGTGGGCAGCGGAGCTCGGGGACGCGCGCGGGCTTTGGGGTCGCGGCTCCGGCGGCCGGGGTCTCCGCAGCCGCTCGGCGCCCAACCGGGCCCGCTGCCCGCTCCGCTGCCCGCTCCCGCCCGCCGCCGGGATGCCGCGCCGCCGCCCCGGGCGAGGGAAGGCGGGGAGCGGGGCCGGGCCGCGGCTCACCTTGGCCTGGAAGTGGATGCCGTGCTGGAAGGCCTCCTCGTTGTGCAGCGGGACTCGCGAGTCGCAGCCATCGTCCACCAGGTTGTACCGGTTCTTCACCGGCATCGCGGCGACGGGCGGGCGCCTTTCAGGCCGCGGCGGCGCGGGGCATCCCCGCAGGCAGCGCCCGGCCCCGCGGCCCCCGCAGCCCCCGCCCGGCCGGAGCCCCCCCAGCGGCCGGGGCGCGGGGCGGCGGCGCGGGGCTGACGGAGCCCGAGCCCGGCCGCGTTTTGAATGAGCGTCCGCGGGAGCCGAGCGGGGCCCCGGCCCTCGCCGCAGCGCCATTGGCCCGAAGTTCCCTCATGTGATGCGGGGGGCGGCCGCCAGCCTCGGCCCCGGCCCGCCCCGGGCAGAACCCCGCCGGGCGCTGCGGCTGCGGGGCGCTCCGGGCCCTGCCGTGCCGGGCGGGAGCTGCGGGGCTGCGGGGCGCGCCGGGCACTCAGCGGCGCCCCGCGGAAACGCGCCGTGTGAGCAACGCTCTGCCCGCTGGGGCTGCCCTGGCCCTGCCCGGGAGCGCCGCGATGCCGGGACTGCGGGGCGCACGGAGCGGGGCTGTGAGCGCGGGGCTGTGCGGGGTGTCGCGCCGTGCTGCAGCGCTGGCGCCTTGTCCGAGAGCCGCAGCCCTGCGCTGCGAGAGGCGCTGGGGATGAACTCGCCGCGATGCGGGGTTTGCCGGCTTTTGACGGTTGGTGTCACGCTGTATCGTTTCAGCAGCACCCGCTCCGTTTCTCTTGTTAGAAATTCTAAAAAGACGGTACAGAATGGTCTTAAGATCTCCCTACAGCTTCTGTGCACGAACGATAGGCTAAAGCAATGATATCTGTCCCATTTTAATGTGACTTAGCTTTGTCAGTAATTAGCACGTGCCCCCGTCTGACGCCCCCCTTGCTCAGCTGATGTCCACCGACTGACTCGGTGCCCCATCAGAATAGTTGGCCTTTGCCTTTGGTGTGTCCTTTCCAGCCCCATCCATTTGCAAGGCCCCTCTGCTGCGCCCTGCAGTGCCCACATTGCCCTGCTGGCAGCACATGGAGGGACGGGCACAGACCTGTGACGGAGCACTTGGGCCACACTCATCCACATCAGGAATGATGAGAGATGGAGAGATGTACGCTGCACAGAACCCGTGGGGCTGAGGTGTAACAGTTGCTCCAATTGATTTCATTTGGATTCCCCGCAGCGGCTGATCAGTTACAACCCTTTGTTATACAGTTGGATGTGGGCACTGTTGGACAGCACTTCTGCATGGCTTTCACAGCAGAAAGAAAGAACATTCTGGCTGTGGTGGGGCGGTGAGCTGCTCCCTGTGCCCAACTCATGGCAGTAACAGTGCTGAATTCGTTGGCATCTCTGAGGACTCCTCAGTCAGGAGGGAGATGGACAAGAGCCAGAATCCAGGAACTGATCATTAATGGAGTGAGCAAAAAGCCCAAGGAATTAATATTGGTGAAGTGACCATGAGTTGACATGCTCAAGTAGCTGGTGGTATTAGTGGCTCGTTCTGGCACTGTATTGACTGATGAGTTCTGAGGCCAGCCTCACCGCTGAGCTTTTCTGTTTCCAGACAGGCTATAATGTTACATTACCATTCCACTTAAATATCTGTGTGCTTCTGGTTCAGCACAGCTCCCAGTGGGTCTGGATACACATCTCACCTGCAGATCCATCAGTGTAGTTCTGCTGATCCTCAGTGTGGTCTGTCTGCTGTCACCAAGCACTGTTAGAGCCTTGCACAGCACTTACCTGGTCCAAACTTAGATTAAGAAATGCCTCTTGACCTGAATGAAGAATTCAGATGTTGTGTGCACACAGCTTTGGGCTGATGGAGCAAGATTCTGTCCTTTGGTTCTCCTAAGCCCTAAGAGAGGGGGATGCTGCCCTGGCAGCCTGTGCTTGTCCTTCCTTTGATGCCAATGCCGGTGAAACACAACCACTAGGGGAAAGAAGCCTGATGACAGTGAGTGTCTGCACTGATTCTGCAATGCTGCATTTTAACTGAGGCGTGCATGAACCCGTCAGGTGCTGAGCTGCTGAAAGCTGCTCCTCATTGCCCTCCCATTGCCACAGGAGCATCCTCATGCAGTGGGAGCATGCGGTCTTCACTTGGGATAGTCAAGTCTTTTAATCTGATAGACAGATGACATAAGAGGAACGGTCCTTTAATTTCAGTATCCTGCAGGTTATGAAATCCTTCAGGCAGGGGGACAGAAACATCTCACAGGAATCTGGGGAAAAACAAAGTGATTATGATTTATTAAAGCTCGCGGTGCCAGTCTGTGTTATATTATAACTGAATGGAGGTGTTTAATATTCCATGTTCATTAACTTCCATGAACTTCTCATAGGGCTTAGCTCTTCTAAGGTTAATGGTTTGGATCTGTCTGAGAGCCGAGTTCAAAGGCTGCTCAGCTTAAGAAGCTAAAGGTTTTCTAGCTCATTTTGTTGGGCAGAGAAATTCTCTGACTCCATTGTAGGTAAGAAAAGCTCCGTGTCCATTCTTCTGGATAATAAAACGAGGCAAATACATTGAATTAAACAGTTACACAGTATATCATCACAGATCTTGTATAAACAAAGCCCTGCTGGCATTACCCTTTCTTGATGTGAAGAGTTAGCCAAGCTTCATGGTGGGTGTTTGCATCAGATGGAGTTCTGAGCTCGTTATGCCTTTGATGTTCAGAGCGCTCATACAGAGTCCTGTTTCCCTGAGTGCTGTGGGAGTTAAGCACCACAGACAGCTTCTTGGCTCACAGCTTCCAGTGCTCGTACAGGGAACAGGTTCCTATCAGCTTTCTTCTGCAAGCTCAAGCTACAAGGTTTCTCTCCTTCCCTTCCTCTCATACACGTGCACGTTTCAGTCTTTGCATTGACGTTCACTGCATGGAAACATCTCCAGTGTAACCTGAATGTGGTGTAAACCAGGCAGTGGGTGTTTTTGCTGGAGGCCTGTTTGTGATGCCAGAGAATTTTCCTCCCTTCTGCAAACCCTTTTAAGCACTTATTTCTGCGCTGCAGAGCTGCAAAGATTTAAAATGATAAATAAGAAATGACGAAGAAAGAACAACCAGACAGTCACCCCGTAATGGCAGATAAAACTTCATGGGAAATCACGTCCGTGTCACACTTGTAAGATCTGAGTGATTTCTGCATGCTTACTATCATAGCACATCTGGCACTGCCATGCCATTTCATTAGCACCATTACTGCTTGTGCTGGTGCCATTTTTAGAGCCATGTCTCAGGTGCATTTTCACACCTGCAGACTTTATGTGGTGCTGGACAGCCTCGTGATTTAGATTTAGCAGCTGAATTCACTTGCCCATCTTTAGCAGATATATATATTTGCCTGAATATAGACAAGTGCTGCTTACATTAAATGAAGTGGCAGAATGAAGCAGAGTTTGCCCCACACAGAGTTGTGGAGGATCAGCAGTTACTGCAGAGAAAGTTATGACCAGAGAGACCTAATGGTCTTATTGATGGCTTTATGGTACAGAAGGGTGCTTGCAGGTGAATCACTTGGAGCTTGCATCAAAGCAATAAGAGCTTTCACTAATTTCAATGACTTTGATTTTACCTTTGTTATATATAACAATCATTTAGAGTTTGGGCGTTGTTTCTGTACATAATACTAACAGGCAGCTTCTGTTCTCTCCTCCTACGGAGCAGGATGAGCTGGTGTGGGGGTAGGAGGGGAGGAATACAGTGGGAACAACGTGCTCTGCTAGTGCAAGTGAAATAATGTGGTTTGCTTTTGGATTTCTAACATTTCAGACACGTTCACTGCCTCTTGCTTTACTCAAAGAAAGGAGACTGAACAGTTCTACCAACAGCAAAGTTTGTTGGCTTTTCCTGATATAACAGTTATCAAAGGTTAAGATACAGACTTGAGGGGGGCGGCACATGGGGTGTTCTGCATGGCCATGAAATGTCTTAGCAAAACACCACAAGCTCACAGGGTTCTGTGCCTGCTTTTCCCTCTGCTGGTCTCAGAAGCAGCAGCCTCACCAACACACCATGAGCTCCAAATGACATGTGGAACAGGCCGCCCCGTTCAGTCACATGTGTCCTCTGCAAGCACAGGCTGAGATGATTATAGCAGATTGGTGTTGCTCAGTAAGAAACAGAAGCTTCATGTCTTGACGGTTCAGCTTTGTAGCACAGCCAGCAAATCTGCCCATTAGAACTGCGAGCCTCTTTCATGCATGGCCAGTTCCAAAGTTCTGCGTAGCGGGATTTGGGAATGAAAAATGTCATCTACAATTAGGCGTATTTTCATCACGTTCTGTCATGCAAATCTCCCCTCACCAGCCACGCTACAAATGTTTTGTTTCCATATGTAGGTCAGCCACAGATCTTCAGTGGTCTAAAGTAAACATGGGAGGCATAGGTTGATATAAGCAAATTTTAACCCAGTCTGAGAAGCACAATAATAACAACACCGACATTTTTCAGGGGAAACCTGTTTATTAGACATGTTCTCTTCGTTTCATTTTATAGAACACTGCTACTGATTTGTGAAAGTACAACTGACAGGAGATACTCGTCAGTCGTGGTGAGGAACTACAAACCTGGAAACGGCTGGGTAGTTCTCAGTGAGTAAATGGATGTTTTGAGGAATGTTGAGAACGGGTTCCCTGGTGACTCAGTTGACAAACAAAGTGTATCTTGTCCTGTTTTGTAACCCATAGATTGTGTTTTGGTTGAGCTGGGAACCAAACCGCTGATAAGAGTGTGACCATTGTGTTACAGCAGACGATGATGGCCAGACCCACCGCGCTGATCTTGGATCTGTTCCCTGTGAAACACAAGCATAGCCTTGACCACAAGTTATCAATGAGTAGCGCCCTTCCCATTCATTAGTTCTCAGATTTGTTTTCAGAGCATGACCCTTAAGGTGCCACGGGCTCGCTCAGTAATAGCTGATACAGATAACAGAGGGAAGCAGTCCTGCCCTCTGGTCCGATGATTGTAACACTTGCTGCACTTTGTTTTGGTAGTGTATGCCCCCTATTCCTGTCAGCGCTGTCTGAGGAGCCCTAAGTGGCCACTGGGGTGGCCAGGGCATTACAGCAATAACAGTAACATCAGCACCGCTGTCACGGATGCCAGTTACTTTGAGCTCTTGTCCCCCTTGTCGCAGTATTCATGTCAGATTTGGTCTACCCTGTGAGACACTCTGAGACCAATAAACTTGGGGCGTGCTGATCGATCCGAAACCACCCCATGAGATGTTGCTTCACCAGGGCAGTTTAGGCTGAAAATAAATCAGTTGCACTATGTGGCTTCATGCAGGGACAGTGAAAGGGGGGGTCGGTGTCCACAACATTATCTTAATTTCCCCAGTGTAACAACAGGCAAAATAAAGTCCCATCTGAATAACAGAAGATGGACTGACCAGCAGCACTGCCATGCCATTCCCCAGAGGTCCGTGGACTCCAGTGGGGGCCAAGGCAACAGTGGTGTGTCATTCAGGGCTGTGTCTGAGGATGTGGCCAAGTCTACCTTGGCACTGCAGCTTGTTCAGGCACAGAGACTGCTGACACTGAGGGGTTTGCATTGTCACCATGTGCCCTCTCGTGCTCCCTTGGGAATTTCCCACTGGGTCAGGGGGGAATTATCACATTTTGACCGTCAATCCTGAGCGCTGTGATTGCTCCTTCCACACCTGAGGCACAGTTGCTGTGGCCTGCTGCCTTTTGCTCTCTTCCACAGGCAATTTTTACAGATGTGCCCGTATTGATTACAGCCATAACATAGATGCTGCTGATTAAGGGATACGGCAGCAAACACCTGGGCTGCTAGCATAACTTGATGTTGGTTCATGCATTAATCCTATCTTCTGCAGTGGGATTCTTTAGGGCGCGCAACACCTTTTGACAGCCAGCATTTGCATTTTCAGTTGCTAACTGTTGGAATATCTGTTCATTATTGACCTGTTTTTCCAACAAGCTCTTAAGCCTATCCAACAATGTCCTATGTGGTTCTTGGAGCTGTTGCTTAACACTCACAAAAGACTGTCTTTGCTTTCCAGCCTCTCTCTAGTACAGCCCGGAGAGCACACGCTGCTCACTGCTTAACTTGCTGTAGCCCTTCTGCAGGAATTCATGCCTGTTGAACTGGGGAGGAGAAATTTCCCTCACCCATCAAAGCATTCACATCTACAGCCCAAAGTGCGTTTCTCTGTGGTAGCTTCAGGTTCTCAGTTGCTTGAGTCTGTGCCAACCCCCTCCACTTAGTTTCCCACACAGTGTATTGCATGTCGGTCATGATAAGGCCACACGTCATTCTGAAATCATGCGGTGTGAGATCAGAGTGATCGCATAAGGACTGAATCAGACTGATGGTGTACGGGGCACCGATGCTGTGCTCAGTGACCGCGTGGACATTGTAAGACAAAGCTTCCCACTGGGGCTCGTGTTCCAGGGCAACAATAATAGGGAAGGACCTCAGCATGTCTGTCTCTCCAGCTTTCCTAGCCTGCCTCTGAATGATGATGAGCTCACAGGACTTTTTAAAGCTTCAAAAATTCTCCAGGTTTCAAGCAAAACTGCTGCCACCTCATCACCTTTAGCAGGTGCGTCCCACAGTTTTGCTCTGACCCCATCCCAAGTTTCCAGGTGATAAAGAGTCAGATTCGTACTTGAGGAATCGTTTCTAGCGGCCCATATGAACATCTGGTGCAGGTCAGCAGAGGACACTGCCTTCCCCCTTCGTTTAAGGATAGACTGAAAAGTAACAAGGACATTTTCCTCTTCCGAGGTCGTTTTGTTCCTCATGGTGCACAGCCGCTTCCCTTCATCCAGCAAGATGCAATTGGAGCGGCTGGGGACCACGAGGCTTCTTCCAGCACCCTCCATAAGGCTTCTTTCAGCCTTCTGCAGACCAGCCTGCTGATCAGGTTCCCGTTCGGGCACCAAGTACCACAATCAGACTAACAGCACGGGATTCCTGTGTGAAAGAAGGGCCTCTTCACTGCCGCTCTTATTGCCCTGTGCATTGCTTTTATATTATAACGCACTCAGTGTTTTAGCAGTAGCGATTCATTGGCTGAACCGCAGGCAGGTTTCGCATCAAGTCTTCACAACAGCGCCGAGCTTTTCTTGTGCTCAGCTGCAAAACGTGACGTTCCTTCTGCTCCTTTTTCTTCCTTCTCCTTCCCTGGGCACTCTCTCATGTTTCCACGCGGTCCAGCTGACCTCTCCGTCCCCCACAGTTTACTCTGGGATTTCCCATTGCCGCAGAGCCTCGCGATATTAACCCTTATTAACCATTTCCTCGGTTACCCTCCAGCATTGCCGTACGTTATCAACGTCCGCCCGGGGCCCGGCGGTCAAATGCCGCCCGCAGCGCCGCCTGCTGCCCGCCCGCACCAGGACAGCAGCAGCCGGACCGAACCGGACCGAGCCGGATCGAACCGGACCGAGCCGGATCGAACCGGACCGAGCCGCCCCGCTCGTTCTGCTCAGCGGCTGCCGGCAGCGGTTCGGTTCGCAGCCCGGCGCGCCGTTCGGGCCACAACTCTGCGCCCAACGGAAGCAGCGCTGCCGGGACCGTCCCTCCGCACCGCCCATTCCAAGATGGCGGCGCCGCCACGCCCCACCTTTCCGAAATGGCTGCCGGAAGGGGCGTGCTGTCCCTGCCCGCTTCTAAGATGGCCGCGGCTGCGGCGTGTCGTCATTTCCGGAACAGGGCGGAGGCGGCGCGGGAACCGCCCGACGGGCCGCGGCTCCTCCATGGCAACGCGCGGGGGGCGGGGCTGCGTCGGGGCGGCGCGGGATGGAGCCGGCCGGGATCCCGCCGCCGAGCTGCGCCCCGGACCGCGAGGCGGAGGAACCTCCGGGGTCCCCGGCGCTCCCCGCCGAGCGACCGCGGGACGGCGAGCCCGCCCGGAAGGCGAGGGAAGAGGCGGCGGCGGAACGGAGCAGCGGTCGCGGCCCGGCAGAGCGGGGCGGGGGGCGGCGCGGGCCGGAGGAGCGTGAGGCGCGGGCGGTGCGGGCGGTGCGGGCGGTGCGGCGGCCCCGAGTCACCGTGGACAGTTCCAAGGCCAAGACCTCGCTGGAGGCGCTGAAGATCAGCCTGCGGCAGCTGCGCTGGAGGGAGGTGAGTTACGGCCTGCCCGGCCTGCGCCCGGCTCCGCGCGGTGCTGCCGCTCGGCGCCTGCGGTAATGCCGCCCCGAAGGCGTGGAGCTGCGGAGCTGCGGCAAACCGCGTCACGGAGCTGCTCAGGTGAATCCCGAGTTTCTGCTGTGTGTCCTGCTGCTGCGTTGGGCTGTTCTTGGTGCGTAGACGTGTTTCCTCAGTGACTGTAGAAGCAGTTCTGTAGGAGCTGTGTCTGCTCCTGGGGGCATCTCCAGGGGCTCGTCGGAGCGGCAGAGTGCGTTTGGGAGGGGAGGACAGAGTGCGGAGCAGGGATGGGATCTGGGCTGGGGTGTCTGTGCAGCCGCGCTGCCCTCGGGATCCCTGCCTTGTCCCGGCTCCTCCTCCAGCCTCACGAGGTACTGATGGTTCTGCGCACCTCGTGCTTCTCACAACTAGTCTGTGCGGTGTGGGGCGGGCACTGCGTGCTGTATCACCTCAAATCTCATTGAAAGCTACAAAGCCTCCCGTTCTGCTCCCACTGTGGTGTGGGGATGGCGTGCTGGAGGTGTGTGCCTGGAAGTTGGCCCGTGGTGCATCTGTCAGCAGCGCTGCTGCGCTCTGCCCAGCGGTGGCAGAGCAGGGCATCCCCCCTTTGTGGTTTTCGTGCTTTTGGCCAAGTTTTATCAGTACCGTTCCAATGGGTGTTTTTAGGCATTGATTTAAGCCACCCTACAGCTCTGGTTGGTAATGAGCTGTATTTACCGGTTAACATTGTCTTACCCATTTCTTGATATTTTACTGTACTGTATATGTTGCCCCCTGCATTTTTCATGCATGTTTTCCTGCCCTCCAAACCGAATTCGTTTCACATATTGTTGTTCTTCCTTTCTAAGCTGCATTACCAGCATTCTTCTTCCCACTCTGCATCCCACAACAGCAGTTTTGGTGTAATTTAATCGGTTTGTGTTTGCTGTCTTCCTCACTATCCTTTCTCCTCCATCTGATAGTTCTGTCAATATTTTCCATTTGTTTTGCTGCTTCAATTCTGGTCCGTTCTTACTCTTAATTCTTTATTTGGTACTTTCTCCATTGTGTGCCATTGACTGTACCGTTGAGGTGGCCAATAACTCACCTTCCCCAAACAAATGGCTGAGATTCATGCCTTTTAAAACATTCAGCTGCTGGTAGTGAGGCTGTCAATGTGTATGAAGGTGGTTTTATCTTTTGTCAATTCAGTATTTTCTCATAGCAGTGTACAAATCAGATCATCTTTCAGACCCCCCCCCCGCCCCAGCAGGTGGAGTAATGAAGGCAAACTGCTGGTGATGTCTCGTAACTGGTGCTGTTTGCATTGTGGAAGAGAAATCCAAGGAAAACACTTTGGATCCAGTTGCATAACATTTATAACATTTAGAATTCCTTCCTTCTAAATGTTTAGGAACGCAGCAATGTGGTTCTCAATATCACTTACAGGCAAAGAGCCTGGGAAATAGTTTCACTGTTACAGCAGAACCAGCAGAGGGAACACGAGTTGTTCCTTGTATGACCAATAAAAATAATGTGGAAAAAACAAGGCAAGTATTAATGCACGTCATGCAGTGCTGATGTCATAGGGCTGATCCTTCACTCTGTTCCCTTCCATCACACTTGCCCAGTTGGTGGCTTTGGGCTTTGCCTATTGTTACTTAAGTTTTGTTTCTGTTCCCTCTTGTTTGCTGCTGGGCCTCTTGTCTCCAGTATTTTCTTGGGCAGGAGATGCTTTACCAGGCTCTTTGAGGTGGGCTCCTTCATAGTGATAACTTTTGTCTGCTGGATAATGTCATGCTGTGTCATGAAGGCCTCTTAGGGCTTTTTTTAATGTAAGTTGTACAGTGTGACACCTCCTATAGGTGTCTTGGTTTGCCAGAGGAGCTTTGGTTCAGTTACAGGCTGTTACTGTGAGGTGCTCTCTGTGCTTATGGCACTGTCTGTGTGTTCGTAGGTCATGTTAGTAAATTAACACAAATGCCATCAGAAGCTGAAAGGGAAAGAAAAAGGAGAGAGAGGAGTGCTTTAAATGTGGCTGATGTTGGTGAGGAGTTTATTCTGTGCACTGATGTGTGAGGGGGTGGTGAAAGAGTCTGTGAATGCTCTGTTAGAAGCAATGAGAGCATTGAAACAAAAACCCCAAACAAAACTGCTTTCCAGCCAGGGGAATTGTGAGGACGTTGAACTGTTGTCAGGGACAGCCCCGTCCTGCAGGACTCAGGGGGACCTTCCATCAGGCACTGCAGGGCTCAGTGTGTGTGCTGGGGAGGCTGGCACCAGCAGTGCCGGGTGGGACTGACTGGGGGCAGTGAGTTGTGTTCTTTAAACACAGGATGTGCCCAATGAGCTAACAGGCATCCTGAGTTTATTTTTCACTCAAGAAATTATTTTTTTGTGTAGCTTTCAATTACAGGAGCACAGAAGAAGTGGATGTCTCCAGTGCTGGTGTTGTGGCACTCAGCGTTTCATCCACCTTGCTGTTGGGTGGCTGCAGAGAAATACTCAGAAATATGGTGCTTGGGGAGGCTGATGTGGAGACAAGTCCTCTAACTTGTCATTAAACGTGATGGAACAAAGTGATGTGACCTGTGGGATACTTTGAATTATTGGCTTCCAATCAAATGTAGAAATGGGCTGTCAGGCAACTCGGCTGTGATTGATGATGGATTGAGTCAAAGTTATGAAAACGTTCCCATTCACTTTGTGGGCTCCTATTGGCCCTTCCTGACAAACTGCCTCTGAATAAAGGGATCTCAGAAGGGCTCTGTGGGGCTGGGGGAGCAGCAGGCAGCGTGGCAGGTTGGGCTGCAGGAGCAGATTGCAGCCATGGGCACCCCACAGCCTCACACTGCTGCACACCTGCTGGGCCGGGAGCCCGATTTACCCAAATGCAATTAATTTTGTCTGCCAAGCACTGCCTGAGTGGGTCAGCTGACCTGATTGGTGGCTTCCTTTCCAAACACTATTCTTAGGCAAACATACAGCGCAGGCGATGAAGAATCTCTCCCAGCTTATTCAGGAGATGAATTAGATCCCAGCGTTGGATAAATCCAAACAATCCTGATGTGTCAGCAGTGGTGAAGCTGCTGTGCGATCCGAATTGTGGGCTGAACGGGTTCCGCTTCCCGGCCCAGCCGTGCTTACCCTTCATCTGCTGCAGAATGCCTTCAGTGCGCTGTTTGCGAAGTGCTTTGATATGCTCAGCAGATGAAAGGTTGTTATATAAATGCAAATTTTGTTCCGGTCGTTTCAATTCCGTTTAATAAATAAATAAGTAGTGCAGGTTTTAGCGGGAACGGCTGCGTGAGACCCCGCGCTGCATCTGTATTCAGGGTGCACCTGAGGAGAGGTTGAGGCCACTGATTGTCTTTCAGAGCCCAACAGAATTAATTTTCACTCCTACAAAAACAGTTTTTGTGGGCTGAATAGTAATGAAGGCAGCAAAGAACCGTCTGTCTCTGCTGTGTGGGGTATTTCATCCGTACGAGTAAGGAAACAGTTCTGTGACAGAAATAGGAAACGTCTTGCTGAGCGAGGTTAATTTTTTTCAAAGGTGTTCACTGATAAAAAGTAAAGTTTTAATTACAGCAGCAAACAGTGGAAGTAATGCACTCTGCAGCTCCCAAGTCCTGGAAGCACTGCGGTCAGAAGTACAGCAGAGGTAACCCAGTGCTGCCCAGGCAATGATCCTGGCCATAGGGCTGCTGCTCTTACCATCCGTGTGAAATGGAGGAGCTCTTCAGCTGCCGTAATCCTAATATAGTTGAAATCATTGCTTTAGTTCTGAATAGTTGAAAGCTCAAGAAAAAGGTCTGTTGAATTGTGAGCTTTTCTCTTAATTACTGACTATTGCTACCAGAAAGGAGCGTGTTCATAGAGGAGAATTTATAAATGTGTTGATATTTTGTTTAAGTATCTTGACCTGGGAATCCACTTTAAATGTAGTGCAGCTGGGGCACCAACACAAGCCTGTTTGCTTGGGAAATTCATGGCAGCTGCACCTTATATTTAGTTAATCAGTGCTGCTGACCCAGTGCACCTGTGCCCTGACCAGGGTGCATGGCTGGGCTTACTGAGCTCAGTGTGTGTAAATAAATATATAAAACAAATATATATGTGTATATATATAAAACAAAATACAGCCCTTGGGGTTCTTTGCATTATACTGTGGTATATTTAAGAACAGAAGTTGGTTTATTAACTGCTAGTAAGGACAATTCCTCCAAGACCTCTGGTTCTTTTTTCTTCTGATGGCTGCTTATCACTCCTGAAACTGGAAAGGAAAAAAGAAGCCCAAGCAAGAGCATGATCAGAGTTTGTGTACTTCCCAGTGGTAGCTGCTTGCTATTGCTGTGCCTTCACACTCTAGCAGTAAGAATTTCTAACTACCTTCATTCCCTGTAGCTGTGTTTTACATCATGAAGCAGTTGTGCTTTAAGTTGGGTTGGTAGCAAGCTCTAGGTTTCTCAGAGTGTGTGCCACAGTTGTTTGTAACTTTTTACAAACCTTTCCCAGCGTAACGTCCTCAACTTCAGCATCTTGAACTGATAAAATGTTCTGTTCTGCAACCGCAATGCAGAGCATGTGTTCTTCTGTGCTGTTCTTGGATGCTTTGTGCTTAATGTGAGCGTTTAGAGAACTGAGACATGAAGGAGAGTTGCCAGTTTGCTTCAGATCCTCTCTCATCTCTTTTCCAGTTCCCGTTTGGCAGACGCTTGCCGTGCGATATCTATTGGCATGGAGTATCGTTCCATGATAACTACATATTCTCAGGTCAAGTCAACAAGTTTCCAGGTACGTTATGTCAGGTTCTGGTTGGAATGAGTGCTGTTAAAAACAGGGCTGCTTTAATTTTGTGTGCGGTTCTTTATGTGACTCATCTGCCTACTGGCTGGTGGGACTTGCACCATATTATTTTTGGTAGGCGAATGTTATGTAGTGTGGGGTGTGAATATCAGAATGTGGATCTTGAACAGTTTGGGAGCTGAAATTGATTTTGGACTAAGAGAGGTTTTGGTGAAAAGAAAACTTTGTGTGTGAATTTATGGGGCAAACTGTGTTAGGTTATTATTGAAGTGAAATAGGTATGCAGCATTGTATGTTACCTAACACTTATATCAGCGCTGTGTCGGTTTTTCCCCTAAATTGGAAGTAATCTGTTTTGTTTCATATGCCCAGCTGAGAAAGAAGCTCAAAGCAAAGCTCATCAAATGTCTTTTTAACATTGAAGAGTTCGTGCCAGCTCTCAGCTTATTATGACTATTCTACTTTTATTAAGCTCCTTTTTTTCTCTTTTAATCCTGTTGAGATCTCTCTAAATAAGGACTAAGAGCTTAGGTATTGACTTATCTAAGCCCTTTACTTCAGATTTATTGCTGCTGTGAGAGTAAGAAACTACAGACATTGAACTTCATGCTCTATTTACCCAACTTTTTCATGTCTGTGGGTATTTCACATTCAAATATGACATGTTATTTTCTGGTGGCTTAAATCTCAGTGTTACATGAGTGTTACCCCTGCAGCATTCTGGCTTCTGTGTGGTAGGTGAGTAGAGCACGTTGCCCTTCAGAACTGAAATGATCTCCAGGAATGGATTCTGGGTTTTACTAAATTTCTTTTCTTGAAGAGGTCTGGTGAAGAAAACCCACAGCTATTGCTCTCACTGAGAAAGGGGTTTTGGCTCAGCCTAGTTGTGACATTTGATAGTGTGTAATGGACTCCAGAGAGTAACCCCAAATGCCTCTGACTTGGGAGAAGCTTAGAGCAGAGCTCGTGCTCATCTGGATGTGTTGTGGTTCAAGCATGAGACGTGAAGCCTTTCCTGCAGCTTCCAAAGTTCTGCTACTCCCAAACCAAGCTGTTCTTTCTGACACAGCTATGTAGATGAATGTGAAGTAAACACAAAGTGTTGCCTCTCCTGGAATGTTTGCTGGGCAGGGCAGTAATTTTGGGTTGTGACAAAGACAGTAGTACTGGACTACAACTTCCTGTCTATTAATTGATTTTCTTCTAATGGCCTTGAATAATACACATATTATCTAATATGGCTGGGGAATGCTACAAGCATTTTTGTCAAACTACAATTCTAGAAGTTGTTCTTTGTTTTACTGGAAGCAGTGGCTTTGGTGCCTGCCAATAGAGTGAATAGTGATCGGGCAGTTTATTTTCAGCGTGAGGCTTTGGTGCAGATTTCTCATTGTGTTTAAATGCTGCCTGTGGTTTCTGCCAGGCATGACGGAGATGGTGCGGAAGGTTACGCTGAGCCGGGCAGTGAGAACGATGCAAGATCTGTTTCCTGTGGAATATAACTTCTATCCTCGCTCCTGGATTCTGCCCGAGGAGTTTCCCCTCTTTGTGGATGAGGTAGGCTGCTTTGACCCAGAGCAATGTAACTTGTTGAATGCTGTCACCATCCAATTCTTCAGTTTCTGATCAGATTACTTAAAAATCATCTTATCCTTTGCACCTGGAGAGTGATTTTATTTCCTTGAGGTTGGATATAGTCAGGTTGCATTGCTTTTAATTTTAATGTTTTAGGACAGACTTAAAAACAACAGTGCTTCTCTGCAGTAGTGGAAGTGCTGTCTGAAAATTACCCATGGTGCCTCTATTTTTACTGAGTGTAAGAAGACTGAGGAAGTCTGAGCCCAGCAGTGTGTGCCATGTGTATCTCAGTGGGTCTGTTATCACTTGTCTGTCCTGCTTGTTTAGTTTTAATTCTTCAGTACAGAGATTTGTGGTATGTGCTGTTACGTATACGAATATCTTCCTGAGTAATTGTGTCTTTAAATCTCATCAAGCTGTTTCTTTGGTTAAATATCTTTACGTATAGACTCTTCAAGTGTGCTGGGTGCTGCTATGGCACCACAAGCAAGGGTAAAAGTGGATAAAATCCCAGTAGTACATCAGCTTTATTGCTTTAGGAGTAAAAGGAGTGTGAATGATCGAATTAGCTGTGACAGGAAGGTAAGTGAGAAGAACTTGGAAGGAAACTTTCAAAATGGGGCCCTGTGCTGTTAGTGCAGGTTCTGGGAGTCGTTCAGTGCCTGTTGTGTCACTGCCGGCTGAGCAGAGCCGGCTCTGCGGACACACACACTGTCAGCAGGTGGCACTGCGGATAAATGCTGCTCTGGTTGAACAGTTGCTGGAGTGGAATCAATTTGGTTTTTGTTCCAAGAATAACAGATGTCCAGCACCACGCTCCTAGGAGTTTCCTTTGCATATGTTTTTCCATCTGTGTTTGAGAGGAGCGTAGTTCTTGTTATCAAACATTATATTTTATGTTGTAAGAGTTTGTTTAGCTTAACACGAGTTTGTAATGTAAGTCCTGTAAAACAAGTAGTAGTACAAGCTGAAAGCACTGTCAACTCTTTCATTTTTCCACTGTCTCTTGTGCCTACCTCCATCTAGAAAGCATTACAGCCAGCCTCATGTTTATCTTTCATGCTTTAAAAGCCAGTAATCACTGGCAGGGCTGTGCTCTTAAGTTTGCTGTAGATGAGCTTCAGGCATGGGGAAGCACCAACAAAATATAGTTCCCCTACTGTCATTTGTGTTCAACTGAGATGGCGGTGGCATTTTTAACATGGGGTTAAAAGTTGATTTCAGTTAGCAAGTATTCATTTGGCTGTTTTAAGTATTTACTTACATTATGCCTTCTAAAATATTCTCTCATGGCCCCATAGTGGAAGTTGATTACACAGGAGATAAACACATCTCCTGGGAGCTGTGGTAATCATCCCTTCACTCTTACAGAAGAATCTACTGGAATCTATGTGATAAGAATTCATTTTTAATAGGAAATTCCAATTTCAGCCAAGTAACTAGCTAGCTCGGGATTCAAACTAGGGCTGTGATTGCTCTCGTATTGCCTTCTTCCTGTTGTCTGCGAGGATGATGAATAGGCCTAGTGTGATTAATTTTTAATAAGAGTCTAATTTGGACAGTTTAATTTCCAGCACTGGGTATTTTTGGTGGCTTAATCAGATTTTCAGCTGTTGGGTACCTCTTAGTTATAGATGTGGGTAGTCTATTCTTTGTGCTGTCAAATCTTATTGCCCATCATATGCATTTCTTCAGGCCACTATTTCAATTAGCCGATGCTTTTCTCAGGAAAGGAAAACCTGCAACTGAATCTGATTTTCACACTATTGGACACCTCGCTGTCCTCTTGCTGATGGCTGTGAATGTCTATCATGCTTTAAAAGACAAGTCCAGCTAAGTACACAAATATTTTGTGTGAACATGACTGATTTTTCTCAGTCTGAACAAGCTGCCTCATAATGTCACTTCTAAAGAGTATAGATGAGGGAGTTGTGGGAAGCTTGAAGGTGACTGTCCAGGAATATTCTTGAATATCAAGAAACCATCAGTGTTCTTCAAGCCAGTCAGTCTGCTGACAAATGGACAAATGGGTTATTATTCCCACCCATACTCTGCCTGGCACGTCTTGATGGCCTAGAAGACCTCAGTAGTATCTGGAAACACAGCCGTAGAGCTACCTGGAAGGCCAACAGCTGGAGGGAGTGTGTGCACAGTGCCAAAGCCTGGAGCTGCAGGAGGCCTCGCGTGTACCTCGGAAAGTGATTTTCTTTGCCCTTAAATTGAAAGAGTTGAACATGAGATATTGATCTTCTTTCACAATACCAGAAACCGTCATATTAAATTAACTTGTCTGGCTTTGATTAAAACCTTTCCTGCAAATAATCTTGTCTTTATTTTTTCTTTCTTTCTTTCCAATGGTTTCCTTACTGAGTCGGTGGGGTTACTCTGTCCTTTGTGTATCCTTGTGGTACTTCATGGAAACACGAGTGCATTACATATCACAAGGATTTTAATTTAAAAGCAAGGACACAAACCCCGAACTGAAGTATGCTGCGTCTCTGTTAGTCTGGATTGAAATACAAGTTGTCTTTTCTTTAGTAAATTTCTTATACGATGCTCATGCTGCCTTTGCAGGTCAGAAAAAATGGGTTGTTCTCTTCATCAAACAAGATGACAAAGCATGGAATATGTCGTCTTTTATTTTTCAAAGCTATTGTGTAGGGAGCACATGACATTTGGAATTTACAGTGTCCTGGCCTCCCTCTCTAGTAAATGCAGATCTTGCTCTGACCTCAGACAGCCGCCAACAATTGTTGCAATGTAGAATTTCAAAAGCAGGTTGCTGTGCCATTTCTAACAACAGTCCCCAAAAAGCACTGTCTTTTTCTAAGAAAGTGCTGCTGCTGCAGAGCAGAAGTAGCCTGAGGCATGAAGGGTAGGCGAGAGCAGCAGGCGGATTGCCCTGCTTCCTTCACAGAGGTTCTGTGTTATTTCTGCCCTAGTAGCTCATGATTGGCTCTTTGTTCGTACAGCTTGAATCACAGAAGAGCACGCGGAGTTGTGGAGGTTTAAGGTTAGCCACGAGCCCATCTGGTATGCTAACTTTAGCAAAGTGAGAGCTAGAAAGAATCCTCTGGTATGCAGTGTAGCGTCACGTAATGGGAAGATTATTCCTTACTGGTAAAAAGGCCAGGAGATAAACCCTGCTTTCCTTCTTTGCGCATTAAGGCCTCAGATCTACTTGGACCTGTTTATCCACAAGCAGTTTATGTAAGCCCAATCTCCATTGTGCTGCTTTGTCCCTTGGAGTGACCTAACTGAAGGAGGATCTTTGTTCTTTTAATGCTGTGCTTGTCAGTGAGAGGAGTCCTGGTTGAAATAATCTGTCTTGTATTTCCACTGTAGATAGTAGGAAGGCTTTTATTAACAGGATTCTCAATAAAATAATAATTGGATAGAAAGGAACCCAAAGTCCTTCTGACATTGTAAGCATCACCAGTAGCAGAGGCGCATCTGAAGCGGGCACTGCAGGGTTCTGCTCAAGGGTTGCAGTTTTCTTACTGCCACCCACCTTTTCCTGTGTTCCTTTTTCCCCCCCTCTTTCATTCTGCTGATTATGGCAACTGGTTGTTTTTTCTTTGCTGCTTCGTGCCCTTGGTGCCTTAAACCAATGCCCGCTTGTTGGGGTGGGGAGGGCTGGGCTGTGTGCAGCTGGAGCATCCCCTGCTTCTGGAGTGCTCCTGTTCAGAGAACTTGTTAGCGTAAGGAGTATTTGATACCATTTTCAAGAAATCTGGAGAGCAGAAGCAGTTGTTGCGAAGGAAGTTAAATGGTTAAATGTATTCTGACTGTTGACTTTTCTAAGCGTTGTTGCCTTTTAAATTGCATTACCCCGGTGTGGATGCTGGTGTTGGCTTGTTTGCAGGCTCATACGCTAGAGCGCGCTGTGTTTCGTGCTGTACCAGCACAGGAACGGGGAATGCCTGAGTGCAGTGAACATCAGCACTGGCTTGAGATGTGGAGTGCAGTGCACGTTCATCCAGAGGGTTTGATTTGTCTCGTTCTCCCCCAGCTTTCCTCTTTCCTGATGTCACAGTGTGTCCGTATAAGGAAAGCATCTGCACTGCTGTGATTTAAGAACAGATTTTCTTAGTGCAAATCACAGCCACTGGTAAGAGCTGTTGAGATTGTGATAAGCTTTTCTTTCTCTGCCATTGAAGGAAGGCTACGAGTTGCATGTCAGGCCTGGTGGGAGTTCTGCTGCAGTTTAGAAAACTCTCCATTTTGGAGAGAGCTGGTGGGTAGCAACAGAGGTGTAAGCTGCATGCTTTATTGAGTAAATTCATGGTATCTGCTTAGTATCTATATATGGCTCAGTATGCTCCAGATTTACTAATGTTAGGTATCTGACTGTGAAAAATATTCAGTGGTAGAAAAAGATGTTACCTGTGTGAAATTCCTACTGCTTTTTTCTCTCCCTGCATTGTTTGTCTGCATGTATATCTCAACAAGCAAGGTGCTTTCCTTTGTCCACGATTTCAAAACGCAGCACAGAATTCTTTACAGTTTCATGCACATGAATAGCTTGTCAAATGGGCCTGGTGAGTTGTGTGGCATTTCGCTCTGTAAATTGGTGCATAGCACTGAGAAGCTGTTCCTGGGATTGTTTATATAATGGCTTATTCAAGAAAATGTCCTCGTACCTGCACTAGTACCTCTCTACTCGTGTCTGTTTTGTTTAGTTTTGTGCTTCTCACTACTGTTTGTCTTCTACAGCTTTTTTTTTATATGGTGTTTACTGCAATTGTGATGAGATTCTGTTACTTTCATTTTTTGTTAACGTATGTAATTTTCTACCTTTCGTCGCACCAGCTCCTTTACTCCCCTAATTAGCATCCCTCAGTTTAGTTATTTTCCTTCTAGGTTCGTATGATGAAAGAGAGCGATCCGTCCTGGAAGCCCACTTTTATTGTCAAACCTGATGGCGGGTGCCAGGGGGATGGAATCTACCTCATTAAAGACCCCAACGATGTCAGGCTGGCCGGGAGCCTGCAGAGCCGCCCGGCAGTGGTCCAGGAGTACATCTGCAAACCACTGCTTGTTGACAAGCTGAAATTTGACATTCGTCTTTATGTCTTACTGAAATCCTTAGAACCCTTAGAGATCTATATAGCCAAAGATGGACTTTCTAGATTTTGTACAGAGCCCTACCAAGAACCCACTCTAAAAAATTTGCACCAGGTTTTTATGCACTTAACTAACTACTCCTTAAATATCCATAGTGGGAATTTCATCCATTCTGACAACGCAAACACTGGCAGCAAGAGGACTTTCTCAAGCATTCTGTGCAGACTGTCTTCCAGAGGAGCTGATGTCAAAAAAGTTTGGTCAGATATAATTTCACTGGTGATTAAAACAATTATTGCACTGACACCAGAACTGAAAGTTTACTATCAGTCTGACATCCCAGCTGGAAAGCCTGGGCCAACTTGCTTCCAGGTAGGTAGGAGTTTCTGTCAAGAATGCAGTTATTTCTATGCATGGATTCACTTTCTGGAGGTGCCCTTTGTTTTGTTAGAGGTGGTGGAGGGAGGAATGGCAGACGCAGCCTGAGCAATGCATTGTGTGAACTCACAGCTTAGGTTCTCCAAGTTTTGCCTCAGGAATGTCAGCTGACCTATGTTACTGTAGAGGATTTTCAGTGGTTATCGATCATTAGCAGCAATATTTATTCCAGTTCCCAGCTTCTGGATGGTGCAGCCGTGAAGCTTTGCAGTTACCTGATGAGACCCAGATGTGATAAATGCTGAAATTCTGTGTTGGTGGATGCACTCTTTAGAGCTGTGTAGCATGTAAGTAGATATTAGGATCAAAGTCAAATGGCTGCAGTAATTATTCAGCAATATTTTTTATTTCTCAGTTATGTCTCTTCTGTCCCTCAAATGTTTCTTCCACCTGAATGTTGACTTCTGATGGACCGCTGCATTCTCTACAACCTTTAAATAGAAGGAAAGTAACACAGTGTTTGTTATGCACAGATTTTAGGGTTTGACATTCTCCTGATGAAAAACTTGAAGCCCATGTTGCTGGAAGTAAATGCAAACCCCAGCATGAGAATAGAGCATGAGCAAGAGGTAAGACCTCTCAACGTGATAGTGATATGGGAATGAAATTGGCTAGGATTGGTTTTCTGGTCTTTTTCCTTGTTTGAGATATGAAGGCTGTCTGCTAATATGAGAACTCCGAGGCTCTCTGTAATTTTCTGCTTTGAAATCATTACTAATCTTATACCCTTGAAATATGACTTATTGGAATTGTGAAAGCTCTCCATCGTCTTTGTCATAAATACATTTATTCATCATCCCCTGCAGTTTTCACTGTATTTAGAGGATTGCTAAATTTTTTTTTTCACATTTGTACATATAATATAAATGGTAATATTGGCATCAATCTCTCTTCTTTACATTTTGGGTTACTAGAGATATTTGCTGAAATTGTTGTACCATCATAGTGAAAATACTAAGGTATTTGCTTATTCTTTAAGATGTATTTTGTAATCTATCTCTGTGTATTTAAAACGTGATACACATAGGGTTGAGAAGATGTAGAGTCAATAATCCTCAGTTGTACACTGAATAATTCCATCCCTTTCTGAATTAAAGCTCTCTCCTGGGGTGTTTGAAAATGTCCCGAGTCCTGTTGATGAAGAAGTGAAAGTAGCTGTTATCAGAGATACTCTTCGTCTAGTGGACCCTCAGAAAAAAAAGAGAAAAGATTTCCAGTAAGTGTTTCTGTGTCATTTAGTGGCAAGCTTAAAGATGTTATTTATGTTCTGTGATTTCAAGGGCACGTTTGTTGTCCTCTTGTAGGAAGAAATGATCAAAATAATTGTATAGGAATGTCTCTTTAATCTGTGCCAAATAGTCTGCTGAATAAGACATGGCAGATAGTAGTATTACCACAGTACAGATCTTGTAAATACTAAGAGATGAAGCTTCTTCCAAAGGCAGTGCTGCACAGAGGTCATGGGTCTGGCATGTGGGATGTCTTGTGCAGGAGTCTGTCTATACTGTGTTACCTGTGCTGAACCTTCACCCTGAAGGTTACTTCAGTGCGTGGAACTCAAGGAAGATCTCTTTTTAGCCTATAATTATGCAACTGGAGGTTTTGTTTTCTTTAATGCTGATGTAATGCTGGGCATTCATTTAATTACACATTAGATATGGAAAAAAGGCAAGCAATGATTACAAAAAGGAATTGCTGGAGAATGCTGGCGTATGTCTGGGAAGCTTATTCAACTGAGAATTCCTCAATATGTTTTGACTGCTAAGTAATTTAGAACAGGATTAGTCAGCCATGAGACAAACCATGGGCTCTTCCCAGCAAGAATTCGTCAGTGGTGCTGCTTTTTTCAGGTTAATCTGTTGGTGAATATCTGCATACCTGAACCTTGAGGCAGTCTTGTTTGTTACTGCATGGGGTGATATTTCTGTAACTTCTTGTATGGGTATTGACAAATTCACATGTGACAGCTCCATGTATGTTCAGCTGAGATTTACCCCTCCTGCTTCCAAGTACTTACTGAACAGGGGCTGGCTTGTGGAACCTCTTAAGAAAGGCATGCTCTGAATGTAAGCTTCAAGTAAAGGATGACCTCATTCTGATTGCCTGTGAAGACTTACACCCAAGTAAAAGCATTTGAGATGGGAACTGGGCCCCACTTGCTTTTGCCCTGTCTTCACCAGTGAAGCTTTTGCAGTGCTTTTGCTTTGTATCCTTTCTCTCACTCTTTTCAGTGCCTTTCAGCTAGTTCTAACATGCACTCCTCCATTCCTTCTCCAAATGTTTCTACCAATAGCTACAGAGAAATGCCATCCATGTAAGTTTTCTGGGCAAAGATGATTGACTGGGTGTAGAAAGCTGGATAGTAATTTATCTGTCATTGTGGTACTTCTAGTCTTATTGTGTTTGCCAGCAGGGAAAGCAAAATTTGTCCTATTTAAGTAAATAAGTAGAGTCTGGTGATGGACGGAACTGTTGATATCTGGTCTGATCATCTGTCACTGCCAATGTTTGGAATTATAGTGGGGTGTTTTTTACAGCTTAGGCTTTGTCAGTAATGTTAGCTCTTTTGCCTTGAGTTTATGATCCAGCGGAGAGCTTTGGTGCCAGCTGATCATCACATCAGCAGGAGGGAGCAAAACAAGCCCCAAGAGGAAGGGAAGGAGCAGGGTGCAGTGAGGTATGTGTCTTGTAGAGCAGGGTGTCACGTATCCATCCCTTCACAGTGCCTACAAAGTGATCCCCGTCTGTAGCAGCCGGTGTGGTCAGAAGGGCTGGCTGCACTCACCTTGTCACACAGGGATGTAGTGTAGGAGCTGCACTGTGCTCCAAAATGTTTCTGCAAAAAAACACCACAGCAGTCTGTGTAAAGCATGGCAGCATGGGGTTTGCTGCAGGCTGTCTGCTTGCGGCGGAGGTGCTGTGTGCAGCCTGCTGAAGGTGGGAGAAGTGACCTGAGCCTAAAGGAAACTTGTGCAGCTAAATTGTCTGTTGACACCAAGCAGCATTTGAAGTGAATCAACGTTACTTTATTTAAGCAGCTGTTTAATTAAGATGATCACTGATGCAAATCATTGTTTATATTATGCCTCCAACAGAAAATCTATTTCAAAACACTTAGAAAACTTTTTTTTTTGCCTGTTGGAATTTGTATTGTGGTAAAAGATGTTCATTTCAATATTCGTTTAATTGTTAGCAATTTATTCTTGTTAAAATTGCATTAAATATCAGGGAGAAAAAGGGGGTGTCAGCCTTGCGTACAATTGCTGTGTATTCTCAGCTGGCTGTTAGTCTGCCTGGCGGTGTCATTGGAAGCTGTGTGTCACTTGGAGCTGCTCTGCTCTGGACGCCTTCAGAAGATCACTTCTATCCCCCATCAGTGCTACTGGGCCACTTTAGCATTAGCTAATTAATCTGGAGATAATAGGAGAACTCCCTATATTTGTATTGCTGTTGTTTCTTCTGCGTCCCAGTATGATCTCTTGGATTTCCATACCTATTTCTTATATATTTGAAGGCAGGAAACAAGCATTTTACTCCTTTGTCAAGGAAGCCATAGTATTACGCCATGTTTATCATCATTAGATGTGTGATTTGCTCATGGAAAGGAATCCACTTTGTGTTTGAGACAAAGGAGGTGCGGACCCCTGAGTAATACAGGGCCATTAATTCAGCAGTGGGATTGCTGTTGACAGGATAAAGAATTGAAACGCTTTGGAAACTAAATGTAATTTAACATATGGTGGTTATAAAAAATAATCAATTTGTTGTGTCCACAAGAAGAGTTTTTGCTTTATTGCTCACTGTGATGTTGCTGTTCCATCAGTAGTTTGTCTTTTCTCGGGTGCTTCTCTGCACATACTGTTATTTTTTTTAATTTCATTCAGCCTTGAAACTTATTTGTGATCAGATTATTTTTTCTTCTCTTTGCAATACGTCGGCCCTGATTCTCTTCTCTGGATTTCAAGGCTCCAGCAAATGTCAAATGTGATTAACTGATTTTCTGAGCAGTAAGAACCCCAGTGTGGACTCTCCAGTGTTTTTGCAGGCTCAGCATGCAGACACCGGCTGATGTCACTCTGTTCAGGGAGCAGCCTGGAGATACAAATGTGTGTCAGCTTGGCTTTTTTTTTCCCCTTCTAAGAATTATCTATTTAGGAAGAAATTCTCTTCAAGATTTGGTAGTACCTAATATATTTTGTTTTTTTTCTTGCACACACACACAAAAAAAAGATAATCTGTTCTTTCTACTGTATGAATGATGTATCTTTCTCACTTGAAACAGTTTCTTTCTCTGGTATTGGGAAAAGCTACCTGTTTCCAGTTGGAGAATATGGAGTCTGTGTTTACTTAAAGGGGAGGGGGGAAAAGGCAGGAAGTCACCTGGATGGCTGCAGTTCTTTTATTTTCCAGATGCTTTCCTGCTCAGTTTCATAACCTCCCCTGCTGTGCACATTATCTTTGCATAGCATATTTTCACATATCTTCAGTCTGATTATCCCAGATTTGATGACGAGAGTCATTCCTGGTATTGATTACAGTGTTTATTTCACTCTGCATATCTCTGAGGTTATGGTTATGTGATCGGGTGGATTAAGAAAGGCTGAAGCTCAGGGCATAAGCATGGAGAGGCTGAGCGGGGTAATAGTGGTGTGGCAGCTTTGCTGATCAGCAAAGAATGACCGTTCTTCAGCTTTGCTGTAAAGTGCCTTAATGTGCTTCTGTGAGCCAATGCATTACGTTCTGCAGAGATTCATTGCATGGGGTTGTCATTGCCTTTGGAATTATATGGTGCTACTTTAGTATTTATAAAAATAAGCACGTAATAAACTTAGCTATGTTAATACCAATATTTTGGTTTCCATTTGCTGATTGACTTTTTTAGCTGACTCCTGCAGCTTTAGGTTGATTCCTGTGTTCCTTTGTTATCGCTTGGAAGTCTGGTCAGGTTTTCAGCTATTCAAATGCTTCTCAAGCACCACCTCTTCTTTTCAAGCCTTATTCCTGCCCGAGAGTCTATAAGCTCATATGAATGGCTTTTTTTTTGAGATTGATCTTTCTACTCCGGTTCATTTTAAAGGCTGACACAATTCTTTTCTCCATCAGTCAAAATGACCGAGCATTCATATTCAGCATCATTCTCCCAAAGCCCTTTGGAAATACATTGAATTAAACCCTTTCTCTTTCCTAGGGGGTTTTTTGCTTTATTCCTTCATCAGGCAATCTGCCAACTTCAGTATCAATTTTTGTCTGTTACATTAGGCCGTGTGGCTTTTGGGGAGTGAGACACGTGGGGATGACTTTTAAATGTGATGTTTGCCAGTGTTACTTCAGGTTAGTGGAATGTTAACATTGTTTTCCTGTCAGTTTGGTAGTATTTCTGCTGCTGTTTCCCATCCTGCTGAGGAAGAATTAGCCTCATCTACCCTGTTGGGTTTTGTGAAGCAAATGCTATAGGTGCCTTAATCTTTGCTGTCTGTTCTTGCAATTCCAGGTATTTATCTGCTTCACTGTTAAGATCTCTTAACCTTTTTCCCATTCATTAAGACAGGCCCTTTTGGAAACTCCATGAGCTGAAACATGAAACGTCCATGAAACGAAGCGAAGGATCTGGCAGTGCCTGACTTGCTGAAAGGTTTTACATTGGTTTTAAGAGCCACTTCAAGGAAAACTCCATAGAAGTGCTTGTTAGAACAATGGAAAGCATAGTATTGAGCAGTGGTAAATGTATTATAGAAGTGGTCCTATCAATTTTCTTTTGAAAATCTCATAGAACATAAAAGCTTTTAAGTTTGTAAGTGACTGTCTTTCCTATGGAATCTGAAAGGTTTTAATTGGCTAAAAATGCTTGGCTTAAATACAAATGAGCAGTATTCTTTTGTCTTCAAAAATAGCTACCTGTAGCATAGGTATGGAAGGAAGTCAATGATTCACTTAAATGGTTTTCTCTGTCAAACCATTGCAGGAGAAGTTGGCTTTGGTAGTACATCAGGTTGGTCTATGTATTATTGTTATATATAAACATTGCAGGATATCTTCAGTTTTCATCTTCAAAAGACTTCAGGCCGGATACTACAATCTTCAGTAAATATCCCTTGTGGTTACTGAGGTTTGCAAAGAATTCTTTACTTACCGCCAATCTGAAATTAGTGATCCTTTTATCGGTTACTTTCTCTCTTACTGAAAGCTTTGAGTTGCTGCATTTTCTGTGCAGTATCATAGCTCGGTTCATAACTTGCTGTTTTGAACATTTGGAATGTTAGAATTGATTTTAAAAGGCTTTTCTCAGTGCTGTTCTTTGGTGTTATTTCCATTTCTCGTGTTTTACAATCCTTTGCAAGGAACATAAAAGGCTTGTGGAAAATTACTGGCAATCTCACAAACAGTGCAAAATAACACCGTGTTTGATGAAAGGGGAATTGATGATTATCTTCCTTTAACCTTCAACACTGGGAAAAAAAAAAAAAGCCATTTTTCAGTATCACAGAATTTTGCGAGTTTGTGTTCATCTGCTTATAGACCGCATTTAAATGCATCTCAAATGTAAAGGCTGTATTTTAACTTTCACATAAAGGGTGCATCAAGTGTTATCTTGAATCCTTGAAGTGATCCCATGTGGAGGGACAGCAGGATTGGCTTAGAAAACACTAAACAAGCAAGCTGATGACAGATCCGGATCATTTAAAATATGCAATGGATAAGGATTGTTATGAATTGCAGAGTTGTATAAGATTTGTTTCCAACACTGGAATTAATTGGTCCAAAAATGCAGTATATTTTTGCAGTAATTGGCACGCTGCAATGCCTTTAGCTCTGGTGTGAACCTCACTCTGTTTTCGTGTTATTAAACTACAAATGGAGACCATTGTGTCCAATTAGACTTGAATGGTAATGTTTTTAGATGTAGCTTATCTAATTACTTTGTTATTGACATGTTGTTTTGTTTTGTTTTTTCCTCTCTAAATATTCTAGCGTGGAAATAGAGGAAGGTTTGAAAAGGAGCTGAGCAGTGTGACCTGCCAAGAGTGTTTCCATAAACACTGGAACTTTCCAAGCTCTCTCATATATCAAAACGTGCTGTGGCAATTACATCATAGATATTCTCACAGTATTGCACTTAAAGTTGATTATTAAGAAGTCTTTTTGTTTCCTCTCCTCTTAGTGTAATTCTCAAATGGAAAGAGTGTCTTTGTGATAAGATGCATAGACAAAGCAGGTTCTATCAGAACATGCCTCATTCCTCTGGTCTCTGTAGCGTGGCCACAAAAGTTGCTGTCATCTTCAAGGTTTGCCTTCTTGGGAAGAAGAGAGGTCAGGCATAAAGCAGGGTAAGCACGCCCTGAAGTTTGCTCAGATTATGCTGGATAGGATATAAATCAAATGGTAATTTTGATATTATTAATCAAGTGTTTAAGTGTGTATGTAAGTGCTTTGCAGGGTTAGTCTTCCTGTTTCTGAGTGAGAAAGAAAAACTACTGTAAATGTTCGAGCTGTTCACCTTTTCCTTTCATCTCAGAGGTGAACTGGCTTGTGAAAATAACAGAGAGGTCTGTTATATTCTCAGATGTTACTTCTGCCACGCACTGTAACCTCCAAGGCTGACGTCTCCTTAGCCTGAAAGGGGCAGGTGCTTTTGTGCTGAAGCAGAGTTATCTGCCAACCAGTTTTCCATACGTGGCTCAGGTTGACAATTATGTTTCAAGCACCGTCAGGAAACGGCCCTCAGGAAATGCATCAGCTTTCAGAGTGGAGCGCCTGTACTTTTCTTCTGAACGGAAAACTGTCATTGTTGGGACAGAAAGGTGAAAATTGTATATTTTCCTGGTAAAATAGTTACTTTTCAAGATCTTCTTTCTGTTGCAACTATGGGGTAAATGCAAGCATTTAGTTAGCTAGTGTTCATTCTTAAATAGACATGGAATGAAAGATGAAGGAAAAATGGAGATTATTTCTCAGATGGTTGCAGGAGCTTTATTATTCTCATCAGCTTCAGGCCATCAGAAAGTTGCTTGTTCTCAGGTAGTGCACAAAATGAGTGTGAATATTAGATCATAAACCATATCTGAGAACTGTTCCCTTATTCCCCTGTTTATACTCAGATAATAACAATGTGGGAGTACGAAGCAGGTCTTCAAGGGATGGCAAAATTAAGTGCTTGGGATTTTGGCTTGACTTGAGCACGGGCACTGAGCAGGAAGAATAACATTTTCCCTCTTACAGATATCCTTCAGGTGTCGGTTCTGCAGGATCCTGGTTTTATTACATCAATCATGAGCAGCTTAAGGCTTCCAAAAACATAGTCACAGACAGATGTTGAGCCTGTCTGGGGATTAGAAATATCCTCTTCCATTAAGTATAAATTAACTTAATCACCAGGTATGAAAGATAAGCAGCATAAACATCATTCCCTGAAGCTTTCATTTAAATTAGAATTCTATTTAAAACTAGGCTTGTATTTTCTATGACTTGATCCCCCTTCAAAGAGATTATATCTGCTGTAAATTTTTACAGTGACAGAGTGACAGAAATTAATGTATTGGGGGCAGTGATGTTCTCTATAATTTAACTTCTGCTGCTTGTCGTCTTTTGAAAAGAGGGATGATTGGCTTATTTTTAAATAATAATTGGTCTCTACTCTCTGAAAAAAAAAAATAAGAAAGCACTAAAACTGCCTGGCACCCATTTGCCACAGAATGAAAGCAAAGCCACGTGACTTAACAGCATCGTAATCGTCAGCAGCATTATGCTGTGTGTGTGGAATTCACCTGCTTTCACAGGAGGATTACTGCTGACAAAATGCAGTTGCGCTGCTGCTTTCTGCTCCATCGGGTGGCCGGGTAAAGCTCCTTTGCTACCTTAGCATAATCGTGGCTGCTTTCTAAGAACGGTTTTCCTATGGGAAGAAATCCCCCGGGGTGTCCAGTTTTGTGCTTAAGGCAGTTATTTATTTATTTTGCCTCTTCTACAGTGACACCCTGGGTGGTTTAATTTAATGCTGGTTTCAATATGAGACATAGAAGTGCTTTAAAAGCAAATAGCAAAACCAAGTAAACCTATCAGGAGTAATGAAAAAGAAGCCCTTTCTTTGAAGGAAATTAGCAGGGGATGGTTCTAAACAAAAGCTGCTGATTTCTCACACAATTTGCAGTCACTGAAATTTCTTGCTGTCACGTCCTGTGGGTGCTGGTAGTTTCTGTGTTAATAAAAGTAATCGGATTAGTTCATAGAAGTCAGTTCATGAGTGGTTGATAATATGGAGGCATTGTTCTGCTGTTGACTGTTTCCTAAATGATTTGATGCTGTGAATGCACACACAGGATCACGATCACACCTACAGCCTCTGGCGGTGGCCACGTCTCAGTTTCTTGGGGGGGAGCCTGTATGCAGTGATGATAAGTGGGTGGATAGATAGACTTGTCATGCAAAGTGTTCTGTGCTTATAACTTTGCTAATGTAGTCCTTGCTTTGAGAGTAGCTCAGCAGAGGGAATTAATTATGGCTTCAGGATCCAGACCATAGTATTTTCCTCTATTAGGTAAGCAGTACTCAGTTGATTTGAAAAGAAAAATTGCTTCATTTTTACTTCTAACAATGCAACAAATGTAAAATATATTGAGCAAGCATTCTTACTGTTCCAGTTCTTACCCCATCTTGTTCTGAACTGGACAGCCAAATTTTCTGTGCAAGCATACAAAATATTGTGAATGCTGCAGCCTTTAATTAGTGGTTGCAAATTTGTTTGTCCCTCAGCAACTTGTATTTGCATAAAGATTAAGGCCGGTCAAAATGAAAGGGATATGACATAGAGAAAACATTAATAAGTTAGTGCTCATGCATAAAAGATAAGTAGTCTTGGATGTTGCTTCCATTAAAAATTGCAGTTCTTTTTTAAAGATGCAGTTAATATTTTCTCCACCATCGATGATTTCTAAAGAAAGGTCTATTGTGAGCTGTGGAATTAGAGAAATTAATGTATTGAGGTCAGACGTGAGCATGGAAACGAAGCCTTGCTTTTATTCCATATGGCACCAGGAGCGTTACCTTATATTTGACCTTTCATTCATTCAGCCTGACTCAGCTGTGTCAGTCAGAACAATTAATTCTGAGGAGCAGCTTTAAATTGCAGGTCTCAGCTTTCTTCTCCTCCCCTTGCCTGCTGGAGAGCCCAGGAGGAAGGAGCCGACAGAGAAAGTGTCTGCAGGTTTCTCTTCCTAGAGATTTGTTCTGAATTTTGGAGTTTCTTATACCTTCCCTGCAGCTCTACTGCAGCAGTTGTGCACAGGCACTGTGCAGGGCTTTCAGAGGGACCAGGCAAAACATGCGAACTGTGTGTGTTGTTCAGGGGCTCCAGATGGAGTCCTGAATGAGGCAGTCTAAGATGCCACTTGGAAGTCGTGTTCTGGAGTAAGAAGAACTGGATGGTAAATATTATAGAGGTTTTGTAGTGTCATTAAGTTGTAAGAGTAATTCTGCATTTTCTGTTTGACTGGTGAATTAATGATAGAAATGGACTTGAAAACCTGTTAAATGTTTGTTGCAGTGCTACTTTGAACTGTATTTCTGCTCTTTGTAGCTGTATTGGCAATGCTCATCTTTGACTGGCTGACCCTTGAGCAGTTATGTCATCCAGTTTGCCCCTAAGGTGTGTGGATGGCAGATGGCAGCTGAAAGAGTGAAGAAAACGTAATATGCATTGCAAGCAAGTGTAAATCATCACTAAAGCTAAAAAGCAGCACAAAATGTGTGTTGTTTCCTTGCAAAAATGTGCAGATCACAGTAAAATTTTGCTTTTGTAGATACTGAGTCCAGCTGTAATATCATAGATATTATATACCTAGCTTGGCAGTTTTGCTTAATTAGTGGAGACCACGCAGAGATTGGGTGCATACAATTATGTTGACTTGACATGCAGAAAATAAACTTCTATTGGAATACTGTCTGTGGAAGCAGTGGAGGATTGCACTCTGCATCTGGGCTGTGTAGATGCCTGCTGTGAAGGTGAGTGTGGACAGTGATTCTGAAGGTCTCTGTTTTATTAGAAGCACTCCTGAGCAGTCATCCTGTGCTCTGCAGCACTGAAACAGCCTCGACGTGCTTTTCATTATCCGCTTTCCTGATACCCGTATGGGTTCAAAGCTTTTCCTCCAAATTCCTGTGGGTTGCTGTGGTTGACTTTGACGTTCAACTTACTCATATCGTACTGATGAGGGGCTTTGATGGCTTGCAGAGGAGTGTGAATACTTGGATCAGATATTGAACGGGATGTCTGGTTAGTGCTTGTGGCAGGGACAGAAATGGGAGAAAGAAACACAGGATAAGAAATGTGGGTTATCCACACAGGAATGTGATGTGATCCAACCCCCTTATTGTAATGGAGGAAAATAACAAAACAAAAACAATGTGCTGGTGGAAGCCAGTAGTAGATAGCAGAGATTTTCTGATGCTGAAAAACTGGTATTGGCTTAGAAAGTCATTATAATGAACATAGAGTCTAATTCTGTTTCTGCATGTGTATTTCTGGGTCCCTGAATGTCCAGGGATCATGTGCATACAGGATGCTCTCAGCCCATACAGGGCAAAAGGGCACAGTATTCTCCTGCAGAAGCTGGCAGCCTGTGGTTTGGATGGGTACACTCTTGGCTGGGTAAGGAGCTGGCTGGAGAGCCGGGCCCAGAGAGTGGTGGTGAATGGAGTTGAATCCAACTGGCAACTGGTCATGAGTGGTGTTCCCCAGGGGTCAGTGCTGAGGCCTGTCCTCTTCAATATCTTTATTGATGAGCTGGATGAGGACATTGAGTGCACCCTCAGTAAGTTCGCAGATGACACCAAGTTGGCTGGGAGTGTGGATCTGCCTGGGGGTAGCGAGGCCCTACAGAGAGATCTGGATAGGCTGGAGAGCTGGGCTGAAGCCAATGGGATGAGGTTCAACAAGACCAAATGCCGGGTCCTGCACTTTGGCCATAGCAACCCCAGTCGATGCTACAGGCTTGGGGCGGAGTGGCTGGAGGACTGTGTGGAGGAAACGGAGCTGGGGGAACTGATTGATGCTTGGCTGAACATGAGCCCACAGTGTGCCCAGGTGGCCAAGAAGGCCAGCAGCATCCTGGCATGCATCAAAAACAGTGTTACTAGCAGGAACAGGGAGGTAATTGTCCCCCTGTACTCGGCATTGGTGCGGCCGCACCTTGAGTACTGTGTTCAGTTTTGGGCCCCTCACTGCAAGAAAGACATTGAGGCCCTGGAACGTGTTCAGAGGAGGGCTACGAAGCTGGTGAGGGGTCTGGAGCACAGGGCTTATGAGGAGAGGCTGAAGGAGCTGGGAATGTTCAGCCTGGAGAAGAGGAGGCTCAGGGGAGACCTTATAGCTCTCTATAACTTCCTGAAGGGAGGTTGTGGTGAGCTGGGGGTCGGCCTTTTCTCTCTTGTAATTAGTGATAGAATTAGAGGCAATGGTTTCAAATTGCGCCAGGGGAGATTCAGGCTGGACATTAGGAAGTATTACTTCTTGGAAAGGGTAGTCAGGCACTGGAATGCACTGCCCATGGAGGTGGTGGAGTCACCAACCATGGGGGTGTTCAAGAAACGTTTGGATGCTGTGTTGAGGGATATGGTTTAGCTGGGAAGTATTGGTGATGGTTGGACTGGATGATCTTCTAGGTCTTTTCCAACCTTGATAATTCTGTGATTCTGTGAACAGATAACACTGCCAATTTAAATTTCCCAACCAAAAGCTGTTGGCCCACCTCTGTGCTAGAACAAGACGTTTCATAACAAGCAGCATAGTTAACATTTGTGATTTGGTGGACACAGTGCATTCAAAAGTCTTACACAGGTGTTCCATCCCACCTCTCCTATACAATGAGCTGTGCCTGTCTCCAAAGCTGCTCTGGGACCGTGAGGGAGATGAATCCCACAAACATTATTTAGGGAAGTGGGTGGGTTTTCGGTGAGGCTGTGAGTGTGCCTCGATTCCCAGGAGCAGTGCGTCTGGGATGTTGGTTACCTTCATGTGTTGGGAGTTCTCTGTTACTGCTGAACACCTCTTTTGGAGGTGGGATGGAAAAGCAGAAGGCTGGAAAAGTCCTCTTCTAAACCGCTGTATTTCCTCAGGTGCTTCAGGGACTGTTGTTGCAGTGGAAATCTGGGGCTGACCTCCCTTCTGTACTGACGTAGCCATTCAGTATTGTAGCTTATTTCATGCCAAAAAGACAACTGGAATCAGCCCTGAATCATGCTCTGCCAATGAATTTTCAGGTGCATCTTCGATCTCCCAGTCAGAAGTTTCAATGACTTGTTAGAGGGCCCAAACTGAGGTGCATGCGAAGGAAGTCCAGATGTGCAGGTGAGGCCTGAGCTGGAGCTGTGCTGCTGGAGCCCCTGCAGCTTCTGCTGAGGGATGGGAAGGACTTCCATGATGCTGTCCGTCAGTATTTCCTGTTTAAAAGGAAAAATAAAATCTCATCTGCTCTGCCAGTATCTTCTAAAGGAAAGTTGGATATTTTTAACTGAAAACACCGATTAATGAATAATGTACAATCCAAAATACTCCTGAATTTACCATTAGGAAGCTCTCAGGATTTCTCTGAACAGCAGCGCATGACTGCAATTCCACAGAGGCTTAATTAAACGAGAGTTATGTTGCAGACGTAACCTTCTCTCTTACTGAGTACGCGGTTCCACATGTGCTCGTGGCCTGGTTCAGCTGGCTGAAGATGTGGATTAAAGTTCATCAGCAGGCCTAGGATTAGAAATAGTGGCAGCACTCTTGTTCTCGTGGCTGAACACTCGCTCACTCTCTGGGCCTGCAGAAGGCACTGGATGGCAGTGAAATTGCCATCCAATCATTTACGAGAAGGAATGAAACTATAAGAATGTATAATTTTTGTCCTTAGTAAAGCAAATGTTAGTGTAACGTTACTTTTCTACTTTGCTACTTGCTGCTGTTTGCAGCAGAGGAGTGTTACAGAAGAACCATCTACATTACCTCAACTATTTATTTTTTAAGGACTTAGAATTCCTTGTCTTGCACAAAACGGGCACAATTACAGATTGTGGTGACATCCGATGAGAGGTTCCCCAGGCTGGTGCTGTGCTGAGTGCACATGGGGTCAGGTATTAATGAGCTGCTCTGTCTGTAGTGGGAATGAGTAAATTCAAAACCTGGATTATAAAGTGGTCCAAAACCTGGCTCCAAAAGTGCCTTTTAGAAATTAAGTATCACAATTGAATTCAAACTTTTTTTTTTGCAGTTACTAACTAGTTCCTCCTGTAAGTGGTCTTTACTTTGAAGTATCCTGGACTGGAAGCAGACACAGTGTGTCACTGGAACAATGTCCTGCCTCCAGGATGGCTGTATGTGTGCTAAGGAAGTTTGCCTCCGAGTATCAAAGTGGAAAGTACAGCTTCACTTAGCTTTGGCTCAGTAGTTTTTGCAGTGCTGTGGGTGGATAATAACTACATTGTTCGTTATTCTCTGTTCAAAAAGAACTTTATGAAGGGCGCTAAATCTGTTCAGGAACACAAAAGATCAATGAAGTAAAAGCACTAATTTTTTAGTACCCGGTGTGAGTTATACTTATTGCTGATGATATGTACTTAGAAAAATGATGGGGGAGAAAATGAAAACATGTGTCTGCTTAGTGGGTGCCAAGTAATTACACCAGCTGTCTGACTTTGGGAATGTAAGCAGTAGCCATCCTTAATTTTATTGAGGTGTGTCAGAAGCAGAAGAAATGGAACAACACGTTGTGCTGAATAAACACGTAGCATTAATTTCAGAGCACCGCTGTCTCAATCAGCGTTATTTAGGGAATTTGGCAACAACAGTGGAGATGGAATGATGCATTTTGACAGGACTACAGAGGATTTGAAGACAAAATAATGGGATTGCCCCACCATCATCTTCTGAGAAGTGCCAGCGTGCGGAGATGTGAACTGTGTCGCTTCTGAATGCGCTGTTAGAATTTCTTCTTTGCAAATGGATCTTAATGTGCTTTTTGTTCCTCACTTATCAGGAAATGTAGAAGCTTCTAATCATGGCTGGAAAACAAGTTTAAATAGCACTGGATTATTATAATCTCTAAGCATTTCCCACGAGATGCTCCATGAAATGTCATGAAATGCAATTTTTAATCGAACCTGGTTTGCTGGCTGTAACGGCACACTGGTATTTCTGGTGGCTCCTTGTCTGTGTGAGACACGTTAGTCTCTTACCTTCTGAAAGGTCGAATGTTCTGCGTATTATTCTTTAGATACTCCTGTAGCATCATTTCTGCTTTAGAGAACCGCGGTATTTATGTAAGGTTATAAATTGTTGTGGAGATCTTATAAAAATAATGTTTTGCAATTAAAAAAATGCAGAAATAACATGTTGAATGTTGCATGAATAAGGTTAAGGTAGGATATGGTTCTCTTACATGCTACAGATCTCAGAGTTCAGAGCATGTGTCAGAAACAAAGGAGGATCTACTGGATGCAGGACCAGGAGGTGGACTGGATTACGATACTAGCAGAAACACAGAGGCTGGCCTGCCCTCCCTTTGTCTCAAGCAAGTGTTTCCAAAGTACGCTAAGCAGTTTAATTACCTGCGACTTGTGGACAGAGTGGCTGCATTGTTCATCCGATTTCTGGGTGTCAAAGGGACGACAAAACTGGGGCCAACAGGTTTCCGGACATTTATAAGGTTAGTAACGTGCTTTATGTAGGAATGGCATAAAGTGTAATAGAAAAGCTAGAAACTCAAGGTCCTGCTGGGTAGAACTGCTGTCACCGAGCTCTTGCTGGATAAGAGCAGGCCATAACAGTGGCACGCTTTGAGCTGGTAGGTTCAGCGGTGCCTTTTAAAGGAACTTTTCCCCTGAAGTTCACTGAACTGCTGTGATTGTAAAACAAAATAAATCCAACGATACCTGACCTATGAAACCATGTCTAATAGAAACGTGGATCTTTATCCTACAGCAACCACTGATACTTTGGGAGATACTATTTGCAGTCCTAGTCAACATGTCACGTTCTCACAGCCGTATTCCTGAGATTTACTAGAAACATGACAATTGAAATTGGGTCACTGGAGATCTGATTGCTGGCTGTGGGGCATCGCCATCGGCCCCAGGCCAAAGCAGAGGATTTCAAATGCCAGTTACTGATGCGCTCCACACTAAGGATTTACATCATGAAACTACATCTTGCAGTGACAAGGAACTCAATGGTTTTTTTTTCTGCATTTTTGTGGGATTTTTTTCATTCTCTTTTTGAAGGACGTATCTGTTCGAGTCATGGTACAAATATCTCATTTTCTGTCTTCCACTGAGAATGGCAAAAGAAATCGGCAGCAGCTGCTGATGTACTCTTAAAAAACAAATCCTCTTTCTATGCAGATGTATTTAGCATTCAGGAATGAATGTAAACAATTTGATTTATAAAATAACAGATGTATATGTATATATATATATACACATACTGAAGGTATCTGCTCTATCGGTGCAGGATGTTCTCTAGTTCTGTATTCTCTGTTGTTTAGTCAAGCCTTAATTTGGCACTTGCCAGATGAGCGCAGTATAAACGCCAACATTTTCTTTTAATAATACTAAAATAAATTGTCACATCCCAATGAAATAATAGACTTTACAGTTTCCTCACGCATGTTAAATTAAACTTTTTAATGCTGGCAACTGTTTTCTTTACTTTTCCCAGATGATGCACACCAACTGCAGTGCTGTCTTCACTGCTCTTTTCGGATTGTGTGATTACATTCCCTCTCATGTTCTCTACATTGAAATGGTGTGCAGCTGTGGTTTGCCTGCAGATGTGTGTGGGCAGGTGGTTTCAAAGATCATCTGCCCAAACTTTTGCTCCCTTTCAATAATATCTTCATTCTACAAAATAACTTAGAAAAATAAGCAATGCTTACAGTTGTTTTTTTTCCTGGCTGGAGCTTTTGGCCAATGCTTTGGTGCATGCGCTGGTTCCAGCTGCGCTGCCAGGCATCTGGAGTCTGGGGCAGATGGCTCATTCTCATCTACTGATCAACACTTGTGTGGTCTGAGCCCACAGCACAGTGTCACATCTCCCACATGTGCTTATCACCAGCTGCCTGAGATCCATCCAGAGATGCTGCTGTTTTCCATGCAGTGTTCAGTAACTCATAGAATAAATCTGTGTGGTGTTGAGACAGGAGTTATTCTGAAACCAATTAATGTGTAACCTGACCTGCTGCCTTTTGCTATTAGGTACTGATGTGAGATTGAATGTGCAGATGAGATTTAGATGCCTTCCTCTATCTGGACTACTCCTGCCCACAGCTGCTTCCTGACAAATTTGGTGCTGCCATGATCTGTGCAGGCAGCAGCACAAGTTGCATGTGTGAGATGATCTGCACATGAAAGATTCAGGACGTTTATCTTCAGGTGCATAGACCTAATGAATGATAGCTTGCATGGCATCTACTGCATGCCTTATATTAGACTAAGCAAGTTACAGTGAGCGTACTTAAGACACAGGTAGGATTTTCCCCATTGTCCTCTGTGTTGCTCTTGTGTGGGTTTTTATGGCTTGGAAGTTTGGAAGTAATCAGACCTTTTGCTTCTTTGTTGTTATTTTTAACAGAAACTGCAAGCTCAGTAACAGCAGTTTTTCAATGGCTTCTGTGGATATCTTATACATTGATATCACAAGAAGGTGGAACAGTGTGGGAATTGATCACAGGGAATCAGGTAATGCTATTTTGTATTCGAAGACCATGAAAATTGGTGTTTTGTGTTTGTTTTTGTAGCTTTGGTAGCTTAAGCACCCCTGGAGCTTTCAGGAAAAATGACGGGAGCAAAGCACAGATACCCAGGGCACGTACAACAGCAGCTGTTTACTTGCATGGCAGTTTACCTGTATCTGTAGAATAGATCACTCTTAGTTTTCAGTTATGTAGTGGCATAAATCTTCCATAAGCCTTTTTTGTGCTTGTAATTTAGTATTCATAACTCTTGTTGCAGAAGAGCATTTAAAAGCATTCCCAGTGGAACTTCCGACTTAATTACAGTGTAAGAAGATACGTCCTTATTGGAGTAGCTTACATAGTCTAGCAAAAAGTCAAACAAAAACCTATACTAGAGCTAGAAATAAATATGGTTAACTTCATTTTGATTTAATTCTGTCATCCAAACAGGTTACTCTGGGGACACAGCAAACTACCCATATTACTTTCCAGAGGGTTCCCAGTTGCCCAACTATCTACTGCTTGTTTTTCCATTTTCATTGACTTTGTGCTGGCTGAGGGAAGGACAGGAGGTTTCTATACAGAGTCACATGGTGCTCGCTATTAAATTGGCTCTTATTAAGAGTGATTAGCAGTGCTTTTCCCTACGAGCGCTCCTTATGGCAAATGGCACTTCTGTTTGTTTGTATCAGATCATTAGTCACTTTGGTTGCTTTTAAACCTTTTTATATCCACCGTGGATTGTAATATTCAATGTAAGAATATACTCAGCATGGCTGAAAGGCTTCTGTAAGAAATCAATCTACTCCACCAGGGATTCTCCTTTCCTGGGACTTCTTTCAGCTGCTCAGAGTTCATTCTGCAGGAGGTGCCAGCCCCATGCAGCAGCGTGCGCCTTCCAGTGAGCAACCTCTGGGGGAGATGTGACAGATCAGTGTTTGAACTGCTTACTTCTCTATTAGGAAAATGCATTTAAACTCAAATATATTCCTTGATAATGTTAGACAAGAAAGGCAGCTATAGGAAGCTGTTTGCTTAACAGCAGTTAAGAATTCTTTAGTATTTTTAAGCCAAAAGGAAAATGTTTATTAAACTCTAATCTTATTCCCAGCTCCCCTGGTGATTTCCTTTATTACCATCACATATTTTCTTGGTAATGCAGCTGAGTGGTTGGGAAAATGAATATAAATACCTTCCTGTTGGGTAGTTACACTTAAAATATTAGCTTATTACAGAAAATACCTCGCTATTTAATAAGCGTGCTGGACGGAACATCCCATCCATCTTTTTGACTTCCTTTGAAAAATGTGATTACATTGATGATGTTTTTAATCTTTATGCATAGACATGAAAATTGGTTTCATTTCCAAAAAAAGCCCAAACCTTTCACTCCTACCTCTTCTGCACAGGTCTGAAGTTATGAACTATTCGGTTTATCTGTATCCAGAGGAGAGCTTGTCTGCATTCGCTTCTGGGGCTCATCAGGCAGATTTCTCATAAATTCCTTTCAAAGGGAAACAAACTAATTGAAATGTCAGTGGTTTCTATTGTGAGTTTGGCTCCTATCTGCTGCTCACACTAAAGGGCAGGCGTTCTTAGATGTAATTAGTTTCCCTGTGGTGAGAAATGGTTATAATAGTGCTGGATCCGCACTGCTGACCCTTGGGCCTGTGTGTGCAGATCAGGGAGATACTTTCTGATGTCTTTCCTCCGCTGAAGTTTAGAAGGGATTTCTTGCAATGAAAGCCTCTTCAAACCCAATTTTCATAAAGGTTTGAATACATACCTTAGCCCTAAGTGGCAACGTGCTATTGCTGCAGCATTAGGGGACTTTAAAGTGATGGATGCTGGAGATAATACCATAATGCCCCATTTTCTGCTGCTTAATACAAATTGCATTGCGTGTTTACCTGAGGTTACTAAAGCAAATTATTTGCTCAAGAGAACAGGTGGTTACAGAAAATCAACAAAGGGTTTCTTTTTGCTGACTCTTCTATGGGCTTAAGTTATTAGAGTAAGGATACTTGCTTCATATATAATAATAATACTCAGGTGTTGATGTGGTAGACAGCACCAGGGCAGCACAGCATCGCTGCAGGGGTCTAACTTACTCACATCTTCTAAAAGCTTCTGAAAACCCCAGAAGTGGTGCTGCCAAGCTGAACTGATGCCCAGGCTGATGTCAGACATCAGTGTATTTAATCTTTCATCTTCTTATTAAAATGTCAAAAGAGCAAAAGAGCTCCCTGAGTTGAGGCTGACTTCAGGTATCCTGCATGTAATAAATCTGTAGGTCTCTTCTGCCGAAACATCAAGAATCTCAGTTTCACAGATGGAGAAGTTTCCAGGTGTGCCCAGCAGTGTCTAGCAGGCACTGTTCTACAGATGTGACACCTATGGAAAATCGACTGTTTGCATTTAGGATTTCTTTGTTGTTTATGTGGTTAGCTGGTATCATCTCCTTAGCAACACCCCCGCTCTCTTCTGTTGTCTTTACATTTGGCCTGCTTCCAGCTGTAGCCCATAGAGAACTGTTGCAGTAAAACTGCAGCTTCCAGCTTTGTTCATTCCGTGCTTCACACGAGTGTCACTTACGGAGCAGACAGTGTGGATGTTGCTAAAGGTGCTTTCTCTGCCTGCTGCTCACTGTGACTGATAAAGTAATTCACTGAGCTGGCAGCTGCTGCTTTTCGATAACCCAGCAGTTCTCTTGGAAGCTGTTTTGCAGCCAAGATCATAAGCGACCCCAGCTGCAGTCTTAGTTGAGAGAAATTATACTTTAGAATGTAACTGTAATGTTTAGAGAAGGTGTCCTTCCTGCAGCATCGATAGACCAATGTTGTTAGAGAAAACCCATGCAAAAAACAAACCTCATCCTAAACTGATCTTCTGAAGTGTGTGCTCCAATGGGGAGAGCCGCTCACAACACAGGGCAGCTATAAGAGTTCTGCAAAACTGGCTGTGGTCAGGCTTCTTAATGAAAAATTAAATTAGGCATTATTTCAAGGTTTTAAGTCTAATAATTAGAGTTAATATGCAGCCCTTCTTTCCATTGGCTGTGGTAATTTGTTATTAGCTTGATGTGATCAAAGAACATATGAAGAGTTTTTGTACTGCAGTGTATGCAGGGTACTCTTGTTTGTGGATGGACAGAGCAGAGTCTATTATAGCAGCAGAATGTTCTGGCTCTGCACCACTTTCCCTTACAATTCAGCTGTTTGTTTTTCATTCAGTTGAAACAAAACTTCTTTGTAGAATGCTTGAGTCTTGACTGACGTGAACCAAGAGATCCAGAAGATACACAGAGCAAAAGGAGACCAACCAAATGCTTTCCTTGAAGCTCAGTATGTTAGCGTGTGTCTGATTTGCCTTCAACTTAATATTTGAGGCAACGGGGATCGCAGTTGGTTGTACATCAATTTAATTGCACAGTGTCTTGAAACCAGTCTCTGCAGTACCAGTTTGGCTTCGGTCAGGCTATAAAGATAGAAATAGCCTCAGTGAAATAGCTGTCTGCAACACCGCCTGGGTGTGTGCTGTACTGAGACACTGAATGAGCTCAGGTGTGTCACGTGCAGACAGAACCTTGTCTCTTGGTCTTTGATTTTTTTTCCTCTAATGAACTCTGTATATGGCTGCTGTTTCAAATATGTTGACTAGCACAACTCTGTGTTCATACCTGGCACATACGTTTGGCCTTGGTAGCACAGAAATGAGATCTTTTTGTTTATGTGTATTATGAATTTCCTTTAAAGTCACTTTCCTTGCAGGAATGTGTTTGCAAGCCTTTGTTGAAGCTTTCTTCTGCTTGGCTCAGAAAAAATACAAGTCACTCCCTCTTCATGAGCAGGTGGCGTCATTGATTGACTTCTGTGAGTATCACCTGGCTGCCCTGGATGAGAAGCGCCTGCTTTGTGGCCGAGGGGTTGTGGAGCGCCGAAGTGCAGCAGTTCCTTGTCTGACAGATGGACTTGAGGGTACAGCAGCTCTGCATGCACCCCTCCTAAACCGCACGGCCGCAGCTGGTAAATTTGCAGGTTGTAGAAGTCATCGCTACCCTGGTGCTGTTTCACCGGGAGCAGGGAGAGACTGAGAGAGCTGAGAATGAAGCTCCAGGTATGTGTAAGCTGCAGGATGTGGAAAAGACTCTTTAATTCCTTTTTTTTTTTTTCCTATTTATGCTCTTCAAAAAGTGAGCTGAAGGCCCCATTCTCAAACACGGATCCTTCCTCACAAAGGCCTGCAGTGCATCTCACGTGACAAACTGTGCTTTTATTCTGAATGTGAAGACAAGGAACAAAATCATAGTGGGAAGATAACCAACATCATGGGACTGGGTGCACTGCCTGCGGGGCACGTGCATGTCGAAGGAATTGAATGAATCATGGATACCAATTAAGGAGCTGCAGTCACAAATTCCAGTGGTGTGCTTTTGAGAACAAAAACCTAGGATTACATCTTTGGTCAGACTTCAGGATTTGACCCTATTATTTCAGTTGCTTGGACTGTGCTTGTTGGTGTCGGTACGGGTTTGCTTGTTGCCTATAGCTATGCACTTACCTTTATAAGTCAATCTTAAACCACTGGAATCATATTTGCACTTCATTGTACACATCCTTGCTGTGAGAAGTACTATGAACTTTTTAAAGAAAAATGAGAGAAGTTTATCCTTTTGCTTCCAAAGAAACAATAAGGTCACAATGATTCACAGGAAAAAAACAACCGACCAAGCTTCATGAAGTAACATTTGTTGACTTCAGTGTTGTTTTTTCTTCAAGTAGTAAGCACTATTGCTGCAGGGAGCCTTACTGCATAAAGGTGTAAGAAGTTGTCCAGGTCCAGAAGTCATCCAGAAGGCCAATCTGCTTACTTTAGGCTAATCTACTTCTATTCTAGGTTTGCTTATTTTCACACTTCTTTGCTGTTTGTTATCTTATTTGGACCTGAGTTAACATCTAGAGCAGATTTTTTTGGACTTTGCACATAATCTTCATTTTTCTTCTATCTACAACTCTGCGACTCAGATCTGTATTATTCAACAGGATCTTTTGGCCAGAATGCTGGACTCCACTGGAGTTCTTTTGGAGGAGTTCTACAGAGTACTCTTGTTTTTCAAGCAATGAACTGTGGGTTGCATCATCACACTCTTCATTGGGGGGCTAAGCAGAGACAGGCTGGTTGGAAAGGACACATAACTTGGTACATCAGTGCTGTTCAGTCAGTTCTTTTTTTTTGGTCTCATATTTTATGATGATGATGTATAAATTGATTTTCCTCCTTTGTTTTATTATTTAACATTAATAATCCACTCGTGTTGCAGTGTTTGCCATACTGTCAGAAGTGACACCGTTTTCAGAAGGTGCAGCATGTGGGCAGTGAGGGTTGGTTTGAGAAAATGACCTGATCTCGATGTCTGAATCTACCAGTGGCTGATGCATGAGAAATGTTGTCTGCCATGCAGGAGTCGTGCTGTCAGTGTGGAGAAAGTCCTCGCATTTAATGTCAGGAATTAAATGCACGCACAACATGGAGTGACTTTACTCTGGGAACTGTTTAGGATTTACTTGCCTGGTTTTTAGTTTTAAGCAGCGTGCCGTTTTCCCACGTGGCAATCAGGAACATGGCAATACAACACAGAAATCAAGCTTGGCCTGCAAGAACCTGATACTTCGCATGTGTTAATAACAGATGTGGGAGTAGCTGCTTCTCCTTCCCTTCTTTTTCTCTAACATAATAGTAGCAGTAACAGACAGTTTTTGTTCACTGGCCAGACTGTTTGCAATTTTGTGTTGTACATAAGAGGGCGATTGTAAACTAATGCCACTGCCCTCTGCCTTGCTTAAGTTTCATAAGGATTATTGCAGTACGAAGATAAAATGCCAAGCTCTGAGGTCTGGCGGCTGTCAGAACAAACGAAGCTGGAAGGGTCATTTTTTTCGCAGTTTGATTGTAATATATGTGACGACATCCCCAAGTTGAAAAATGGTTACTTCTCATTTTGTGACATCTGACATTTGTCTTGCGACTGGCAGTGTGTTACTAGAAAATAGCTTACAGTTCCCCTCATCTTGTGATTGATGTCCTGTAAAGACAGAGATATAGAAGACTGGGATTTGAAATAGTACAGATGTGAAGACTTTGGAGCTTTCAAGTAGTGCAATCTGTGCCCTAAAATACCCTCTTCTTGGCTACTGTAGAAGTTACCCCAATAGCAGTGGATGAAATTAACTATTGTATATATAGAGCAATGGAGATCTTTATATTCTCCGGATCTCATACAGATTTTCATAACCTGTGCTTATGCAGGCTGATGCAGTATGCACTATTTCCTATTTCAGATACGAAGAGCCCCTTGTGGAGTAGATAAAATATTCAATTATCTGCCTCCAGTAACCCAGTGTTTGTATATTTATCTAATTGGAAAATGGAATGCCATATTATTCCTGGGGATGGGGGGGAGTGGAGTAAACTAGGAGTGTACTTCAGAGACATCACAACAAAGTCACATTTCTCTTCCCTCCCATCTAATGCAATTTCCTTGCAATATTATTTAGCACCCAAAGCAATGTCACATAGCCCTTAGGTCAGCGGTCTGTGCAAACACAAGAAAATGACCAGCGATACTGAATTCAGAGTATGAATGCTAATGCACTGATAATCTGTTAGTCCTGAGATAGCTTTCTAGCAGAAAAACAATATAAGAAAGGTAGGCAAGCGTTTTTACTACTGTTTTTAGTATAATCTTTTCAGATAACAATATAGCATTCAGTGTTCCATTTATGAGCACATACGAACATTACATACCAGTGAAATCTTTCTTGCTCTCAGACACACTGGGTCTCGTATTCCTCACTGGGCATAAATCCAAGTAAAACACCTGAACATCTAAAGCAGATTTGAGGCAAATGTGTACAGAACTCCTGCCTAGTCATCTCCCCCCAGCAGGCTTGTCTCTAGCCTGAATGTGCCTACATTTGTTGGATGGCTCCTTGTTTCACTTCAAGTTATGTGAGTTGTTACTCTGCACAGGGCTCTTGTCGTCGTCTGAGTTGGCAGAAACTTGTCTTCTGCCTCTAACTTGATTTGGCACTTGAAATTGAATTGCCCTCCCTGCTCGGATTGCTTTACTTGCCCTGCACTCCTAGCAACTTTCTTTCAAAATGAGTTTTGAAGGGGAGGTATTGAGCTAATTAGACACTTAATGCTTGCTCAGGTGTGAGACCCAAGTCCACCTGCTTCAGTTTGTCTTCCCAGCTGCAGCTCTCCTCCCCCTGCTCTGCAGGTGTTCTCCCCATGCATTACTTTTGTGTTGAGCCCATCATCAGGTGATCAGAGCCCCCTTCCAACAAATGGAGGATGCAGTGTAGAAACCTGTGTGATGAGGAGGGATCTCATCCTCCTCTGATCTGAGCTTTGCCCAGTTCATTGCAAACAGGGAGCCCGCTCTCATGCTTTGAGCTGGAAAGGGCTGGGGCCTCTGCAGCTGGCATGGCGTGACAAGGACATTGCTCCCAGCTGTGTGATGCTGAAGCTGCCAGAGGAGGAGCAGCAGCTGCTGGCTGGATCCTGCCTGATTGGGATCTCGGCTGCTGCTCCAGCCTGCTGTGACATGAGCTCTGGCTTTCTTGCAACACTTCTTCCATAGCAATATGGAGCTGTGCCCTGACCAGCTCTCCGCTTGCTCGCGCTAAGGAGCTTTGTGACATCTCCTGCTCAGTGTTGCCAACCCAATGACTTCTCATTCCCTGCTGGCCTTTTGCACGTGTATGAAGCAGGAGTCTGACCACCTGTGCTGCAATCAGTCATGGTGACAGCACTTTGTTCCTTGCCAGCTCTGTCCGACCTGACTCTGATTTCTGTCTGATGGACATTGACGATCTGCTTCTCACTATTGCCTCCTTCCCTCTCATTTGTTTTCTTTTCCATCATGCTTTACCGAGTTTCTTCCTAATTCCACAGTTTTGCTTTTCAGCTTGCCTAATAAAGTGATGGCTCTATTTGCCTGATTCTATTAGTTTATCTTCCTGTGTTGCTCTATGCTGTTTTCTGGAAGACGAGCATCTTCATTCTGAAGGTGAATCTCTCCTGCTTCATCCCTTCTGGGTATGGCCGTGCATCACTCCGAGCCCTTCCAGCTGCTTGGTAAGATTGATCTCTGCAGCTTTATTAGGTTAGTGCCTGCTCTTTGGCTTCAGTCTGTTATGGAAATGGTAGTTTCCAGAGCATGGATTTCCTTTCTTGGGGTTTAATAGGCGATAAACGTTCAACAAATGGAACCCTTATTCCTGTGGCACCCTGACGGGGGGCTGGGACCACCAGCACTGCTTTTGTGATAACACCAAGAGCTGTGAACGGTGGTAAAGCTCAGCGCTCCGTGCTGGGCCTTGTCCCCAGCTACATGCTCTGTGCAAACCCCAGCAGCCCTTCCCGGGGGTGCCGGGCTGCGGTTGGCTTTCGTTCCTCTTTGCTCCTGTTGTGTCCGTGTCCCGTAGCCCGGCGGTCCAGGCTGAGGCCCAGCGCAGCGCCGCTCGGAGCCGAGTCCCGCACGGAGCGGCGTTGGCTGCGCTCCGCTCTGCCCGGGCAGTCTCGGTGCCGGGCCGGGACCGCCGCTCTGCCGTCTGCGGCTTCTCTCAGCCGTTTGAAGCTCCGGCGGCACGAAATACAACCGACGAATCCCATGGAGCTGCTCGGCGCGGGGCCGACACGCGCTCGCTCCCCGCGGCGCTGCAGGGCGGGCCGAGGCGCTCGGCTCTCGGCTCAGCTGCCCCGGCCGGGCGCTCTCATCGCGGCCGGAACGCTGAGTGCAGCGGCCTCCACGTGCCGGTAACGGCTGCGAGCTCACCGCGGCGCCGGGTCCGGTTCTGACGGAGCGTCGGCACCTCCTGCGGGACGCGGCCCGAGCGGAGCGGGGCTCTGCCATCCCGGAGGCCGCAGAGCAGCCCGGACAACCTGAGGTGAGCGCGGGGCGGGCGGGATGTGAGAGCCGCGGACGGAGCGGGGCTGGGCAGCTGCGCCTCGAGGAGCAACTGGGATCGTGACTGCTGAATAAACAACATAAACGTGGATCAGTCCATCCCCGGACGGAGGGCACTCGTGGCGATCGTTGCTGTTTTCTCAGCGATGACGGCCGCCCTTCGGTTCCTGCCCTTTGAGCTCACACTGGTGCGGCCGTGCAGCCCGCAGTAGGCACACACCGGCTGCGCTTCGGGCTTCTGTGCACCCCGATCTGTGCCGCGTGCGTTGCTGCTGGAAGCTTCCCGAAGCACAGCGGTGCGTTTTTTGTGCAGCGGTGCTGCGGGGCGGAGCTGTGGGGCCGTGGTGGCAACGAGGATGGCCTGAAACCAAAGCAGGGCTGACGGCACCCAGCTCTGCTGATATTGTCAGCTTACTGCTGAATGGGTACAAAGTCAGTAGTGATTTGTAAGTGCTGTTAGGAGATGCTCCGGTAACGAGCCCTGGACTGAGGGGATCCGTGCAGATGCAAGGGGAGGAGTCTGGTTTCCTTTTGCAGCCCGCAGCAGGGCCTGCAGGGGGAGGCAGCAAAGGCCCCCAGGATTGCTGCCCATTGGGGGCGAGCGATCTTCAGTGCAACATAAACAGAACTTAGAGCCGTTATTTTGTTCCTGCCCTCCGCTCACCCATTGCCCGCTGTTGGAATCAGAGAAGCTCACTTTGTTTTTCTGGAAGCCCTTGTCCTCACAGCTTTTAACTTCAGTGTTTTTTCTTTTGCTTTTGCCTTTTGTCGTCCTGCTGCTCCCCTGCTGCTGTCATTGTGAGGGAGGGCAGAACCAAACTCTCACCTTCTCTCTGCTGATCTGCTTGTTTTTCCTGTGACCCAGAAATTAGTCAGTTGGACTCTGTGTCCCTCACTGACGTTACTGGCTCTGGGGAGCGCTGTGAGGGCTGACTGAAGGGCTCTGAGCTTCCCCAGCTCCTGCCAGTGCTGGCAAGGGGAGACGTGGGACTGTGGAGCTCCTTCAGTCCCCTCTGGTGTAGCTTTGTTCCAGCTGTGCTTTGGGGCCGGTAATGGGGATGGATCGGTGTGGCAGAAGAGCAGTGCTGAAAGCCAGCACAGTGCCGTTACCTGCAGCCTGTCCGCTGTGTCTGAGTCTGACAGCACCTGCCACTGTCAAACAGTTGTGACTCCTCCAGTTTCTGTGACAAACAGGCCTGTTCATGGTCACCTCAGTCTCTGTTATCCCTGCTTATACAAGATGGCTGTAAACATTTATTGATAGCGCAGCCAGCAATTAAAGCTACGATTTTTATTGAGTCCTGTCTCCAATCATAAATGGATTTAGAACTAACTGCTGTCTCTGATGGAGGCCATGCATGTTTGCAGCCCCTTGCTGCCAGTGAGCTCCTTGTGGCCTTTCTTGCCAGCTGCTGCCAGAAGCAAGCCTTGTGCTCATTCCTCTGTCGTGCTCATATCAGCTGCCTTGGGTAAGGCCAGGTCAGAGGTGCTCTGTTCTTGCAGCCCTGCTGCTGGCTGTCAGCTTCATCCTCTCTTTGTACTGCTGGTCCTGCCTTGGGCATGGGGATCTGGGCTTTCCTTCATGTTAACTGGGATTGCTGGCTGTGAAGTGCTCCAGGTGATGATTCGCACACATTCCTAATGAAAGTGTTCAGGCATTGACTGGCACTGGCCCACGCTGCTCAGCCCGATGCCTCGTTATGCTTTGCTGTCTGGTTACGTGGGTTATTCACTTCCTGATTTAACTACTCCAAAATCCTCGGTAGCGTTCTGCACAGCGGTTAACAGAAGGGGCTCTGACAGGCCAAGCTGCAACAGCTCGAGCAGGGACAGTTACTGAGGCTGCTGCTCCTGCAGGGCCACTCTGCTGCTTGCTGCACCTTGGAGTAAGTGCAGAGCCCCAGCTGAGTGCTCGCTGCTCTCAGGAAATGGCTGGTTCTGTAGCTGATCCTTGCAGAGGTGCCAGCTGGTGTGTGGCTGCTAATGCCTCTGCCTGCAAACACATCCAGGTTCTGTTGCAAGTGCTCAGGTGTGTTCAGTAAGTAGAAACCTGCCATAAAAACATGAGTGAGATCATTGCTGCCTCTCCTTGTGTCGGTGTCTCTAACTGCTGCTAGAGTTATTGCTTTCAGCTTTCTTCTGTGTGTGGGAGAGGTGCTTATTCCTTTTTTTCTTTAGTGCATTGTTCTGGGAGGAGAAATCATGGCTCTCTTCTGAATCAGCTCACTTATCAGCAGAGGCTTCCAGCAGATGATGGTCATGAGAGTGCAGCAGGTAGGATAGTCCTGCTTGCTCGCTTTGTTTCAGCAGGATGAGGAGCTGAGCCCTGTGCCAGCCCTGCCCCAATTATGTGTAGCAGAGCTCACGCTTTTAACACTGCTTTCCTTTCCTTCTCTTCACCTTAACACACAGACAGGTGCACACAAAACCAAAAGAACCTGCTACCCAAATAAATCCATCTGGTCCCTGTCTCAGCCTCATTTAACCTCCTATTGAAGAGATTACATCACATGGTATTCAGCTGAAACCTATTACCTTGCATGCCCAAGCACATCATATTGAATTACCTTCACCCATAGGCTTGGAGTGTTTGTTAATAGCTAATGGCATCTTCTAAGTTTGAGGTGATTTATTTGAGTCCACTTCTGTTCAGCGGTGCAGCAGGGGCTGTGTGTTGGTGTTTTAACCAGAGCTCAGCCCAGGGATGCAGGTGGGCTCTGCAGGAAAGGTCAGGAGGAGCTAAATACGGGCTTGCTTCACACCTCCTGAGTGCAGCAGAGCCACACTGACCTTTCTGTGTATTCCAATTGTACTGTTGTATTAAAGGGCAACATAATGTGGCAGAAAATAACCGCCTTGTGTACATTCCCGCTTGTCCTCAGCTATCAGAGGAGTTAGTGGTTGAGCTTAGATTCACAGCGATGCAGTTTGATGGCATTCAGCATCACTGCACGATTAGTCTGGTGGCAGCCCAGTGTGTTCACATAGCCACTGTTTGTTAGCAGAGTTTGAGCCACGCTCGGATGGAGAGCTCTTAGTGGCTAGATTAGTGAACAGTGCAGTTTATTAAAGCAACAGATTGCAAGTTCTTTTGGATTGATGGGGATAAATCTACCAAGCATGTTAGATTGAACAGTGTCACCATTAACCACTGTCTGGTCCCAGAAGTCAGAGATGGTCTGTGTCTGACTTGTCTGTGGTGGTATCTTCTCTGACACCCCCTCTCTTAAGCTATTTTTACACTGTTTCTTACAATACAGGTGGAGCTTGAGGGACTCTATCATGCATACCTTTATTCTGATTGATGCGAGGTTCTCTCACCTTGTTTTTGAAGAGTGCTTGCTCAGCGAGGAGTGGTCACACTGTGGATGCTGGTAGTTTTTAGAGATGGAGGTATGTTTGGGTATTATGATGAGCGCGTAATGAGCATAGTTTGCCCGAAGGACAGCGTTTGGTAGAAAATAAGGCTTGGCCCAGGGTAGCAAACATTCAGCTTAGTGTCACCATATTCCCATCCTGGCATCCTTCTTAGAGTCAGTCCATCAGGTTCTCATGTTGCTGACACCTCAGCTTGGCACTGATGTGGATCACTGAACCTGGCCTCAGTGTCCAAACAGCTCCGCCCTCCGCTTTCATTGACATACCAGTTACACTCTGATCTCGTGCCTCTGTGAGCAGCACTGTACCGTAATTCCCAGTGAACAAGGCCATACCTTCATTTCTGAGGCACCTACAGCAATTATTGCACAGCCACCAGCCTCGGGGAAGCAAGCATTAATCATGGGAGCGGCTTCACGTGGCTGCACATAGTGAGGGCTCTGGGAGGTGTGGGCAGTGTTTGGTGCACTGCATGCTCATGGGACGGGAGCAGGATGGACCCTGTGGGGATGGGGCTGTGTGGTGCCCCCACGTCCGCAGGGGTTTTGTGGGAAGGGAGCAGCACTGCCGTGACTGTCCCCTCCCACAGAGGCAATGCATCACCCCTGCCTGATGTGGCTCTCTGGGAGGTGTGTTTTTGCAATGTGATGACAGAAACTGACCTGTGTGAGTGCTAATTTCCTTCTTTTTCCTGCAAGTGTAGTGTAGGACTGGCACGAAATTGCTTTAAAAGACAAAATCAAAAGCCAATTACAGACCTGAGCAATAGTCTTGCTTGCAGCTGCCATTGCAGTTGAAAGTAGGAATGCCCTTCACACACTCCAAGCCCATCTCCCCAGTTTATAGGCTGAGTTTCTGGCCTCATGTCTGTCCTCTTCAGTCCCAGTCTCACTGTTCTCCCGTAGCTCAGGGAGATGAGTATGGGTTCCAGGTAGAAACAAATGGACTAATAAATCAAAAGCAATCAGCTGGGGATCTCCATTGTTCAGGTTCTACTCCTCGAAGATGTGAAAAATCAGACGGTCAGGGTTATTCAATTACAGCTCACACCAGCAATGGGAAAATCTGATAATGTTAAGGGCCTACATCAATATTATTTATGTGACGTGGCACTGTGCTTGCTGTCGGGTGGGAAACTGCAGAAATCCTACAGGTGTCCAAATCTCTCTCTCTCTTCCTCTCACCTCGTTTTTAATAACTGAATAACCTCTTGCAGTGTCTCTCTAAGATCAATAATAGTGCAGGGCACATCATGACAAACTGGAAAACATTTTCCCCTGAGTGAAGGCAGCGTGAGTCAAACCTGAGCCTGTGAGCAGCTCAGCTGCTAATGGAGCCAGGCAGAGGTGACACGGTGCATTAAGTGACAGCAGTGTGCAGCCTGCTCTACTGACTCCTGCTGTACCCACACCGCTGGCTCAGTGGCTTTAATCTCCTTCTCTCCTAACACTGGTTTTAATTGGTGTTTCAGGGTAGTGTTGGGGCACTGGAGCTGGCTTCTATTTGGGAGCCTTTGTGCTCTTCCCTGTCCTGCCGTGGAGCTGGAGAGATGCTGGAGGGTTCTGAGGGAGGGAGGGTTGCAATGGAAGCGCTGCAGCCTTCATCCCCTGAGCGTTGCTGTAGCCTTCCCTGGTAGACATGGATAAAATAAAGTTGTAAACAGCAAGAGGAGCTGAAATAGCAACATCGATAGTTTCCAGATAATGATCTAATTAGCACAAACAAGCTTCCACTAATGACTCTTGTTCTTCCAGCCCTTTCCTTTCTGCTAGCCTGTTTGTATTGACTTCTGTGGCAGGGAGCAGCTCTGCTCTGTATCTCTAGGGCTGAGGCTTTGGAGGTTTGTGTGTTGGCTGCTCCGAACTGCATCTCCAATGAGTGTTTGCTCTGGGTCTCGGTCTAACCCCTGTGGGATGGCTGCTTGCAGAACAGGAGGGAGGCAGATGTGCTGCTTGGCTTCTTTTGCCAGAGGCCATGGGGAAGTTGTGCTCCAGCTGCATGTCCCTCATGAAAAGAAGGCCAGTGACATTCACGTGTAACTCATGGAGCTTTACTGTTCTTTGGCCTGTGAGCTTCTGGGTGCACAGCACTGGGGAGGAGGGCAGCTTTGCCAGGGCAGTGGGGTAGGGCAAAGGCTGCCTACAGCTAAGGCTGTGCTGCTCCTGCCCCGGGGTGGAGGTTCTGTGGCATCACACACAGTGTGCAGCCTATGGATTGACTGTGACACAACAGAACTTGATACAGATGTGCAAGGGTCACATTAAGAACATTATTAATGCTGATGAATCTTGGGCAAAAACGACTCTCCAGATTAAAAAGCTCAAGCAAACACACGGCAGTCCCCAGCCTCCAGCCCCTTGTTGTTCTGGCTGCTGATTTTCAATTCTGAGCCTCACTTCTTTGCCCCTCTGAGAAGTGCTCAGAGCTGCTGGGAGTGGTTGCAGCCAGATGCTGGGAGGCTCCAGTGCTGAAAGCTGTCAGTGCACGGAGCTGTTGTGGGTATTTTCAGCTGAGAACGGAGCTCTGCTCTGATGAAGCCGTAACAGAATGCTGAAGAGGTTTTATTCCAATCCAGGTGTTACTGACTAATCGATCCCTCCTTGGAGCACTCTGATGCCATGGGTTTCCTGGGCTGCTTTTTCTTCCTGAGAGATTTTCTTTTCCTTTCTTGACCTTTTAAGCCAGCAAGGTTAAACTCCATGTGTAAAAGGCTTGAACCTCCCCCAGACATACTTCCTGTGTACAGAGGTGTCGGGTACATTGTGGGATGCCTGGGAGCTCCTGCGGTTTGTGTTGGGATGGCAGCTCAAACAGGTTCAGGGAGGGCAGCCTCGTTTTGTTCCAAGCCCTTGCAGCAGCATTGCTCCTGGCTGTGCAGCCTGTGGTCAACACACGGGATGGCTGCTGGGCTGGTCCCCAGGGCAGCTGTGGTTGAGTGCAGGTGAAGGCAGCAGATGCTTTGAGGGGGTCAGGATGGGGCTGAGGGGAAGGTGAGTTTGCAGGGAGAATTTCAACCCTGTGTTTTTGCTGGCATTGGTGGAGCAGGACACAGGGAGGCCACTGGGAGCCCACAGCCAGTTCCCGGCTGGGCTGGAGGTGCTGTGCATGGGAGGAGCCACAGGTAAGCTCTGTGTCTCTACTCATTTTGATGCCACTAGCCTGTCTTTTCCCCTCTCTTGGAGGAGCTCATCATGGTGATGTTCATAAGACAGAGGTGCTGATGCTACCTGCAGTTTTAATGACTTCTCCACATTTTCTGCTGAGAAAGCCAGGGAAGGGCCTTTGAGAGGTGAGCTGTGTGGTGTGGGAGCACAGCAGGGGGCAGCGAGGCAGCCCCAGCCCTGCAATCACTGCATGGGGGAAGCTGCCAGTGCTTGTGGGTCAGCCATGGTGGTCACTGCAGAAACAACAGCAGTAGTTCCTCACTGTGCACAAGCAGGGATGTGCCCAGGGGCACAGTGACTGCTGGGCACTGCAGCCTGGAAAAGACTGAGCAGAGGTGCTGGAGCACTTATATAAAATATCTAAATAAATCTTTAATATTTCTAATTGCAAATGTACATAAATTGCACGGCCACATCATTTCTTTGAACACCAACAACTTTCTCTGTACATTATTACATAGTTTAAAAGGAGCTGAAGGAGATTCAGCAAACACTTCCACTTTGCTTTTTTGTTTTGTTTTTAAACATACTTACAAAAAGATTTTTTTTTTTTTTCTTTATAAGAGGATATAAAACATAGCGACTGCTTATCGGGAACAAGTATCAGCTTAAGCAGATATACAGAGAGAGGTATATCTTAAGACACAGTGATGTATGATAAAGGAATATGTGAACATGGAGACTGCACTCTGGGGTGCTGGCAGCTGATGCAGAACCACGTGGAATTTACAGCAATGTCACAGCTCAGGTAACCTGTGAAGTCAGTGCTTGAACGCGACACCCTTTTTCAAAGCATGATTGGTTTTGAATGTTGTATGATGCTCTCAAGACTGGATTTGGTTTGGAAAGCCCATGCTTCTGTCATCTCCCACTCCCCCCACATCACCTCCCTCTAATATTCCTCAAGGGAAAAGGTGCCATTAACCTGTGCAGGGCTGGCCCAGGGCTCAGACGAGGCCACACAGCTGAGCCTTGTGGCTGAGCAGTGTCCTCTGGGGCTGGGGAATGGTGCTGGCTGTGAGCCCACACTGTCCCTGCTGGGTAGGGTGCTGTGAGTCCTGGATCAGACCTTAGTGTGTGTCTCGTGTTGCACGTTGGTATGGATTTAAGTAACAGGAGAAGCCTGTGAGCATTCTCAGCACTGGATGCAATTTGGGGACTCTCCCAGCAGACACTGTGGTGTCTCACTCAGGTCCGCTGCGTCCCTTCTCCCTTTAGGAATATTCACAACAGAACCCGTGTCCTGCGCCCTGCAGTGACCTGCAGGCTGGCTGCCAGGCCGGCGGACTCAGCATGTTCTCACAGTGCAATCAGTGCTTTACAAGCAGAAAACAAAACCAACCAGACTCAAATGACAATGCAGAGTAACACAGGACTCTTTGGATGGCAGCAGGATTTGCTTAATCTGGTGCAGAAGGGGCTGGTGACTGCGCTGCAGTATTGATGGGCGTGGGGAAGGACCCGAGTCCCTCTGGTTAGTTGGCACTGCGCTTAACCCATAATCCCTGTCCAAAAGGATGGTACTCAGAGTCTGCAGAGGCCCCAGACTATTGTTCAGTCTGTTTCATCCCCCTTTACACAATTTTTTCCTTATTTTCTCTCTTTTTTTTTCCTTCCCAGGACAGTTTGCTACAGATTCACAAAACCCCAAATCAAAACTCTTAGAACAGAATCCTTGAGGCGGGTCAGCCTCAAACCTGGATCCCCGGCTGCTCCCCCTTCCCTCAGTGCCCCATGGGGAGGAGGCTGAAATCCATAACCTGGGGCGGGATCCAGATTTGGCAGCTGGAGCCCACCTGTGCTGAACAGCAGTGAGATACAGCCAAATCTTGACCAAATAAGCAGCACCAGAAGTAAATTACTATTTACAACCGTTAGTGAGATAGATACGGTACAGTAAACACTGAAAACATTTACAAAAAATATTAAGACTTGTATTAAGATAAAAATCTGAGTGTGTTTTAGTTTTGTTTACATTTGGACGAGTTTGCACTAGAACAGCCTCTGGTTTTAGAAAGCGCAAGGATGAAAAAGGAAACGGAGCAGGTCACAAAACATTATGTGTAGTGGTTGCTCTGCCGCGGTGCTGGGAGCACCTCCTGGGATCAACTGCCTCTGCTATTGCTACGTCAGGCACCAGGGCTGGGGCTGCAGCTGGGTACCTGGCACTGCCACTCACACACACACACACACACACACACATAAATGTACAGTTCATAAATAACAGAAACACAAACAGAAGTAACAGAACTGAGCTGAGCCTGGATCTTAAAACCTATCCCCAAACCTTGACGTGGGAGGGTCGTACTTAGGTCCAGTTGTTGATGCTCACAGCATAAAGAGACACAGGAAGAAGGGGCTGGGGAAGCTCCGCTGTAAGGAGATCTCGTTTTGATTGGAATTTTGTTTCATACTGGCTTAGGAAACTGAGCAGCTCCAGGAGGTATCGCACTGGGACTTGGAAGGTTCTATTCTTTAGTCACTCACTGCGGAAGGACATGAGCAGGCTGCTGCTGCAGCAGGACAGTGTGCTCAGTGCGGTGCACGTCTGAGGCTACCCAGGATTTTCTGCCAGATCTTAGGGGGGAATAAAAGAAAAAAGGGGTATGGAGGTATAAAGGCAGCGCCTCGGCTGGGGGGGACAAGCAGATTTACTGCACTTTGCTTCAGCACTAACCAGCTGTGCTGCGGGTGGGTCTGTCTTTCTTCCAGCTCTCAGAGGGCACTGACTGCACCCCCCCATTTTGTCCACATACCAATGGAAGCACAGCCCGTGGGGCGTCTGCCCCGTGCCTTGGTGCTGCTTCCACTCCTTTATGTTGAACAACTTCCATCTCTCCCAACACCAACATTTTGGAGCTCAGAAACAACCGACTCTAAAAATACATCTCAGGGCAAGAGCAGTTTGAAAGTCTTTTTTAGCAGGGTTCTTATCATGTATAGAAAGACAACGGCAGAAGTTACGTGCATGAACCGAGCTGTTCACAGTACCCTGTGTACTCCTAACCTGTCTGGGTCTTTCTCCAGTTGTAACCTTGTCAGCTGTGTGAGGTTCTTCAAAGACATCATCTGTGCTATTCTCCGCATGCTGCACTTGGCACAAACACTTACTCAGTGATTACTTTTTCTGAGGAGCTCCTTTTGGGATCTCTGTGTACTTGCACCGTTCTGCAGGCGTTGGTGGGGCGCGGAGACCTCAGTGCAGAGCAATGTGTTCGCTCCTCCAAGGAGCTGCAGCCGCACCAGGCTTGGCCCAGGGCTTCCAGGCAACAGAAAAACATTTACAAAAATAATAATAGAAAAAAAAAATCACCTTAAAATTGGAAAGCAATTGCATGAGGAAAGATGCTGTTAGTGAGCCTTACAGCTGTGGGGCAGCATGGCAGTGCAGAGCTTATGGCACAGCGCGTCCTGCTCAGGCAGCCCGGCGAGGCTGGAGGTGGTACCTAAGCTGTGCAGAGCTCAGTGAACGTCCTAGTACCTTTGGCTGTACATTTACACGTGGCAGGAGGAGCTAGGACAGGCGGTCAGCAGTGTGTTAAACTTTAGTGGGAGGAATAGGCAGATGTCCTGTACACTGTACACTGTCATCCGTGTCTCAGAGAAATCTCTCTGGCTCTTGGTCCGAGTGACCTGCTCTGAGACTGGGAGTCGTGAAGGACTAACTCAACAACCACAAACCAACAAACACCGTGGCGGCGGGTCAGCGGCACAATCCCCCGTTAAGGAGGTGACCCCTCTGCTGAGCAACACGTCTGTGTGTGCCGGGGCTGCACGTCTCGGCAGTTAGGAAAGTCTAATCCTGGCTTATGTCTGCACAGTGCTCCTGACAAGGGGGCTCTCGGTGGTGGCTGCTGTTCCTGTTGGTTACTCCCTTACGACCATGTTTTACATTCTTCAGGCCGGTTAATTTCCAAGCAGTGCTCATTCCCAATTTAAAGAGGACAGTATTCCAGAAAATGGGCTCTTTTTTTTTCTAATGCATACTGTGAAAGAAAAGAAATACAATTACCGATCTTCATGGTTCTTCATGGCCGTTCTTGTTTCTTTGCCTTTTTTTCCTCCCCAGAAACAGTAAAAATCTCTGCACAGAGCATGACATCCCCATAACGAACCCTTTGTCAAGCATGAAGCTGGCCTTGTTGCAGCCTGGCACTCCCCCTCTCCTCCACAGTGGGCACCAGCAGCAAATCCAGACCCTGCACCTCACTCAGCTTGGGGACAGCGAGCTCAGGTAACCTTTAATTTGTTCTGTGGTTATGTGTGTGGTAGGGAACACAGTGCCCTGGAACTATTGCTTTATGAAGACTTGTCCCCAGTGTTTGTGGGAGCAGAAGCTGGGACTGGAACCAAGAAATCCTTCTGTAGGGCCCAGTTCCTCCCTCCACTAGCACAGCAGCCTGGGGCCTATCCTGCTCATAGGGGCTGCCCAGGGCCCCACAGCCCCAGCAGTACCCGCACGGCCCCCACATTGCACTGAGTAAGCCCTGAACATCCTGCTGGGCTCTGCCCCTATATGGGCAGAGTTAATTAAACACTAATTTGCTGTGCAAATGCCCTCTGGACTGCAAAAGTCAGCGGCAGCACAAAAGCTACATAAGGAAGGCCAAAGGCTCAGGGATTGCTCTGGGGATGGGGCTGTGCTCCATGGGGAGTCACAGGCGGAGCAGGCCAGGCTCCTGCCAGCCCTCGTCCAGCATGTGCTGCCTGTACTGAGGGTGCTGCCCGCCGCAGGCTCTGCCCAGCTCCCAGCGTTTTGCTTACTGCAGTGGCAAGGACGTTACTCCTTGTTGGGAGGGGGGAGGTGTATCCTCTGGGCAGCTTGGAAGGAAAAGGTTACTTCTGTTTAAACATTAAACACTGATTTAAATCCAACAGTGACAGCGATTCTCAAATATATCTTATTTCCTTATGCCACTCATCTCACACTTGATCTTTCCGTCCCCTCAATGTGCTGGTATTAGCATCTCCCACAAAGGCTCAGTCAAGCGCGCCGTCCGCAGTAAGGAGCTGGGTTCTCTGGGGAGAGAGCAGCCGTTCTCTGAAGCCGCGGCTCACACCTGCTGCTGCACGGTCTCTCTGGCCAGGCCTCCTCCTGCGGCAGCGCCCTCCGCGGGTTAACAATTACTGCTGTTTCTGAATTCTCCATTCTCTGTAATCTGCAATTTAGTTGGGTTTGTGGGGGAGATCCCATTACGTGTCTGCATGCTGTACCTCTCTTTCAGCTGAGTAAGGGCACTCATTAACCGTGCGTTGGCAGCATCCAATGAAGCAATGCGTTTCTCCTGCAAAGAAAAGAGACAGAGGGAACCATCAGTGGGAACGCATGGAGACCTGTCTCTGCGATGCCGTGTGTTGTTGTGAGCCAGCAGCCCATGGGCCTTTGGGACCAGGACCCTTCAACAGCCCACCGCTGATAGCAGGTCTACCAATGGCTTTGCCTGTGTTCTCTCCTGCTGCTGCCAGGTGAGCAGACATCTCTACAAGCTGCGTGCTCCAGGACTGGCCTGACAGCAGCAGCCACATCTCAGCCAGAAGCCTCTGTGTGCCAGACCGGATTGAAGCTGGGGCAGGGTGCTCTGCAACCTCCCAGCAGCTCCGTGTTGGTCTCCATGGCTGTGGCTGTAGCCTGGATTAGAATTGTGCTGGGCTGAGCTGCACCGGGTTTGCACAAAGCCTGCGTTTCCTTCAGGGAAGCTAGAGTGAAAGCCTCTGAAATTCTGGGCTAGGACGTAATTTGAGGATTGTTTCTTTGAGGAATGAATACCATCTCTGCAGGTAGCTGCAGGAGCATCTGCAGGGGAGCACCGGAGTTCTGCATGGCCGCAGGGATGTGGGCACCAGTTCTGCAGAGAGCAGCTCTGCCTACAGGAGATCCCTGTCAGAGCTCCTGCCCTGCTCCCAGGGTTACTGCCTGCCTCATGGAGGCGTTGGCGCATCAGGCTTTTAAACAAGCAGAACCTGCGCTGAATTCATGGAACCATACGATGTCCTCATTGGTCCTGAACAAAATGGAGATAAAGTACTTTTTCTAATTTTTCAGTGATACAGAAGTTGTGTTGTTTGCTCTAAATGCAGCTGTTATGAAGACGGTAAGATTCCTGTTTTAAAGCATAGTTCTCTCCCAAGGTGGTTATTCCTGTCAGTGTTTAATTGATTTTGTTAGTGTAAATAAATGCCTTAAATGACTTGTGGCCTCCCAGGATGGCTATGATGGCATAGCTTATCCTCACTGATTACACTAAGGGGTCCAGTGCAGTATCATGGGGACAAGAGTAAGAGCTGCTGTGTTGCAGCCTGATCCTGCCATGCCTGCACATTCCTGCTGTCTGCTGTGAGCAGACAGAACGGAAACAACACAGAGGGGCACAGCAGTTTGCCTGTGTAACTCTGAGGATCACACACGGTGTGAGATGACAAGAAGCAGAAAGCTGCACCACACAGGCTTGGCTGAGAACCCCACAGGTAACACTGTGGGGCCTGAAGGAGCTGCTGCCGGCTGCAGCCCCAGCCACGCGCCCCACACTCCCCCTTACCTGCCAAGCTTTGCCCCAGTGCAGCAGGGAACGTGTGCTGATTTACTGGCTTGGAACAAATTACTGTACAGGAAAACAGTGATTCCTTTTGCAAAGTTACCACTGTCTCATCTCCTTTTTAATTAGTTATACAGTAAATTAGTCATGAGTGGTGACTCACAAGAGATTAATACGGTCATTAAGAGAAAGCCTACAATTCACTAGCATCTAGCCACAACCTGAAGCTGTCTAAACAAATGAAAAGATGATGGGCTGTATTTTCAGTTCCTTTGTTCCAAGCACAGTATTTTCCACCATCACCTGGTGCCCCTTTGCCATTCTCATTTGTACCACCAGCTGCTTCCCCGAGCCCTGGTACAATCCTGCACAGACTGACCACGGCCCTGGGCAGCCCTGCAGGGAGCTGACTCCAATGTGCTGACCATTTGCACAAGGTCAGTCCCCTGGCACTGCCACCCCTCCAAGCTACAGGCCCTGCCTTCTCCCCTCTACTCCCCCTGCCCTGCAGGCACGCTTTCCTTCCCTGCTCTGTGCATTTGCCCTCCTCTTGTCTATCATTCCCCCACCCTTCTGTTGGCTGTGCCCTTCTCAAGACTATACTCCAACCACCTCCTCTCTGCTCAGTGGCACCTCTGCTGCCACCCTGACATCCTCCACGTCACCTGCCCAACACCAAGGCTAGAAAAAGCTGCAGGAATACGAATGCTCTGCCAACAGAACACTGTCCTGCTGAGGGCTGACCCACCTCTCACTGACTGCAGCTTTGTGCTGATGCACCCCATGCATGTGGTTGGACCGCACTTAATCTGGTGCTGCTACACAGCAGGGAGGTGCATATTGGCAGAGTCACCCCAGAGTGCTGCACCCCTCAGTGTCAGGGACTCACCTGTGCATCGATGATCTTCTGTTTGGAGTCCACAGCAGCCTGCATTTCTGCATGGTCTTTCTTCAGCTCCTCCTCAACTGACATCAGCCTGGTCAAGAAAATAAGAACATGTTTTCAAGATGCAGAGTGCATCGTCTTTGTAGTGGTCTGTACTGCTTAGGGAAGTGATCTGAGAGCTGGGGGCAGCTGGAGGAAAGGAGACCTGCAGGCCTGCAGCTCCTGTCTCCATGTGGTATAGGCTGGCTTTGCGAAAAGCATGCTTTATGAGAAGAACAAAAGAAGTACCCTAAGGGCCCTCAAAGAAAGGGCAGGGACAGCTTTAGTTGGATGCCTCCTCAGCACTGGGGAATTAAAAGCTGATATGCACCTCTGCAACAGGCAGGAGGAGATATGAAATGGTAGAGACCCTGGTCTGCAGCCCCTGCCATCCAGACAAGGTCTGGGCCCTCAGCTGAGAGTGCAATACTGAGGCACACTGAGATGCTCCCACAACAAGCAGCTGTGTGTGGGCATTGCCACCACCTGCTGTTACACACAAACCAATGGCTCAATGCATCATTTTTCTGGCTATTAATTTTGTCTAGACAACCCCAGAGCACATTGCCCAAGAGCTTAAGTGATTAAGGCCAGGGAAGGAAGACTCCTTTGTGAATGCTGATTAAAAGCAGAGACATGGCTCGGCTCAGGTGAAGTGAAACTAGCAGGACTGAACAGCGTGGTCAGCAATAATGTCAGCCCTGCTGCCTCCCCCAGCTGCCCTGTACCTGCTGATGATGCCCTTCATCTGGATCTCCTTATCCTCCTGCTGTCTCCGCAGCCGCTCCTCGCTCTCCTCCAGCCTGGCCTGGTACTCCAGCATCAGTTTCTGCGTTGTCTCCTCCTGGCATTTGAAGCGTGTCTCGTACTCCTCCAGCTTCTTGTTGGAGATGCGCAACTTGTCCTGCAGCACCACCAGGTCCTGCTGGTACTACAGCACGCAGGGACAGACAGGAGGAGAAAACACTTGAAGCACGTCATCACACATGGCTCTGCCCTTGCCAGGGGTTCCCCACAACCCGACTGTGCCCCTCTCCTAGCTGCAAACCCGTATCAGATAACCCCGCTTGCCGACACCTCCTCTTCCATCTTCTCCATGCTGTGCTGGGAGCGGCGCTGTGTCCCACGGGGCTGGCACGGCGCTGGCACGTTCGGAGAAGGGGCTGTTAGCAGAGTTCAGCAGTTCACATGGGGAAAGCAGGTTAGAGTGAGTGGATGGCAAATGCACCTTCCTCACGCTACGCGCAGGGCTAAACACAGGCAGGAAAAGCTCAGTTGGTGGGATTTTGGGTTCATGTGCGAGCTCTGCAGCCTGTATCAATAAACAGGAGCACTCTGGAGATGCTGAATGCACAAAGTCCAGCAGCCTCAGTTGCAGCTGTCTCCCAGATGGGGCAGCTCAGGGCTGAGCTGGGCAGGGGCAGTGCTGCGGCCCCTCATCTCAAACCCTGCAAGCAGATGGCAAGCCAGGGCTCAGTCCCAGAAGAGCTGCTGCATGAAGCCAAGACCCCACAGGCTGTGCTGATCACACAGCTGAAGCTGAACAGCAGCAGCAGAATCACATGAAGCAATTATGAAAACAGAGCTTTCTGACTCAGCAAAGCCAGGTTCAGCTGTTGGAGAGCATTCAGTGCAACTCACTTTGCTAAAGGAAGATTCAGTGCAAATCTGTGTAAGACTTTAATTTCAAAATTATCTTTGAAAACTGTCTACTAACAAAACTTAAACTGTAATGAGCTTAGAATAATTAACACACACCTGAGGAGCAGAGAGTCAGGCTGGAAAAAAACATCATCTCCCGGCCATGAGAGCAGTTACAAGGCCAGGGCTGTTGCATAAGAGCAAAGTGGAACATGCTGCATCCTGAACTGGCTGTGGAGCTGAAAACAGGGCCCTGCCCTTCGGCCATCTCCAGCCAGGTGAAGCACTCACGTTAGGAACGTTGTCATATCCCGATGTTGTGAGTCCTGCTGGGGAGCCTCCCTGACAGATCAGCTCCTTTGGAGAGGGAGCGCAGCCGCTGTGCCCCATTAGCACATTAGTGCTCACAGTAGCACTGCTGGAAGAAAAGCCTCTCCTCTCCCCAGCCGGCTGCAGGAGCTCAGCTCCTCCAGGCTGAAGACTTGTGATGCTGAGGGGCCTCCCGATGGCTGAAGGCTGAGTGGGAACGGGCTGTGAGCTCCTCCCACCTGGGCACAGACGGCCACAACAGATCGCCGTTTTCTTCCTTTAGCAAAGCTTTTACTGAGGCACTGGAAGGACAGTTTGCACGTGAAACTGGAGGGATGGGAAACACAGATGCCCATACGATGCACAGAAGCACTGAGGTCAGACAGAAGGGAGTTGCTGGCACGGGAAAGATTAAATACCTACCCTAGCCTTAAAAGAGGAGCAGGGTGAGTGCAAGTGATAGCAGGAGAGGCCTCAGAGCCCGAAGGAGTCGCTCCTGTCTCTACAACACTTGTCTCACTCTTGGTTACCATTCAAGTTTTACAGTAATGGGGAGAGAGATTGTGCTAATGACGGTCTTCAGTGTCAGTGATCTGACAGCAAAGTAACAAAAGATGCTGCGTGGCAATGAGAGCAGGGCAGGGGGCTCCTGTGGCCTTAGGACAGGGGGCTCCTGTGTCCTTAGGACAGGGACCGGTTTGCTGCAGAATGAGTTCAGCTCCCTGGAACAGGTGCTGGTGAGCTCCGCTGCCCATGGGAGCACAGCCAGGGCCAGAAGGCAGCAGGCTGGGCTGAGGGAACACCCACCCCTTGTGCTTCTTGTGTGGCCCTGCACAAAGGCTGTCACTGCCATCCCACTGCAGAGCTGCAGGAGCACCAAACTTCTCTGAAGCCCTTCAGCATCTGAATGCAGCAATAACACAATGCACAATGCCTGGATCTGGAAGCACCGCTTTCATCTGCTGCATACTGGTGTCTCTGCTTTGGTCACATTCACAACTTCTATATGTGTGCAAATAATGTCAACTAACCACAGCTGAGTGTGTGATCAGTGCATGTCTGTGCTCGTGGGAATAGCCAAGGAGGAAAGAGCCCATAAAAAGCAGGTTGAGATATCCCATCTGCCTCACTACTGCGGGGAGCTCCCACCTCCTGCTCCTTGCTCTGCCTCTTAAAGGTGAGAGCCCCGAAACTTTATGGCTGAGCAGGGGAAGGTTACTGTTACAGAACCAGAAACATCTATGCTGCAGAACAGAAACAGTTCAGGGAAGGAGAAACCTGCAGCTTGTGTGACCTGCTGGAAGCACCTGGTCACTGGGATGCAGCAAAGTATGGTTAAGAAACATCCCAAATGCCCACGTGCAGCCACCCTGCAGTGCCAGGCTGCTGAGAAGTGCCAACTCTGCAGCAGCTCAGGGCACCTCCAGCACTGGGGGCTCCAGCTGAACCCTCTGGCTCTGACTTGCTGACACAGCCTGGAGCAGCGATGCCACACCAGGCCCCAGTGCTGCATCCAAGTCCACATTCTGGACTTAAGTTTTAGGTCTCCTTACAGCCTTTTGCCACAGAGCTGCTCCTTGCTACACATCCCTGCAGTTAGGCAGGAGGGTGCCTGTAGGCTACTTCTGGTCTCTTTTCTGAGTGCATTTATTTTCTAAGCTCTCCTTTCCCTGCAGCCAGGGGGAAGTAAAAGGCACTGGCCGGCTCCAGGTGATGCTGCAGAGCAGCCCTGACTCCTGGCTCCCACTTTCCTTATTTGCTTCCATCAGGGTAATTCCAGTCAGTGTGTGAAGCCCTCCCCGGCCGTCCCCAGCAGCGCCCTGAGAGCAGCAGGGCTGAACAGCCCGACAGCCTCTGTGGGGCAGCGCGGGGCCGTCCTGCCCCCAGCTGCAGCTCAACCACCCTCAAGGAAATCCTCTCTCTATTTAGAAACTTGATTCAATCCAATCAGGTTTTACCTTTTCTGCTTGGCTGAGCTCGTCCTTATTCCTGAGCTTATCCCTGTGCTTGGAATCTGGGTCAATGCTTTCATCTTCTAAAAACTGCATGTTCATATTCAAAAGCCAAGCAGCAGTGCGGTCCAGGGCATTGGGGTTCACAGGAGAAGGGGCCTACAATGAAACATACAACCATAACAAAAGAAAAACCTGTAACAGAAAGGTCATGAAGCCAGAGAGAGCAGTTCCTTCCAAGCCCTCTCCCACACTGCTCCAAGAACAGAGAACACATCTGAGCTACCAGAGGGGCAGGAAAACCTCCTGTGTGCACCTCCCATTATTCTGCATCACAAACATCCGACAGCCTTTGACAGACTGAATTCTTCCCTCTGCCAGCCCTACGGAACAGGCAAACAAAGGTGTGTGGCAGCAGAACCCTGCTGGAGCCAATGGGCCCAGGTTACTGGAGCAGTTGTCACCTCTGCGAGCAGAGACTTCACTCTGCTCTTCAGCCCCTGCTTCACTGTGCTGTGCTCTTGCTTTGCACGGAGCCTTTGCACACGCAAAAGCACATCTTCAAAAATAAGCCTTCTTGAAAATGGTTTCTTGTTGGGTGAGGCCGTACCGATAGGGCCATCAGGAGGAGCACTCACAGGGTGTTAGCACTCACAGGGCTGTGAGCCCAGGGTGCAGCGCTGCTCTTGGCAGGTGCTGGGGCTGAGGGCAGGACTGCGAGCTCAGCACCTTCCAGCTGTGATACCAACTTGAGGAACTGAAGCTCCAGCTATTTCCCCTCCATCCCGGCTCATTATCAGCAGCAGCAATTATCCTCTTGGATGAACACCAGGGATCTGGATGACCTGTTCAAGTTAACAAGGCAAAGAGACTGGGAAATTTCTCCTCCATTCAAAGCACCGGCGCTGGAAGCTTTCCTGTGCCATCCTTCAGCCTCGTCTTCATTTCCACAACTGTGAATCAGAAGCTCAGGAACTGCTCATGGGGCACCGAGGGCCGATCGGAGCAGAGCTGCTCTGGGTCCGATGCTCTCCTCTAACAGCCACTGCCCATCTTCTGCCTCCTCCTCACTCTCAGAAGATGTGGAAAAGCACAGCCTGCTCCTGCCTGGCGTGAGTTTGCTGGCAGCTCAGGTGAATGCAGGAGGAGGCACTGCTGCAGGGCAGGAGCAAGGAGCTCTTCTGAAGGCAATCGTCATCGAGTGGCCACTGTGTGGGAGCTCTCGGTTCTTGAGCAGCAGTTCTGTTATGATTCACTGACACCACTAGGAGCTGAGCTACGCACCTAATGCTGGGAGGGGCATTTGGGGCACTTCAGCGCTTGAGAAGGCAGTGAGGGCGGAGGAAAGCTCTGCAACACCAACCAGCCGGCCGAGGTCACCTGGTGTCCCCAGGGCTCTGCTGGGAGGAACTGCCCCAGCGGGCGGCTGCGGTGGAGCCCGAGCCCTCTGCACCTAACAGCTATCGATCCACAGTGCTGCTCCAAATGCTGCTACACGGCACGCCTGCTAATGTCAGTGCTTATGAATCAATCCAGTGCGCACAGAACAGCTCTGGATCGGGCTGAAACCGCCTGCAATGGGCAACACTGCCGATGGCCTCCACCTCTGCTGCTGAAATGGAACCCACGCTGAGGAGCAGGCGGCTCTGGCCAACTGTTCACCTTCTCTGGGCTTGTATTGCTGTTACAGCTCTCCCCTTAGGCACCGAGAGGCCCTCCTGTGTTAATTCTTTTAACGGGGTTAAAAAACAGGGTTTACATCCGAAATGTAAAACGAAAAGCGATTTACCCACACCAGGAAAGCCAGAGGGCCCTGGGTCTGCGACCTACTGCTTCGATTTTAGCACCTTGCACAGCCAGATCTCTGCGCAAAGCAGATGTGCTCCAGGACCTGAGCGCTGCCGGGCTCTGCACAGGAGGGACTTTGCTGTTGATGGGAAAACACTTCTTCCTTCCTGCTCTCTCCTCCCCACGTGCACTCACAGGAGGGTCTAATGGAGCAAACTGGCACGTCCATGGACACCATGGCTCTGGGGGAAAGGAGCAGCAGTACAGAGCTTTGTAGATACACCAAGAGATGAGGGCCCGGTCCAGGTCTGTGAGATGGAGCTGGGTTGGCTATGGCATGGGATGAGAGCCTGCACATGAGGGGCGAAGCAGTGACAAGGCGGCAGTGCAGGACGGAGGCCGGGCTGCCATTGCCCTCGTGGCTCTGCCACCTACCGCCCCGAATCCAGCACTCCAACCGCACGGCAAAGAACGTCGGACGAGCACCGTCTGCGTCCCGAACCTCACAGCGCCTCCGGCTCAGGCGGGGCGGGGTGCGGAGCCGTGCTACGCTCACCACGCCGCCACGCAGCCCGCTCCCCCCGCCCGTTCCCTCCTCCAAGCCCACGGTCCGGCCCGGCCCCCTCCCGCTCCCCAGCCGCTCGTCTCCCCCGCTCACCTGCTTGTGCATGGTGCGCTGCTTCATCTCGGGGCTGTCGCCCTTGGAGGAGGAGGACTGCTGGCGGAGCCGGGCCCCGCTGCCGGGCCAGTCCGGCGAGGAGGACATGATGCTGCCGCTGGAAGGCCGCTGGTACTGCACGGTGTTCAGCAGCGACGGCGGCGTCCTGCCCCGGCTGACGGGCGGCGGCGGCGGCGGGGGCGGCTGGTCGATCCTCCGCTGCGGCCCCGCGCTGTTCTGCCGCGGCACGGTGGGCTGCCCGCCCTTCTCCGACAGCGAGAGCTGCCTCCGGGCCAGCTCCCCCGTCCGGCGGGTGAAGTCCTCGCTGGCGGCGGGGCCGGCGAAGCCGAGTTTGTTGGCCGTCAGCTCCTCGCTGTTGCTGTGGGAGCTGAGCGAGCTGTGGCACTCGGAGCCGGAGTCGCCCAGGCCGCGGGGCGAGAGCGGCAGCCCGGCCGCCATCTGGTACACGGGGTTCTGGAAGGACAGCGGGGCCAGCAGCTGCGGCCGGCCGGGCGCGCTCTCTCCGCTCGGCGTGGTGGGCGTCTGTCCCACGCGGCGCACCGTGGCCATGCCGGCCATGCCGGCCGCGCCGCTCTGCTGAGTCCGAGCGGTCCACACGCCCTGCAACTGCCCGAGCGACGACTGACTGTCATTGAGGGAGTCGGCAGCGCCGGGCGCGTTGGCCCCGCCGTCCAAGAGCCGATTGTCCTGCAAGTCCACCATGGACAAACTCTTGCTGCCATTTGACATCTGCACGTCGGGCTCATTGGCCTCTGAGTAACTGGAGCTTCGGGCAGGCGAGGGCTGGGCCCCGGCAGACCTTGTGACAAAAAACAAGTCCTTGTTTTCGGGGGTTGGAGATGGTAACCGTGTGAAATCTATCAGACTGCGGGGAGGTCAGTGCGCAAGGAAGAGGAGAGGAAACAAAACAAAAAGAAGAGTCGTGAATGCCACACCGGAGCAGGAAAACATCATCACTCAGAAGCAATTGGTGTGGCACAGCTGCGCGGGAAGCAGGCACAGCCCGCCCTGTGGGGACAGGCAGCAGGAGCCGGGGATGCAGGCGGCAGAGCAGCCCTGGGCACGGAGCTCTGCGCAGCACAGAAGGTGTCTGCAGCTCACAGCACTGCTCACAGCCTCTGCCCCACCATCCGAGCTCTGCTCAGTGTGCTAAAAGCGCACCGCCTTCCAGCTGGTCGTGCCTCAGTGCTCCTGCCTGCCCTGTGCCCGGGCACTAAGCTGCCCCGTGCTGGCACAGCACCCCACAGGCCGGGCCCACACTGTGCAGCCGAGGGTCGGACACAGGGCTGGAACTGCAGAGCTAAATCCGAGCAACTGAAAGTTATCCACCCACCGCTCCTGCTGTAGCAGATAAATTCAGGCAATATTGATTTCTTGAGGACAGGAAGAAAGAGCTTTGCAGTAGCTCAATGTGAATATAGCACTGATCAAAGGTGATGCGCTGTAAGCAAGTATTTGGGTGATGGCATACTAGTAGAGATCCTCCATAGCATTAAATAATTGTACCTCAAGCTGGGAAGCATTAGAGATGAAAGCTCTGATTAGAGCAAGTCCAGCTCCATTGCTGCCTTTCATTCCTAACTGAACTGTTAAAGAGTTATGCAGGTTCTACTTACAAACTATTGTTATTAGCAGCGTCTTTCAATTTACGTGAGCTCTATTTCATTTTCCACAAACAGAAACATTTTTAGTCTGCAACACAGTCATCTTTCCCATTAATTATTTTTCTTACATAATTAGGCCTAAAAGTGTGTTTGGTGACTGTGTCTATGAATCACTGCTCGTTCAAAACACCCAATTACACAAGCAGGATGGAGAAGACTGGAACTGACTGTAAGGCCTCTACAGCTCACCCACTGGTAGAGGAATGCCCAGATTTGGACCACGCTGAATTCAGCACACATCCTGTGTCTTACAAGGATGGACAAAACCAATGAATCCTGCATATGCAGACACTATGAACACACTGGTAAAACTCACTGGTTTGAGGTTAGTACCCTCAGTGCCCTCAAAGGATGGAAGTGCTGCTTGTACAGCTGAGGGTCAAGAGTGGAGCCCAGAACCACGTGTTTGATTTTCCATACCACATCCTCAGTTCTGGCTCAGGATGGACCTGCTGACTTGCACTACTGCCCGCTGCTACGCCTAGATTCAGAGCTGAGCTACACCCAGTAGCAGTTTTGCAGTTGGAAAGCTTTGCCAATGGATCAGGAAAATCCACACTACACCTCCATCTGCCTGACCCTGCAGGCGCTCAGGTTCTGGTAGTAGGTGAACATTCAGTATTTCCTGGCTGTGGCCAGGCCGCCTCTTTTGCTCTTACCCGGATAAGTCATTCTCTATCACCATTTTCTGCAGCCCTGCAGAGATGCTGTTGCCAGCACTGGGAGTGGATGCAGTGTGATCAGCTGTGACCGAGACCTGCACGCAGGCCGGGTTACTGAGTGCCGAGTTGACGTCCCTCAGGATCCGTGGCAGAGGGCCGAGTTTTGTTGCAGTGCTCTGGAGAGAAAAGAGCAGAGTTACGGCCAACACTGTGGGTTTTGCAAGAAAGCTCTGGGCTCTGCTGATTGCTGGGCAGTCCCTCTCAGTGAACTCAGTCAGCAACATTCATTCTCTCCAACATTTAACCCCACTGCCGAGGCTACAGCCTATCCCAGAACACAGCTTCAGAAATCACTTGCAGCTGTGGGGCAGAAGGAAGCAAGCACACTTCACGTGGTTCAGACAAAGAAGACAGCTGTGGCCAAGCCTGGTGCAGGTCACTGGACAGAAATCCTTTTAATTTAAAAGGAATCTGCCGGGACAAACAAGGCAGCTCTGCCTTCACATCTCACTATCCTCAACTCTCAGTGATGGACAGCAGAGGCAGAAGGCAGTACTCGCCAGCCTCAAAGAAAACCACAAAGGATGAGCTCCTTCAGCAGCACGTGCAAAGGTGGAACAAGAGCCAAGAGCCAGCAGGAGCTGTGCTGTGCTCCCAAGCCCTCACAGGCTGGTACTTGCTGGACAAAGGGGAGCTGTATGCTGCAGAGCAGCCCACGTGCCCAGCACGAGCCTGTCCCCTGCAGCCCCCTACCTGCTCCAGCTGAGAAATGACTTCCCAGAGCAGCGAGTGCAAAGTGGACAGTTCCCGGCCCAGGTCAATGTAGCCTTCGAAGCCAGCTGTGTTTGAGATGGTTTCTGGATTGGAAATCTCCAGTAGGAATCTCTGCATGTTGGTCCACTCATGTTCCAGAAACTGATTCATAAAAGACATATATTCCTCTTTGCTGCCAAACCTGTCAAGACAGCGACACAAGTCTCAGCTAAATCCCGTAAACAGAGGTGCAGCGAGCAGAATGAGCAGGCACATATGCAGGTAAGAAGACCAGTCTCTTCCTCTGGCATCTGAATGCTTTCAAAGCCTTTGAGATTACCAGGCTGCTAACAAGCAGCTGGTGCCGAGCAAGGAACCCAAATTAATTCCAGCCTAACCCAGCTAACTCCTCATCAGTGCAGGATCTCAGCAGCAGAAATGAAGATGAAAGCTACGGAAACAAGAAATTATAATACCAAGCCCAATCAACTGACTGGAGTGCAGCAAGTGATGGCTGCAGGAGTCCCATGCCCCTCCCCCAGCAGCTCTGCAAGGAGAGGCTTGGTCATGTGCAGTCTGCACAACAGCTCAGCTTCATCGCTTTGGTTTGACTAATGTCAGCTTAGTGAGAATCTTTCCTGCAAAGTGCTGAAAATGTGAAAACCCTTTAGGTTAGGGATCGGTCAGGAATATGGAGAGTTTCTGTCATCTAGCATAATACACCCGCATGTCTTCCACCTGTGTGCGCACGCATGTGCATTCCTGGCTGCAAGTGTGTATACTAAGCTAGCTTCTAAATCTAAGAAGCTTTAGACAGAGACTGTCCATTCATGTTTCAGAAAGCTCATCATTTTGTTATCAGAGCTCAGGATAAGTAGCTCAGAGCTGCAGCCGGAGGAAAGATGTTCAGAAATCTCTTGCTTTGTTTCCATCAAACCTATGGGCTTAGTTAGAAACTGGTAGTGACCCCATTTGCTTCTCTTGCCTTCCCAGTTCAAACAATCACACTGTAAGAGTCCCCTGGAAGGACTGAGCTACACACACTGTCTGGGTGCTGGTCCTGCTGATGCCTCTGGTGGGAGACAAAGCGGATGCCACCAGCCTCCCCCAACACAGCCATCGTGGGGCAGATTGCCTGGCTATGCCTGGGTGTTCTGCTGCTCTGCTCTGTGGTCAGAACAGTCTGCTTTCCTACTCATAAAACACATGCTGTTTTGGAAACTTAAATGATCTCCTTGACCTAAAAGTGAGGGTCCCAGAGAGACAGGGAGGATAAAATCAACAGGAACCAAACAGGCCCTTTGCATCTAGGAAAGGAGCAGCCAGCGTGGGATGCCTGCTGCAGAAGCTCTGCCTGCAGCCTGGGGCTTCCTCCCCCTCCTCAGACCTCCTGCTTACTTGGCAAAGTTGGCCAGGTTCTGGGTGACCTTGGCAATGAGGGTCAAAGTGCGCGCAGTGCGGTCGTCCGGGTACTCCTGCAGGAGACTGAAGAGGGAAGGGGACATGATAGCTGGGCAGAGGAAGCGGAGGAACAGGGAGGCACTGATCAGTCTCTCGCTGATGTCTGGGCGGCCACGGTTGCTGCACTCCTGTCTCCACGAGGCAAAAACTTCTTTGAGCTCCCTTGGGAAGACGCTGAAATGACAGGAGGACACACAGGGATGGTAAGTTCAAGGCCAGAGTGTTTGAACTGCTGCACAGTAATAACTAAACATGCTGTGCACCAGCCGTGGAGTATGACAGCCAGACCTTTACACCCTGCTGACCCCCAGCAGCACCTCTACCTACACCAGTCACAGGCTTTTGTCTGTTCTCTTTTCCCCTCTTTCTTTTATTCCCCAGAGCATCCATTAGGATGTTCAAACCACACAGGAAAAAGCCAAGCCAAAATCTCAAGCAACTGGAAAGAGAGATGGGAAACCAAGCAGCTCATCATCACACGTATCGTGGTGTGTACCACCCTGGAGAGAATAGCACTGCCTGTGTGCTGTGGGACACTGGGGGTGTACCAGGGTTGCAGGTTCAAGCTCTTGGATCAGATCCCATGGAGACAAGGGCAAAGCAGAGCCACACTGGAGTTAGTCCAGCCTTACAACTGCACGGACCTCCTCCAGGCTTCCCAAGACACCAGACCTCCTCCAGGCCAGCAGCTCTTATCACTGCAATAAGGAGCTGCCTGCTCGCTCTCCTCCCAGCTCCCACCTCATCCTGTTCCCAGCACAGGCTGTTTATGCAGCTGGATACTCCCACGCAGGAACAGGCTGACAATGGGTCCCCAGCGGCCCACAGCCCCCATACCAACCCCTTCCCCGGCTCCAGTGCTTGCCCTGGCCACAACCACCACCTCTGCATGAAACCCAGAGCTGTTCACCTTCAGAGCTGGATGGCATAAAAGCGGACCAAAGGAGGTCAGACTCCATTTTAGGTCACACATTTTCTTCACAAACAGCCATTTCAGAGGATGCTTTCCCAGTTTTGCTGCAGGGTCTATGTGGGATGAGCGAAACAATCTGAGCTGGCTCCCAGCAGCCACGTGCCCCACTCTGGAACTGGCTGCCCTGCTACTGACCCCCACGTTTGTTGGAAAGAGAAAGCCACGTGTGCCGTGCTGCCAGAGATGCTGTCCTGCTCCCACGGTGCAGAAGCCCACCCAGCCATGCCTGCTGTGCACACGGGGTGAGCATCCTCACACTTGAGGTTTTCTCCATCCTAACACGAGCTCAGCAAACACTGCCACTGTGTTTGGCTTCTGCTCCATACTGGATTCATGTTTTCACCTCACGAGCTTTTGCCCTGTGCTTTATAAGTAACACTAGCCAAAGTCTTTGGCTGAAGAAGTTCTCTTTCTGGCTTGATTCACACAATTGGACAAAGCCCTTTTACTTCGTGGTATCTGCCCAGAAATAGGAGAATCCTTTAAGCAATTTAAGGCTTGAGTGATCAGGACAGGTTGTACAGTGACTGGAAAGTAAGCCCTTGGAAACGCATGCACCGGCAGCACGCAGCCCTGAGTACTGCTCACTGTCACGGGCTGCGAGACCATAAAAGTTTAATTGTGTAATGGTGTATGGAATTCAGTTAGCTGGCTTTATGTGACAAACGGGCCCGTAATTCATTACCCAAGTTTCCAGTAACGAGCTTCCACATGCTGAAATTCTGCTTACGCCGAAACTTTCCAGATGTCCAAATTATGTCATAATTATAACAATTTTCGGTTATTGTGAACCTCTTCCCTCTCTCCGACTCTCTGGCAGATGAGCACACACACTCCTGGCACTCTATTTAAAGCAAGACCGTTAGCTGTCAGGATCCCTTGGCCAATCCTGAATTCTCAATATCAGCCCAATTAATCCCCAAGAACTGCTGAGCACAAAGGAGCGGGAGGGGATCGCTCAGAGCTGCAGCTCAGCTGCTCCAGCCTCCTCGGAGCAGTGGGACTGGAGGAACCAACCTTCCACACATCCCCAACTTTCCCTGCGTCACTTTTCAGCCCTATTTTTAGGCCAACCTTTTAGTGTTGCTTTGGGTATTTTTAGGAAGGCATTAATTTGAACAATTATTATCCGCCGGTGACTAAAAGCAGCGAACTCCTCTTGGGAGAGCAGGTAAGAACAACTCGTGAGTCAGAGTCATTAACTGGCTCAGTTAAGGTATGGACTACCTGCACAGAACTGGGCCCTGCCTATCTGTGGTGGATGCAGGAAGTGTGAATGCGCCTCTTGCTGCCTGTTCTCTCCCCGAGCAACATCAGGAAAAGCAATCCTCTTCCTTCTGGGCCTGCAAGACAGCGTGCTCCATATCCAGGGGGATTACGTACAGTGAGTTTTCAGACCTTAACACAACAGCTGGGATAGGAGAGAAAATGAGGAGTTCTGACTACCAAAGACTTCCTTCCTCCAAGCCAATCCTTGGTTGATGTTTGGTAACAACAGCATTGCTACAAAATACATCAATAACAACTAATCCCAGCCTTGTAACCAGGAAGACTGCAGGATAAAAATGTTTGTTCTGTTTAGCCAAGGACAAAAAACCTCTGGGTCAGCTAACAAGATGCATCAATGAACTATTTTTGTTCTTTTAAGTACTTTACTTAGGGTCACCAGCAACATTTCTCCCCTTCCCAGGCACCATCTGCAGCACACCCATAGGCTGCTGGCTCCCCAGTCTCCAGCGCTGAGGGGCACAAACCAGCACCACCAGACACTGCAGCACAGCGCTGCCTCAATCCAGTCAAGTCTGCACATTCAGGCCTGTCTCTGCTGGCTGCTGAACAGCTACGAAATGCCTCAAGCTGTCCCGAGGGCCAGGACACGGCAGGGTTAACCCTGAGGAATGCAGGATGCTAAGCCAAACAGCAACGGAGCACTAAGAGCAGTGTCCTTGCTCCAGCACTCTGCAACAGGAGAATGGCTGCCTCCACAAAAGCTCCCTGTGTTGCTGCAGCTTCCCTGCTGCACCATGAATGCCACAGACCCTTCCTACTGCAGTGGGGTTCAGAACTTCAATGGCTGCTCTGGAGAATCAGGCAATCCATCACCGCCCCACCTGGCAGGTACAGGTTTATGATATGGGTGGGAGATTCAGGACATGCATTCCTGCTGTTTATTTCAGGATTTCATACACGGTTGGCATCAAGTCCCTCTCTGAACTAGTCACAGTGGCAAAGGCCTTTCTTACTCCTTGGCTCTACCACCCTGTCCTTTATTTGTGCTGCACTGACCCTTCACCACCCGCTGAAAAGCGATGGGCACTCAGCCCTGAAGGCAGAGTGGAACTGCATCCCCAAACTAAACCAGCTCAGCAGAAAATCTGCCCTTGAAAGTGTGTTCTTCTGTGCACAGCAGCCCTCCCATTCCCATGCCAGGCACACAGGAGCTCAACAAGGCACTGCACATCTTTACAGGTGCACCTGCCACCCCCTGTGCCACCCTTGCTCAGCCCAGTCCTCCTGGGCAGCCTCACACAGAAGCTCCCCGGGTACCCTTGGGGTTGGCAAGGCTGTGCCAGGCAGACACGGCCTGAGCCGGCCATCGTACTCCTCCCCTGTGGCAGTACGTGGAGGGGAGTGACGCCCGCAGGGTACTGACCAGTAGGAGTTGATGATTTTGCAGAAGGCCAGCTCACAGCACATCTTCAGGTTGCTCTGATGCTCAGGGAGGTCTGAGGATGAACACTTACTGGGATCCACCTCACAGTTTTCATCTGATTCATAGAGAGCCTTGATAAATTCCCCTGTAAAACAGACAGCGATGGGTTTTGGAGATGCAGCCTTCAAGCAAGCCCCAGTGCTGTCACACAGGCGAGCAGGGCCATTCCCTGCCCCCCGCTGGCAGTGCTGTCCTGCTTGCTCCAGGTGCGGCCCTGGAGCTGCTCTGCTGGAAGATCTTTCCCCTGCCTGCCCCGAGCCCCCAGCTGCCCCCGTGCAGCCACACTCCACAGGGCTATCTGCAGGAAGCATGTGGCAGGTTCTGTCATCATCTGTACCATGTCCTGCTGCCGTGGGCTGTGCCTGCTGCGGTCCCCTGGCGCTGACAAGCCAGTGTGATTCACAGAAGAAATGGATAATTAAAGGAAAGAAACAATTTACTCTGTTTATTTTGAGCTGAACATCACACCAAATCGAATTACACCATTTCTGGGAGCTTCCTTGCATTCCTGCCTGCCTCTGCCTCACCAGAGGCGCCCCAGGCTCAAACCAGCACAGGCTGTGGGCACTCCTGGTCCAGCTGCATGTCCCCGGCCCCATGGCAGGGGGGTGGCAGAAGTGGAGCAGCAGCAGGAACCAGAGACAGTGCCGGCCCCTGCAGACAGGGGATCCTGGGCCCCACATGGCACTGCAGGACTGGTGGTGCTCGGTGCTTTGGTTCCCCTCTCACTCCTCCTAGTTACCTCCCAATTCTTGACCTGTCTGGGATTTCCCCATCCTTGTGCTTTCTGCTCCCTCTCATCTGCACTCCTCCCTTTGCTCTGCCCAAACAGATACTAATTACGTACCAGAGAGCCCCTCTGCTGTATTCTCAGCTCTGCTGGGAGCTGCGGAGCCTCTCTGCCTGCCCGCCGGCGATGCCTGCTGTTAGGATCCAGCCCTATTACCGGCTTGTGCCTCGTGGTTTGAAGGAAAGCACCACGCTACACTGGGCTCCTTCTGACATACAGATTAATCATTTCCCTGATAAAAGGTCTGTGCAGAACCCGTGCCTGCACACCATGCAGGAACTGCAGGCTGCTCCTGCACCAGGCAGCAGCATCAGCACCCAGCCCCGACAGGGGACCAATACAGAATCTGCTGCCTTGATGAACCTCCTGGCTTTTTAGAAACATTCTGAGGTAAACTACCTGCAGACTTCAACCAGAGGGCATTACAAGGCAGGAATAACCAACATTCCTCCTCTTCTGGTGGGCTGCCTGCAGGTCTGACTGCATCTGCTCCCCTTCCTCAACTTCATCGGTATTATTATTACCTCAGTGAAGCACTTAGGCTTTTGTGGTCCCTGCTAGAATTACACAAGTCCGCTAACAGGAAGCCAACGTACTGACAAACTCAGCTCTGCAGAAACGCTGCTGCCCCTCTGCCAGGCTGTGCTCCGACCCCCCGCTGCTTTGCTGAGCTTCGGAGCAGAGCAGCCCCCAGCCCACGCTGTGCCGCCTGCACGCAGCAGCGCTGCTCTTCCTTCCTGACCTGCCCGCCAGCAGAACCTCTAATTATTGTCATTTGCATCAGGAGAAATATTTTTGGAGCCACGAGCATATCCAGCCCTTTCAAAAACCACCAGGAGGTTTCCCAGTGCTGTAAGGGAGGCAGCTCTCATCACTGTCATTTGGGAGATTTCATCTGACTCACAAGTGCCGCGAGTAACCGGGGGGAGCATCTCCGGCCGGGGGTGTGCAATCAGGGGAAGGATTCAGCCAGCCTCCGTGACACTGCACTGCTGAGACAGAAGGCCTGGCAGGCCGTGCCTGCAAACACCATTTCGCTGTCTCCTTTGGAAGCAGATGAAGCGCCAGCTGAGCGCTCACCTTCACCTGGGGCTGTGCTGCCCCGCTGTGGGCTGCGCCTCGGGCCGGCGGCGTGCAGCCTTCGTGCTTCTCCAGAACTGCTGGAGAACAGCCGCTGGGGGAGCAGCACCGCCATGGATGCTGTCAGGGCTCTGCCAGCACTCACCACCGCGCAGAGCAGCCACCCCTCGGTACATACCTAAGGCATCTTGCAAGTATTTCTGTCCCACCAGCTTCAGGTATTCCTCGATTGCTTTGGTGGCCAGTGTGTTCTCCCTGAAAATGAGATGCTCATTCTCACCACAGCGATCAACTTCAGACATCATCAGGTCAGTCAAGAAATCCTGGAAAGCAAAGCCCATGGTGGGTCACCACGTACCAGCACAGCCCGTGCAGCTCTCCCAGCACACAGGGAGCGCAGCGCGGCCGTGTCCCCGTGCACACTGTGCTGCTCCTGCTCCTCCCAGAGACAAGAGCAGCCATCAGTCTCTGCGCAGTGACAACATCTGCACCCCCAAAATGATCCGTTCCAGGCCTGAACCACATTTTCCCGTCCATCAGCTTTCTGATGGGTCCCATCTTGGCCTCGTGTTTTGTGGATGAAGTATTTTTCCCACTGTTTAACGTGTCTGCATCCGTACCCAGCTGCAATGGCTGCACATCAGGGGCACAGCCTGGGTGTCGTGAGCTGTGCCCCACAGTCGATGGCTGAGAATCAGGCCTGCAATAAGCAGCAGGGTTACCCAACGTCCTATTTCCCAGTACTCATGAAAATAAACACCACTGTTACAGCATGCTTTTTTTTTGCTGGGCTGATTTGCACAGAACCAAATACCACAACATTTCATAATCCTCTGTGCCGCACAGCGATGGAAGGGGTGAGCAGAGCAGCGTGCACACTGACAGCTGCCCTGTGCATGGCTCTGAGCTCCTGAACTGCAAACACCAATAGAAAGCCAGCATCTGAGACCGAGCTCCACGTCTCCCTCAGCAACAGCATTAGTGATCACAGAGGGTCACGTACCTCCCAGTGCATTCTGCTGAAAATCCACTGTGTGGTGTAACGTTTAGCGTGCTGCAGCTACCATTAATGCAGGAGAAATGCCATGCAGGTTTTAATGCTGGCACACATTCAGCTCCCATTCTCTACTCTGCTCATGGGAAAATCCTCCCACCGATGCCGCTCACCTGGATGGGCTGCCAGCACCCCCCTCGTCCTGCAAGGAAACCGAGTCCCCATGCAGGAGGCAGAGATGCTGACCTACAGCTGCACTTCTGTAGCCAAGGTCACCTCTCCCAAAGCATGTTCCTCTAACACGAGGTCACTACTCAGAAATAACCCTTCAGTGAGAATCCTTCACCCATCAGCAGCACACAAGACGTATGAAGCCCATTTCTGGGCACGGGCAGCAAGTGCTCCTGGAGGTGCTGTGCGGAGCTGCAGGTCCTGCACACTGCGAGTCTAACCAGGTTCAGAAAGCAGCTGCATCCCAACACACAGCAGCACGTTCTGCTCACCTTCCTACCTCTGCTGATCCCCAGGTGTGACCTGGAATCTTCAGGCTCACTCTGGGATGCACTGCTGGCCCATTCCAAGGCCAAACTGCTGTACCTACACAGCCCCTCGTTACTGTGCTGCTGTCCCACATGAAGACAAACCCGGCTGCAGGCAGAGGCACGAATCCCTCCACGATTTTCTGTCACTTTGCCTCTTTTATCAGCCAAGCCCAAATAAAACTTTAAACTCCTGCTCAAATCCCTCTGGCCGCTATCTGGGTACCTCCATCACCTCTATCTCCCTGGTTCTCTCCCAGGATGCGTTTCAATTCCAAGCCACAGCTCCGGCTGACACAAGGTGCTGATTCTTAATTAGCAGCCACTGACCTTGGCTTTGCCTGATTCTCTTTCCTGTCACTTCGCTAACATACTAATTATCTCAGGAACACTGAGTTTTACTGCTCCTCCTCAACCAGGTTTGCTTTCTCCTCCTCCATTCAGCTGAGGACCTGAGCTGCCTCCCTCTGAGTGCAGGGCTGCAGAGCTGTGCAGGACGTGGGGCTGCAGTGCCAGCTCCCACACAGAACCCAGCCACCGCCAGAGCCACTGAGCTGCAGGGACCCGGACAGCAGGATCCAGCCAACAGAATGTGAATGTTGGTGACTTCAGCTAATAGGCAGAATTAAAAATGAGTCATAAGTAACCCAACACAAAGCCAGGAAAGATCCCTTCTAAAGGTCTGTGGCAGCCACTGTCCCACACTGAGCACCACCAGCAGCTCAGCAGGTGAGAGAAGCAGCCAGGGAAGATGCTGGCAGCCCGAGGAGCTCCGCAGCCTCAGCTGGAGCGCAGTGTGCCAGGACAGCCCCCACCACCAGCAGATGGGCCACCATGCAGGGCTTCTCAGCCTGGCAGCTCCCTGGTGACACGGGGCCAAGGCAGCCAGCCCTGAGCCGCACTGCAGGGCCAGGCACTGCAGGAAGGAGCGCTGCTTGCGGCCCAGCCCTCCGCACCAAGGAGCCACATCGGCTCTGGATCACACGTCTGATATCTCTGCCTCAAGAACGCCAGCAGCCAGCACTCGGAAGACACAAATGGAATGCAAATACTCGTTGGATCCCTCTGGGGGCTTCACTCACCCACATACAAGACTCCAAATAAAATGCAATAACTAAAGCCAATAAAACTCCCTGTTTCTGAGCAGCAGAGATTGGTGGGGGGTTGTTTTTAGTTAGGGCCCCTGGCAATGGAAGAAAATAAGATGCTTTATTTCATTACATCAGAGTCAAGAGGGGAAGGGAACGGCCTACAGTAAAAATTAAGGGCTGTGGCGGTGCTCTTCAGGCTCATTCCTGCATTTATTTTAGGGATATTTGCCCCAGACTGGACACTGCTAAGCCTGTGCAACCTCAGTCACCACACACACGTTGATAAGGAGGAACAACTCATAAATAAACTAATTCAGAGTACAACAGAGCAAGGCAGCACTGGCATCCAGCACTCCTCCAAGCAGGAGATACTGCAGCACGAGCTGCTGCAAAGCTGCTCCTGCATGGCCCCAGCAGCCCCGCACTGCTCAGACACAGCTGAAGGTGAGCCTGGGGCAGAGAAGGAGCACATGGGAACAGGGGGGGCCTTGAAGTGGAAAGGCTGATTGCAAAGTGAAATCCACTGAGTGTGAAACTGACACCTGCTCAAACAACAGTCCTACACTGTGGTGCCAATAGGGCCATGCAATTGGGCTAATTGCATCACTCAAGCACAAAAAAAAAAAAAACAAGGGAAACAGCTCAGTCACAAGAAAAAGCTGCAGAAGGCAGCCAGCTCTGTCATCACCTGGTCCATACCCAGTCCCTGTGTGCAGCCCCACACCTGCCTGGGTATAGCAGCATCCCAAGGGCAGCGCCAGGAACCCCACAGAGGGGCTTTGGTTACCAGGAAAGGTCCTGCAGCCCCAGCCCTGCAGGGATGGACATGGGAGAGCAGAGAGGGGCTGTCAGTGCTGGGGGGGCTGCTCTGTTGGTCAGCACCCAATGGGTGGATGGGCCACGAGATCTGGGGGTTGTCCTGATCGCAAGGCTGATTAATAGGATTGCCTTCACCTTAAGAGGATTAAATTGATAAAGGTAATGAGATTAGTGCTCATTTCAGAAGGCAGCAGGGCTTTTACAGAGCAGTGAAGAAGGAAGCCCTGGGAGGAGGCCGGGTGCCATGCACACAGCCCAGCCTCGACCCTCTGCCAACATGTGGCCCCAAGGGTCCATACTGGAAAACACCAGTAGTGCTCTTGCTCAGCACAGGAGCTCGTGCTCCAGCACTTCTGCCTTTACTAATTTTCCTTGGGATATGGAGGGCAAGTGGCACCACGAGGGTTAACACACAGGCAGCTACGGCCGTGACTTTCTGACAGCAATAAGGAAACCCAACTGCAGGACATGCTGATGCCATCAGCGTGCAGAGCACAGCAAGCACCTCCTCCCTGACCTGGCAGCAGCACAGCCCTGCTGCACAGCACACAGCAGCTCCCAAACTGTGCTCCCCTTCGAGCCTCCCAACCCAACTGACTGCTGTGCCTGGGGAGAGGGCAAAGGGGAGCGGATGTGCACATAACACTGATTAAAAGCTTTATTAGCTTGACTATGGCTGCTGTCTAAAGCATTACAGAGGAAACTCCTTGCAAGGGAATGATGCCAGTGTCACCTACAGCTGCAGGTGTGCAGCAGCCCGGCTCCCCATGCTGGGACACCCAAACACTGCTCCCAACCAGGCAGCCCCGCACGCAGGCTGGGCAGGAGGCAGGGAGACTGCAGCAGGCTCACACGGGGGGGTGAATGCATCTGCTTATGGGAAGCAAATCCTTGCGGCATAAACAAATAGGGACACATGTTTATTCTTCACTCCATTCACACCATGATAAATATTTATTTCAAGTGAGCAGCTGGTTAGTTGGAGCTTTGTCTGATGCTGGATTTTATCTACCAACCATTTGGACAAGGAAGTTTTTTATATATTTATGATTATTAACTGAGCTGTGAGGGAGCCCTGAAACAGACCTAAGTGAGGGAAGCACTCTGCAGGTGCTGAGAGCCCCAACCCTACTCCCTCTGGGAAGGATGCAGCCTGCCTCTCTGTAACCACATCACACAGCACACATCAGCCTGGGCTAATGGCAGGGCTCAGCGCACCCAGCATTTCTAATTACCACTTTGTGTGTTTTGTCTGTGGGTTGCAAAACACGTCAAAATAGTCAGGCATCTCGGCGCACCCTTACAGGTAACATTGGTGTCCGTGATGATGGCAGGATGGCAGTACCCAACACATGGGGCAGTGCCCCCTCCGGGCTGGGCAACCCCCAGCCAGCTTGCCTGCACTGCCACCTGTATCACAACGCTTTTCCCTTCTCTCCCCACCTTGGCAACTGCTCCAGGCTTTCCAGCCATACCCAGATGCACTCTGAGCCTTCATTTAGCTCTGCGGGGGTGAATCTTTTCCCCTTCCCAAGCAGAGATCAAAGGAAGCACAGCCTCTGACTCCAGGGAGGACTCTCTGCTTTCATTTCCCATCTTTTAATCTACTGTGATAAAGAAATGAAGCTCAGGCTGCTGCAGTTATTTAAAGAAGAGGACGCAGCTGCAACCCTTGCCCCCTGCTGCCCACACCATGCAGGGCCCCCACCCTGCCTGCAGCTCTGACCAGCCCCAGTAACATGCCCTGGCTGCAGCACAGCAGGCACTGACAGGAGCTGGGGGCTGTGCGGGCAGTGGGCACTGCCATGCATGGCAGCTCTGCAACCCCCGGGAAAACACTGTGCCTGTGCAAGGGACTGCAGCACACCTACAGCAAACAGCTACAGGAAAAACAGTGCCTGTGCGCTGTGACAGCAACCAGCTGCTAACACATCTCCATAGATATCTGCTGGACGCTTGTTTCTCACTCCAGCTGTAATTGCTGCTTTAGTGTCACCTATGGCAGCCAAGAACCACAGAAAGTCCTTTATCAGTGAAATAAATTAGCAACTGCCCATCACCACATCTGTGCTCCTCAGCTCAGAGAGGTCTCTGCCCCATGGCCCCATGAAGCCCAACACAGGCACAGCACAAACCCAGAGCACGAGCACCACGATATGAGCACAGCCCACCTGCTCCGGATGGAGCCCCACACTGGGCACGTGGCTGTGTCACACACACAGCATGGCTGGGTGCTCTCCTCTCCCATTCATCTTTCTTTTTTCCCCCTTGTTGCCAGCTTTCCCTTTTCTCTGCTTGTCCAACTCCTCCACGAAGAAGGCATCACCCAGTTCCCATGCTTCAGTAACTCCTGTTGCTTTGACAGCTCTCTCAACCCTGCGCTAATGCTGATGGCAGATGACAGGCAGAGAAAGCAGCAGCTCCATTTTAGGGGGCAATACATCACGTCTGTTTACTGTTTGCTGCGTCCCCCGTGCAGAGCCTCTGGGATCTTGAGCACTGGCACAGACATGAGCCTGGAAACATCCCTGCTCTCTCCTGTGCCACGCCAGCACTGTATAGAGAAGGGACAAGCAGCAGCAGTGACAACAGCTCTCAGATCCGCACACACGCAGCTCACAGTGCCTGACATCGGGGTGACACTTGATGCCTTTTGCACCAGAATTGTGCCAGCCACGCTCAGAGTCCTTCCTGCTGATTTTACTTCAGCCAGAGCTACGGCATCAGTGCCACCAGAGCTGCAGTGAAGGGCAGTGCCAGCAGAAGGCACAGCAAAGCCCTGCCACGAGGAGCAAGGGAGGGGACAACTGGGACGCTCTCCTTGCATTACAAGAGCAGGATCCCACATGCCCCAAGCTGATCCTGTCCCCACAGAGCGGAGCTGCACCCCTTGCTGAGTGCCCTGCGGCCCCATCCCGGGGTCAGGGAGGCTTAGGGCTGCTATTTTCATTCCCCCTGCGGCAGCAGCACCATGGCCTCACAATCCTCTCACAGAGCTTCTCCTGCCTTGAACTTATCCAGGAGGCCAAGCCACTTCTCTGTACAACAGATGGTAATTAAATCTAATCCATGAACCCTGCCATGATCCCAGGCAACAGCAGAGGCTGCAGAGGAAGCATTGAGCCTCACAGTTCCCCTCAGGTGAGCAGCTTGCGTCTCTGCTCTGCTTAAGCTCTGGCAATCTTGCTCTTCCCAGGGATGCTGACAAAGAAAACTGCCAGTGCTGTGACTTGACTGTGCTGCGGCCCTTGTGGACACACAGCAAGGACACTCCATGGCAACTCCATGCCTTGTGGAACTCAGGGCTCAGCAGTGCTCCCTGGTAAGGGGGTTTCCAGCTCTGTTCCTCTGCTCTCACTCTCAGATCACTAATAGCAATAAATCCCACCCCCTCTTCTTCCTGACTTGCTTCTTTCCCAGACCCAGTATTCCCAGTCATAGAGGACGGTCACACACTGCATTTTCACCACTGACAAACTGGCCAGCAGCAGCTCCCCAGTGAATCCTGGCCCAGCAGCGCCCAGGTCTTCTTGCACTGCTGCCCCATCGTGTCTCTTCTGAAAGCAAAGGACAGACCCCACGGACCTGAGTGATGCATGTGCCTGGAGGCGCACTTAGCTTTGACATTCTCATGGCACCCCCTGGTACGCTCTCACATTTGGTGCTGCAGTGCAGGGAAGCCGGGGATCCCACAGGAACACCCAGCACATGCCAGCAGCACAGCTTAAGTCAGCATTGCTCACACTTTATCCCTGAGAAGTGCCTTCTTCCTTTCTGTTACGTTTGTGCCTATTCATGGAATAAAAGTCTGGCCCCTAAGCCTCCAGAAGCAGAGAAAAATGACTTAGGTTGGTATCTTGGGGTCCTACTGATTTCCTTACTAATTAAGCAATTAGCAATGCACATGCTACCAATCTGCTTGTAAGAAAAAGCAAAATTACACTGTATTAGTGATGGCTGAGACCAGCTGAAGCGGTGACTTCCAACAACCCAACCCAAGAGACTGCTCCTGCCCTGCCCCCCGGCAGCCAGTGGGTGCCAAAGGCTCTTACCTTGGCCTTGCCCGTGCTCTGCAGGATGTGCACCAGCGCAGATGCCATCTCCTCTTTGTTCTTCACACTCAGTGAGGGCTCCAGCACTGAGCACAGCACCATGTAGTTGTTAGTGATGTACTCGGCGAACTCTTTGTACATCTCCATGGGAAGAATGCTCATGCTCTGGTAGCGTGACTTGATGCGGATCATGGGTCCCGGGGATTTGCCCTTGCCGGGGTTGGGGCTGACCACAGGGTACCACTTCTCCACAAACTGCCGCCCTGTGACCGAGCTGACAGGGATGTTCACTTGTCCAATGAAATTGGTCTTGTCCTTCTTTTTCTTCTTGTCAGTCTCTTTGTATAAGTGCACCGTAATGTTTTTGAGCGATGGGAGGTTATTAAATTCAAAGTGCTCCCCCCAGAAGACATTATCAGTTTTCAATTTACAGGTAGTTCGTGCATAAAGAACGTCATCCAGGCATAATTCACACAAGTACTTTTTCTTAGCTGGCAGGTCCTTGGCTTCAATAATCCATAACTTTAACATATTCTCTACCCTTCTGCTGTTGTCCTAGAAAAAAAAGATGCAAAGAAAAAAGGTCAAGAAGAAAAACAAAGCAGTGCACAACACAACTGGAGATAGGTGTTAATTATTTCGGATGTGCTAAATGAGCAGAGGCTTAATTACATTTTATTTTAAGGAAATACCGGCTCTCAGGAATTTGCATAATAATGCTACTTATGTTAATTTTCCAAATATCACCGTGCTCTCCACATCTGCTGGTGCCAATTAATATAAGCAACGAGGAAGATAAAACCCCTCTGCATCACAAATGGGCCAAATCCAATCCACTGCCAAGAGGACCTCAAAAGAAACCTCAACGAACCCAACCAATGATTAATGGCCTTTGCAAAGCAACACCTCTGTCACAGCTATCACACTACCACCTCCCTGATCTGTACAGCTGCTGTGCAGCAGCACTGAAAGACACTGTTTATCACTGCAACAACAAAAGGACCCCAATGCACACCCAGGGATCGCCCCATCCATGGCCAGAACTCTGCTACCCCTGACATGGAAGAAGTGTTTACAAAACCTCAATATTTTAGGGCAGAAGTCCAGAGCATCCGGCTAAGAGATGGAAAGGAATGACGGGAGACAGAGTGAGTCACACAGCGGAATCATTACGATTCAGAAATAGAAATCTGGCCTGGTACCATTTAGATTGCATGTAGCAAAGGATACTGTGGATCACGCAGCTCCTGGCAATGCTGACCCCACGCTGGAAGAACACCCAGGGGCATTTGCAGCAGTGACATCCGGGCTCTGCAGTAACCTGTCTGGTTTGGAAGCCCCTTGTGAAATCGCAACCAAGGCTCACACTGATTGGGTTTGTTAGTCCAGGCAGGAACATCTCTGCTGGGAACCCTCAATGGGGTACCGCAGGCTCAGGAAGTACACACAGGAACTATACAAGAGCACTGAATTCCTGACAGAAATATCAACTCTGACACTGAGAGTTTATTGTCTACAAACTCAAACAAAGATGGAAAGTTAGCCATCAGCTAGCGGCACCCTTCCAAATGCGCCTCCACTGAACTGCATCCCAAAGGCACACTGAGTGCCTTGCCCTCCCTCACATTCCTCAGGCTTTTCTCACAGTGTGACCTTCCAAATCTCACTGCTCACTGAGGACATTACTGCCAGGCCTCTGTACTCAGAAAGGCACCGGAGCACTGAACAACATGTGCAGGACACACTGCGAGGGGCAGAAGCCCACTGCTCCCTCTGCTGCTCCCATTCTGATGAGGGAAATCTCTTCTGCTGAATGAGGAACAATGAGCTCAGACATGGAGGGCTGGGGCTCAGTGAGTAGCCTGCCAGGCCCAGAGCTAACCTGTAACACAGTTATACATCTCTGATGCAAGGAAGGAATTCACAGGATCCCATCATTTGTGTCTTCTCTGATCAGCAGAAAATGACTTGTTGATGGAGCTCATCAGCTGTGAAATCCTGTGGCTGATGAGCCTTGATCAATCTTTGTTAGCTAACTCCAGTGCAGAGAGGGGGAGATGCAGCTGTAGACTTTATTTAGTCTTATGGGTCATAAAAACACACAACTGCCTGTAAAAGTGAAAGCTATGTTCCACTATCGCCTCAAAGAACTCACTGCCATGTGCCATCTGAGTATCTCCTTCACTGAAGTTGACAATGCAAGAATTGACAGAGTCAGAAAACGCGATGTGTGAACTCTTCATACTATTCCCTGGTTCTGCTGGCAGCTACTGGCCATCTGTCCCAGCACTTTGTGGGGAGTCCCACTGAAGTGGCAACTGCCATTAGTAACAGAGCAAGACTGAAGACTCTTGAGAGCTGATCATGTCTCAGCAAAAGCCGAAGCTGCACGTGCTGAGAAAAGTGGGAAGAAATAATTGGCACTTTCCTGTAAATATAATTGTGGAAGAAAGCGATATGGAAAAAGGCTGACCCACAATTACACTTACTCACTGAAATGACAATACGTCCCCTGCTGCTACTATGCACTGGGCTATAAAATGTAATAACGAGGAACTGAACTATAACAGAGGCAATTCCTCATAGCCACTACCTTATTTGGGTGCACGGCACGCCGCAGGTTTTCCATCCATTTATCTCGCTCTGCTGCAGAACGACACGAGAAGCACTTACTTCCTGATGAAGTCGTCACCTACAGGGAAAGGAACAGGATTATGTCTTGACCAGCACACTGCAGACTGTGATTTGGGGGGGGGGGGGTGTTAGGAAAGGTGACAGGGATTTGTTTTTATTTATTTCTTTTTAAATTTTAAGTAAACAGCTTTAGCCGGAAAGACAGGGTAACTCTGTATGTCGCAGAAATAATCATGGAAGCAAATTCCAATTACTTCTCCTCTTCCACACCAGAAAACACAAGATAATGGGCCCTGTGCAGGTGATGCTTTAAACCACCGCGTTTCATGACCGATAGAGTGAAAATCCTTAAATGAACTGAAGACAAATTGCAACCACCGGGCATTCCTCCAGACTCAGCCCGAAACTCCCAACAGCAGTCACCCATTCCTTGCTTTCAGAAGAGCATCTTCTGGACCCCGAGTGGGAAAAACCATTTTTGGTTCTGAGCTCTGGCCTGAGCATCATATGGATCAGTGATCTTCATGAGATATTGACTGTCTTAACAAAGAGTATCCTCATTTCAACAAGATTGTGAGTATTCTAGAATACTGCAAAGACAAACTCTGTTAATGGAACTCACGAGCGGGTGACCCCTCAAGTCAGATAAAATCTCGCCATTTTAAAAATGCCTTCAGTGCTGTATGCTTTAAGGATACTCAAAGTGCACTACAAGGGGCCTCAGCGGGGCAGCACCAGAGGATCACAACCCAGTTCCATTTCACACAACAGCTGTTTCACCTGAAGCACTCAGATGACTCTCCAGGGTAAGGCTCACACTGACAGTACCAGCACAGCCACCTGCAGGAGGACACACCAGGGCAGCAGCCTCCTCTACATCCCCTCCACTCGAGGAAAGGCCAGGATGAAGTTGCTTGGTTTTACAGCCCTGTAGCAGCCTTTTCTTTCTCCCCAGACACAAGACTCTGGTTTGCCAGCACAGGAACAGAACCCTTCCATCCTGACTGCCACTCCTGCTCCAGGTCACCAGGATCCCACAAACAGCAGAGCCAGGAATAGGCTCTGGGAGATTGTGCTCACAGTGTCCCTCAGCAGGCTGAGCAGCTCGCTGTATATTTAGTGCACACAGCCTCTGCGGGGGCACTGGATGACTCTTCTGACTGGAAGGTCTTATAAGGAGAAAGATGATGATGTTGAATCAATTTAAAAACAGTCAATGGGGAAAACAAGAAAATACTGACTTCCGAGTACTCAGCAAGTCAGTAAAAAAGCAAGTTCCGCAGACCTTAAAGCCTTCTCCAAAGCAAAACAACCCCAGGCAACCTTCAGGCACAGAGGAGGGGAAAACGCTCGCACAGTTCCACCACCGCTGGCCTGGAGAACCCTGTGATGCCGCACACGGCGCTCAGCCCTGCACCACTGTGCCTGCACCACTGTGCCTGCACCACTGTGCCTGCACCACTGTGCCTGCCCAGCACCCAGCGGGGATCCAGAAAGATCTGCAAACTCATTTCACATCCGACCTAGCACAGTATTTGAAGGAGCCTCTCTGGAGATGCAAGACCAAGGCATTAACACAATATGCCATTTAGCTCTCACCTAAGCCCTTCCCTCTGGAGCCTGCTGATGAGTAACCATCAGTTACAAATCAATGTCCCTTTTGTTTCCCAGCATTCTTCCCTTCCTCTGCAGGATTGGCAGAACAGCAATTAACGTGTTCTCTTTTCTTGGCTCTCCTTTATCCAGTTCACTTCAAAATGGAATTCTCTTCCTCCTTACAAGTGCATGACTTGTGTCATTTCCCTCTCAGTCAACTTTCTTCAGGTACTGTCGTATCCCTTCCTCCACTCTTGTGCGCCGAACAGAACTGATAAACAGCTCTTACATTATGGATGTCACATCTATTTTCCATCTAGCTTCATTTTATCTTTCTTGAGTGGAACGTAATGGAGGCCATATCATTTACAGAAGTGTTCTCTCCTGACCTGCCAGACTTGCTCAGTTCTACAGAGTATGAACAGCACTGGAGGGTTTGTACCTTAGCCCACTCCCTCAACTTCACAGTTCACGTTTGGGGCTATTCATTCACTTATTTATTTACTGAGACCGTTTCAGCATTACCCGCTTCAGTTTTAGGATGATCTCTGAATTCATTTATGTCACACTGTGCTAATTTCAGAGAAATCTTCTGTCCTGTCTGACTCCTGGACACTGACACGGCTGCCTTGGTGCATCTCTGCCCACCCCAGGAATGCCTGCATCCCCACCAGCCCCTGCAGCACAACACTGCCCTGTTTTATCTGCTCTGTGATGTCCAAGTAGAACCAGGTTACCTTCTCTTTCACACAGGTATTGACACCTTATTTCCGCAAGAAAACCATTTCCCAATTCTATATTCAGGCACTGCCATAAGCAGTAATACTTTTCCACCCGCGATGCGTGACAAACTATTCCCAAGAGGTATGGCACTGTGTTACCTAACAGCAGGCTTGTTTGTACGTGTCCCATTGCCTCCTGCTAGTGCAGACCCAGCCATGAGCCACAACAAAATGCATACGGCCATGGAAAAGATACAGTTTTTATTTACACAAACAAGTGAAGTTTGAGTTTTCTAGACCAAGTCCTCAACATTCCCACTGACAAAAGCAGTCTTTGTGACCACAAATAACATCTCTGTAAACACAGAGTAGAGCAGAGCACCTTCTGATATCCACATGAACATAAACCACACATTTATGTGCTGTTAAGACACATTTCTAAGCAGTCCAGCACCTGCACCATGAGCACGCCCTGCTGTGACAACGTTACAGCACCAAGAGCTCACTGCTCTGATTTGTGGATATGTTCCTCCTTGGAAAGATGAAGTAATTTTCTGCCCATGGAATGGTCTCTGTGTTACAGTTCAGAGCTAACAGCAAGAGCCCACAGCACGACCCAATGCCCGGCTCCCCAGGCAGCTCCGTTACAGGGCGTACAGACGTGCTCCTTACCTCAAAGCAGTAGTCTTGTCCCAGGATGCTGCTGTGGACCGGCTTGATGACCACTTCTTCCTCCATGCTGAGATCCAAAGCCTCAACAGCACTACTGGGACTGAGCAGAGACTCGTGGGAGCGTGATTCTTTCAGCCTCGGCATTAGATGGGATCTGGAGGAAAAAATGCAACCGTATCAATCTGGGCTTTCCTGCCCAGAGAAATGATTAAGCCTATCTGTTAGCAACAACTGCAGAATACTCCTATGAATTTTTTGCTGTGATATAAGAGATGGCCCAGAATAGCATCCCCCTGTGCACAGGCACCCTCCTCCCCCTCCAGACACGCATACAGCTGTACACAGATGCAGTCAGCGTGCAGATTCTCACTCTGTAACCAACAACCCGAGGACTCCTGTGCTCCATCCGACTGTCACACACGACCCCAGGATGGGAGAGTGTGGAAAAAATAAGGCCATGATAGCCCTATCGATTGATCTAAATGCTCTGGAGTCCCACTGGCAGCATTTAGCAGCAGGGAGCCCACAGACAGCGAGCAGCACACCATTTTCAGAGGCAGCCAATACAATCAATGGTGCTGTAACTCTTATAGCAAAATCAGAGTGCTCAAGGGGGGGGGGGGAACAAAAAGAAAGATAAGCTAAGATACTCCCAGGGAAAACACAAGACAGCCACAAAGTGGCAAGGGAAAAATAAAGAGAGCAGAGGGAGCTGTTGCTTTCTCTCTAGTCTGCACCACATAAAATGTTCCCATGTATGGCAGCTCACAAAAGCTCTGATCTCAGCAAACTCTGACCTTTCAAACCTCTGGCAAGTACTCTGAGTCTTCCAAAGAGACCACGTGGAGATCTGCCTGTCCAGAAACAGTATTCAAAGGCACGGAAGGACAGAAATAAAGGCAATCTGAGATATTCCCAGCACAGAGCTCCCAATATTCTCCATCAGATTTGCTTTGCCTGCATGTATTGAGTTTTGTCAGTCTACGGAACAAAGCTGACCAAAACACAGAAATGTCAATAGTGCATGCAAAATTCATGGCTCCCAGTGACTCACACACCAAGCACAATCTTGAGAACAGCCAAAGTCAAGTCTGAGATAAACAGCACTGAAGATCTGCCTTTAAGATTCAGGCCATGGACAGACTCCTGGCAATAAGGACCACCCTGCAGTGGGGTCATCCCACCCTGGCTGCATGATGGCATGGATGGAGGAGACCCCGCGGGGCTGATGGCCAGGAGCAGCATGGTGGCACCTGCTGAGGGGTCTGCAGAGATCCACATGGCCACGCCGGCATCTCCGCTCAGGGGACAACCACCGGCCCTCCAATGTTAAAAGCCTGGGGTGAACACAGACCCACATGGGATCAGAAGCAGGGACTCAGAAGTAAAAACCTCTCCACCCCACCAGCAGTTCTTTATGGTGAATAAATTGATCTTTAGGAACTGAGCACAGTCATTTCCCAGTACTTTGTGGCAATTTTACACTATTTTCACAGAAAAGGATCTGTATCGTCTCCCTCTGAGTGGTACTGCAGATGAGCTCTAAGATGGGCAGATGGATCAGGTTCCCCGGGGCGCTGAGCACCATGCTAACACCCAGAGCCCCACAACAGACAGCTCAGCCCCAATAAGCTCAGCGCCGGCATTTACAGGAAGGCTTCGTTCTGTAATTTACAGCTGAAATTAGAAGAGCCAAGCAACTGAGCTGGGACTGCACTCTTGTGTGGGCATATATAAATATTGATAACCTAAACCTACAGCTGAGGAACTGCGTGCTGTAACACACCGAGCCCGACTGCTTCATGCTGGCACAGATTTTTTTTGTTGAGATTAAAACAAACCAAGGGTGTTTTTCATCCAGAATTACTGCAGCTGCAAGGCCAAGGGTGGGAGTGCAGATGTGCAGCACAAAGAACAACCACGAGGAGCTTCTCGGGACACATCATGCTCTCACCACATTCAACAAACATTTCATTTCTAGCCCTCCATAATCCACACACGCCTCTGGGTATCCTTAAACTAGCAGGTGGCAGCCATTAGGGGCTCTTGTTTGAGACCCCAGAGGAAGGCTGAGGTCTCTCTGCAAGAGGCTCCCAGGGCAGTGCCAGCACTGCCAGCACCCCCAGCGCAGGCCTGGTGCCGGGCCTGGTGCCATGATGTCAGCGCAATGGCCGGGCCCTGGGGAGCACAGCAGGGAGCGAGGGCAGGGAAGGACACCGAGTCCTCACATCTTCACACTCTGACCCAGAGGAGACAACATTTCCCATGGCTGTTAGTGAGGAACCGGACATCCGCGGCACGAGCCATTTCCTGGAAGACGTTTGCTGTCTTTGTCCCAGCTCCCACGTGTCCCATTGCAGGCAGCACGGCTCTGCCCAGGCCGCAGGTTGCCCCCAGCTCATGCAGGTGGCACTGCCCAGCCCGGCACCCCTCGGTCCCAGAGCAGCACCCACAGCCCAGCCCCTCCTGCAGCAGTCCCTAATGTGAGGAGGGCTCAGTGCACACAGCTGCTGGCCGAGAAGTGCAGGAATAATAAGAGCACAGCATCCCGGCTTATGTGAGCTGATAGACCCAGTCCTTACACCTCTGTTCTAATATGGTGGGAACAGACAGCTGCCCAGAGACATCTCACAGCAGGATCCCTCCTTCCAAGCAGCACATGCAGTTCCTTTGCCATGGGCCTTATTGTAATCCTTTTCTACATGCCTAAAGTTCAGTGGAAATGAAGGAAAAATGAGGGAAAAAAAAATCTCATAAAACACCACATTAGTTCTAAAGAGAAATAACATTACTGCTACTGGCGCTGACCTGAGAGCCATACACAGAGGCAGCCAGGCTCCGGTTATTAAAGGGAACAGTTTACTGCCTAAGAGCAATGAGAGGATTGCTGCTCTAAATAATAAAAGTCACAAAACATTGCCGAGCAAAGGGATGCACCCCCACCCCACTGCTTCCCTCAGGACACCAGAAGCGAGGTGCCAGGTGTCGTGGGGCTGACAGCAGCACAACCCCAGTCACGGCTCTGCACTCACACCAGCTGGGAGCAGCAGCTTCCCCCTCACCGTCACCCCGCAGGGCTGCAGCGCAGCAATGGGGACAGGGCCGGTTCTCAGCCACTGTAGCACTGCGGGGCTGGGGACAGCCGGGAGCACGGGCTCCATATTCCCTCCAGAGCAGACAGATGCACACGGCTGAGGGTACAGGGAAGGAAATATTTAGGGCCTGTCTACCTCGGGTTAACCTGGAGTCGTGTGTTCAACTTATATAGTCTGCTTCCAGAATTGCTTTCTTGTGAAGACAAGCCCTCCGAGGGGCAGCCCCGTCAGTTTGCATTTCAGGACCTCACCTGCCTGAACCCACACAGCTGCTGCCTTCTGTGGTTTGTGATGGAAACATTCCCGATATTTCTGAAAGGCGGAACCGAGCACAGCAGTCAGCGGGGAGCAGACAACGTGTACAGCAAAAACGTGGGGAAAAAAACCAACAGCTTTTCTTCAGCCTCCTTCTGCTCCACCGTGGGAGCAGCAGCAGACTGAGGGACATCCCGGCCCCATCGAGCTCTGCTGCAGGAACGGCTCAGTGCTGCACAGGGCCACGTCCCACCTCCTGGGGACGGATGTGACACAGAGCTGCCTCCCACTGACCTCCCGGCCACCGCCGCAGTTCTCAGCCGTTCCTTCCCGACCGCCTCACCCCGCAGAGCGCGTCGCTTCCATTCCACAAACAAATATTGAAGCGATGTTATGGGAAGAGCTGAGAGGAACGGCACGGCGGAACTCACACGCTCCCAGAGGAGCAGCAAACCCAGCTTCTTCCTGAGCATGTGGCCGAGGCCCTGCATGCACCGCACACATCCTGCCAGGACAGCACTGCTGCGTTTGGCCATGCTGGTGTTCCATGGTGCTGCAGCCTTTGGGCTCCCGGGGCAGCTCAGTGCGTCACAGTGCTGTACCGAACGCAACACCTTCACTGTGCAGCACAACGGACGTGTAATTAAACTTATTAATGCCTGCCCTTGTTTGCAGGCTGCTCTCAGTTTCAGCCGGCAGCGGGTTTAATTACATTCGGGAGGACTTTGGCAGCTCTGACCAGATTCCATGTGATTTTTTGCCAGCTGAAGGATGTTCCACCTGTGACACACACCTGGGCACGGCCCTGGGGCGGCTCAACAGTGCAGCACGGCACTGGGACAGGGCTGGGTGTGCAGCAAGAGGGAAACTGCAGCAGCAAAATGGCACAAGAGCAAGAAATCCACGGGGCTCCAAAACACCACTTGAGTTTCAATAACCAAACGCGTTAGAGAAGCAACTTCTCCCTCCTTCCAAGCGCAGACTGGCACCAACGTTTCCCTTCTTCAGCAGCAATCAACACTTCTATACAAAACACGACCATTCCTCAACACATCAGCCTACACCAGCATCCGTTAACAGCGCTGGATCTGCAGACAAGGGACGCATCGGGGGGCACAGAGGTGCCGTGGCGCCGGGTGCAGCTGTGCAGCGCCCCGCCGGCCCGACCGCCCCCAGCGGCACCCGCAGCTGGGAGGAGGGTGGGGCGCTGCTTTCTGACGGGCACAGCTGCGCTCGGGAGAGGCAGAATCCGAACGAGAAGGAAAAAAGCAAAGCGGGATCTTTCCCGTCCGGATTAACAGCGCGAACCGAAGCCGCGATCCCCGTCCGCAGCCCCGGCGCACAGCCGAGGGCCGTTGCCTACGGCAGCGACCGTGTCTTAATAAATAATGATGAAAACAAATTCTTCGCACACAGACTCACGGACGGAGCGCTGCTAAAAATAACCGCTCGGCGCAGAGGCTCGGGCTGGGGTCGGGCTGCGGGTTCGGCACACAGCGCGGCTCGGCCCCCCGCTCGCAGCCGCAGCGGCCTCCGGCGCTGTCCGGGCGCTGCCCCGCGCGGTGCCCAACAGACCGGCGGGGAGGGGCGGCTCCGCTCGGGGCGATCTCCGGCGGCGAGGGGGGGGACCCGCCCGGAGACCGCGGCCCCCGCGGCCGTGCCCGGGGCGACACGACTCGGAGCCGCCGCCGCACAGCGATAACACGCGTCCGCACACATACAGACGCGTCCACACGTACGCGGATCCACGCACAGCCGCCCCCCGCCGCGCCGCTCACCCTCCGGGCCCGGCTCCGCCGCGCCGCTCCGCTCCGGCCGCCCCATGCCGCGCTCCCCGCTCCGGCCGCCGCCCCGCCCCGCTCGGCAGCCGCGCCGCTGCCGGGGCCGCCGGATTGGCTGCGCTGTAGCTGGGCAGAGCGCCCCGGGCCCGCCGCCCCCGCTCCCCGCCGGCCCCGGGAGCGCTCCGCCGGAGCCCGGGCTGAGCCGGCCCTGCCCGCACGGCCGCCGGGGATGGGCTCGGGCCCGGCCGCCCCGCCCCGCGCTGCCCTCCCGCCCCTCGGCGCGCGGCGGGCCCGGCCCCGCGGCTGCCGCCCCACGGCTCCGCTCACCGCAGCCCTCCTGGAGCGCCGGGTCGCCTCGGGGGGAAGCTCGGCGGCTCCGCGAGCCTCGGTTTGCGCAAAGCCCGCACCGCCGCGCTCCTTCCCCGGCCGCCACCCCCGCTGCCCCGGCGCGAAGGACGGGCACCGGGCGGGAGGACGCAGCAGCGCCAGGTTCGCTCCGCCGCCCGCGCCCGTTCCTTTCCCGCATCGGGACGCCGAGGCGGGCACTGACCTCCGCAGCAGCGCGATCCACAGCACGCAGGAGCGTTTGCAGCAGCACCCGGCGCGAGCCATGGCCCGCGGGCTCCCGCTCCCACCTGCGGGCTGCGGCCGAGGCTCGGGCGGACCGTGCGGGGCTCTCTGCCCCCGCCGCCCCCGGGGGGGGTGAAGTGCGGCCGCCCCGCGGCCCGAGCAGAGGCCGAGCTGCACGGCATGCTCCTCTCCTGGCCGGCCCGTCCTCACCCCGCCCGCAGCCGGGCTGCCGATGTCCTGCCGTTTTCAGGTGCCTCCATGACTCATAGAGAACGAAGCGGGGCTATCGAGTAAATGAAAAAGCACCGCATGACACCGTCCCCTGGCTGTTATTTATGGCTGCTTCCTTTTCCACTTTTCAAAGGCTACCGTCCACGTCTGCAGCAAACCATCAATCCTCCGGCTCGTGCACCTGGCAGCCGCTGCCGGTCGCCATCGGGGCGAGGACAGCAGAGGGAAGGGTCCCTCGTTAAAAAGGTGCCGGAGCGGTTCCCCGGAGCGATGCGGGTGCAGCGGGGTCCGGGGCTGCACCGCCCCAGGAGCCAGCAGCGGGCAGAGCTGGGGCTGCGGGGTCCCAAAAGCCCGAAGGAAGGGCAGCAATCATGTCGCACGCGAATAACGCGGAGCTCTTCTATCACCTAATGCCGGCGGGGTCTTTCTCTCCCTTGCGGGTTGGGCCGCTCCCCACCGTGCCCAGGGGACGCGGCCGTCGGCGGCCCACCGGGCCGGGCGCTGCCTCCCACCCCGCAGCCTCAGCCCCGTCCCGCAGGCAGAGCTCCGCACCGAGCACGTGGAGCAGCGCGTGTTGCCGCCCCCCTCTCCCCCCGGCAGCAGTTTGAAGCTCGCTCACCCTTTGCTGGCAGATGCCAGGCACAAAGACAAGCTCGCTGTCCTCGATCTGCTTTTCAAGGCTTCTATAAAGTAGGGCACCAGCATCAACCCAGCGTCAGGTTTTTGATACATGGCTGGAGTAGCCAAAAATAATAACAGGCGGCTTCAGTCAATCGTTTCGCTCTCAAATCCGCAGCAGCAGCACTGGGGTCCTTTGTGCGGCCGAGCAAAAATACAGGACGTGCCAACCCGGCTCCCGCTCAGCAGCTCCCGGCCGCCCGCAGCTCCCGAGCCCTCGGGCCGTCACCACGCGGCCCCATCCCCGGCCGGCAGCCCCCCGAGGCGCTGCCCTGTTTCCCCTCAGCACAGCGTCGCTGCGGCAAAGCGTTAAGGTCAAGTTACAGTTTTACTGAGCGCTTTATCTCTTTGGCAAGGCATAAAAATGCAGAACCTGAACTTTGGAACGAGCCTCACACATGCAGTGGGTGGAGAGCAAAGGCAGCAGGAAAAGAGAGAACCCCACGTCCTCCCTGCAGCCCAGCTCTGGAGTATTTCCTTTTGCACGTTTGGACGCATTATTAAGACAGTCTGGAAGGAAGCAGCAAAAGCAAACCACGCGTCTTTCAGCAGGAGCCAGATGTGCTGGGAGCAGCGCTGCTGGGCAGCACAGCTCAGTGAACATCCCACGGCCCCAGCCCTGACATCCCGCCCGGTTGGTCTGTTGGTGCACAGCTGCACCTCCGTGTGACACAAACGCCGACTGCTGCCCACAGACTGTGCTGTGTTTGGGCCGGCAGCCCCTGGCGTTGTGGGTCTGCCATGCTGGGCACTCATTCCCACCCTCTCCATTCTCCTCGGCTTTGGGGCCCGCGGGTATCACAGTGCTGCCTTCCTGGCCCCGCGTTAAGGCCATGGGGCACTCAGCCCCCTGCTGTGCTCACCTCCTGCAGCCATTAAACCCAGACAGCTCTCACTTTTATTAGCTGTGAAGCCGGTGCTTTATGGCCAGGCTTCTTTCAGCCAGGCTCCCTAACGACCTTGAAGAGTAAGAAATGGAAGGGTCGGTGATTGCCCACATTTATTCCAAATTTTAAATCAAAAAAGTAAACAAACAACCAAACAACAACCAAACCAACAAATAAAGCTTAGAAAACATTGAAGCCAAGAGCCCGAGGAGGTCCTAGAAAGGACTGTTTTGGGAATGTTCCATCCTGCCCTGGTTTTGGCACAAGCACTGTGTGCTGTAGCTGCACAGCTGGCTGCTGTGCCCGGGCTGCTGGAGCTCAGGGTTACTGCCACTGAGGGCCTCTGCTGAGCACCTTTTGGTCCACATTGTCTATCTTATGGCACCATCACACCACATACAGATTTCACTGCAGATGCCACTAAATCCTCTCTGGAGATGCCCTGTGTTCACCCAGCTCAGCGGTGCTCCCACAGCCCTGCCTGGAGCGCGGCTGTTTGCTGGGGGGGTCCTTCAGGACAGCACAAAGTCAAGGTGAGGCTGAGCAGCCCACATCACCCAGGCGCTGCCGATGACTGAACAACAGCAGAGCTAAACTTACAGGTTACTAAAAGATTTCTTCACCTTCTTTATTAAAATATCCTTGGCGGCCAGAGACAGCACAGCTGATGCCGTGCGCTTCTGCACAGTCCGGCTCCATACGCAACAGTACATGGAAGGAATAGGAGACCTCTGACCAGTGCTGCCTGGTGCAGTCAGACAGAGCATCTGGGCCGGGCAGCTTCTCCCTCTGCCCATCATTAGCTTCACCCTTCTGCTCTCCTGAACAAGTGCTGGCCTTTCCTTAGGGATGTAATCAGCAGAGCCCACACTCACTGACACACCGCTGCCCTTCCTGGAGGTTTCAGTGACACCACAGCCCTGCTATGAGCTGCAGGTCTTTATAAATCTTTCTGTGAAGTCCCATTCCCACAAACATCCAATATCACCCTGCGCTATTAGTTGCGCTTGGGAGACACCACTTAACACTCCCAGCAATGTGAGCCAAGAAGTGTCTGCAGGACTCAGGTTTTGAATTTCAAATCCAAACTACGGAGAGGTGCCAACAGCGCACGGTCTGAGCCCGACACGCAAATACATCTTAGCATCCAAACTGCACTTTGTTTGCATTTGTCCCTCTAACAACGCTGGTGTATATAACGGCCTCAGTTTAATGGCTTCTAACTGACCTCAGAGACTGAATGATGTTCTTAAAGAAACTCAGTTAGGAAAAGGTTCTTTAAAAAGAAAAGCTCGAAGCATTTTGCACTTTGTTCTGATTGTGTATGTTTTACCCAGGATGGCACCATGTAAAGCCAATTGCTCCCATTTGCTGCCCGTCCTGCAGCCATATAGGGTGTCTTTTAGGGACATATAAACACATCCTTCTCATGGGAACGTGCTTTTCAGATGGAATGAGAGATTCACGTGGCTGAAGGTGGTGACAGCAGCCCTTGGAAATGGCTTTGCTCTGTGCTCACAGCAGCTGTGTGTTCCCTGCCACAATGGGGATGTGGATGGCAGCAGGAAGGGCTGAGGGCAGTGCCTGGCCGTGGTGCTCCCAGCCCCATGGCACTGCTAGCAGCTCTGATCCCCTCCACACAGATGGGGTGTCCCCTGCTGGGTGCACTGCACAGCCAGCTCCAGTCTCTGACATGGACATGGTTGCACCACACCTCCACACACAGTCACGGCCAACCTGAAAGCACCCCAAGCCCCTGAGCAGGGAGACGCGCCTGCAGGCAGAGCTGTGCAGTCCCACCTGACAGGAGCTGACCTCAGGAAGAGCCTTTGCACCACAAAGCCTACGGGTCCTGACTGCAGTCCCCATCTGTGCTCAGACTCACAGGCAGAAGGACAGATACCTTTACAGATCACCTCCCAGTTTTTATTGCTCTCCCTGCATTTGTCACTCCACCAAGGCTGACTGCTTCTCCCCAGAGGCTGGGGGCCAGCCCTGCAGTGAGGCTGGGACAGCCCCTGCAGCCCCACAGCTCCCAGCCCCACAGTTCCCGTACCATGGCCAGACCCCTCGTGCAGTCCCAGCCTCCCTGCGCAGGGTCCCTTTGCAGGGCTGGGATGGATGCACTGCACCACTTTTCCAACTCACCTTTACAAGTGCCAGTATCACCACTGTGTACTTCACACAATGGCAGGGGCAGCTCCTTCCAGAGCCCATAGAAAAATTGTTATTCAAACTTAAAAACTGTGAAAAGCTCCTAAAAAGTAAAAATCCTGGCGCTGCCCTAAATTAAATTGCTGCTGCAGCCAGCCAGGGATACGTGGATAAGCACGGAGCCAAGCCTGCACGCAGCCCTTATCCACAGCCCACACCTGCTGCTCCCTCCCAAAAGTTAAACTAATGAACACGGCGCACAGCCCAGAGTATTTCAGATACGGAAAAGGTCAGAGCGAAGACTCAGGAGTGAAGAACAGATTGAACTGTGTTCATAAATGACAGCCCCATTTTAAACCTGAAGTTATTTTTTCAATAAATTAGGACAAGTGAGCTTTCCTCCAACTCGGATAATGCATCTCCCCCTGGATATAGACCGGAGGAGGGCACGCGCATGCAGGAATCAATGCTAATGCTTTGAAAGATTAATCTCTGAAAATTACTTCAATGGACTAGAAATGATTTCATACAAATCTCTGTACAGCAAGAGCAGATAAAGCATCACAGTGACACCGAGAGCACGCAGACTGAAAGGAAGGCACGGTGCTCTTACTGTGCCCCTCTGTGCCCGTTTCCCAGCGTTGGACACAGGCTGTGACACAGTGCCACTGCTGCCAGCTGCTCTGAGGAGCCAGCTGTGAGCGCACGGGCAGGAGGGCAGAGCCTGGCTTCCCAAAGCTGGGAAGGCTGCTCAGTGTCCAAGGAGATCTTGTGATTTCAAAATGCAGTCAGGACAGCACACTGCAGGGGAGGGAGGACCTGGCTCTCATCAAAGCCAAGGAGAGTGCACTGAGGGCTCTGAATGTGTTTGCAATTGTGGATGTCTCCATGGAGCGTGCCTTTTGGCACCTGGTACAACAGAACTAGCCATGGGGCCAGCAAGATGTACATGTCTAAATCAGACCTCTGAAGTACAAAGTCTCAGTCTCTGAGTAATGTCACTAACAGAGGATGCTGAACAGCACAGCTGCTCTGGAGCTGCAGCCCTGCCTCCTGCCTGCCACTCAGGCTGGCAATGTCACATCCCTTGCCAGCCCTGCTTGCTGTCCTTGCAGCCAGCGCTCAACCCCCCCCACCCCCACCTCCCACTGTGCTGGGGTTTGGAGCCAGGCTGCAGGAGGACTGCAGGGCTGCGCTGCAGGGGGGACACACATCAGCTCCCACGTGCCCCCCAGGCCAGAGAGCAGACAGGGCTGGAGAGATCTCATCTTCCCTTGGAGAGATGAAAGCTGAAGTCTACATTTGTTCTCAGCTGTCTTTTTAAATAGTCGTGTGTGATAACAAAAACTAACAAGTATAACAACCTCCCATTGCCATTACCAACATGAGAGCTTCAAAAGGAGAACACGGTACCTCTGTCCCCTTCTGCAGCCCAGGGCAGCAGGCTGACCCAGGATTCTCTGCATGCTGGGGTGGTGGTGGGAGTGCAGCCAGGCCTGATCCCCAGCTCAGAAGCTGCACAGTACAAACAATTTCCTTTTATAACCAAGTTATTTTAAATCTATCTAGTTAGACAGATGCAAAGCACTGACACAGATGCACTGAAACTGGTTTGATCCTTGTCCGAACAGGATTAACTTGCCTCGGTTATTAACTAAATTAAACTCCAGCTCATCTTCATTGCAAAAATGGCTCTTTTTGTGTGCAGTGTTGTGTCAGTGCATAATTTTTACATGGATAATCTGGGAGGCCTCCCCCTTGCAGCAGGTACTCGGAGTCAGCACACAGCCTCCACACTCACTCTGACCAAGGTAATGGGGAGGTACAGCTGTGCCTTCTCACCTTTACTTTTACCTCGTTCTCAGTGTATAAACCTTAGGCCATTAGCCTGTGCCAGTGACAAGAAGAGTTAAAACCACTTAAAAACTACACTGAGAGCCTGAGCTGCATAATGGGACTGAGTTCAGTTGAGTGTGGCTGCACGGGACCATCTTTTGCTGCAGACAGCGTGGGCTCTGCTCCCAGCCCTGGTTCTGCCCATCCACTCTGCTGTGTGGTTCCCCAGCTCTGATGGGTTACATCTGCTCAGCAGAAAACCAACATTTCCATTTTACTTTCTTCCAAGAGAATTCAAAACATTTCTAGCCTTAAATTTTGATCTGGAAACGTGGGGTTTGGGTTTTGTTGTTGCATTTTATTTCTTAAAACACCCACTCCACCAATCCTTGTTCTTCCAGCCAGCAGCCCTCTTCCCACCCCTGGAACTGCTGCTGTGTCAGTGCCATGGAGCCACTCTGTCTTCCTGCGACAGATGCTAAGCTTAGCCCCAATCCCTGGGAGCAGACAGGCCCAGTGTGTGCACTCATTAACAAAATTGCAATCCGCCTGAGCTCACAAGGCCGCGCTGATTGCACCACTACGGCTAACCCAGCCGATGGCCAGGGCACACAGACAGGGAGCACAAGGAAGCTCTTCCAGAACAGGTGGTGCAGTGCATAATGCTATGGTGGTTCTGAGCTCAAACAGCCCAAAGCACAGTGCTGAGCTCTGCGGGTTCCTCCCTCACCCCAGTGCCCTTGCTTTGCCCTGCGCAGCCCAGCACAGCCTGCTGGTGGGTTCCTGCAGTGAAGGCATGGCTCAGGCTCACCTGGAAGCGCTCCGTGCCTCCTCCCCTCCCGGCCTGAAGGGCTTCGTGCACCATTTTGGCCGATCAAAGCCGAGAGCAGCAGGTTAGCTCCCAAATGACAACAGTGCTGTAAACACCGGGAAGCAAAGTCCAGCCCAGCCCAGCCAGCCCCAGCTGCTTCTCGCTTGCCATCACAAACAAGAGCCACAAGCCACTGCTATCACCAGGAAGCACAAAATCCTAAAATGGCCTCAAAACAAAACTGGAGCCATTTAAAAAACATGTGGTGTAACCAGAGCTGCCCTGTGTGTCCTTCCCTTGCTAGGCCTGAAGCCCGAGCACTGCCAGGCGCTGCAGATGGAACTGCCCAGGCACTGAGCGGGCTTCACGCTGCAGAAATAGAGGCAAAAAGCTCCATTTTCCTACTCCCAGCCCTCTGCAGTTTCTTCTCCCTGTCTGTGCTGCATCTGTAGCTCTCTGCCCTCGTCCTCCCGCCTAATGCAATTGCTGTGAGCTCCATGGAGCCGGGCACACATGGAGGATGGTCCCGCAGGGGGATCACGTGCTACCGACGCTCCAGGCCCGGCTGTGAGGCTGTGCGCATGGCTGCAGCTCCAGGCTTTCTTTCCATTAGGAAACCATCAGCTTGTCAACAGGAACGACACGGACAGACCGTGGCTGCTGACGAGAAGCTGGGCACAATCAGTGACTGAGTCACTCCATAACCTCTGGTCAGATCCCATTTACAGAGCAGGAGGACAGCAAGTCAAACCGCTGGGCGCATTCAGCATGCGAGGGGCGGGACACGCAATGCGCTGACACAGAGCAGGCTTCAGAGCAATGAAAACAACTGCCAAGCAAGAAAAACGTTCCGTGATTTCTTCACCTCTCCTCCGGACGCTCAGGAAGGCGCAGCTGAAGCAGCTCCGTGTGGCTGCCTTGGGGCCATCGGGGATGACACAAACCAGCTCTCCCCGGGATGAGGGCCGGGTTAAATGCTCTGCGCTCCCCAACCCGCATGCTTCTGCAGAACCCAGCTGTGTTAGCAGCTGCCATGCAGCAGATACACAGCTTTGGAGAAGCTGCCAAGCATCTCCTCACTATGCACGTATGTGGTGTGCAAAGGACTGGATTTTTAGTTCATTTCACTTATTTATTTTTTAATAACAAGATTAGAGCGGGTGAAAGTGTCCCCCTGCTTTCTGGACGGGCTGCTGCAGCGGCCTTCTGAGCAGCCTGTCTGGGACAGAGCAAAGCTTCCAAAGCATGAACGTTCCTCCCTGTGTTTCATTAATGATACTCTTTAGCCAAACTGCTCGGAAAGATGAATCACTTCACTCCCCCTGTGTTTTTATTTTAGCAACGAGCAATGTAATTGTCTCGTTTAAAGGAAAACAGAACTGGAAGGAAACTCGGGGAGGAAACCCACAGGCGCGTTCCAAGCGCACGGCTGTGACACATCAGTCAGAGCCTAACGTGGGCCATCTTCCTGCCCAGAATGAAAGCCACAGGGATGCGGCGAAGCACAGAATGTTTAATCTAAGGCTGAGCACATTGTCTGGAAGAAGCCATTAAAACCTGCACTGGGCTGATGTGCAATCGCTAATACAGTCTTGGCCTATCTTTGACACGTGCCTTCCCTGTAACGTCTCATAACTTAAGGAACAAAAATGCTTTTGAATGCTTTTGACTGTAGAAATGTGAAAGCAGCTTCTTCTGAAAGCCAGCGAGATCCCAAGTGGGGCCAGGAAGTCACTTGAGTTGTGCACCATAAACATTTCCATGATGCAAATTAATAAGTCTCTCTGAGGCTTGGGAAGTGTGCCACATGCAGCATTTCTGAGGCCATCGCTCTTTTATCTAAGCTGTTTTCTTCCTTTATCCTCGCCTCACTCCGTGACAGGTTTGAGATTTTCAGCATCACAACTGCAGCCCGGCTTGTCGAGCTGCACATCAACAGAGGTTTATAAGTACGTGAGAAATGCGAATAGATACAAAAATAGTTAGTAACTTGCTTTTGGAATGCTGAGCAAATTAGATGGGTGTGCTCCAGCAAAGGAAGGAGCTCCAACCATTGCTGCCCGCATCGCCCAGTGCTGCTGCCTGTAGGGCTGCCCCTCTCAGAGCCCTCTGTTGCCTGGGGCTGTGAGAGCAGTGCTCACCCCAGGCCCTCTGTGGGACTCCCACTTGCTCACAGCCACACGGCCTGACTCTCACTGAGATCCAAACTGTTCCTCAGAGGCCATCCCAGTTTGCTGCAAGCACAGCCAAAGGGGAGGGAGCAGCAGCATGACTGAGCAGGACCACCTTGGATTGCCAATGGCTCCATGGACAAAGCTCACTCGTTCTCCTTTGCTTTCCACCACTGCCATGCAGTGCCTTGCTCCCTTCGCTCTGGCAAGAATCTGAGATAGAACACACAAGAGTTTCTCTTCATGGCAGTAAATGTCAGAGGAGAAGCTGGAAAACGGCACTGGGTGACAAGGCAGAATGCAGCAAGGTGCCGGGGTGAGACCCTGCAGCCATGGCCAGCAGAGAGCAGTGCCAACACCGCACACTGACAGCAGTGCAGACGGACATGAGGAGACCTCACTGCACAGTGCTGCCGTGCTTGTGTCGCACTTGGGAGAGATTTTAGCTACGAATGGGAAGCGCAGGCCTGGCTCAGGTGCTCACCTGCTGCTCGGAATGTGCTTGTGACATCAAAATACACCTTACTACAATCAGAGACCTTCAGATCTCATTGTAAAGATGTTAAAAAGCTCCAGCTACTTCAGCAATTACTGCAACATATTTTCAGGCAGTTTTTAAGGGCATTAGCAAGATAAAACGAAGAAAAGAAATATTGCTTTTAAAAGGAATGTTAAACACGCACCTTATCATCCAGCCACTTTATTTTAATGAGGTTTGCTTTACTTCTCCTGGTATTTGCTTTGTCACACGGTGCAAGTCTCTGAGTGTTTCCATAGGCACCAATGACTTTGCGGGGCTGCGTGGGCAACACTGCAGCTCTCGTGCTCCATCTCACCGGGCAGTGAAGCCTCAGCTTGCATTGCACAAAAGCTGCGAGTCCTGCAGATCAGAGGCGTTAGGAGGGAGCTGCGTGCCCATCCCTGAAGTGGGAATGCAGCTACCAGGCTTTTATTTATGGGGATATTAAATATGCAACAATCATTCCCCAACATCAGAGTAATAAACATCACTGCTCCATCTGATCTGAAATCAGCAAGCGTGCTTCTTGTGTTCACAGAGAGAGAGACACGACGCTAAATTATTTATGCTTTGTATATGAACAAATATAGAGAAATAAGTTAATTTGGTGCAATTCAGCAGAGCAGATTCAGGGCAGATTATTGTACACCCTTCAGTCAGATCATTCTCCTTTCTGTAAACAATTGTTTCTCCTCCAGAAAAGTGGGTTAAAGAATTCTAATTAAGAGATGGGCAGAGACATTTCTGAGAAGTTTTATTTAGCTCTGACTACACGTGGAGCTCTGCCACCCCTCCGGATCGAGAGCATCCACTGAGGTACAACAGCAAAACAAGTGGAAGAAGGAAGGAAATAGTGCCATTCTGCTCCTCTTAGCACTTCTCCCTATCACCAGTCACACACAGCACATTTCTTTAAGCCAGTGCCTGTCCACCCCGGCAGTGTGATGTACACTGCTGCCCCGCTATTACAGAGTGGAAATAACACTGCAAGTGGCAGCCAGCAGTCACCAGGTTGTCACATGGACTATAAAACACCGTGTCCAAACACTGGGCGGTTCTGGGGACAGGCAGCAGCTGCAGCACCTGCTCAGTGCCCACAGGCAACTTTCAGCTCTGTTGGGGCAGTCCCAGCCTGGGCCCAACAGGACTCTGAGCACTGTCACTGCCTGTGATGTGGGCTGGGGGCTACAGGGCAGAGCCAAGACGCTGCTCCCAGTGCAGCCCCTGGTGCAGGCTGCCTGCTGGATGAGGCAAATCATTGCAAGGACAACCCCCCCAAAATGGAAATCCAGTGTTTTCATCGTACCTGCTCTGGTTTCTTTATGTTTTATTCAACATTTTCCTGCCTGTATAGAAGGCTGTAAATACCAGCAGGTTAATAAACTCTTATTATAATCATTATGGCTATTACCCAGAGAGGGCTGAGAAGTTTCAGGGCTGTTGTGTAACCCTGCAGTGCTACAGAATCAGTAGCCTCCATTCCCAGCTCCTGTGTCAGATGTTCTCCAAACTGGGCCCTGATGGCAGCCCTGTGCCCCAGCACTGGATGTTTGTTAAGCACCCCAGAAAACTCAGCCATTAAATGAATTAAAGATACCCCACAGCTGCATGGAAACCTTCCTACTCTTCATATAAATGCAGGATTGTGATGCTGCCCAGAGACCTCTGGCAGTATTAGCCAAGGGTTTGCTGTACCCCACTGCCACCTCGAGCCTGGCAGGAAGGAAAATCCTCCTGAGGTGCAGCTGTAGGAGGAATAACAGGAATTCTGGGGCAGGAATCCCTTTGGAGACAGATTTCTCAGCTCTGTTCCACGTGTGCATGCATGTGATGGTGAAGGGGATGAGTGGAAAAAGAGGGGATGAGAACCGTCCTTCAATTTCTCAAGAGTTTAACTTAAATCCTTCATTCTGAGCATAAGACCCGAATCAGGCTCAAGGAAAGAAAAACTTAATTAATCAGAGGGAGCCAAGTTCAAAGTGCGCCTGGGGTCAGCCTTAGGGCTCCTTCACTTTGGGGGCACAGGGTCTGTGGATAATCCCGGCCTGCTGCGAGTGACAGCTACAGGATGTCTGCTATGTGCTGGCAGTAATGAAATGTGAAGGTCTCCTTTCCTTCCACTCATCTTTTTAAAGCTGAATGTTGACACTGAAATGTACCCGAGGTCCACATATAGCACAAGGGTTTAGAATACCGCACTCAGCCCAGTGGCACCACATAGGTCCTTGCAGGGCCCCTGGGGCACAGAAGAGATGGGTGAATGTCACTGCAGGTCATAGAATCCTAGAATCACAGAATCACAGAATGGCCTGGGCTGAAAAGAACCATCATGATCATTTAGTTTCAATCCCCCTGCTGTGGGCAGGGTCGCCAACCACCAGACCAGGCTGCCCAGAGCCACATCCAGCCTGGCCTTGAATGCCTCCAGGGATGGGGCATCCAGGTCATGCTCAGTGTGCTCATCCCAGGACAAGGCTGGGCCAACAGGGCAGCGTACTGCACAGCAGGGGAGGGAGAAAGGTGAGAGCTGCTGGAGCCATAGAGTAGTGCTGGTGGAACACTGTCTAAAATTGGCTGCGAATGGATTCAGATTGAAGACCAGGAGGGGGCTTTAAACCAGCAGAGAAGCGAAACCTGGGGTTGGCCTTCCAGAGTGGGGAGACTGCGGGAGCAAACCTTGTTGAGGTGAAGATGGAGAAAATATGGTCAGGAAGAATGTTCTAAGAGCCGGGTGTCAGTAACAGAACAGTCTGCACCTGCTCCATGAACAAAGGTCCCTTCTGCTCATAGGGCACATGGCCCGGCTGGCACTGCCATTTCCTCACAGAGGCACAGCCACACATGGAGCCCTTCCCAGCGGCTGGCACAGAAGGATGAGCTGTGAGAGCAGCACCCAGCACTGCTATGGCACTGCAGCAGCCCTACCCTGCGCCCAGGGCTGCCCCAGAACCCACATCTCCCAACTACACACAGCTGGACCTGGTTGGTGAGCTCTACCCAATGCCCAAACAGGAAAGCCAGCGTTTACCTCCTTCATCTCTACACGGAGTATCTCATTTCAATTTAATTTCACAGTTGTAATGGATTTCTCAAAAATATTCCAGAACATATTTACTTTCCAACATCTTATTTCCTTTCGCATTTGAAAAAAACTTTCTATCTAATCCCTCAAGTCATCCCCCAGTCTGAATAATTTCAGGTTTTTAATCAATAGCTGTCAGACTTGTCAAATTACTTTAGGGACCACAAAGCAATTTTTAAACATTCATAAACCCTCGTAGAACAGTTAAGTGCACTGAATTTTAAAAGAAAGAGGAACTGAATAACACTGATCAAATAGGATTATATTCTGGCAAATTATAAATTAGTTTTTTATGAATCATCTCACAGCTAGTTATGTAGTGTCAGGCTTCTACTACTGCAGGGGAGAGAGGTGACTGCTCACCTCGGGATGAAGGAGCCTCTTTTTGCTTCTGAGCCTACTGAGCAGGAGCACAGAGCAAGGAGCACGGAGCAAAGGGCAAGGAGCATGGAGCATGGAGCAAAAAGCATGGAGCAAAAAGCAAGGAGCAAAAAGCAAGGAGCAAGGCATTTTCTTGCTGTCCTTAGGAAGAGCAGCACTGCTGTGCAGCTGGCTGCCCGGGACTCTCTCCCTTGTCCTGCTGCCTCAACCAGGAGGGGCCAAATTGTGGCTCCAAAGCTGAATAGATGCATCCTGGCTGCTGGCCCCTTCCCAACCCAGCCTTTGCTTCCCAGCATGCTGCTGGCACACAGATCTGTCTGGCATGTCAGTCTAGAAATGATGGTCGCCAAAAGTTCTCAATTTGTCGGACAAAGACCATCTGGACCCACAACGCAGCTCAAACCATTTATGGGGAAGATTTTCCACGTTGCACAAAGGCAAACTATCAGCTGAACGCAGAGCTGTGCTGCCGTCTGTCTGTGCTTGTTGTAGGAACAAAGAGAGACTGAGAATGTCTGAAGAAGTCAAACGTGTTTATCCAGCAGCGGCTTTAAACACAACAATCCCACCTCATCATCACAGCATCCTTCCTAAATTTGAGGGATGTGGCTCGCACAGGGGAAACGAAGGGAGCTTCAGAGCTCCACCAAGAATGCTGGAAGTCCTCCAGGAAAAAGTACAGCTCAGATCAAAGAGAGGGCGAGGGATGATCAGGAGGAAGGAACGCTTCAGCTGGCCACATACAGATTAACAACCCAGACCCCGTGCCCTACTGCTCACAGCCAAACTCTTCCCCTTTCCCTGAGTGACTCCAACACTCCCTGCCCTCACTGACCGGGCAGTACCTCCTGCTGCTGCCGAGCCCTGTGGGGAGAGAAGGCATTCTACCCCTGCTGTGGGTGCACCACAAGACCAGGGCAGCTCGCATTCCTAAAGACCAGAGAAGGAGCAGACAGGGGGTCAAGCAGAAGTCGCTGTGCTCCTGGGGACAGCAGGACAGGAGGCACTGCTGCCCCACGAGGTGCAGAGTCCCACACAGACATGGCTGCGAGTCGGAGCACAGCCCCCAGGTCCTGCTTTGGAAGAGCTCATGTCAGCCCATGCTGTGTCCCACTGCCAGTTGTCTCCTTACAGCTCCCAGAGCTCCAGCACACACAGGTTCAGCTCCATTCAGCACTGCCTGCTTTGCCAGCAAGGCTCCCACCCTGCTGTGTTGTGAGGCACTCAGTGATGCATCTGCTGCAGATGTCCTTTGCCAGAAATGTGCAATTCTATACGTAAAGCCTCTAAATACTGAACTGTGACTGCTTTTAGCCTTTACATTGGTATCCCAAAGGATTTTTGCTATTGCCATCTTAATCGGTGCAGTACTGACAGCCACAAGAGAGGCCCTGCCGTGCACAGCCCCATCTCTGGATGCTCACAGCTGACGGCTGCTGTTTGCACACCCAGGCTCAGACACCACGGAGCAGGAGGTCAGCGAGCCCAGCTCTGGGCACCCATCCAACCCAGTTCTGACACTGCTGCAATGCCCGGCCCAGCGCTCCCGGAGCTGAACCTGCCCAGGCTCTGGGAAATGCCATTCCAGGAGCACAGGTGTCAGTACCTGCCCAGGCCTGGCAATAATTAACAGAGGCAGCTCAGGGCTGGAGATAGAAAGGGTAGGAGAGAGGATGAGCTGATGGATAGTGCAAGCAAGAGGGAAATGTGGGACTGTCTGAGTGATTCACAGTAACCGGACTTGCTTTTTTATGCAGTTCAATTTGAGAAACATAAATATTTTTCAACAAGGACATTTCAGTGAGTTCACTGGTTTTTAAGGCTTTGTCTGCTTTTCCGCATGCGGTGCTTTGTGGGTCCATCCTGCCAGCCCGCACCCAGCGGAAGGCTGTTATTCTCTTTCAGCTTTCTCAGTATTTAGTTTATTGCTGTTTGCCCAGTGAACTAGAAAACCAAATATATCCAAGCACTCCGGCTAGCACGCAGATGCTCATACAAACACGTGTGCAATGACATGCATCGGGTGTCCTCGGCCACAGCAGCAGAGCTGCAAGATCTAAATAAGGTAAGGAACGGGGCTGGGCTCCGAGCAGGTCGGCTCACAGAGTGAACTTCTTCCAACCGAAATGATTAACCCCCAGAATTGCACTCGATAAGGATTCAAGCATTTCATTACTCTGCATTAGTAATAATAATAAAATCAGAGTGCTTTTTGTCATGAGATACCCTGCCCGGGGAATTGTGAAAGAACATTTAATTACAGGGCTGTTTCATTAAATGTAAAAATTAAACCAAAGACAAGAGGGTGTGATTTTGGGAAGGGAAAAAAAAAGAAAGCAGAAACATAATGAAAATGAGGCATCTGTGCAGCATGGAAGCAGACAGGGAACACACCACAGCAAGCACAGAACACAGCTTCTCACGTCCAGGGGGAGAGATGTGCCTGGGAGCAGAGCAGCCCTGAGCCCCACGGCCTTCCCACCCCACTCCTGGGGCTGCAGATCCCTGCCCAGCCCTCCCAGCTCCATGTGTCTGTGCACACCAGCACTGCTTTTGCCCAGTGACCCCAATCCCAAAGCACTCCGCATTCTCCTTTCCTTTTACCTTTTGAGACCTCCCCATACAAACAGCTGGTGTGGAGCTGCGGGTCTGCTCAGCACACAGCAAAACAGGCTGGGGCAGCTCTACACGCTTGGCCGTAACTCAGAGAATTTATTACTGAACAACATTACTTACCATGGGGGCACCACCGATATGAAAAGCACTCAACATAAAAATCACCCAGGTGGCTCAAGCCTGGCACTGTCATCCACATGGAAAGAGCCACGCAGACAGCCACAGTCAGAGAGGAGCTGAGGGAATCAAATATCTTTCAGCTGACCAGAGGAGAGAAGCCATAAAATGCAATAGGAAAGCTCACACAAGGACACTGAAGGTGGATGGCAGGCTGGCTCAGGTGCCCTGTGTGTGACTCCGGAAGGGCAGTGTGGAGGTGTAGGGCAGCAGCTGCCTCCCCCCTCCCAGCCCCACTGCAGGACTGCAGGGCCATGTCCCAGTGCTCTGGCGGCCCTGGGATGTGCTGCTGCTTATCTCTGCAGAGCACTGCAGCAGCTCAGCCTGTGCCTCAGGCGCTGTGCAGTGGTCTGACACACCAGGAAGCAGGAACAGTGCAGGAGCTGCAGGAAGGGATGGGAGCGGGATGGGAACGGGTCAGCCTTCACCCCACTGCAGTCCCAGAGGGGGAGGAGAGAAAAAAATACAGAACCGAAAGGCTCAGATCTGTCTGAACACTTTGGGTTTCTGTTACCTCCAGCTGCACCTTCCCAGATATGAGCTCACACCTGCCCGTGCATTGTCTTAAAACAGTCGGTGCTGCTTCCAGAGTGTGTTTGCTGTACTTCCAAAAGTGGAAACTTCACGAATATGAAAAACAAAATACATCCTGAATGAATGCAAACAGCACTACCGGCCCCCAAACCGCACCCTGCAGCAGTATTAGTGCTGAGCACACCCACAGCCATCCCAGCTCTGCCACCACCAGCTGCTGCCTGGAGCCCAGCGGTGGGACTGGCACTAATGGGCCCCACACCCAGCTGGGCTCTGCCAGTGCTGCTGCTAATGGCCACAGACACCCTCTGCTTTAAAACACCAAAGTGCTTTTCACAGCTGAGTAACTCCAGTCACCATCAGGCAGGCTTACAGCTCTATCAGAAGCACGACAGAGAAACCAGCCGCTTCCTTCCTACATGTGATGCCTTTCGTTGTCTTTAGAAGGATGCTCTGAACAGAGATCAACATACAAATAACAGCACAAATACACACAGACTGAGACACTACATTTTTCCCGAGGTAAGGAAGATAACCTTCTGAGCACAAAGACACTGCTGGGGCTCAGTGCCCTGGAAGCAGTGCTCACACGCAGCACACAGCTGCCCCCCAGCTGCCCCCAAGGAGCCCCTCCTGCTGCCCCTGGCAGGCCGGGACCACGCGGGTTACCCTCATTCCTCTCATTAAAGTAATAAATGTGGCTTAGGAACACAGTTCTATACAAATACCATGAGATCTGGCCTTAATACACTCGGCTTTATAATTAACACCAACATGAGTGCCTATGAAGGCTCAGAGGTCTCTGGAGCTCCTGATCAGGGAGTAAGTCTGTTTAAGGCTCAGTTGTGTGGGGTGTCCCAGTGATGCTGCAGGGGGTCCTGGGCCATTCCTGCAGCAGGGGCAGCCCCAAACCCGGCAGATCACAGGAGTCATCAGGGCACGGAGCACAGCACTGTCTGTAACCACTTCTTGGCTAAGTGGGAGAAGAAGCAGAGATGGAAAATACCCTGAGGTTATAGGATGGTATTTAAAAAAATAAAAAAAGAAGCTCCATTGAGAAACTCCAGCTGGGATTTGATTTGCTGTCATTCCCACCGGCATTTCTGAGAAATTTCCTCTGTATAAATAAAGCATGTTTGAAAGCAAAATGCCTCGCTTCTGGGTATTCTGCTGCAACCTGGCGAAGAACGCTGTGCAATATTTAGAAAATAGAGCCCAGCTGCTCTGACTGATGGGCTTCAGCACTGCTCTGCAATCACAGCAACTGGGATCAGTGCCCCAAAGCAACAGGAACTGCACAAATATATAAAGCGAGCAAAGCCACAGAGGCATCATTTCAAACACAAACCACCACAGCCATCCCATCGCTCAACTTCTGCCAACTGTGAAACGGGAATACAGTCTATAGCTGCTACTTTGGAGAGCTGTAGGAAGATCTCATAGAGGGATATTCAGAAAATACTACGTATGTGTCCGACTTTACTGTTCTGAGAGCATTCTCCCACACGCTGCTGGAGGCCTGACTCACCGCACGGCCTTTGGCAAGATGCTGATCTTCTCTGTCCTTTCATTTCTGTTTCTCGGGCAGTATCCCCAATAAGCCACCGGTCTATCCAATACAGTCTCCTGCCTCCAGCAGTAGCTAATAGCTGATGTTTCAAAGGAAGGCAATCTTGTTAAAAGAGGGAAAATACAGTTCCTGACCCTCGAAGGCAGGCAGGCAGAGCCCCGAAACTTTTGATTTATTCTTCCTGCTGATGTTGGTTGCTTAGCTACAAATATTCTCAGTGCTCATAAAAGGCTCTCGCCCTCACTCCTCCTCACCGCTATGTTTTAAACCCAGCCATGGTTTATTTTTCCTGAAACCTAGGTGATGAGATTTCATGTTTTAGTTCCACCTAAGGCGCAGCGCTCCCTCCTCCCCCCAGCACTGCATCACCAACACAGCACCAATCACCAGCACAGCACAGAGAATCATAACATGGCTGGGGTCAGGAGAGCCCCAAAGGTCACCCTGCAACATGGAGATGGACAAAGCCAGGGCTTCCCAGCTCTGGTGTGGGAGCACTCGTAAAGAAGAGATGAGAAAGGGAAGAAAACAAACAGTAAGCAACAAGTAAGCAAGCACACTGAGACTGCAGCTAACAGCAGCCCATGGCAGCACACTCCATGAATCCACCAAGGTAACACCAAGAAAGCTGGCGGGTCTGACATGCTGAAGGGCAAGACATAGAGAACATATGGCAATGCTCCTTCCCCTGCACACCTCCCTGTCCCCAGTCCCTCTGCCCATGTCCCCAGCTGCTGGCAGAACACGGCTCCAACCTTGCAGCTCTGCTGCTCCCTCCTCCACGAGGCTGCTGTTAACATACAGCACTGGTTGGTGCCGGATCCATCTCCCACTCCATCTCCCACCCCACAGTGTGTTTGTGCGCTGGACAGGAAGAGGCCCTCAACAGGTGCCATGAGTCAGGAGGAAACAATAGCCCAGCCTCGAAAATGACTGCAAAAACAATAACCCCGCGGAGCCGCCCCTAGAACACAAAGAGCAGCTCCGGGTTGGAGCACTGGGACAATTGCGAGCACCAGCTGTTGGGAATGGGAGGGCAGCAGAATTCAGTCGGGTTTTTTCCTGTCTGCTGAAATTAGGGAACAATGAGCAAAGCCCCTCCTGGCAGGGCAGGAAGCGGCCAACAGGAGCATATGGGGTCAGCACCCACAGCCCTGCTGGGCAGGGAGCAGGGCCAGCAGCCGGGTGCTCCCCAGGACGATGCACAGTGCTGAGGGCTTCGGTTTGAAAAATGCTTTGAGGTCTCTTTACTAAACACGGCTAACAGAGATGTCTGAATTTTATCACATGGGTTTTATGCTTCCACCACACAATGCCCTCTATACTCTGTATTTTAGAAGTCAGGCACAGCTGTTTTTGTATAGACAGACGGATGGATACGATTTCATACAGCAGGACGGGGGATGCTATGCAGAGCTCAGAGAAATGGGTGTCAGCTGACGTGACAATGCTATCAGCGCAGGAGCCAAGTGCCAATTTTAACTCATTTTGCTGTTGCACAGACCCTTTAAAGGACCTGGGAGTGGAGCTGGGCCATGCTTTGTTGCTCTGTGTAAGCACAGCAATGAAGAAATAAAGCTGAAGGCAAAGATGTTCCACTCAGCCCAAACTGGACAGCAGATCCCTGTTACCCCAAAATTACTGGATAGGAAGCAACAGGCGAGCACGAGGCTGTGCTGTCACAGTCTGCTGACTGAATGCTGGAGCAAATTGAGTAGCAGAGAGCACCTTTTGGGCTAGCAGTGCCTCCTGTTAGGTGAGCGGACAGCAGAGTACACAACAGTGCTAGCAGTCAAGGGGCTCTTTATCAGAGCTGTTTTCTAACTAACAACCTCACAGCGATGCCAAGAGAGAACCAGAAAGCTCCCAGTCAGCACTGCACTGCAATCAGTGATTAATTTGTTGCAAGACACTTTGCTTGCTGTACATGACAGAGCTCATAAATTCTCATTTTTATTGATGTTGTCCTGGCCGAGGGGGCATGCTGGAAGAGCCTGCTGTGCTGCAGGCGCCCTGCAGAGCTCCTGGGACTGCTCGTGCAGTGCAAGTGGATACAGCTATCGGTGCCACCAGACAGACATGGGCTGGTCACCCACTGCCTCCGTGCTCACGGAGCCTTCCCAGAAGAAGCTCCATCAGGACATGAGCCTCAAGCTCTGCGAGGCCTATGGCACTCAATGGAAGGAGACAAGGCTCCCTGCTAACAGAGCTCTGCGCCCTGGCCGGGAGCATTCTGCTCTCTTGGTGGGTCCTACAGAATTTGATACCCTAGGCTCTACTCGTGCCCACCATCTGGAGCCACAGGGAGGACCATGCTCTCACCAGCCCTGTCTGCTGCCCTCACTATTTAGATATCCTCCAGACCACAGCATCCTCACATCTAAAATTAGGACTGAACGAGGCGATGGCTTTGTGTTTTGCTATCCCAGGTGATACAACGTTTCTCTGAACAGCTCTTCCCAACACAAGTGACAATTGTGTTGTATATTGTTAAATCTGTCATCATACTGCAAGTCTCAAATGGTGAGAGTCAAAGAGAAGCAAAGGAGGGGAGTGATTCTGTACAATGCCCAGGGGAGCTGAGGAAACCTTTCAAATAAGAGAAGGTGTTTTTCCTGTCACTTTCAGCAGAAGGAAGCTCTCAAAATTACTGAGTGCTTTCTCATCCCACTCACTATCTTCCCAGCTTCTTAAATACGCACTGTAGGGCTACAGGAGCCTGGAAGCTGCTGTGACAGCCCAGGCTGACAGTGGCCATGGCTCAGACACGCTGCAGCAGCACAGCCCCATGCAGGGGCTCATCAGGAGCATTCCCTGCTGCCCTCTGCCCACACTGCTCCGCTCACATCTCCCTGCTCTAACCCTGCTGCTAATGAGGCCCAGCAGGTCCCTGAGCTTCCCAGGTTCAGGTGCTGTTCCCCTCTCCTGGGCACTGCTGTCACACTCCGGGACAGCCCCTACCAACACCTTCGGCTGTTGTGGGGACGGAGCCACAAAGAAGCACTGAGAGTCACATCAGTTTACCTCTGAACATTAACAGGACCATTAATTACCGTTTGCTACATTAAGCTACAGTGTGTTGGGAACAAGTGCAGGTGCAGCCTTGCCCTTCCCCCCACCCATGGCAGATCACCTTCCTCACCCCCCCACAGCCCCCAGTCTGAGCAGTCAGGTCACTGCCTTGGCTCTGCCTACCTGCTCCCAGATGCACATATTCATACGCTGCGTTTTCCAGCTGTGATTATTATTTGCTGAGTAGTGAACAGTCCAAAGGGCACGGGGGGTTCTGCTGCTGTTTAAGGTATAGCAAGCACAGCCTGTCACCCTGCTGCTTCCGAGAAAAAAGAGATGGGAGGGAGCAACGTGCCTGCAGCCTGATGAGGACACAGATGCTCGCCAGACTTCAACCTGAAATACTTTCCTTCTTTCCTTTCCAACAAAACCCTTTTCCGCCCGGCGCAGGAGGAGCCGAGCAGACAATTGGAGGGGAAGTGGGGAGCGACCAACGATGGGGGAGGAGAGCGAGGGAGAGAAACGCGCCCTGCTGCTCCAGCCCCAAACAGACCACGAGAAACAAACTGCAGCAGGGATGAGTAACAAAGACAGCTTTCAAAGCCGTGTCAGGGTTGTGCCTTCCACGTTCACAGCGCGGACGTCGGGAAAGGACATCCAGTTTCACAAAGTTTTAGCATTCCTCCCTTTAAAGCTCGTGTGCTGCACTCTCAGCACATACACAGCCGCCCACACGCGCCCGGGCTGCCTGCAATCACACCCTGCCACAAGCCTCTTTTACAACAGCGGCTCCTTTTTTACAACCACACAGAACTTCCAGGTTCTCCCCAAGCAACCTGAGCGGTCAGTATGCACCCCGCGACCGACCCCTTCCATAAGAGTAGGTGCTATCCAAGCAAACCCCTTTGCTGTTGGATCCCCGCACCTTTCTTCCCTCCAGCACCCGCACAGCCGCCCCTCAGCCCAGCAGAGCCGTGCTGACGGCTGATGTCCGGCACGGTGTGTGATGCTGCGGCCTCAGCAGTCCCCAACAGTGCACTGGAAAGTCAGGTTTGTCCGTATCCACTCGCTGTCCCATTTTAGAAAAGCAGCGTGTGGATACCAAGGATATTCAAAGGTCCAGCTTCTCCAATCTCGACCGGCCACGTCCCAAGCAAGGTCACCAAGGTGCTGGAAGTACTTGGTCACTGCAGTGCCAATGTCACGCGGCAGTCCCAGCGACCGCTGAAATCAAAGGGGAGCAGACGACTTACCTCAGCCTCCGCGGGGCAGAGCAGTAAGCCCGGGGCAGAGCAATAAGCCCGGGGCAGAGCAATAAGCCCGGGGCAGAGCAATAAGCCCGGGGCAGAGCAATAAGCTCGGGGCAGAGCAATAAGCTCGGGGCAGAGCCGCAGCCTGCGCTCCGCGGGCACTCAGCTCGGCCGGCAGCTCGCGGCCATTCCCGGCGGTGCCCCCTGCAATACGCGGCGGCTGCGGGGCTGCTCGCGGAGCTCCGGGCTGAGCGCCTTCCGCTGCAGTGATAGCGGGATTATTAAAGTAAACCGACTGTTGCCCCGCGTGGAGGGAGGGGGAGGGAAGCTCGGCCCCTTCCCTTCCTTTGTAATTCAAACCCTTCCTTGAGGCAGCTCTGGAGGAGGCATCTGCTCCGGCCCTTCCCGCTGCCCGCAGGTGCTGGCGGCCGTCCAGGCTGAGCGCACCGCACCGCTCTCGGGTTTACATGGCAAAGCAGCTCCTTCCTCATTAAACTTCATCTAGCATGCTCCTCTCTCGTGTATAATTAGTCCAGTACAGCATACAGGTAAGAAGGGAGCCTCAGCACGCAAAAGCTCCCATCTCCTTCCCTCAGCAGCAGCTCCCAGCTGCTTCCAAGGTTCTCCCCATGCAGCAGTCCCCTGGCCGGGCACTGTGGGCACCCTTATCCCCTGCTGTGCCTGGGATGCCAGTCCTGACCCCATTGCTGCCAGCTGCAGCCATAGGAGCTCAGTGGGGCCGGGCAGTACCACACTCACTGCTTCCTGAAGGCTGTTCATCTTAAAGGCTGAAAGTACAAATGCTGTTGGCTCAGCTTGCAGCCACCTGCCACTGGTCCTCACAGTTCACATTTTAAATTACAAAGAAGTCCAGGCATGCAGGAATACATCCACAATGCACAAGGCATATCGGAATTAAAATCTCCCTCAAACCCTCCTGAAATCTACACTGCCATCATTAGCCACAGCCCATGTGATAATTAATAAACTGGAGTCCCTGACAGCAATGATAGTATCCCATCTCCACACACTGCAGTCCCACAATGCTGTGCAGTGCCCTGGCAGGCAGCCCCACTCCAACAGGTTTTCCTTCACTCTGTCAATTAGAAATTTCTAGTGAATTTCAGAAATAAAAGGGAAAAACCACAAATATTTTGGGTGAGTTCCCATAACACCCCGTGCCTCTCCCCTTCCTCACACACAAGCTGCTCAAGGCAGTGCTTTTCACACCCTTCTGATGGCAAATGTTGTGATCTGCTGCTCTGGCACTGAGCACATGCAGTGGGAATGGCCAGGTTCTGCTTTACTGCATGTGCTGCTCCTGGAGCTCGGGGGAACAGGCACTGTGTGGGGATGTGCTCTTCTGCAGGGCACATTCCTTCCAAGAGAATGTGGAAGGGCAGAATTGTTTTCTATTACACCCCTACTCCATGTCCAAACCTTCCGATGGCAGCTTGGCTGAGGCCTGTGCATGACCACAACAGGCATTTCATTATCACTCCAATGCAAATAGCATCTTCCTAATCTACCAAGCGCAATTTGCACAGCTGGCATTTAGGACACGGAGCATCAGCTGCTCTCAGTCTGGTCTTGCACCAGAAATCACGACGCATCCAAAACTAAGAGACAGGAAACAAAACCCTTTTGCAATACCCGCGATGAATCCTGTGCTTGCAGTCTGCAGGCCAAATCCTGCTTCCCCTGAAGGCCAGTGGTTATATTCCCACTGACTTGGCAGGAGCTTTGGCTGTGCAGCAGCCATTGTGGGCTAACTGCAAGCCGCCCGTTTCCCATTTTCCTGCTCACACCGACTCCAGGTTGGGCAGCTATCAGACACCAACAGCCTTAAGGGGAATATTAAATGAAATGATTAAAATGTGGACAGTCCAAGTTGAGACTGGTCAAAAAGAGCAGCAGGACAAACAGGACCCAAAAATCATGACATGAGGAGCTTGTTTTTCTTCTGTGTTACACTGGTGTAAATTCAAACTAGCTCTGCTCATTTATCCTCTATATACACGTAGCACAATAAAAGAAGAACTGACCTAGCACCAAATATTCCCTGTTCTGGGAACAGTTCCCATCTGCTAGCACCACAGAAGGTCCAGCAGAGCCTGGAATCCATGTGCACACTTATCTCTTCATTTCAGACCATTCATCACTCTTTGCCTGGAAGCAACAGTTAATTTACAATAACTCAATGTCAGGATGGCAGTTTAAAATCCTCCTGAGCATTGCCCTAGGAGGAGATTTTGTCCTGGCTCTCTGCAGCCACTGTGGATTCAGCTGAGCCTCAAATCTTTAAGTCACTTAGTTTTAGAGCACAACAGAAACAAAGGAGGAGACCTGCCAGCCTGTAGTGAGTGCATGCCCAAAGCCACCGAGGGATCATCTCTCCAGCACATTCCTTTGGGACTTTGGCAGTCACAGAAATTAGAGGTGGAAATGAAGAACACAGCCAATCAGAAACCTGGTGTGCAATGGAGATTATTCCCTATGGTTTATTGTTTTCTCCAGACTAGTTTTAGATAACAGGTGAATCTTGCTCAGAGGAGGAAATACTTCCAGCCTGGAGCAGAGGAGAATGACATGCCCTGGGCATAACAGAGCACAGCTTTCTGAAGGGACCATGGCCTGTCCCTTACATCCTTCACGTGGAGATCTGGGTCCGACTCCCTGCACACAGTGCCTCACATCCCTCGCTCTGCTTCTCTCCCTCACTTCAGTTGGGATGTGGCTTCATCTTTTGCTTTAAGGACTTTGCTTATGATGTTCTGCTAGCACTGATGGCCCTTGCCACTGATTGTCCTTTTATCAAGGACAATCTGCATCCTATGTTTTGAAAGCAGTCATTCTAAAACCTTCAGGTAGTGCCGCAGACAAAGGCTGACACGCCATCTATGTAAATCAGAGGGTGTCTAAAGAGGGTGTTTACAAGCAGAATGCTGCTAAGAGTCTGCCTTGGTTGCAGATAACAAGGCTGAGACAATGACAGATCTCCTTCCCCTCGCAGCCAAGAGCAGCTCCCTCTGATTGGCTTCGCTGTGTTTATCCAGGATGCTGGGAGAGAGCAGGCACCAAATATGCAATTAATTGGCAGTTTGCAGGAGCATATTGCCTTAAGATAAACAGAGTGGGTGATCATGTCATATGTAAAATGGCTGAGTGCTGCAGATGTAGTGTTGACCCAGTTTAAAAAAAAATAAAGGGATTTTCTTTTGTTCTCTTGAAAAATAATTGTATCCCAATGAGTACTTTGTGGCACAGTCCCTCTGGCCTTTGAGCATTCTGTGTGTGTAAGCCATTCCATGCCCTTCCTTAATCTGGAAGTACTTAGTACATTAAGAATTTGCTGAAAACTTTTCCTGCTGACATCAGTAGAACACTTCACCAATTCAGACTGTTGTGTGTGACAGCAGATGAGCGCCTTGCAACGTGGCATTAAAGCCTTCACTCCTCACAAGGGGTGTTTTGCAAGCAGGAAAATGCAAGACGTCACAAAAAAGCACAAAGATGACATAAAGTCCAGAGCTGGGTAAGGAAAGAAGGAAAACAGGAACAAGACTGAACGGTATTTGGGAGCTCAAGATACACACTGGGGTAAATAGCTGAGGCTGGAAAGGGGGGGAAGGCTGATGTGATGCTGGGGAGCTTGGGAGTCTTAACAAAGGGTACACGTGCCATGATCAGCACAGCAGCACGAACTTCTGTATGGAATGCAAGGCACATGTACTCAGCAGTGAGAGGATGCATTGAGAAATGTCCTAGATGATGACTTCCAGGCTCCACACCCTGTAAAGCAAAGCGGAGGCCCACGCAGATATGCACACCAGCGTGGGCAATGGAAATCAATGCCCTCACAGGACAAAAGGACACTCATCTCTCTCCTTTTTATATTTAGCGCTCTAGAACTGAAGACTAAAGCATGGGACAAATCTCTCACTTCATTTTGGCACAACCACATTGACGTGAACAGCACTGTTCGGACGGAGCAAGACAGCAAGTCATGACCTAGCAGCTGCATTGCTGCGGCCAACGCACAGAGACTGAATCTGCCCTGGCAGACACGATGGCTTCAGAAATGCCTTCCCTGGAACTGCTGATCCCAGGGAGAGATCTGTGCAGCACACTGAGACTCGCTGTGTGTCCTCGGCCAGCTCCGTCCGGGCAGCTCCACATGCTCTGCCCACTGCTGTCCTTCCCTCTCCTCCACCATGAGCTCTCCAATGCACTGCAGGTCCGGCCCCATTGCAGTGTTGGAGTTCCCTGCAGTTCAGCATTCCAGAAACGTGGCAAAAATTCTGCAGTTTTCTCTTAGATCAAAGTTTCTGTATTTGGGTACCTATAATTAGTGAGCAAAACAAGTGACATTTTGTTCGGAGATGCAGAACTTCCATTGATTTTAATGGATTCAGCATCCCAGAAAAGTAGGCCGCTTATTTATGTACCTACATCAGCATTTGCTTATGCACTGACCTTATGTTTTGCAAATCATGAGACAACCGCACGCACCACTCTGTTATTCCCTTTATTTCTGTCAGCAATCTCATTCAAGAAGTGCATTCCAGCTCTAAATGTGCCTTTTAAACTTCTCCTCTATTTAACAAAACACTTGGGCACCAGTTTAACACCTTCTAGAGAGAAGCGCTTCACCTCATCGGCACTGATAGGATTCTCCCATCCCTTTGGTTGAGATGGGGCACAAATCTTTGTTTCCCCACTTTCTGCTCCTTCCTGGTGCTGCCTTTGGACACAGCTCTGCCCATGGTGGTGTGCCTGCCCCAGTCTGTGCCCCCACTCAGCACCAGGCCCAGCCGTGCTGCACTGCCTGCACGAGAAGAGCTGTGAAATTCAGCCCTGATTGTTTAACACGCTTGGCAGGAAATAACAGATAAAAACTGACCGGACTGTCTGCAATTAACAGTGCAGACTAATGAAGTGAAATAACCCTCACAGAAATATTGTGATGGATACCCACAGAGTCAAAGGAAGTGCAAGAAGTGGTGGGGCAGACTGCACCTGGACCTGACTGCCAGGAAAAGTCCCCACGGGCCTCTCAGCCCAACGCTGCACTGGGGCACATGGCACTGCTTGGAGGTTTGTCAATGTGCACTGCTTGATAAGTGCCCAGAGAGGACCCACAGAAGCCAATGACCTGGCACTATCAGTGACAGTGACACCAGAGCCCAGCACACAGACAGCAACTCCATGGCAAATCCCTGCAGCCTGTGTGGGCTGCTAGACACAGAGCCCTGTACCCCATAGCCCTATACCCTGTAGCCCTGTACCCCATAGCCCTGTACCCCATAGCCCTGTACTCTGTAGTCCTGTACCCCATAGCCCTGTACCCCATAGCCCTGTACTCTGTAGCCCTGTAGCCCCACAGCCCCAGTCTGTGGTTTCCCCTCTCATGCTCGCAGTCCCGTGTTGGGAGCAGCTTCAGAAGCAGCTGTCCTTGCTCCTAGCAATGCCATCCAGCATCAGGATACCACATTTCTCAGCACAGTGAGCTAAAACTGCTTAAGGAAACTTGATGCGTGCCAGGCTTGGGATGTCTAATGGGAGCTGACACTGCTGACACTGGAACTCAGATGGGAAGAATTCTTCCAACAAGGAAACCAATTAAAAAATATAAGTGATACAGGTTCATAGCTTAGAAGGTATAAAAACCAAAACTGAAGACCATCCTCATCCCAAAAGCAGAACACACAAAAAATCTTTACTTCAGTGCAACTCAGAGTTAATTTAAAAGCAAGGAAACATTCTAAAGGTCACCTGGATCTTTTGCATGTATGCATATACCTGAAAGGCAAAGCAATGGCTTCCAATTCCATGTGAGATTTTAAAGTTTATGGATGTTTCTGAGCTCTTTAAACCAGAGCTTCATGGGAAAAGACAAACAGGGCGATCGGATCGGGTGAAGGATGGTTTTATACATGGGCACGGGTTCTGCGTGGTGCCGGCAGCCCTGCAGGCCCAGGGGAAGGCTGCGTCTGCCCAGCACTGAGCTGCAGGGCCATCCCCAGGGGCTGCTCACAAACCCCTCTTTGGTTGTGTCGCTCCCAGTTGAATCCCTGGCACTGCTTTGTTGTGTTGTTCTTGAGCCAATCGCTGCCACATCACTTTCTCAGAGTTCCTGGAGATATATCCATGTAAGACAAGGAAGGCTGCAGCTATGCTGACTTAACCCCAGAGTGTCTCTAATAAATGTATCAGCTGCCAGTAGCTCCGTGTAAGTGCAGAGTTTTACTGCAGTCATTGTAACAGGATCTGTCACTGTGGTGTCCTCTGGATGTCATTAATAAATAATATATGAAACCACTCAGGAAGAGGGAGAAAAAAGTATTTCTCATGTTTTCTGGAGCACAGTGAGAGGTCAGTGGCAGTGATGGTGAAAGGAGAAGGTGAAGGGGACGGGCTCAGGAATGGCAGCTTTGCAGTGTCCCAGAGATGGGCAGGTAGAGCAGAGCATCCCAGGTGACCCATCAGGTATTAAATAGTACATAAATGATTAGCATTTGGCTGTGTTTGCAGATCTCTCTCCTAACCCCTGCTCTTCCTCAGCTGCTTTATCCTCCCCCTTACTCACAATAAGAAGGGAAGAAGGAAACTGAGCAGGCAGAGGAATGTCCTTTTCCAAGAAGACAAGCAGTGAACTATCCTCAAAACAGCCACTGACAATCAGCTGGGAGAGAAAAAACTCCCAACCCAAAGTACAGGCAAGACAAACACACCCTGTCCATTGGACAGAAACGGCCTCATCATCACCAAGCTGACGTTTTTCCCTTGTGTACCAAGCCAGCACAAGGGCAAGTGAGTTGGTTTTCACTGCCCATGCACTTCTCAGACTACGGGAGATGCAGACCCACCATCACCCAGCACCACTGCTCAGCCCCGGCTGCCCACCTCCATCCCAGCACCTCAGCCCCAGCCCCTGTATCTTCGCTGCAGCCACTTTTCTGCTTTAAAAAGTACTTATCCTGGGAAATGTGCAGCCCACATGCAGCCATATTCTCACCCTTCATCCACAAAGCTCAATGACTTGCTCTAGTTTGCTACAGGCTATGATGAGGTTTCAAAACACATCACACCTTTCCAAGATCCTGTTCCCGCTTCCCACCCTCTGTTCTCCAGACTGATCCCCGGGGAAGGCTGAAACCCAAATCCATCTCCCAGCCAATGACTTTCCATCACTGACAGCTCTGTGGGTGCTCAGGCAGCCCTGGAGCTCGCAGAACTCAATGAACGTCCTGTGCTCAGTTGGGACAAATTGTGGAGCAGATCTGCTTTGCATCAGCTCTTCTTTGTTTGGTTTGCAGGAAGGATATTATTTCCTAAAGGATGAGTCTGTTTATTGGCTGGGGATATCTCTGGTGCGTTTGTTTTTTGTTGTGAATTTGGATTAGAAACATCTCCTTGTTCCTGACAGTTGCTGGCAGCATGCTGTAAAAATATGATTAATTAAAGTGTGACTCTGAATCCACTCAGAGGCTTACATTTTTCCTCCTCTAACATTAAATAGAGAAAGGGCCATTTAACAAAGTTGAGATCCTGATGCAGATTTCAAAGCACACCGCAGTTTGGCTCAGCAAGGTTGGGAAGTTCAACCTTCAATATTTAAAAGATCAAAGCCCTTGGAGAGCAAAGGCTTCAGCTTCTGACCAATCCCAAACACAGAAATAAACAAATAGGAGACAAACAACCAAGTGATGCTCAGAAAGGGCGTCAGCAGCAGAGCAGAAGCAGTGCTGATCGCCAGAGGGGCTCCTTCTGAGCCTATGTGACATTTGTACCTTCGCACACAGTTCCGCTATAGGAGATAGAAGATGTGCAGTCCCGTGGCACTGAGATTTTAAACCCTAACAACATATTCTGACTTTTGCTCTCTTCCAGTGAGGAGCCACTGGAAATCCTGGAAGACCTTCAGAAATGAGCCGTACAGTACTTGAAAAAGAGACACAACTTCACTAAATTGAAAAATTTGAATTTCCTAGCTTGGACTTAAAAGGTACTGCTGAATCTTTAATGACTGATTTATGGAGATGGTTCAGTCTGAGAAGGGCTGAAGGTCTTCCTTTGAAGAAGCCAAACTTAAGAAAAAAATACATAAGAAAAATGTCTGCTACATTCCAAGGTCACAATGGGTTTCATGCAACTCTGTTCCTCCCGACTCTGACTTCCTAAACGACAGGCACTTGTTAATCCAGAGCACCTACTTGAAACCGCAGATAATTAGCTGGGGATGGGAAACATATGCTAGACTGAAAACATATTTCTGTAACAAAGAGTTGCAGGCAGCAATGTGTTGCAGATACAGATGGAAAATGGGCTATTTATTTATTTCGCAAGCATGGAATTCTGATTCAATAAATATTACTTTTGAGCTTGATTGGTTTCAAACACTTAAGTACTGTTCAGCCTTCAGACTGCTAACTTGGAGAAAAGGATGAGGAATGGGAAGCACTGGTTTTGTGGCAGTTGTTAGCCCACTTTTCCAGGGCAGCTCTCATCCCACTTGTTCCCCATCTTTAATCCCCACGGTCATTTCCTCTGTCTGCAGCACAGTGCGGATCACTGCACTGGCCTCACCCAGACACTCCCCTCGCCAGCAATGCTCTCCTGAGAGCTGTACTGAACAGGGCTATGTCTGGTTTGAATGTGAATATTGCAGGAGGCAACCTGCTGGACAACATGTCCCATTTTAATACATCCAAGCCACGAGGAGTCTCCAGCACACACAGGGCTTGGAGGTTTTAAGAAGAGCAGCTGGGCTGTATGGCTCCTCATGGTGCTGTGCAGCTGGTGCAGAGCTGCTGCCCAGGCCCCAGCCCTGTGCTCCTGCCAACGTAACACAAAGCAGCCATTTGCTTCTTAAGAAAACAAAAAGATCAACGATTCCCCATTGTTAGGTAACAACAGATAAACCATGATGCTGAGCCATCAATGGAGATGGTGCAAGACCAGAAATGTAAATGTGAAATGAAATACATAAAGTTGGAGTGACGAGATGGTACTAATTAACAATTATGAATTCACATGCCAACATATGTGGTTTCTATTGATGCTTTCTACTTAATTTGGCTTTTATTCTTTTTCCTTTGCATGCAGATCAAAACTAGATTAGAGCATTGTGACAAGCAAAAGGCTTAATCCAACAGAACCCCCATAACATGCCATGTAAGGACCTCGGGTTCATTACTAATCCCAGCAGCACCATGCTGACTCTGGTTTATTTGCACAGCCCTGAGCACACCTGAGCACACCAGGGCTCAGCAGACACAGCCCACACTGGGCATCCTCCAGAAACCCCCGGAACTCCAACCTCCTCTGTCCTCTCTGTGGGCATTTTGATAATGGGACAAAATTAATCTCCTGACGCTGTTCACTGTTTTTCTCATCCATCCATCCATCCATCCACCCATCCATCCATCCATCCATCCATCCATCCATCCATCCATCCATCCATCCATCCATCCACTGGCAGTTTTGATAAAAAATTAAAGTAGATCAATATGAAGTCTCATGTGTGCAGGCAAAAGTCACACTGCAATATGCTGCAATCATATTAGATGAGTATTTCCTAAAAAAACAATATTTATCCCTATTTGCTAAAGAAAGTGCATCTGCTCATCCAGAACCCAAGAGATAAGTCTTCTAATGAGGTTTGGACACTGCAACCATTTCACAGACCAAACCCTGAAAAGAACTGGTTTTATTCTGGGAAACAAATACTATTTCTTCCCCTCAAGTTCTGTGCTCTGCCCAAACGCTTCCTCTTCAACGGGTCAAACCGTGGGAAAGCCAAAGCTCCTCAAACTCTGTAGCATCCAATGTACTGGCATGAATTGGTATTTTGAGGTTAAGACCCCGCTCTAGTTTTGTCCATGGAAGACAACAACCAAGACTCACACGAGAGAACCCAAAGGAAAAAACAAAGCACAGCACACCTCACTAACGTTTGCTCCAGAGCAAGTCACAGCACCCAGGTTAGGGTGTTAAAAAACAGGCACCAATACATTCCTCCCTCTTCCCCCTCTATCTCTCCTTCCCCCATACATCTCCACGCTCTCGGAGCCCGGCTGGGATCCTCAGATGCTAACACAAAGCAGAAGAGACCTGTTGGGCGCTTGCCTCCTCCAGCACATCCTCAAGCTGTCAGTAACGGGACCGCTTTCACTGCTCCTGGGGCAGCCTGCTCCCGGCGGATATATGGCGGTACCCAGATCATTTCCTGACGCGTGGATGCCATCATCCTCCCACCTTCTGCCATGTTTATCTGCCAATTACCCGCCCTAAATTCTTTCACCTCCCCCCTGTTGACACTCTTTAAATACACAGTTAGGAAATTCGCCCTCTGTTATCTTGTAGCTGACCTAGAAAACACAAGTGGTAGTGCCCTGCGCTCCGCTGGCTGCTCAGGAACTCGCTCACGTGGGGATGCTTCCCAAACACTGAATCTGACAGTGCAGAGCTCTGCACAGGACATTGGGGCCCCATCAGACACCTCCCCAGACTGAGCTGATCATTGCTTTCGTCTACTCCCTGCCTCCAATCTCGCTTTTTAGCCATTCCCAAAACTGAATATTTTTTTAATTACTGTTTTCTGAGAATTGGGATTATTTTATCTCTAAATGTATTCATCTGATTATCTCCAGGATGAAATTCATTTAGTTAATTACCATCTTTTTAATTTGTTTAAGTCTATGTTTCTATTTCCTCTGCTGTAACACCTCCCTGCACAGCTCTGCCTGCATTTATGCAGTGTCTGACAGACTCCCATTTTGGGATACAAGCAGGAGATCTCCCTAAAAACACACACTGAGGCAGAGCCAGCAAAGCCTCACAAAGATCCGACACGAGAAGCAGCACCAGCCTGGTGCCCACACTGCTCCGAGCTGCTCATGTCCCAGCCCTGCTGCTGCTGCACCCCCACGTCTCCCACCCCGTGGGCAGCCCTGCACATTTGCAGGGACTCTGAGATTACAGTTTTTTCGATGTGTGTAGAGCAGCACTGGAGAAAAGCTGGAGAAAGAATCACATCCCATTTAGAGGATCATCCTACTTGATGCTAACTTGGGTTTAGCTTCAGTTGTGATCCTTCCTCTTGTTTATGCACATTTATAGTAGAGCATCTCCCTGATTCCACAGCAATGAAGTGTCTCTGTTCCAAGGAAATACTGCCAAACACCACACACCGTATCAGAACGAAGCAAAGGGAACCGCCTCTGGACTCTGACTTGTGCTTCATCTCTCCCCCTAACAGGATAACAATCCTGCTTCACACTGTCACCGCTTCAAATCTGTTCACGTAGTCCAAGGCATTCTCTGTCAGAAACAATCTGTTACAACATCTCATTAATTTGCCAAAAAACCATCAGGTTTTACCTAATGCCTGGCTTCTTCTATCATCAGCTTATTACAGTCCTAAAGGAGAGGTAGGTGAGCTCCAATCTCATTATCAAGATCTGAATTCCAGCCAATGACACACCAACTGGAAGAAACCTAATATCATTTAACTAGTTTTCTACACTTTCCTAATTGTAATAGAAGAGAACAACGGAGACATGAGGAGAAATTGCAAATATTTTGATGCGGGTGGAAAAGCCTCCAGGAGGAGGAGGTCACAGCACCCAATTAAATCACACACACGGACTTGAACTGCAGGAGCACTACTGAGCATCCAATAGCTCGGGAGAACCGCAGAGCTGCCTTTTCCAGCACCACCTCTCTTCATTCAGAAAGCTGTTCGCCCCTTAATGGGACACACTTCCCAACTAGCTGTGTTGTTCTGCAAATTATGGGCTATGCATTATTAATAGTTGAATAGAAATCAATCTAGTTCACCACGGCAGTATGTGTTTTATGTGGGAGATGTTTTCAAAGAAGAGCAATCAGTTGATTTGGCATTTTAAACTCCAGAAAAATAAAGAAGCTATTTCTCAGCTAAGAGGATGTGTTCAAACACAAGCATACGCTCTATTTTGTGAAACTGAATTAAGATACATCACCTATTGGCTGGATATGGTATAGATGATAGCTACTTCTGGTATCCCAAGAAGCTGCTTTGCTCCTACAGCTCTTAGGGACTGCTCAAAGGGGACGGACCAAGCAATCTGAATCATGGACCCACTGAATGGCTGAGGGCGGAAGGGACCTCACAGCCCCTCCACTCCCACCCCTGCTGTGGGCTGACTGCCCCCCAGCCCAGGCTGCCCAGCGCCCATCCGTGGCCTTGGGCACCTCCAGGGATGGGGCACCCACAGCTCTGGGCAGCACTGACAGCATCCTATCACTATCAGACCGTGTAAAAAGTTGTGCTCCCTATTTCTCATAAGCTCTCCTCAAGTACCGGAAAGCTAAACGAGATCTCCTCAGAGCATTCTCTTCTCCAATCTGAACAGCCCCAGCTCCCCAGTCTACCTCCATAGTGAAGGTGCCCTGGCCCTCGTGGTCCTCCCCCGTCCCCTCTCCAACAGCTCCGCATCCTTCATGTGCTGGGGGCCCCCAGACAAGATCCAGGTCAGCCATTCCCCGGCCTCAGCTGGCAGTCGGAGCCGGGTTCATCCCACAGCTGCGCCCCACTGGAGGGGTTAAGGCCTCAGTGCCGGCAGCTCCTGCCCACCGTCCCGCTCTGCGGCTGTCAGCTCAGCAGGGCTCGGCCATCTGGCTGCTCTCCTGTGGCCCCAGCCGCGCCATGGGAACACAAAGCCCTCACACCTCCATGTCTGGAAAGCAGTTCTGGAGCACAGAGGCTGCACGGGGGGGGGTTTGTGGGATGGGCCCCACCTCGGGGCCGTCTGTCATCCCCCAGCTGTGTGATGATGGCGTGACATGGAGGGCTGGGAGGGCTCTGCAAGGGTCTGTCAGTCTGCGCCGTACCAACAATTCCACCTTACTCCATTTGCTGAGTTTCACACATTGACACCCTGAGTGTGTTTAGCAGACAAGCCAAAGCTCTCTTGCTATGCACTTGAGTTTGCTTTCCCTCTGCTCTCCAGTAACGACTCATTTAACAGCAGCACAGCAATTAGAAAATCAATATTCCATTCAGACAGAAGTGCTTGTCTGGAGCATTACTTAAGGAACGTCTCCCGCAGCCCCACTTGGCCCAGCCCAGGGGGATGGAAGGAGGGATGCTGGTGTGAGGCGGGTGGATGGATCTGAATGCCCACCTGGCACTCACAAAGCATTTCAAACTGGGTAGAGCCACCTGGGTATGGTATTCCACCAATAAGCACCTCTGTGTCAGAGCATGCACATAAATATGGTGCAGGGAAGTGCAAGCTTGCTTTGTTGTTTAATATTATACCACCCACCTGAATAAAACAGAGCCTGACACGTGTCATAAGGAATTACTCCACAAATGCAAGGCCCTTAGGCATTAAGGACCCGTTTGTTCTGCAGTCATATTAACCAAAAATAAAATAAATAAGTAACAATCACATCATGGCTATGAAAGGATTTCCCATTCAGGCGCTCCCTCCATCGCCGTCCCCCACCTCAGCACGGGAAGAGCTGGGGCAGCAGAGCAGAATGGGGATGCAAAGCAGCGCCAAGGCTGGGATCACAATGGAGGAAGGACGCTCTGCTGTGCTGGAGCCCTCGCAGCACAGCCCGGCCCGCGGCTCTGCCCTATATTTAGCAGCAGTGATTATTCAAGCAGGAGCCGAAGCGTTGCCCATCTGCAGACTCCGGAGTGGGAGCGCGTTTGGATGCAGTCTGCTTTATTTTCATGTTGTTTGAAATGAGAGCTGTGACTACCAATGGTTGCTGTGGAAAACCACTCCCCTGCACACAGAGGTGCAGGGATGGTGAGAGACAGCGTGGGCTCAGGGAAAGTCACCACCCCCGCAGGCCTCTGGGGAGCACAGACACAGCAAAGAGCCCCTCAGTGCAGAGCGAAGCCAAACACGTCCCCTCCCACACCCTTCAGAAGATGGAAAATCAGACATACATGTTACTAAATTAAGCAGCAGGAGTTCCTGTAGCAGGGAATACCAGCGATGAGAGCTGCACAAAGCAGACTTCCCCAATCCATCTTACACACCAATCCCCTGCTTTGTTTGCATGTGTCACAATTCACCATCGAGCAGATTCTCAGCTTGTTACAGCTCAGCACCAGACATCAGCGTATGGCTGTATCCAAAAGGCTCCATTTCTTGGCAGACTTTCTGACAAGGAGCTCCCTGACCCCAGAACAACTGAGCTGGGTGCCCGGCTGAGGGAAACGTTTTCCTGTGTACTTCTGGATGCAGATGGTAACAGGACCACTGGACAAAACAGCCCAGCTGCACCTTCACAGCCTGTGGTTGGACTTGATGATCTTCAAGGTCTTTTCCAACCTGGGTAATTCTATGATTCGATGATTCGCAAACATTTGAGTTTGTAACTATTCATTTTTCCTCCAGCAATTAGTCACAGGAATAGCTGCAAAGCCATCTCGCCGTGTTTATCAGGTGTTTTCTAATCACTTTCTGAATCAGCAGGCCCACCCTAATCTCTATCATACAATAGGTGTTGATGATTTATTTGTATTTGCTTCAGTTATCAGGATGAACGCAATTAGGAGGGCTCAGTTTCTCCAATAAAATGAACTGATACACTCCATACCAAGAACACAACCCAAACTCAGTCCTACCTTCTTTATGCACTGACATTTGTAGTAAGAAAAAGATACAAAAGGAAGAAATGCGTCCAGAAAAAACTCACAGAGCTGAGTGACACATTCCCAGCTTCTTGGTGACAAGGTCTGTGCTTCTATCACAGCACAGTGCAGGAGGCAGAAATGCCGTGGGTGCAGGTGATACGGCTCTGCTCTCACCCATGTGGAAGCGCTGGAGCCAGGAGCAGAAGGGATGCACTGGTTTGGACCACAGCGGGCGGTGGGCGCAGGGTGGGGGTCAGAGCAGCAGCCCACGAGCTGTACAGGGGGAGGGCAGGCAGGGGCTTTCCCCAGGCAGGCTGTCAGCAGCGCCGCGTTGCTGCGGAGGGCTGCTTCATTTCTGAGAGCTGTTATTGGAAAATGCCACTATTCATTGTCAAGAGTTCCCATGATGCAGGAACTCTCATTACACCTAAGCCCTCTCAGCACAAAATAGCCGCACGCTGATAACCTGAGTGTATCTGCAGCAGCTGCCGCTCCGCAGACTGCACTTGGACAGTCATGTTATTCTACATGCTTATTAGCCCCATTATTTCATAACTCATTCCTCCGTGTAATGCCGGCTCCCTATCACTCCATTTCAACATGAAGATACGTTTCTCTGAGGCAATGACAGATAAGGACAGAAGGGAGGCTGGGCTGAGGGCGGGAGGCACGGGGCCCTGAGCATGGGGTGGGGGTCCTCACAGGCCCTGGAGCTGTTGGGCAGATGTCCCCTTTGCAAAGTAATGCGTAGTGAAATAAGGAAGAAACTGGTAAGGAAATAGATAACAAAGATGAGAGACAACTAACAATAGATTTAAAAATATCACTGCTCTTAATTATGTATCATGAATCTGACTGTGTCTGCGGCACTCGTTGATACAAAACATAATTGAAAACAAAACCTTCCCAGGACTAAAGCTGGCTTTGTATTGTGCAGCAGTGAGACTCGGAGTGTTCATGGGAGAGAAGCACGCCGCTGGGAAGCAGCAGCCAGCAGCCAGCACGGGGCAACCCGGCAACCCCGGCCGTGCTTTGCTCAGTGCTGCTGTCACTGCTTCTTCACTCCCTGCCACCACAGTATTTGCTGTCACTGAGGGGTACGCAGTGCTCTGCGTCCCTGAGAGGGCTGGAACTGAAACTAACGAGGGGGTGGCTTTATCTGAGGAGGGTGAGACACCCTGCCTTGCTGTGCACTACAAGCTGTAGGTAGGAAGGCATCCAGACAGAGAGCTCCCAGGTGGGTGCTGGAATGGGAGCATGAGGGCCTTGAGAACAACACAAAGACAAATAATTTCTTGCCCCTTTCTTGCAGGTTTCACTCGAGGACTTAGAACTGCTTTATGAATACATACCAAAGGAAGCTGCCAGCAGTCCTAGGAAGCAGCTATGTTATACAAAGATCATAAGCCACGTTTAAGAGATGGGAGTTAAAAAGAAATTCATACACAGAAGTCAGCTGATGACTTCTGCTAAGTTCCATGTTCTCCCAGAACATGTTAGAACTGAATCACAATTACGAGCCACTCTGCAGGGCTCAAATGCCTGTGTAAATGAAGCCAGAAGTACCCAGTTAAAGGAAGAAGGATTGTGGAGATTAATGGTAGCTAGACTTTCTTCCCTAGACGGCTCATAGAGCTTAGAATAGAACAGGGATGCAAGAAAGCAATTAAAAGAGCTAACTTAAATAAATCTCTAAGTGCTCTAAGTTTGCCAGCATAGACCTCTAAATTCTTTTGCAATGCATCTGGGCCCCTTCCTCTAGGGACTTTCTAACAACCTCTCAGACATCGAGATAATTATTGCAAAGTGTGACCCAGACTGTGGTTACTGGTGTAATCACAAAAACCCCTTGAGGTTTCGCATTAGACACCATCTCACCAGTAAAGCAGACTTTCAACTCTTGGCTAACGTTTTTGTAATGACTGAACTGAAAATTACATTCTCTACGACTCGGCAGCCCGGCGGGTTGGGGTTACACAGCCTGCTGCAGGACTGCACAGCCAGGCTGCAGTACCCAGCACACACCTGCTGCCGTGCAGCTCAGACTGGGGAGAAGTTGGGTGATGGATGCAGAGAGACAATACCTGAATGTTCTCATCGTAACAGCAGGATATCAGTAGTAAAGTTCCCCTGCTTTGGCAGAATGGGCACATCTGTTCCCTTCAAACATTACCTAAGCAAAACTGGATCCTTTAACATTTCAGCTCCTCAAACGGGTGGAAGTGTTTTGTCTCTCTGGGAAGCTTATAGGCTGCAGCAGATTTGCTGCCTCCTGGCGCACAGGGAACTTTCACTGCTGGGATATCAATCCTCGCTTGGTTCTAACATGCAATCTCCAATTTAAGCAAACAGGGAATAAGGAAAGAAATGAAATACTAATTGCAATCCAAATTGCTCTGTCTCCTCTCCACCCCCGCCAACCTCCTCCCTGCTCCCTAATCCGTAAAGTCTGAGCGATGATCAGTGAATAATTAATTCTGGATGACTGTGAGGCTCTGTGCAGAGTTGTGCAGTGCAGTCGGACGGCCCTGGGCAGCACTCAGAGGTGCCAGCAGAGCCCCACACCTGCAGCTGCGTGGTGCTGCTCAGCAGTTTGTTGGCCAAAGCCCCCGTGCTCACCCACCCTGACACCACACAAATGCTTCCGTGATGACTTGGAGTGTTAATGAAAGGTTAATGAACAGCCAGCCTCTGGAGCCATCATGAGCAGCGTCCTGTCAGCAATTAGAACTGTTAAGGTAAGGAGTTAATGTAAGCATTTCAGCACATGGCAGAAGAAATAAAACCTGCTGCAATGGGGTTTTAAAAGCATGCAACGCTGGTGTTCTGAAAAGTTACTGAGCAGCCACCTCAGTCTTCTCTACTGGTGCAGAACACGCCTGCGTAGGAGAAGTGCTGTACTGCCCACAGCCCTGCCCCTGTGCAACAGTCCTGAAGCAAACCCTGAGATCCAAGCAGCACCAGGTTTGCTCAGGTGTGACACAGGGCAGCAGCACGGGGCCGTGCCTGCCTTGCTGGGAGGAGGCTGCTCTGCTCCCTGCAGCCCACAGCCCATCATTGCACTGCTCAGAAGCGCTGCGGTCTTTTAAAATGTTGCTCTCACCTTGCCTGAAATATATATCAATCTTTCCATTTTTATGTATATGTATGTGTCATTGAGAGTGGTACTATATAGCGACACATCCATAATGGAACAAAGCTCCCTGCACAGCAAGGACAGCAAAATATTAATTATTCAAGGTAAGAGTTATGTAAATTATTTGGTAACTACTGCAGGGCTACTTTGCAGAGGGACTCCTATGGGGAAGAAGCACTGAACACTTCAAATAGGGGATGTGTGCAATCTCTCATGTACCAGCAGCAGAGCACGGGGGTTATTGTGCAGGGCCAGCAGAATCCCAGAGACATTTGTAAATGTGAACAAAGGGGACAGCCTGATTTAATACCTGTGGCTCTATACCTGCTAACACCTTGGCATCATTTTGTGAACAAATGCCTCTCTCCCGCATGCCATCAATCACGTACAACACCGGCACATCCCAGTCTCACAGAACTGCTTATGTAACGTGTGTGGATTAAAGTCAAATTCATATTTCTGGCTCTAATCCAAATCAGTTACGTATTTCTTTGAAACAAACGATACTTTAGTTCTAGCTCAGATGCACCGCCTTCCTTCAATTACAACGAACTCTGCTTTCTTTTCATCACACCTGACCCGAATTTTGCTGTAGAGAGCATAAGTAACATAAGTGAGATGTTCTGCAATTGTACTGAAAATGAAAGTTCTCAACACTAGCAGTGAGGTAAACAAGCCCAGAGCACCAGCAGTGTAAGAAGTCACCCACGAGTGAGCAGCGCACTTGAAATCTCCCTAATAATCATTTCAGAAGGCGCTCCTTGTTGTAAGGCGTTATCAAAGGGTGCGGGAGGAGGAAGGACAGAGGAACACATTTTTCCATGCTCTGTTTTTTTCTCCCCTTGCGGTTGATGGATGAACCTGACAGAGTTATTTCATATTCACAAGCCTCGAACATCATTACAGCCCGCGCTCTGTACAACCGAATGCCGGCAGCAAGCTCAGCGCATGGGCTGCCTGCAGCTACAATCAGCGCATTTCTGTGCACCACCACTGCAATATGAAATTGGATAACAAGATATCCATGTCAAACATCTGCGTCCTCCAGAGCTCAGAAAACAGGCTTGAAAACCTTGCCCACCTCAGCTGCTGGATGCACTCTTACTGCAGTCTTTGCCCCTTGCATGGACGTTCCAGCCAAGGCCTTGCAGAGCTTCAAAGAAGAACAGAGCCAAGCTTGTTTTTGAACATTTCCTCCTGAGAGACATCTAATACTGATTGCCAATAGAAAAAACAGGACAGGACAGAAAAACGTGATGCATCCAGCAAGGCAACTTTCCCGAGATGGGAAATTCCAGTGTGAAAGATGGCTGCCTGAGGAAGCCAGGTGGAAGCCCTCCCAGACTCCACATGGGGGCATGGCATGCCACCCTCCCATTATGCTGCAGTTCCCTGACTTGGTTCAGTGCTCTGATCAAACAGAAACCCACCCCCAAATAATAATTTCCCATTGAATCAGCCTGCCGCCCCGCTCAGACCGCAATGGAGGGCTCTGCAGCTGTGAGTGCGATCAGGGACAGTGAGCCCACTCCTGTTGGTCTGCAAGGAGTGCTGTCAGCACAGGCATTTTTCATTGTGTGCCAGAACATTTAAGCTGGGGATAGAAGTATCTTAGTTTTACTGCAAACAGACAATAATGAAAAGAAAACCCAGCAAACAGAAGGGTCTAGAACCATCACAAAGCTTTTTCTGATATAAAAGCTGTACTGATGGCGTGTTTTTTTTTTAAGTTTACTGACATGAAGAGTAACACTAATGTAATTGCACGGAAATTCATGCAGATGAAAATCCCAACAGGGCAAAGTCAGAATAAACCGCCAGTGTGGAAACAAAATGTTACTGCAGTGCTGTGGCAGCCTCTGTCTTCCATCTGAAGAATATCAGAGCACCATCAGCACAGCAGCTCAGCTGCTCCCTGGCTCAGAGGTGGTGCCAAAGGGCTCCAAGCAGAACTGCTGCCCTGGGGGACACTGCTGTCCCACACCAACACCTCCACCAACAACAGCCAGCAGCATCCCTGCAGGCTGCGGGGATGGCGAAGGGAAAGAAAGAGTCCTCCTGTCCATTAACCAACCTGATCTCCAGTGCAGAAACAACGCTTTCCCACTGTACGTGTTTGCCAAACATCCTTCAAATGCTAACCATCTGCAGCTGCAATACAATGCTTTGATTACAAACGTCAAAAAGATGGAGCATAAAATTAACTTCTCCTTATTTAGTAGGTTTAGAGAAATGCGGCTTCACGCTACACGAATTCGGTGCCCTCGGTATGAAAACTCCCCATTACGATGTCTCATCAAATTAGAGCCAACGATACAACGATGTCATCTGAACCGCCGCACAACACTATATTTTGTAATTAAGCAGGACAGTGAAACAATGGCCTTGCTTATAGAGAAAAGGTCAGGAATGCAAAACATATTTTTGCAAGCTAATTGTAAGATGGATGAAGCCAATTATCCCAGCAGTGCACAGACGCCTAAGTAGGAAGGATTTTATAATTCTGCTACATGACTCCAATGGAGTCGCAGTCTGAGCTGTACCCCTGTGGGGCACCGTGAGGGGCTGCTTCAGCTGCTGGAAAGTCAAGAAGCAAAGAAGCACAAAGGGTCCATGGCCTGGATCTCATTCTTACAATGCTGAGCATTCCCCTTTCTTGCATAAAAAGGACTGTTTGTTTTTACGTCAATGCCAAAAGAAAACTCCGAAATCCCCTTTCCATTCAGAGCATTATCCCTTTAAAATGATCTGAATGCCAGTTCCTAAACTTCCTGTAACCGCGATGAGCGACGTAATGGTTGTGTGGAGAAGGGATCACTTCCTCCTGCATCTCTGATTTCACTGAGCTTCCGAACACAGCCATTAACTGGAGATCAGTAATTAACTTTCTGGTTCAAGAAACACTTTGCCGAGGAATCCCATTAAAAGGTTGATTTGCACATTCCCAGCCAAGGCTGCCTTGACATAAATGCGGTACTCTGTGTGGGCAGCACTCCTCAGCCCGTTCCCCATTACCTGAGCTGCACTTGTTTGCTGGTGGTGAGGTGGAATGAGAACAGATGTCACCTCTGCACTGTAGCACAGATGCTGGTACCCTGCTCTACTTTGCAACACGTCACATTTTGCTTTCCAGGTATGGCTGACGGTGCAGAATGGTTTCCATGTACAAACTTGGCGGTGCTTCCTCAAAATATCTGCATTATCACAAAAAACCTCCACCTTGCACCTGCTGCTCCAGCTCTTCCCACTTAGAACACTTCACAGCCAGTGCCATTCAGCTAAGGATCCAGAAGCAGCCACAAGCTCCACGCATGGCTCTGCCCACTGCCCACTCAGTGCAGGGCTCATTCCTTTTCCCAGAGGAAACAAGGCTGCTTCTGCATGCTCTGTAATGCAGAGGTCACCCTATCCGCATCAACTTCATCATGACTAAAAATCTTTGGTCTATCAGGTTTGTTGGGAATAGACAAACGATAATGAGTCCTGAAGAGAACCCACAAAGTAACTTTACTGTAAGAGTACGGAGAAGTTCTTAACGCTCTCCTATTGCATCAAAATAAATGTTATGAACCCATGGAGCAGACTGCATTGGTGCTACACCAGGAGTTAAATGTACTGCACTATGTGACTTGTATGCTTTTTCTTCTCTCTGCAGGTTATAAGGAAAAATTTGTAGTGCCATAAGTATTGAATAGAGGGAGTCGTGGCCATGGTGTTACCAAAGCATGGCTGCAGCCCTTCCCAGGCCGAGGCTCATTTAACAACCTGCCGTATGCTCAGACTTTTGTAGTGCCAAGGAAAAAAACATAAATGGAGCGTTATCTTCTGGAATTATGCAAACAACAACCAACACAAAAGCTTGCAGAATAATCCCAAATGCTGCTAATTGAGTGTCCCTTAGCTCTGAAGGAACACAGCACACTGAGAAAAGGCGTCCTTAGGAGCCATCAGCGCCAGGCTTACATCAGAATAATGAGTTACACAGAGTGCCCATCTTTCATCCCATAAAGTGACTCTGTGTCCCTCTCCTCTCAGCACTGATGTCACAATCCAAATACCCAAAAAACACAATTAACAAGTGCAGCTGAATAACCTTCTCTCAGTTCTCCACTCCTGCTCTGTGTGCCCAAAGCCCAACATAGGAATTTGCCCCAACCCCTATTCCATAGCAGAAATGTGGGTCCAATTAAGGACAATCCATCTGCCAAATGTTTGATTTCTGCCTGATTCCAGAGAGGCCCCTACAAAGACAAACATTCAGCGCTCCATGATAACAACTTCGTTAGCTGCTGTAATAAGTCCGGATGCGGGACACACTGTTAGCAAAAAGCCAGTTTAACAGCACCTTTTTCTAGCTCTAACAAGTGACTGTGGGAACAAAACCTGAAAGGAGCGCCCATCCCACAGTCCTCCTTGCAATCTCACCTTTATACCGATGGGCTGTACCAGATGAACACAGCCCTCACACCAGACCCTAGCTGTACCTTCTGCGATACTGCTTCTATTCACAACCAATCACTGTACCCCGCTGCTGTTACAAGGCTCCAAGAAGAACACCAGTAGTGAAAGGATGGAGAGATGTGTCCAGCCGTGCCGTGGTGAGCCCGGTCATCACATGAAGGCATCACCAAACGCTTATTCCACCTTTTGCAATTCAACCTTCTCTCAATTAGTGTGAAAATCAGATGCCCTGAGATACCCTCATAATCAGTGTGTTTTTCTAATGCACTGCTTGGACAATTTCTCTGATGTTCTCTATAGACAAAAAGAAGTTGCCCAGGATTCTCCTAAGACGGCACGGTCGGACTTCCCGGAGCTGCTCAGGCCTTGTGTGCACACAGCAGATCTCAGTAGGACCCCATCAAATTGCACAGCAGCTCTGCGGAGATGAACCCCACACACAGCAGAGCTGTCAGCTCCTCTCGGGGCTGCAGGAATTCACTCTGTATGAGCAGCCCGGTGAGGCTCTCCTGGGAACCTGCCTGTCCCCTTTGTGCTGCTGTGAGGTACGGAGGAGCACAGACACAAACCCAACAGGGTGATCTGGAAGTGCTGCCACTGAGACTTTCTGTGACATTTCCAGTGTTTACAGATATTCCCTCGCTTTGCTTTGTTCTAAAGCTCACACTGTACAAATTCCTCACTGCAATCATGTGCCATTTGAAATTTACATGATGAATTTAATGTGTGCATTTTTCCAACACAGTTACATTCACATTCTCTACATACATGGACCATCCACCTCGCTGGTTGTCTGTGCACATCTGTGCACACCTCGTGTATTCATACACACTCTCTGTACACAGCAGGATGAACAGCACATGCAAGAAATGCAAAAATAAAGATACGAGGAGATATTGCCCATCACCAATTCAGATATACAGAACCCAGGTAACAATTATCTGCGATCTACTACAACTACATCTCAATACTTAACCTCGAGGGCTTTGTCTGCATTTATTGCACTACTCATTTCTGCTATGGCATCTCTCGCAAAAATTCTACCACGCTCCAGAACAGCATGTTGTTACAATGGCTACTTCCATGAGAAAAGCAGGAGTTTGCAGACAGTCAGCTTCAATACAAGATGGAGTCAGGAATCAAATATTTAGGAAGCAATGCTGATAGCAGATGCTTCTTTGAAGCATTTCTTAGATTTCAAGAGAGATAAGGAAGTGCAGCACAAACCAAATGAGAGTGATGTACAGATTCAAGCCCCTTCGCACACAGAGCTGCATGCATCGTGCATTTTAATCGACATGGGAATGTTCAGGAAGACAGAATTATCTCCGTAACCAAGCCATAGGTGTGTCACTGAGGAGCCCAACCGCTGCTTTCTTTCACCTCTCCCAAAGCTGTACCTACAGCCAAGGACTTCTGCAGAAGGAAACCCGCTCACTCCCACTGACCTGACAGTGCTGGGAAAGCTCAGTGCCAGAATCTACCGAGTGTCAGACGGCTCCCTGCAGACGGCGGCGTGTCTGCAGATCACAGATGAAGCCTGGGTGATGGCTGAAGCCCTTCGCTCTCAGTTTCTAAATACTCAGATAAGCAAATCCTTACGGTTTGTTCAAAGCTGACAAATGCTACCGCTCCTCTAACCCACATTTTAATCAATATGCTGAAAATGCACTACAGCCACTCATCGAATTCCTTCAGAGAAAAGTTGTGGCAAATGCACTCCATCAGGAAGGACGCTGCCCAGCATGTGGCAGGGCTCTTGTTCAGGGACAGCAGGGAAATCAAAGCCTGAATTTAGGAAAATGACTTTGGCTCCAGGGCTGGCCAAAGCAGTTCATCCCCGTGTCCTACACTGCCAGTATGCAGAATGAAACAAAACTCATCTACGGGGAGGGAAAACGCTGCCCTGTGTGTCCCCTCTGTGCCCACCTCGGGGCACCCAGCAGCACTGGGCAGATCCCTGACTGCCCTCATTTGTCCTCCATGTGGAACACAGTGCCCTGCTTGGAGCAGCTGTGAAATCTGCAGCACCAAATTGTGACTCTGCCTCTGCAATATTTCCCTGCACTGACCAGCACGATGCTTTCACTTGCTAAATCCATCAGGAAAATGCTTCATTTAAAGAAAAAAACAGATTTCAGAAACCTTGAGCAGCTCCGTTGAGCAGCCCTCCGGGGGGCGAGGACAGCTAAAAGGAAGAAGTTGTTCTCGCTGTGCCTGAAAGTGAAACGTGTGCTCAGTGGGTCCCAAAGTGCCGTCCTGATGTTTTATAATCCCACTGCTACAAAATGATGACATCCATGTATGCCCGATTTGCCATATTTTTCAGACGGAGCTTTTCTGGCACCCCAGTACCTGTGTGTCATTCTCTACATAGATTCATGTAAGACCACAGGACCTTCCTCCTGGAAGCAACACCTCTGTGTGCTGCTGGCAGCGGGGCCCATCAAACCAACCCTGCCCTCTCTCTGTGTGTGCATTCACACATAAGTTTATCCCGAGATGTGTGGCTGTCTCACGCACGCACCCACACAAATGCATGCACACAAACACACACAAACCCACTGCAGAGCTTCACCTTCTAACCGAGCTGAAAAATAACCACCGGATCTCGTTTCCCCTTTATTTTGTGGGCAGTTTGCTCCACCGCCGGCCAACCCACACCACAGAGCTCCCTGCCATGGGCTGCCCAGGAGCAGACAGACACAGGGCTGCGCCGGTGTGCGGGTGTGGAAGGGGGAAAGGGATCTGGAGACATCACGGCTGTTATTGTCCACACAAGGGCTGAGCCGGCGCTGCTCCCTCCCTTCCTCCCATGCCCGTAGCGCTCAGCGGCTGCTACATCTCCGTGCTATTCCTGTGCCGGAGCATCAACTTCGGGTGTACTGGGGAGAGGAAAGCCCATCAGACGGGCACCTCAGTACATTCTTTTCAACCTAAAAAGGGAGAGCTCGCACTGTGTGCTTGCCAAAGCATTAAAATTACCCCTAACACAATTAAGCAAGTCCACCTCTAGCACAGATGTGCCGTCGCTCCCAATAAGATGAGCACAGCGTTAACAAAGGCTGCAAAAAGCGGCGTGCCCATCCCATCCCATCCCATCCCATCCCATCCCATCCCATCCCGCCGTGCCCCGAGGAACGGCCGCTCACCTCTCATTGTCCACGCTCCTGAAGCCAGGTAAGATGTGCCGGAAGCTGCTGTTCCTATCGAGCTTCGGTTGGCTCTTTGTCCTTTTGATGGAGCCTTTAAGCCGACGGCTGAGGAACCCCTGCGGGGTGAGACAAGAACACTAAATATTAAGACAGGCAGGAGCCCCGGCCTGCTGCCCGGCTGCGATCCCGGCGCTCTGCGCCCCGTGCTCAGCCCGGCCGGGCGCTGCGGCGGCGCGGGGCTCCGGGGCCGCCGTTACCGTGGCAACCATCGGCTCACATCAAAATCCTGTCGGAGAGACGAGGCGAGAGCACGGGGGGGTCGGGGGGGTTTATGGGGAGGCTGGACCGCCTGCACCACCCGCCCAGGGCAACAACTTCCCGCCCTGCCGACCCCCCCCCGCCCCCCGCCGGCACAGTTGGCCCCGGGCGCGGTCGGTACCGCGCAGCCCCGCAGTGCGCGTCTCCGGGAGCGGCGGGCGGCACCTGTGCGGGAGGAGCGCCGCACTGCTTTCTGTGCGGGAGGGCGAGTCATGGAGTCACGGATCCCGGATTGCTCCCTGCGACGCCGCCGCGAGACGTTTAATGGGAAACCTGGCAGCTGTGTTATTTGCTTTTTGTTAGGAGTTAATGATGTCCGACGTAACCTGAACGTTACGTTTAATCTCTTGGCTAAATAAGGCAATAAAAATAAAACACTGCTGTGGCGTCCGGCATTTACAGCAGAAAACAGCCTGCGTGGGTCAGGCACGGCGGGCAGAGCGGGCGGCGCTGGGAACACGAGTGGGGCTTTGGCAGCAGAGCCGAAAGGGGCATCCCTTCATGTGCTGCCAAACCCGAGCGGCCGATGAGGCCGATCTCCGGGACAGCCCTCACAGCCCGAGATCCCGCACGAATCCCCTCCATTCCGTCCCCAGGAGAGGGAGTTAGATATCCGATTCTGACGGACGTATGGAAAGAAGGGAGGAGCGGGCACCTTCCCACGGGCAGCTCTGCCGCCGTCCCTCCATCCCTGAGCGCCGGGCAGCTCCTCCCGGCAGCCTCCAGCAGTGGCCATAGGTCAGATGCCCTTCAGCAGCTGCCTTTTAGAACCGATACCCTTCACATGTTTTGCAGGCGGATAATCGCAGCCTGACTTCTTCCCATTCTGTCATTTGTTGGTGCTATTTAAACTCTCCTTCCCCACCCAGCACAGTCACAGGGCACATCCTGTCCTCCTCGGGTTGCAGGATGCCCTGGGGCAGTCTGTGTGGTACTTGTTGTGGAAGTGACCTTCCTTTAAGTGCAGCAGGAATTTCACACATGCAGATATCCAGAGGTGCTTTGCATTCATTAAGTATCACTTCACCTACAGATGAGGTGCACAACACACCTCCACGTGAGCTGAGTCCTACCCTGGGAGCTGTCTGCACGCTGCCATAGCGCGGTGCACAGTGCAGGCTGCTGCATCTCACCCCAACAGAATGCAACCAGCACCAAAGGCCGTCCCAAGGAATGCCATCAGAGAATGTTGTTTGTGTGGTATAGAGAAACATCGGAAAGTGCAGAAAGCGGGATTGATGTGGCTCTGAAACAGCACATCTGGGGATGTCCTCCTCCAGTGCCCAGACCATTGCGAAACTGTGTTCTGCTGTGCTCTGCCCTCATCCAGCATCATCCTCAGCCATCAGCCCTTCATGTTCCTGTCCTGGCCAGGTCGGGCTGCTGGCTGCCTGCTGGGAGCCCTGCCAAGGCACAAAGCACACAAACAAAAACGTGCACCAGGCCATTATTTTCCTAATGCCACTGCTGAGTGGTTGCTGCCTACGTGCCAGTCCTTAGCAGGGCCAGCAAAGGCACAGCCGGGTCATGGTGTTATCAGGACTTGTTAAAATCCCCAACTCAGGAAGGAATAGAGAAGGAAAAATGCAACGACTTGCTGTAGGAAATGATCGTCGCTTTCTTTCCCTATCTTACATGTCACATCTCAACAACTGTTAGATGATTCGTGCAGGATCTGGAAATTAGAAGTTAGGGTTGCAATAAGACATTACTTTCCTTCTGTTTCGCATTGTTTTTACGTTCATTGCTACCAGAAGGAGATCACACTCTGCCGTTTTCAGTTTTCATTGCTAGCTTCATTGGGAGAACGAGGTGTCAGGCTTTTTAATGCTGACAAATTACAGTGCTGTAGCAATGCTGTGCACCTCCATTGTGCGTGCCAGAGACCAGCAACTCTCACGTGTGTGTTACTGCTTCCCATAATTTTTAGATGGGGTAAGAAAAAAAAAAGTACAGAGAGGAACTCGCTTGCCACAAAGACAACAGAGAGAGAATCTGACCTGGGGTGTGACTGCCGTGCTTTCCTGGTGAGATCATAAATGCATCATCCATTTCTTCTTCATTTATGACTTTAAAGACCATCTGATTCTGATCTCCAGATGAATGAGGCTAATCCTACCCTGCAAGCATCGCCTGCTCCTCTAGCCTTGCTGCATTCTTGAGAGTTCCATTAATTTAAGTCTTTAAGCCCTTTCTGTTGCATGTTCTTTATATTCTTTTAAGTTTATACTGTGAGCTGTCTAGGGCAGAACTGTGCCTTCCAATGTGTGGGCAGCATCCGCAGCTAGAAAAATATTAGAACACTAACTTGGAAGGTTTCATTGAGAAGAAGTTAATAGAGTGCACTAAATGACAACAAACAGAAATGTGAAGAGCCAAAGAATCCCTTCAGGCATTACAAGGGCAGGAAACCACTGGAGGTGCTCCGTGCATCCACCTGCAGTCACAGCTGGGCAGAGCAGAGCAGAGCGGGCTGTGCTGTGCTGTGCTGCAAGCTGAGCACCTCTGGGCTCCTTCAGAACCAATGCAGAGTCCGCACAAATGAGGACAATGTTTCTGCTTCCCTTACAAAAGTTGCCTTTGTTTAGCCCAGATGATTCTTCAAGTTCTGCTAGAATACGAGGAAGTGAATCTCAGGCCCACACCACCTTCCTTTTAGGCACAAGGCACAGGTAAATAATGAAATACCTTCTTGGAAGCCAACAGAGCTACCAGCTGTGTAAGTGAGTTCATCTCTTGCACAGCCTAGCTTCTGTGCAAGATGAGAAGATCTTTCAGGGCCAGTGAGAGGAGGTGCCCATTCCGGTCAGGAACAGCACCACGCCAACCTGCACAGTTGTGTGGAACTTATCCGGGCATCACAGCCCACACAGGAATGTGGCACAGAACTCAACGATCACAATAGTAAAGAGTGAGCAGAGCGCTCCCTGTGCAGCCAAGTGATTTCACTTTTAGAGGGCAACGGCTTTGCTTTTCTTGTTCTGCTTCTGCAGTTCTAACTCTGACATCCTCAAGCCCGGAATACAATCACCCTAATCAGAAGAGCTGACTGAAGTTATAATAAGACACAAAGAAAGAAAGCAAAACAAATCCTTTTGAGGAATGGCTCAATCACAGGCACTGCTATTTAAGTTAGAACAGGACATCCACTGCTCAAAGCAGGACAATTAAGTCTGTTGTGGCTTGGGATATTTTGGGCATATTTGGACAAACCCAAAGTCTGACACCGCCATGTTTGTCACAGATGGAAGAAAGTGAGATTTTCAATTTAATTCTCCCTGTTTGTCAACTGGCATTTCCAAATACTCAAGACCCTGAAAGAACATTTGATTATATCACAGTTTCTGAATATTATAATACTTTTAAAGCATATGTATATAAGCTGATCAGAGCTGCACACTCATGAGAAGCAGGAGCTGAGTACTTCCATAGGCCCTGGGCCAAGGATGAGCAAACTGGGAAGAAGAGAAAAGAAGGGAGGGCTGCTACGCTGAGTGCAGCAATGAGGATGCAAAGTCTTGCCTGCCTCTTGAGCTCCTGTTTTATTAAGTATAAAGTAACTCCACAAGTCTCGTGTGTCTGGGTCTGACTCCCACAGCATTAATGTTCACTTGCAGTGAACCCACACGATAAAGTTTTAAAGGCAAAAAGTCAGCGCCATGGAAACACAATGTATGTGAAATTAAAAAACAACAACAACACATGTCGATAAATCAAACTGAACGCTTCCAGCAGACCTTTGTTTGGGAGAGTCCTGGAGCCTGTCAGGATTTTCCAAGCACAACAACCCAGCACAACGCAGACAGGGCACGCGTGGGCAAAGCCAAGGAGTGTGGAGGGTTGGTCTGATGGGGACACTGCAGAAGCAGGCAGAAGTCCTTCTTAATGCTCTTATCCAAAGACCACGCAGAACAAACACTGTAAAGATGAATAGCAGGGAGCAGTGAACAGATGGAGCTATTTTTATCCTTCTTCCATCGCTTTCTGTTTCGGTAGAAGTGAATCTCAACTGGAGGGGCCTTGAGAGAATGTCAGAATATCTGCTTGCTACTCTTAATAATGAAATTGCCACAAATAAGTACATGCTGAAGTATAACTGCGTGATGGGGTATTTCATACTAGGTGTCCATAGTTACTATATGGTGAGGATACGTTTAGAGGTATAAAACTGGGTCAGATCTTTTCTGCTGGTCCTGTCTTTTTGTTGTTGTTGTTGTTTGTTTGTTTGTTTTCTTTTTTTCAATATTAACCTTCTTTACAGCTGGAATCATCTTTTTTTGCTGGTCGTGCTCAGCATCCATCACAGCCCACAGAATTACCCTTTTACTGAGGCTCTATGGATAGATAATTTATACTTGCATTTGTGATCCAAGTAGGACCTTGCCAATGCTAATGTCTTCTTATAGTCATAAATGTACAGCAAAAGTGAGTTTACCTGTTTCTACAGCTACCCCATGTTAGGCTCAGCTTTCAAGATAAAAGAAAGGTTTTTTCAGATGGCATTTGATATTGTTCATTACCAGGTAAAGACACTTAAGTGTGCATCTCCACTGTTCTCCTTGTAGAGCATGACTGCATTAAACTACTACAAGGGCCATAAAAAGCTGAGGGGGAGTTCAGGCATCAAATGTGTTTCCTGGAAGCTCGAGAACTGAAGTAATCCACTGAGTGGTCTCCTGGCATTGATACAAGAAAGGAGGGAATTTCACGTACAGCACTGACCTTTACGGATCAAACACTTTGTATTTGTTCAGAGGCACATGCCTGTAAGTATCCATATCCTTTCAAACACTTCATCTATCATTTATTTCTGTCCTGTCTTTTCATTTGAACTTGCAAGTTAGAAGTTATTTTCCTATCACCCAATTCTCCTCCTGTCAGATGCCATGAAGGGCTCTATTCAGGAGGTGGTGGCACACACAGGGCTGCCATGGGGTCTGTTTGCACTCAGGCACGTGGCATGCAGGAGCTGCTCAGCCGCAGTGTCATTTGGAGCAGGACAACAGCAGACCCACAAGAATCCTTGAATTAACCTTAAGGAGGTAAGTTGTTGCATGTTTATCAATTGACGTACCCACATTCTGGTTACATGGCAAAGAACAGCCTGTTCAAGTTGATAAGGCTGGCCTAATATGCAACCCCAAGGAAAGGTCAAGGAAACTTAAAAGGAAAACCAAATTGGTTTATTATCTCTTGGCTCCTAAATTCACACACAGATTAACGCATCTCACCCTCTGTGTTCAGAGGGGACCAAAGGCACATCTTTGTTCAAGTGGGTGAGAAGCCCCTCTATGTACCTTTCCCTGTTTTATTTCAGAAACCTTGGGGCCCATCCCAGCCATCCTGTGAGCCCCTATGGAAACACCCAGCTGCCAGCAACAACCCTGTCTGACACTTAGCAAGATCCATCCACGAGCCACCAGCTTGCTCTGACTGATGGTAACTTTCGAGCATTATTCCAAAGGGACAGGAAAGCCCCTTGGAGACTCAAGCATCTTGGAAACAGAATAAAAAGGAAAGGAATGAGAAAAAAACAGCTACAGGAATATTGCGTGCTCAGCAACTGTAATAAAAGCTCCAATCACACTGCTCCACGTGCTGTGGGCAAATGTCCTTGGGCATCCGGAGTCTGAGAGTAAACACAGAGATACAGTACACAGCACTCATGAGGACATGCCAGTGAGCCAGGCCAGAAAGCAGCCTGGGAATGTGAGAAACAACCCATGTTGGTAAGTGCTGCTTAGCAACACTGCCCTTCTATGGCAAAAGATTAATCACATTTGCAGTGTCATTGGAAATACTTAGTTCTGTCCATTTGAAAAATCAGATGGAGATGTGTTGAAGTCCCAAAGGTTACCAGAGGGACAGCGTGGGTCTGTCTAGGTCATAGAAACCGAAATTATGTCAAATGAGAGTCACTGAGGGTTAATTAAGAATATGGCAAATCTAATACATGCAAGTATCAACGCATCACACATAGAAGAAGCAGTAACTTCAACACATAACGTCTTTTTTCCATCTCTGGTCAATAAGGGATTGCTGCTGATGTTCTATTCTTGTATAGATTTCAACTTTCTTGATGAAAGTATCCTGGTCACAGATCTTCTCCCACTGCCCTGGACGGAGAACACCGCAGCCTGGCAGCTCCCAGCCCACACCTCTTCTCTCAGGTCGTTTCTCCTGACATTCAGCTGCAATTTTCTTTGCAGAATTTCACTGTTCTTTTCTGCTCTTTTCTATCAAGGAAAGACTGAAATGGTCACCCCCAGCCAGCACACGTCCTTGGTCCTTGATGAGAGAACTACCAAAACGTTCAGCACGCCAAAGCCCTTCGGTAACACAACCAGAAATGTCTGTCTGCACCAGCACTAATGACACCTGCAGTGTCCACAAGGAACAGCAGTGCATTAACAGTCTGAGCGCAGGAATGAAACTGCCAAAAAGGATCTTGCACACAGCGGCACTTCAACAGCCATCGTGATTCAGGGATCACCCCATTCTTCAGTTTGGATTCTTTTGTTCTCCTATTAAAACAATACCACACTACTCTGGATTATTTGTTCACATTTCCATAATTATCATACTGTCAACATTTCATATCCAACCCAGACACATAAATATTCCTTAGGAAGGTGGGAGAAGGGTAATTGAGCAATCAGGGATGAATGATGCAGAAACAGAGATACAAGCAGAATGCAAGTAACCTTGAAGAACAAAAACATCTATTTACCCAAAGAGAAGAGCAACAAGAAACAAACTGCCTAGGTGAGCCAAGCAAGGATGTCACCTGGGGGAGAAATTCAATGGGATAAAACAGTTTCCTTATTTAACCGGTACAAAGGAATCAGCCATCCCAGAGGAGAGACTGCTCATATACAAAACTTCTTTGCCTGTTCTTTAGCAGGAACAAACCTGACAGAGGCAGAGCACAGCCTGTGGGGTGCTGAGCACTGCCAGTGTCACATGGGGAACAGAAGTGACAGCAGGTGCTGCCACGCCAAAGTTGTCTCCCTTCATCACACAGCCTGGAGAAGCCCTGAGTCCTGTGGGTAGGGATGAAGTTCCACTCCTCAAACTATCACTAATTAAAACACACTCACTCCCCCAGCTTAGGTTTTGAGAGTGAATTTTGTTCTAAAAACTCAAAGCTGAGATATTTATTTTAATTTATTTTACTGCAGTTAATTGCTTGCATGTTAAACCATGTAAATCTTGACTCCAAAAGCCACTCAGAATGGCCGGCTGTCACATACAAAACAAGCTGCATTCTGCTAATTCCCAAACCAATACTGGAATGGCTTCTTTCCAGTGCACACTTGTGTTGATGCAGGCAGGACCTCTGAATGAATGACTGTGGGCTGCACGTATTTGTGGCACCTTACATGTGAGGCTGCACGAGCTGAGCGATCACCTTGCCTGCAGTTTAGGAATGGCAGCTCTGATCTGCAGAATGCTGGCCATGCCTGTGACTCTTCTGGACACAGCTTCTCGACAAGCACAGCCACCACTGGCCTGGCATCCAACGTGTTGCCAAGGAAGCACCCAGATTTCCAGTAGATACCCAACACCAGGTGGAAAGCTGCAGGTAAAAGCCAACTTCTGGGATCCTAAGATATCCTACAGCAATTTTCTATGTGTCTTTTTTAAAGACTCGTTGTCTCTGGGTTAACCTTGTGAGAACTGAAGTGGCTGCAAACAGAACCCCCAACTCCAGGAGGTGCACAGCTGAACTGCTATTAAACATTGGGCACATTTCCAATGAGCTCAGAGACTTCCCTTGCTTATGATATAGGGAGCTTTAAGTATTCAACATTCATTAAATGCAGTAAGTTTCACATTTACCCTCTCCCATGCACTGCATGCACAGGAGATTTATTTTACAATGGAAAGCAACAGATTCCAATCTGGTAAATATTTCTGAAAGCTCAGATACAGAGAGAATGAGTGCCTTTTAGATTACAAGGAATAACCCCCAGCTGACACCAAATTATTCACACTCCCATAAATTCAAACTTTTACAATACTTTTAGTAGCTCAGTAATGACTTAAACACTCGGTACCGGCCGTGAATCATTACATCCATTCTGGTTTTAAAATATAAGTAGCCATTTCACTACAGATAAAGAATTTATAGCACATGGTAGGACTGTATATTGGGATGCTTGGTGATCCCATTCAGGCATGAGAAACAGCCAAACTCAGCAAAGACTGACGGCTTCTGTCACTCAGAATTTTAATAGAGGGCATCCAAGGAAAAACACCTGCAGGTCTGTAACACCTGCAGCCCGAGCACAGCGCACCAGGATGGATCACTGCCCTTCGATTTAAGGAAAGAAGGCGTGGTTTGTATAAATCAGGTTAACTTCAGTCTTTTACAATACCAGAAAAGAAAATATGCCTAATACATATCCTAACATATCCTAATATATATCTTAACGTATCCTAATATATATCCTAAAGTATCCTAGTATGTTCAGAGGAAGATCCACGCTCCAACAAGCTCACTGTGTGACAAGGAGACACGAGGCAGCACGGCAGGGCAGTAGGAAGCACAGCCCCAGCAGCATGCAGCTCCTTCCTGGTGGGACACGGGGAGCACAGCTTTCAAGGCACACCTGTCCAAGTGAATTGCTGCACTGACTGCATGGCAGATAAGCAGCAAAGCCAGGATTATTTCTCAGGAGTGCTTCATTCCTACACCAGCATTCTGGGTACTTAAATACATTGCCTCATGTTAAAACAGGTATCAGAGCTCCCCAAAATGAGCAATAAACACAAGAGAGATGAGAAAGCCATCTCCATAAATCCATTTAAATCGATGTTCTCTTTTAAAGCCCACTTTTGCTGTATGATACAGAATAAAATGCTTCATGTGTGTGTTTTATACATACGTGCCCCACTTTGATTTATGGCCAAGGAGCAGCACACGGACACCACACTGTATCTGGTTATCAGGCTCCTTCCCACTCCCTTCCAGTTGAAATCTCCTGGGTAGAGCAAATACTGGAAGGGATAACCTCATTTTCCACAGTTTTGAAGGCCAGCTCTCAGTCTACACAATGGTAAATGCACTGCATTTCCACTGACAGATCCTGTGTGTTTCTAATAACACATTTCCTACAAAGCCAGCTGCTGGATCAGTGCAGTTTGAAAAGCAGTTGGAAGAGAATATGTTTGGACTTAAAAAAATATTGCTGTCCTTTGAAGGTAGAGGCTGAATTCAGAGTGCACTTTTGCAGTAAAAGTCACTCATTTAAAAACAAAACTCTTGCTTCATGCAGATGTTCTCAGTTCCAAAGACTTCCACCACATTTCTGAAACTTAAATTGCAGCATCTGTATTCAGCAATAATTAATCTGCAAGCAAACAAAGATGTTGAGTTACGTGAAGGTGCACTGAATATCTCCTGTAACTCACACAGGACGTCAGTCTTGCATTTTTCCTGTGCTGCCTCTCCAAACAACTGAATTCCCAGGCACTGCAGTTAAGATGATGCTCCTTTGTCCCAATCTTACAACCTAAGAAAACTTATTGAGTGTTTCAGTCTGATTCACCTTCTGCTTACAGCTCTGTGAAGAGGAGATTGCAATGGGGGATTAAATATATCCCACACAATGGCTACAGAAGCACATGGACCTTGATTTCACAAAGTTTTCTGTCCATAATGACACATGGATCAGACAGCTTTTTAACTGAGACAGCATAAGATGGGCAATAATAATGAGGATGGGGTAGAATAATTTTTTCTTTACTTGAAACCATACCACAAAGAAATGGACAACTTCAGGTGGTTTTATACACTGGCAAAGTAGTTCACAACACCTCCCAGCCCTTCCCAGCTACAAAAGGGCTGGATCCCAGAAGCACACATGCTTCCATCCACAGGCTGCAGCTGAAGTCTCTTCCTTCCCCTTCTGTGCAAAACAAAGTAGAAAAGCTGACAGTGGTTTCACTTTTTCAGATGAAATCCCAAATATTCACTCGTCAATTTAAACTCAAATGAAATCCAATCCAAGATTCCTTTCTATTTTGCCCACATTTACTCCCTTCTTTTCCCTCCTAAGCTTGTACCTTAACCTTCAGGTTAAGGCAGTGATGGGAGATAGCAGTACACGACACTGATGTTTCTTAGGATACCCATCTGGAAAGTTGTCAGAGATACAAAGCAAAACAAATATATCCTTGAAGAACTGGAGATAAAAATGATGGTCACTGTTGCTTTATGCCTCTGCAAAACAGTCCAGCAGGCACTGTGAGCAGCACAGCCGCGTTGGGGTCTCAGCAGATTATTTCTTGCCTGATTACCAGCAGTAGATTTACTATCTTTAAAGCAGAACTTTGTCACCCAGCAGGAAATTTCAGTTCTATCGGGCAGATTTAATTCTCCTTCATTTATTCCTTAACTGTTTTGAGTCCTACTCGTTATTGAGGGACGCTGTATTCAGTGTCTGACACGAGGAAGCACTGCAGAATGAGCCACAGCTCTGCCCCAGCTGTACAGCATCTCCTTGTTCCCATCGAGGTCCCCATCTGCCTCCAGTGTCACCGACACTCACATCACTATTTGCATATCTTCATGCTTTTCTAGATTTGACCAAGAAATATGAATCACCAGGAAAGCTTTTAGACTGTCCTTCTGAGGGGGGACTGCAGAGGGTGGGTGTGATCGGGCAGCTGGTGGGGCGGAAGGGAGGAGAGCGGGGCAGGCAGAGGCTGAGTGCTGTGAGTCCCATTCTGCAGAACATCATACATAACTACAGGGAGCTATTTAGGAAATAAAGATATGATTAGTTCTGGAGCTCATTTCCTCAGTGCTTTGAAGAGTGTTGCAGGTAAGATATGATCCACTGTAATTATGGAGGACGATAAAGACGGAAAGCTCCTGGCAGAGATTCAGGGCCCAGGAGCCCCGCAGCACCTTGGGGATGACTCTGCAGCCTCTGCCGTCTCTCTCCAGTCTCTCCTGATGCCGGAGCCATGGCTATCCTGCCCTCCAGGAAGAAAAGCAGGTGGGGAGAATAACCATGATCTGCTCGTTATCAGCTCTCAGTGCCGGGGAATAGCAGCAGCGTGGAGGAGAAAGTGAATCTTGTTTCCATGGCAACTGAAGTTTGAAAAAAGTATATAGAAATCAATGTCATCTGAGCACGTATGTTTCTGTGCAGCCCCACAGCAATAAGAAGTTATTCAGCTGCCAGTATCGTGAGATCGTGTCATTGTGAGACAGTCCAGATCAGAGCAGCGGCTCCAAGCGGCCGTGCGGGGCTCAGAACGGCGCCGCCAGCACCTGAGGAAGCGCCCCGCGTCCAGCAGCACTGCCTGGGATCTGCGGGGGAAGGAGCCTCCGTAACAACCTGCCAACGATCTGCCCTTGCAGCCGTGCTCTAACGAAGAGCCCTGAGCTCCTGCAGGCCTGGGAAGCTCTGCTCAGCCATTGCCACAGCCTCGGTGAGCTCCCGTGGGACAGCACGGCTGATCTGCCACGGCATCCCAGCTCCAATCAGGATATACGGACAATATGGGAACCATTTACCAAAGAGAAGATCTGGGAAAGGATGGCTCTAAATATGGCAAGGTTAGGGCTGTTAAGGAGATGTGTTTAGTCTGGGAAAAAAATCTATTTCAGAAATTAAGTTCAAATTTGGAAATTATTTAATAAGAACTACCCAGTATTAACGGTGGCAATGAAAACATTTCTGTTAATTCCATTACAATCAATTTCATATCTAAGTTAGTGTCTAATATCCATGAGACAAAGCAACACATGTTTCCTAATGGGAAAAAAATTCAGATTAAGGTCCTCATTAGAGAGACACCCGTGGCCACAGGGGCCCTCTAAGCACCAATTCCTTGCACTGTTTGACTTGTTTTCTGAGAGCACAACATCAGCACTACTGAACGTGGGAAAACTGAACGTGTTTATTACCGTACCCTTTGTACCTGCAGTGCAGTTCTTTATCTGTGACCAGAAATAAATTAAAGGGTCACGGTCAAGTTGTATATTTAAATGCTCTTCTTCCCAGCAGTCTGAGAGGTTTAAAGAAAGCAAAACTTTGCTTGTTTACTCTTTACTTTTCATTCATTCCATTGGAGTGAAGCTACTCAGATTTATCTTCCCGCAGCCCATTAATTAGCACAGGGTGTTTGCTTTTGGACTTCCAGGAAGTGGATTAAAATGCCACCAGTTATTTTCTTGGTAGTAATTTTGAAAGGAGCAGGAGGTAATTGCTTCTGTTCTAATCAGCCTTTGGAACTGGAAGACTGTAAAGAATTGATACCAAGTGTGTCGGTGGAGAATCCAGGGAGAGCTTCAGGTTGTTGCTCTTTGTGGGCAACATTCAAACAATTGCAACAGAACGGAGCAAACTGTGAAACTGCCACAAACAAAGCAACAAACGGTGTAAGGCGCTTCCTCTGGGCAGCTTCAATAGTTTTCACCATTTTAAGTGATGCCTTCAACTGCTCCGCATGAGAGATGGCCAGCAGCATTACTGTGCAGTCCCAACTCTTTTATACAGGTTATGAAAGATGAGGAAAGTCATATAATCCTTCCAGACCTTAGTTTCCCCATTTAGTTTAAGGCATTATGATAATTTGCAACCCCACAGTGACTGCAAGCTTGAATTCATTGAGATTGGCAGAACACTTTAACAGCCTCAGATGAAAGGTGCTACAGAAGTGCCAACTACTATCACTGTAATTATCATTCAATATACGCTGATCAAAAGAATGAAATGTGAATTAGCATTTCCTATTAGCCCTACTTACAGCCTAAATGTTGAATATTCCTCCCATGGGTTCCCTCCATGAAAACATACAGAACTGTTGGTATTTCTCGTGCAGCTCCAACAGGAGCGCTGGAGGAGCGCAGGAAGGGGGATCTGCCACCACTGTAGATTAAATGAGAGAGTCTGAGTGCCTTCAGGAGCTGACCAGACTCTACCAATCCTATTGCACACAACATCAAATGCATGCCGGCAATGCCAGTTCCTCTTCCATCCCTGCTTACTGAACATAGCAGAGTTGGCCTTGCTGTGGCCTGGACAGACTTGGCTGTGCAGTCATGTCACTTTGATAGCAACCACAAGCAGGCCAGGCCATGCTCCACAAACCTGAAATAGGATTACTAGTGTTTTTAAAGAAAAGCAGCCTTGCTGTGTGAATTAAGCTGTCGATGAGCCCCATGCCTCCTCCTTTCTGTACAACTGTCCTTCAGACAGCTGCAGGCTCTAAAAAGAGGCCTCGCTGGAACATATGAAGTTCAAAAAGGAACAAAAATCCATACTCTGCCTTGCTGGGTTCTTTTCAGTGGAGCAGGTCACAGCACACACCTTTTATCCCGCTATTCCCAACTCCTGCTTGATGCACACAATAAATCCGCAGCAGTTTGAAGTGCAGCTCAGTGCTGCAGCCTGACAATGCCACGGATCTGGAGCGATGCTGCCTCCCAGAACTCCCCCAGCTGGAACCTCTGCGTTTACATAGCAAATCTGAAGCACACCAGGTCAGATTCAAATCACTTAAAGCCATCTGTTTCACTTCCCAATTGCCGTGTTAGCTTGCACCAAGTACCCCCAACTCGAATTTACCCTATGTCTCATAAAGCACACGCAGCACTTAAGACCAGACATTTACATTACCTGTGAGATTTACACAAGCGATGGGACTTACAAAAGAAAAATAAGAGAGAAGGCTGCAATTTTAATAGCGAGCCATTAAAAATTAGGTAACGGGGTGCTGGCACCAATGGTCAGAAAGGCCATCACATCTGCCCCACAGCAATGACGTAGAGGCCAGGAAACCACTTACTCCTTTTCATATGACAGCATCACCACGAAGGAGAACATCTGACTCTCTTAAAACCGAAGGACGATTCAGAGAAGCAATTGGGGGCAGCTGAACAGTGGCAAACACCAGGACAGGAATTAGAAATGAAGGAATTCACCTCAGGACGCATTTCCTGGCTTTGCTGCGTGGTCACATCTCAGTCAGGTAACTCTCCTCCAGTTTTCCCAGCTGCAAAATGTGAGCACTAATAGGCAGCCACCTGAGCGAGGAGCCTGGCAGTGCAGCAGCCATAGGCGTTGGGAGGACAAAGTCTGCGTGCTCGTACTGTCCCTGACAGAAACGAATCTGACAGTAAAGCAGCGCTCCGAATTTTTGCAAAACATTGCCAGTGAGACGAGAAACAACTGCAAATGCTCAGGATGACCTCGTTCTTCTTCTGATCCCTAAACTGCTCAGAAACTCAGAGCTCCCAAGCATGTCCCGTTCCTCAGTGTCGGAGCTGACAGATACATTCTCAAAGTCATTTGCATACTTCTTGCTGCCTCTAACGCTGGTTATCCAAATCCAGTTGCAGTTGACAGTTTAATGATAATAGCTTTCTGTTTATATATCGTCTGTGATAATGTTCCTATTCTCCTTAAATTCAGTCCCCGTAAAAGGGTGCTCTAATGTATGCAGGCACAGACCAAAATGATAGTAATTTTCCCTTCCAGTTGGAATGGTTTAGTAAACAATTACATTTCAATTAAAGACGGGCTGTTCGTGCCGAGGGAAGCACCATTCAGCTCTTTACAAAATGCAGGAGGATACATTTGCCAAAGTCAAACTATTAGAACACAATTTACATGACTGCTTTTGAAAAAAGATATTGGGAATGAAATAGAAAAGGGTGTATATTATGGACTGGGAAAACTTGGGAAAAGACCTTTGGTCTCCCATTGACAGCAGTTTGATCTGGGATCCCTTCATTTCAGATTACATTCAGTGCAGTGGGAGCAGGGTCACTCGCTTTCATCTCTCCGGGAGTTCCCATTTACCGGTGTGCCATTAGTGATACTTCAATTATCAAGGATTAAAAGCAGGATAAATGAAGGAATGCCATAAGTGTAGCTTCTAATGCATCACTGTAAATTCATCTGTGTACTCAACCCAAGCAGAAAATAGACCTCCAGGAAAACACATTAACATTAGAAGCAGAACTAAAACCTAGAAAGATTTCCTATTTCTTTGTGGCTCCAGTGGCTCATTACAGCGAGCTGCACGCTGGGCACATTTAGAGCTGGATCTGCTGGGGGCAACCAGCCTGGAATGGGGCTTGAAACAATGTCATCTTTAAGGTCCCTTCCAACCCAAGCCATTCTTCAATGATTTGCAGCAAAGCAGCATCCAGGCCCACATCCCACCTGGGAAGCACAAAGAGCAGCTCCTGCTCCAAGGCGTCCATCCAAAGTGCAGAACAGCAGACAGTAGGAAGATGAATGACCAGGAGAAAACAGGGAGCTGTCAGTTACCTTCACAGCTACCACTGACAATGGGGCAATTTGTGTACGGCACTGGGTTTGCACTTGGAAATTTCTTTGAGAAATAGCCCTCTCTGATCCAAGTGCCACAACTCCAGGGATGGGTCTTGTGGGTTTTGTGGCCAACGTGCCTTCAACGAGAAGCAGCACTGACACGTTTTCTGCGATCGTAGAAAGCAGATGATTGAAACTGGACTTGGGGATTAAAGAGATGGGAGATGAAAATTCTAAATCCTGTTCAGCGTTCTGGAGGTGAGGAGCAGCACACAGGTGCTTCATCAAACACAGCTCTGTAACAACGGCCATTTTCTGCCTGCTCGAAATATTCAGAAGATTCAGACTGCTCGTCATATTAACCCGTTCTGTTAGGAGGGAAGCACCTTGCACAGTCAGTGAGCACGAATAATAGCAAGAAATCCTGCTGGTTCCACGGTTCAATCACGGACTCTGCCTCTTTAGCACGAGTTGTGCCAGTTGGGGCTCCTTCTCCACCTGGGAAATGCACGAACTGCGTAAACCAGGCTCTAATAAAAGCAGTCAATAGATGGCAGCACTCCAATGGCAAGTCTCAGCAACCTCACCCTGCCCATCATTTCCCTGCGAGACGTGCAGGGTCGGAGGGTTTAATACCCAGGGGAGTTTCTCATCTTCTGGTCGCTGTGTTTGGTAAAATACAACACACATTTCAAGATAATCCATTTCAAATATCAAGCTATTTGAATTCCATGCAGAGCAGCTAAGTGCCTCTCTCATACTCTTGTTAACAAATGAGTGGCTTCAACAGCAAGACTTCAGCCTCCTCCCTTGGAAGGAGGACCTCCCTTGGTCACACCAATGCCTGCAGCTCTGCAGCATTATCAGCTGCTTCCAATTACGCCCAGTCAGGGTGACAGCTCCAGGTCACTGCCAAGCATGCAACACTGAACTGACATCTCATGCTAAGTCATGCCTTCTGCCTTTCTGTCCTTGGATACTGACTTCTACCAAAGCCCTTATTTATTAGGTCTCCTCATTCGAAAGGTAGAATCATATCAAGCTGGGAGGGTCCCAGCCAGACTACTCAACTCTCAGTGTCTCCTGCTAAGATGTGTGTGATAACAGGGTCAGTCCCTTCCATCAGTGTTCGCAGGTACGATACAACAAATCCTCTCAGTAGGACCTGAATATCCCCGCTTGCATTTGGGCTTGATACTGACACGCACCACATCTGCTGTTCCTAGGCACTGCTGCAGCAGTCAGAAAGGTCCCAGCTAATCCACACAAAGCACTGTATAGCTGTCGATGTGAATTACATTCCTAGTTTTCCAATCAGATTTAGAACAAAACTGAATTCTGAACTAATGCTCAGAGCAGCTTCAGAATCAGGGGCCTCAGATGGGAGTCACTTGGATTAGAGACTTGGCTTCATTAGACTGCATCAGATCCTACAAAGCTCTGATGGCACCAAAGTTCAGCGAGAGAGGTTTAAATGGAATATAATTATTTTACAACTCGAGATGACTAAGATTAAGGGTGTTCCTGTAATGTTTAATAAGCTCTATTAAAAATTCTCAATGTGGAAGGAATAAGATCAGTTCACACAGAACAGTTCACATACTGAGATATTAAAAACTTATGGCTTGATTTTCAAGGTTATCCTTTAGGACTTGGAAAAACTAGTATAAGCTGTTGTTTTCCAAAGTTGCTACAAAAAATGTAACACCCAATTAACCGTAACTTGCCTGGCAGACTTCAGAGTGGGAAGAGAGCGATTCCACTGTCTATTGCTTTAGTTTTCAAATGAGAGAAAGCAGCTGGGAGTGCAACGCCGTCAAAATAGCTGAATGCAACGGCTCCTGAACTCAGCAGTCCCTTGGAGACCCAGCGCAGAAGGATGGAGATGTCAGGGAAGAACAATCAGCTATAAAATATGAAAAGCCTACAACATCAAAACCTACAGCAGAAGGCTCAAAAGTAATAATCCCATTACCACTAAACTAAAGCGCTAATTACTATTCCCAGTGGCTGGAGTGGACTGACTGCTAATGTTCCTGTCTGGTTAATGAAGGAAGGTGAGGGAGAATATTTCTTAAGTCAGACATATGCTGGGATCTGGGCAGCCATAAAAACTATGTATGTAATGAAGCCATTCATATTAATGGCAATAACATTCGGAGGGCTGAGCAGAAACAGAAATGAGACGATGATAGTGCATTGTAACTAGAGGAGATAAATGCTACATATTATCCATCTGATGATTACCATCACTTAATCCACACTGAATAACCCAGCCAGTCAGAGTGAGAAACTGCATCCTATATAGGCTGGCTCACTACCATAAGATGACCTGCTTAACCACGGGAATAACTTCCCCAAAAACATGAAGCAGGAGACGTGTCCTTGGAACAGAAATAAGCAGCATTTGATTTTCACTGACACGAATGCACTAAGAAAAACACTACCAGATCCACACTGTCTTTTGAAGAATCCAGATTTTCCCATCGTTCTTTGCCTTTTACACCAGTAGTACAGTGTTTAAGGTTCAAAGACACTCATTTACTGAGGCAGATTCTGTTGAACGAGAGGCACAAAGCAAAAGCATGCCTATTCAGTTAGCTCCACTGTGTTCCTGCTTGCTGTGCTCAGAGGTTCAGAGCATTTATAACTGACAATCAATTCAGAAAGATTATGGCTTGTGAAACAAGGGGATAAAAAATTAGGTTCTCTCCCGGCACTGGAACACGATGCACCGTGTTTAGCAGGAAGGTGATCCCACAAGGGGAACCAGACCTAAGGACGCTCTCTGTGTTTTGCCCTGTTCAAACTGGGAACTGCTGGGAGAATAACTTTCATCAGCTTGAGAAGAGAACCAAACACGCCCCTCCAGCAAATCCCTAACTGTTTCTCTGTTTCACTGCCTTCCATATCTGCTGTATACCGTACACACCTTCCCAACAGAGCCCAGGTCCTGCCATCCACTCACTGCCATCAGCGCTTCTTGCCATCTCATTGAGCAAACAGGTCAGCTCCGACCCCATCCCCCCCACATACTCAACATATGTTTGGATATTGTGCCTACAGAATATAAACACTGCACAGAATGTCATGCAGCCACCAACTTACAGCTTACAGAACTAAAATAAACTCCTTAGGCAAACCAGCGGCAGTGATTCATTCCCAGGTGAACTGGGTGTGCTCGGGTTTTTTTAGATTGCACCATTGTCTTTCCTTTGAAATTCTGGTTCTACCCACCTCAGTTTGTTATGAAGCAGCTGAGCCTGCAAGTAGGTGTGGCTTGCAGAGGAAACTTATAAACACACGTCAGGCAAACCGGCTCCAAGACCACTGGCCTTCTCTCTAAATGAAAATATCTGTGCTCAAGCTTATTATCCACATCCAGCAGGTGTTTCCCTCTCAAAACTGTAACCTGGCGGCCGCGGTGATCACTCATACTGAGCACATCCACCTGGTGCTCTGTAAGGCGTGATGCTCCTACTTCTTAAAAAACTATGAATACATTTCCCTTACTTTTAATGCAGTTTACCTCCAAATGTTACCCAAAAGACCTTGGTGTCTTCAGCTGATTACAAAACCTCAGCCTCCCAAAGGGCCATTTCATTGACTACAGGTGTGTTGGGGCTGATGATGCATTAAAAGCAAATCAGCCACTCGCAGCTCCAACTTCATTGCCCATTTTCTGGGAGTGTTTTGATCCCATCACTGTGCCTCACTCTGTCAGAGTGCACTGCTTTGTGCATACTCCTAAATTAAATAATTACTTGGATTTGATATTACCAATCAAATAAATAATCCTTGCAAAAATCAAGGTGATCTATTCTAGAAGTCTGTGTAATACCTGCAGGATGTTAGAGGGGAAGCACTGATAAACTTCACTGTGCCACTCTGACTAAAGAAGACTTTTAACTCAGTCCAGAGCTGATCTCCGAGGTGTGACAGGGCCTAAAAATCTCTAAAGCTGTGAGTCTGCATAGCCCATCTTACAGCAGTGCTGACAGGCAGGGAGTGCAGAGCTCTGTGGTTGGACTCCCTCTTTCAGATTCTGCAGTGAAGCTCTTGGCAATGATTGTCATACACACATTGTAGACCTATGGCTCAGCAACAACAGCTCCCTTGGTCAGCCACTAACTGACTTCTTTGTGTCTTCAGCTCCCTTACTTGTAATGGATGCAGTAGTTCCCTTCCCCATGGAGTTCAAAGACCTGGTTTGTTCTGTTTGTGTTTGGTATCACTGTTACTCATGTTAGTGGTGCTGCTCTTTCCCACTCCCAAATGACTTTGCATTCTTTACCTACTGTTATCACAACAAAACAGCAATGTTAGCAGAGAACTGCAAAACAAAATGACTGAAGAAATGTAAAACAGAGAATGGCTCCTCCTGGCTCCTGCTAGGAGAGGATAACAGTTTCTGGGGAGCCATCAGCCTGGCAGGCTCTTTGTATAGAAGCTTCTTTAGAAGGATGAGGATGTAAGGTACAGTTTCAGAGCAGGAAATACATCTATGAATACAGTGCATGACCCAAGGATTCACAAATGAAACCTCACTGGGAAAATCCCTCAAATGGAACAACTCACCCAAACCTGCTCTGGATTCTAATACAAATTTTGTTGCTTTACAAAGACATATTTTGCAGCTGCTTGTTGCTCACAGCATCCAACAAAACCACGTGTACTTAATAGGAGGTAACCAAATAGTTCTATGTACACCACCACCTCTGCCCTTGGGATGAGTGAATCCTTCTGCCTTGTGGCAAAGCCCTGGGTGGGCAGACACTCACCGTGACGCGGAAGGGCGTTGTGGCTGCAGGCTCCATGGTGGGGTTCCTCTCTGCGACCCCGCTGGGCATACTGCGCCTCTGCCCACACCTCTCGGGGGGGGACTCTGTGGATGGCAGAGGAGACAAAGGAGAATTACAACACATAAGCACAGGAATGGCAGCAGGCCGTGCAAAATGCAGCTTCTTCCTTTGAGGTGCCCTTGCAAATGAGCCAGCGCCACAATCCGATTTCCTACAGCCGCCCAGAACAATGTTCAATCAGCAAGAATTTCACCTCCAACAATTAGCATTTTTTACAAAAGCACAACCTTCAGATGACGCCTGGCAGGTCGGCATTATCATTATTTCCTGTCTGCGGATGGGTAAACAGAAAACACATCGAGCTGAGTGACAATTATATGCAAAGTACAGATCCTTGTACGTGTGGACGTCATACTGCTAAGGGAAGCTGCTGATGGGGTTACAGGCACAGGCTGTTTTGGTTCTCTTATTCCTCCAGAGATTTCCTCTTGACCACTTCTGAAGGACAATATGGATTTGTAACACCAATTTATTTACTAAACAACATGGAATCCAAGCAAAGGCAGCAGTAAATTAGCAGCTATTTCAGACTGACACCAACGAGTCCATTTTTCCCACAGCTGTTCCTTTTTTAAAAAAAATCTGAGAGCATAAAAACAACCACTAAAAAAGGAGCTGACGTAAACCTGGGGAACTCATTCTAACACAGTTCTGCCCACAACAGGAATGCCCACGAATGACATCATTACTGTGGATCCTGGGAATGAGAGGTAGCCTGAAGAATACCTGCTGCGCAGGGAAATCTGACGGCAGAGGCTGCTAAAGGGAGGCTTCTACTAATCCATATGCAAAGAGATCTGAAGATGGAACAGCCTATCCTTCAGATTGTCTCAGACAATTATGTTCTCATAACTAATAGTACTTAGAGGCCGTTTGTTTGCCAATTCTCAGCCTCTGCCATCTGCAACTCGCTGCAATCAGATCTTGGCAAGGAAGGCTGTCCTCTTAGCAAGGCCTTCCCCTTGCCAAGGTCTGCTGTCACCCAGGTTCTGTAAGAAACAATCAATAACTGCAATTCCACTCAGCAGTCCCCAAGAAGTACCCTTAACTATTGCAAAGGGACAGCCTGCAGATTCCTATTGCAGACTGGAGGAGTGCTCAGTGTCATCTTCCTTGGTTGGCAATCCCACCTGTATTTTCTCACCAGTCACCCTGCAACCTCCATCAGAGCCCGACGGCCAAAGTCAGCCAGCTCACTGCTTTCACAACACCCAGCCAAGCCCTCTGATTACTTCGTTACTTTCTCTGCAGAATGCTGCACTTTGAATCTCAAGGAACAACCAAGTCCTTTGGTACCTTCTCTTTCCACATTCAGGCTCCCACTGCCTCCCTTTGAACAGCAACCTTTTTGGGGCTGTCATAAAGGAATGACTGGAACACAGCGCTTTGGAAGTGAGTTCAAGCCAACAAGACGACCAAAGAAGCTGCTTTGCATTTTCTTGATGACCAGACCAATAAACATTGTATAAAGCATTTCTCACATGCATGGCTGGAAAACAGGAATGATGGTATTAGGTGAGAAGCAGCTGCAGGGCAGAGCTGGGCCTCATGCATGGGACAAGGACGGGCTGCTCTGCACATGGCTGCTGCAGCACTGCCTTCCCTGCAGTGGGATGTCGGAGCACAGCACAGCTTTCTGCTGCTGCAACCCTTCCGACTGCTTCCTCTTCCAGCCACACAGGTCAGACCTCCTCAGAGGAAAGGACAGCGTGTTATGACCCAGGGCTGATTAATACCTGGCTCCAATGTCACTGCACTGAAGTCACAAACTGTGCTCTTAAATCGTTACTCTGTGATTACAATCTGCCCAAAGCAGAGCTGGCTGGCACAACTCTGACCCAGAGCAAAGCGCAGAGATGGGTCAGCAGCAACACCTCCTGTTATTCTCGAGCTTACAGTCACATTTCCATGCTAGCTTTGTGTAAGCACTGCAGGGATCACTGGAGGAGATGCGTTACAAAACTCTTTATAAGAAACCAGAAATAACTCGAAGGAGGACTGGGTGTGGAGGGAGTTGTACGTTTCAAAGGGAAGTTGTTTGCTATAAAGAAAAGTAAAACCAGCATGCAAATAAATTAGTATCTCCTTACTAGAAGAAACACATAGCCAAGCAGCTTTTGCTCAGTGACGAGTAAGGATACATAAAGGTTGGAGCAGCCCTTTTCTTCAGGGTGAGGGGAAAGGTCCCAGCCAGGCTGTCATGCATGGAAAGCAGAGCAGAGGAGCAGCAATGAGCGCTGCAAGGCAGTGATAACAAACCACTGCGTATCCACCAGAAGCAGACCAAGAAATGCCTTAATTTAGAGCAGGTGTTTATGTTAGCCACTGGAACAAGTCTTCTCCTGACACAGAATGTTTTACATTGGAATTGACCGTATATGTACATTTAAGCCTATCCCAAACCTCAGTAGGCTGGAGCCGTCTGGGTGAGGCCGTGTTCAGCACACGGAGCTCCTTCCCCAGGCACAGAGCTGGAAGGTGTTGCTTTCAGGCACTCCCAGCCTTATTTTCTGTGAGTTCTGACAGATTTGCATTTGTGCACCAAGCGAGCCAGCTACAGAGATCAGCTTCAGCATCTGACACTTCCAGGAGTGCCAGCCATTAGCAGGTAACATCCTCGCTAGCCATCAAACGTCTCTGTTGGCCAAGTACCATCCCTCAGCTCACTGAAATTCCAGGATTATACCTTCAATTGTCCGCTTATTTACTCCGGATTAGATCTGACCCAGGGATTTACTACACACTATCTCAGGACACTATTTGCTGATACAAAGTCCTCAACTTGTTATGAAATGAAAACCTCCAGACCTCTCCTTCATGACACAGAGACCTGGACATCCCTGGAGCCATCCTGAGGATGAGGATGGCAGTGCAGCAGTAGGGCTGTGTGGAGCAGTTCTGGGGGCACAGCAAGGAGCCCATTCAGCACAGCCATTTCCACCACCCACAGCACTGCCCCAATAAAGGACAGCATAAATGCAGATGAGCAGTAAGACATCTCATTACTGTTGAACAGCCGGGTCCACCCAAGTATATTTTCTGGTCTAGAAGCTCTTGGAGATCTCAGTATTAGACTAGAAATGGTCTTAGGTTGCTCTGAGAATTGTGCTATTCTGGCATCTATTCCTCATCTACATTCCTCCCCAGTACAAATGGCACTTTGGGGCACTTTGCTCACACAATGACACCAAGCGCTACTACTCACATTTGCTCACTTCCCCTGCACCCACTGCAGCCCACATCCCACAGCTCCCAGCCCTGCAGTGCTGTGGCTGCACTGGGCTGGAGCTCAGCGCTATGCAAGCACAAGAGAACCCAAGCGAGAAGAAACAAACAAAAGTGCTTCCTGCTTTTCCAAATATTTACAGAAGGCTGCGATGTTTTGGGTTTCCCACATTGCAGCATAAGATCTTCAAAGATAATCTTTTTTGCAATTAACAAAACCCGAAACCTCCCCTAAGTTATCGTACATAGTCAGGTCCAAAGTGCTTTTTGGTGCATGCTGTGTTTGGAGTTTTTATAAGCTGCCGGGGTTGGAATGCATCCCACTGAGTTCACTGCCAACAGAAGGACACGCAGTGTAAACATTACGCATTAATTCAGGTCCTAGGGCTTATGAACACTTCTGAAACTGTTCCTGTACCATAGTAAACACACTTGATAACTAGTTCAAGGCATCTGAATTAACAGAATAATTAATCCTCGCTACATTTCCATGCCTGTTCTTCACACTGAGAAATGGTTACAGTGCAGCCCCGGGGCTGCTGTGCTATCAGTGGTGGGACGGCACCCGAGTGTGGGTCACCCGCTCAGCATCACCACCTTCCTCCTCAGACACTGCTATGGAGCAGTCATTAAGTGCAACACACACGGAACCGACGTTAATACTGTTTACTTTTCACCTAACAAGTGAGATGTTTGCACATTTGCATTACCTGCTCTTGTGAATCACAGCTAGTCCCGGAGATCGTCGGGATTACACTTTTTTTAGTGGGAACGAAATACATCAGCTCCTCCTGCTTGCTCATCCCTCCTCATGAGCTCCCCCTCTCCGGCTGTCTGACACACAATTCCAGGGATCAGCCGGTGGAAGAGACAGCACAAACAAAGCAAAGAGACCCAGCTGGAATGAACAACCAACAAGCAGATGCTTCCCAGCGAGTCGATTTTCTGCTATGAAGCCGTTCCAACTCCAAGCGAGAAAGGGAGGTGCAAACCTGACTGAGGAGGTAGCAATGAGAAAATGTCTCCCTCGACTCACCAAAAGGAAGCTGTTCTTGTCAGCAGCACACATGCCATGGCACTCCGAACAAGCCAGGAATAAGAGAAGTGGAGATGATGACTTCATCGGAGGCAGCAGAAGAGAGGTATGCCCGGAATGCTGGGCAGGCCAGCAGCTGGGGAGGCTCAGCGGGAGGCTGGGAACCGCCAGGTTCCTTCACAGCACCGCGGTGATGTGCTTTAAGGAACAGAGACTTGAGAATGCAAGAAAACTTCACCAGATCCTCAGGAGTTTCCTCAGAAAACTAAGAGCTCATCAGAACCCAAAGCTGATGGAACTGACCCTGCACATAAGGCTTGGTGAGTGCAGGCTGGCTGCTGACCTGGGCAGTGACCCAGCAATGGAGGTGTGCTCTGCTCTGCCTCCCCTCCCCGTTCTGCCCCATTGGAGTGGGGCTCTGCACCACCTGCCCTGAGCTGTGGCAGGGCGGAGTTTCTGTGAAACCAGAGGGAACAGGAATTACCGGTCTCCTGCTCATACAATTACCCTTCGTGAATTAATTTTATTGCTTAATGAATTTAGCTGTTATTTCTGTAATTTCAGCATTATCTAGTAACTCCTTGCTACACACCCAACAGAGGAGGGGGAGAGGTGCACAGTGTCAGAAGTGATTTATTTCACGTGGCTCGCAGTAGCATTGATGAGTTAAAACAAATCCCTGGAGAGGAGATGTTTGCAGTGCCTGTGTGATTCAGAACAAATAGTAGAGGCTGGAGAAGAATCTGCGTTTCAGGAAGCTTGAGGTGGCCACGTGAGACCGGGAGGAATGATGGAGCTTTCATCTGAACCCAAAGGCCTATTTAGAAGATGCTGTTAGAAAAGTGGCACTTTTCAGAAACGGAGTATTGCCCTGGGAATAAGCAAAGTCAGAAAGCACTGAGTTCAGCCAAGGCAAGAATGGCTTGGATGCAAGATGCTTTCCAATGGGCAAAGATCAGTGCAGAACCACTGACAGACCAGGAATGCTCACTGACATGACCTCGTCCTGTTCCACTCGGCTGGATGTGCAGTACAGATGTGAGGTCAGATTCTCTGGTCCGTTACCTGCACAGCTATTTATTAGAACATCTCACCCATTGCCTTAATGATTCCTTGGGGAATTCCAGCTGATCCCTAACAGCAATATTATGACCATTATGCCACATAAAATTAATTAAAAGTCAAGCCTTTATTAGGCAGTAAAATTGACTTTTAAGTAAAAATGGTTTAGAAGCAAAAGTTTAGGGCAGGTAATGATGCCCCTAGAAAAATCAGACTCATCTAAAAGCAAAGCTAATGAACATCCCGAATGGATATTCCCCAGGCTAATGAACGTTTGCGTCACCACCGCTTTTTATATTCGAATAAAATTATTTCTTTCCACATCTGAGATTCCCTTGCTTAAATACACTTCTGTAAAGCAGAGCAATCTCACTGCCTGCGCCCAGGACTCTCCCACATCAGAATCTGTGATTTATTCCCCTCTCACTCACCACTCGTGCTCTCCTGCTCTCACCAGCTTTTCAGACAATTAAGGATGTTTACAGAACTACAGCTTGTAAAAAAAAGTCTCATTTATCTAAGTGTTTAGTTAGAAAACAACAACAGCAACAACAAGGGATCATTAGCTGCCTTTTGTGCTACACTCTGGCACAAAGCCTTTCCCTCACCCATTACAGGCTGTTGGTGTGCCTACACTTTCAAGCCTCTCACCTTTACCTCTGTTTCCCTCACAGATGACATAAGTGTTACAAAACCACTGTACTGAGCTTAAAAGAGGGACTGCCATTCTCTGACCCAACTGTGCCACTGCCTGGAAGCACAGTGAGGCAGAGAATGTCCTGAGTTGGAAGGGACCCATAAGGACCACCAAGTCCAGCTCCTGGCCCACACAGGACACTGACAAATCAAAGCACATCTGAAGCACCAGCAGGAGTTCTATGGCCCTCTGCAGCTATGAGTGCTGCCTGGTGCAGTTGTGCAAACTGAAGAGCATTATTTGGACTGGCTGGGAAACAGAAAACAGTTCAACTCATGAGGAACATTGGAACAGAGAGTTTCCCATCAGTTAAAGAGTATGAGCGTGTTTTCTCACAGTAGGACTAATACCTTCTGCAAGGAGAGCTTCTTTTTCTTTGTTAAGTAATGATTTTTAGTCGTGCTGACCCTTGCCATAGAGCACTATGCACTTTAATGGATCTCGTGTCCTCATTGTGCCAGGTTCTGAGATAGCATGGACTGAGTGATATCTAATATTCCTCATAACACTTCTCAGCAAGTGCTATTAGCGGCTCCGGAATCCAGTAGTTCAAAAAGCAGTGCTATTTTTTCTGTCTACTCAATATTCACCCGTTTCTCTGTTTTCTCTGCTACCACCCAGCACTGCAAAACTGAGCTGTGCATTCAGAAAGAGATCCACGTGCAAAAGGCAGACCCAAGTGCAGGGCCCCAGCCTGGTGCCTGAGTGGCCACTGGGCCAGAATACACAGCACCCAGAAAACTAGCTCCCCTTTCAGAAAGAAGCAGTAAATCACACTGATCGAGGAGCCCTTATTACAACCTCAATTTTTACTGTCTTGTATTTTTAATTAGACATTTGTAAAATATACTTGGTATTTATTATTCCTTATTTATCAGTCTTGGAAATAAAATATGTATGGTATTTATCTATCTCTGGTGTGATGTCTAGAGAACAAACTTGTCTTTTGCTAACAGCATATCATTAGGAGCCTTTTCTCCAGGGTAAAATTGAAATCAAACTCAGACTTAAAAAATACATCAGAAAAAGATGAAGCTGTAGCCTGGCTGGGGACCAGATGGGAGAGACTGCTACTGCCCTGGTTAAACTGGAAAGGATGATAAAGTGAAGTGGAACATCAGCTTCCTCCTATGTGGTGATAAAGACAAGCAACGTGGAGTTTGCAGAACAAGAAGTCAGCTCAGGGGAGATTTAAATTAGATTCATCCATCATGCTTAACATTTCTGCAGAGATTCAGAACCGTTACCGTGCTGCTTTCTTGCAGCACTTTATCAGCACGGCTGCCTTTTCACAGACACCATCCAGGGCAAAGGAGTGACTTCTATATTCTGCCATCTGTGGCTCCGCAGATGTAAGCCATGCCACCCATCCACACCATGGGGACGGGTGGGGGCACAGCATCCCCTGCCCAAGATGCTCTCAACCTCTGGCCATGTTCTGGCCGCACAGCTGACATGGCTGCTGCAAGGTCTGCTGCCCCATTGCATCTCCCTGCCCTGCATAAGGAGTCAGAGAGCTCACAGCACTAACTGACTTCTCCATCAACTGTTCTTTTACTTCAATACAAACTTCAGTTGGATGTTTAAGTTGGGTCTCATTTCAACTTCCCCTGAGCTCTTGCCTGTTCTTAAGCCACGCTCTCACCTGTCTGTGCACCTGGCTGGTGCAGAGCTCACCGCTTTTCTTCCAGGTCTGTCTGTAATCCCTTTTGCCTCCTGCTCAAGTTCCACAATGGTAACACAGGTGAGATGCAGCCCTGCCTGTGCTCCCACCTGCACGGCCCATCTCCTCCATGGGCTGCTCTGCTGGGCTGTGCCTTTAGGGCGGCTGATTTGCAGAGGAAAGCCCAGGGCAGCCCACACTGCGTGGGAAGCAGCAGCAGATACACACAGAACTTGGTGCAGGGTAATTATGAAGCCTTTTTTGCAGTCGTGCATGGTGACTGCTCTAACAGGTCTGTACTGGCAAACAGAATATTAAATAAATAAACACTTAATTTATAAGCATGATTCATCAGAGATTTCATCTTCTACAGCAAAGAAACAGATGTTCCATTGATGGCACTTCATTAGAGAGATAAATGGGGTCACATACATATCTCCGTTCACATCCATCTGCATAATAGACCAAACATTAAGATTTGAAATCCGCATAGCACATGCAGCTCTTACATCAGCCTGGAAGACTCTTAATGCCCAGAGCCAATTAATCCGAGTTAGATTGCCTTGACACTGCAGGAACTTCAGTTTTGTTCAAGAAAGCAGAATGCAGTTTCACTTGGAGAAGAATAACAGATTTTACCTAACTGGAAGGGAGTCATTTTTGGTATCTGCTGGTCAAAATACAGGTTACTGACGAAGGATCTCACAGACAACATTAATACACAACAGTGTCAGACAGTCTGAAAACACAGCGCTTCCTGCAGTTAGAATCCATCAGGGTTAGGAGGGCTACTGCCAGCTTCAGGTCACAGAGCATGTTCTGTTTTCCAAGGCTTTCTGCAGGATGCCTATGGGTTGCTCTGCTCCTGAAGGGCAGCATTGGTTCCCTCAGCATTGACCTGCTGTGTAACCCCACGCTGCAGCACTGCAGGACCATTTAGCACACACAGTGAACAGCAGTCGCCCTCCTTGGGAAGATTAATTCACCAGACCCCACTCAGAAATTTTATGTGGGAATTCACCCAAAATTCAGCTGGTCCTAGAAGCAAAGCAATTTAAATGAACACGAGTGTTCCCACTTTGAATACGTCAGCCAGGCACGGATTTGTTCTCATCTAAGGGTACAAAGGTAATAACTGTTAACCTCTGACAGCTAAAAATGTAAAGGGAAAATATCTTTCATTTAAAACTTGCTCGTTTGGTTTCCATGGCCACTGCTTAATCACGGAGGATGACTATTACTTGTTACTATGGCAACCAAGAAGCTTCAGAAGCATCCTGTAATTTAACTCCAGATGCCAAATTTTACAGCAGTCCACCTATTACCACATTTGGGTACTTGAGAACAAGACCAGGCTTGATCTCAACACTACAAGAAATTCATTGGCGTAGAAGTGCTGCAAGAAATCAAAAGTGTGAGCACAAAATGTACAAAAGGAACTTGCACTTGAAATAAATTGGTTTCTTCAAAAAGAAGCATTAAGTGCTCAACATCTGAGGAATCCTTTTTCAGCGTTAATGTTAATGAAGCGAAACTTTGGCCTTCCTTATTCTTGTGGATGTTTCTCAAAGCCTACGCAGCAGCAGGGCATGTATTTCCCCAAAGTGAATGCTTCAGTGCTCAACTTAAAATGCACGTTGAAAGTAACACCAAGTAGCCAATATTCATAAACCATGAAGCTTTGCCTCCAGCACTGCCAAGAAATCCCACACCAAAAGCTTTGTCTGCAATGGACGTGTGGAGATGGGGCTTCTAAAGATGACCTGTGGAGATCACTGTTCCTTGACCCTCACCCGATCTACATTGGGTATTAATTCACAGCTTTTAAAGTCATCCATTTTTACATTTGGTTCCCAAAGGGGTCAGGGGAAACTCAGTTTGAAAGTCTGACCCTGAGGCTGCATGCAACAGTGAAATGAATGAGGAAGTTCTGAGTTCCGCATACATATTTTAATATGAGTACACACAAAGAAATGAGCAATTAATATCTAAATCTCAAGCATTCTCTGCAGTGTTAAAAGGAAAGCAAACTATCCTCAGCTCGTGTCTGAAGTGAAAAAAGCAAAAATAATAATGACCAAATATGGGAACTGACCCAGCTAGTTCACCATCTCTATTGAGACCAGAGTAAATGAAAGGATTATAGAGTGCCTTCAGTGCAATAACTTAAGGGATTAGTGGCATGCTAGAAGACCTCAGAGGGAAAATACAGGTTTAAAAGCTTTAAAAGGCAGCTCTGTGTCTAAATTGTTTGGACTGCCACAGCTGTAAGGACACAAACTTACTCGAATACATCAGAGCTCAGGAAAACCACTCTAAGCATGCTGTTGGAAGCCGTTCTCTTTTGGATGCAGTCTGGGTTTTTAACCTCTCTCACTTATTACCTGTGGCTTTTAGATAACAACTCACTCTGCATTCCTCGGGAGCAACTCTGCTGCTTATTTCCTTTTGGAGCAATAAGCCCCTCCTAGCAACACTGCCGGGGGAAAGGGAGGTTCCTACCAGAAGGAAAGGACGTGGAAAAGAGATAAGCAGAAGATGAGCAAAACCAGACAGCAGTCAGCATTCAAGCTGTCTGAAAAGTGCTGAAAATCCCCAAATTGCTGTCACACCACGACATGGGCTGTTCCTTGGAAAGTAAGTTCCTAAGTTACTATTAAGCAGGATTGACAACCCTCACAATTTCATCCAGCCTTTTGCCTTTTCTGGTTATCTCTTACAGATGCTGTTTCTGGGACAGTGGGACTTAGAGGTAAGAGCGATGGGTAAGATTTCAGAGAAGCAAAACTCCTACATTCTCTTGCTACCTTGGGGCAGAGGGAAAGTCAGGAGAATCCAAAACTCCTGCAGCTGGTGCCATCACTGTCACTGACCACCTGTGGGACTCACAGCCATCCCTGGACACCTTACTGGTTAGATGAGAATGCATCTACCTGAGGCTTCTTTCATTCTGTGAGCAAATACAGCAGCGCCTCAGCTGGAGCATACTGCTAAAAATAGAAGGGCTGACAGTGAATAGTTCTTACCAACAGTACAGCTTACAAAATCCCATCACACATGGTTGTAACTGGACTCAGCACTCCCAGCTCTTACATGAAAGCAGTTGCATCTCTGGTGCTTCTTAGAAAGAACACCAGCAGGTGTGGTTGGTGGCAGGTGACGGTTGGACTGGATGGTCTCAGTGGCCTTTCCAATTGTAATGATGGCATGATTCTGTGATTGCATGATTCTGTATCTGAGAAGAAACACTAAACTTTCTAGATCAGGAAATCAAACTGATACCGAATTCTTAGCAGTATGATGACAACTGATTGACTACAGAGTTCTACGGAAGAAAGAGCTGAAGCTGAAGCTGCATTCGATTCAAATCACTGTTTCTAGTTCCTTTTACTGAGAATTCAGGCAGCCTCCTGCCTCAGTCCCACTGAGACAAATTAGCAACAGAAGGCGGTTTCTTAGGAGAGCTAATCATGGGCAAAAAAAATCACTTATAATAAATGAGAAAAATAAGAGATGGAGAAGTTCCTTATTTCCACAGCATTTCTTTTTGGAGAATATGCAAATATAGCATAGAACACATTTTCATTTATGACAACATGAGAGAAGGACGCATGAATTTTCAGCGTGGTTTAGTTAGAAAGCAAGCCTGGGTTTAGCCTCCTCATGTCATTCTGTTGCACGTTGGAACAAAAACTATTATTACCATAAAGAAAAACATGTCAAAGCTTCCAGTTTTTAAATAAATGATTCAATAATTAAGCAATTTACTTGTAAATTATCAGAAACATAACCTCACAATCATAAAATACCGAGCTTCCAGAGCACGCAGCCTGCAGAACAGCTGGATCTGGGGCTGGTGAATGGAGCACCCTCAGCAGTTCCCATGAAGAAACTGGATTTTTTGAACAGTTGCCCCTGTGCCCTGCTCCTTCAGTATGGCCATGATTAACAAGTGGCAGAGATAGCATGAAAGAGCTGCAGAGCAGCACACAGCAGGCAGAGGCAGGTGAAGCTTCTGTCAAGTATTTTCCTTCTGCCCCCTCTGCCTCCCAACGCCTTCTGCTGCATTAGATGGATCACCTGGTAGTAATCATAATTACAGCCATGATTCCTCATGTATTTACACACATCTCCGAGCTGCACAGATGGTCATAGGCAGAAATGGGGATTTTATAGGTCTTTCAAACTAATGTACCTGTAGCATGGCCCAAATCCCCACAGAAAGCAAAGCCGGGAGATTTATTTCCAACATTATTATCACTGTAACAAAAAATAACAGTGGAGTGAAACCTGTCCTGCTTATCCACTATCAGACTGCAGGAATTTCTGTGCACTGGAGCCCCCTAGTAGCATGGCTCCCTGTTCTGGCCTGGTTTGCCACCCCATCGGTTTCAGCCCTCTTCAGCTGTTCTGGGCCTGGGCACATGAACATGAATGAGATAAACGTGCTCTACGCAGCAGGGCTGGCCGGAGAACTCTGAACTCCATGAATAGAGGATAGCATCAGATGAGACATGAAATAAGCTGTCTGCCACTGAAAACAGCTGGAAGTGTGACAGAGTTTTTTGCACACTACTTCAGATTGTGCTCACCTGGAGCCCAACAGAAAGCAGTCCCCGACTTTCCTTCCTCGGGTGAGCAGCATCCCGCAGCCACGCTCTGCGGGGGGGTTTCTACCTCTGCCCCTGACGGGCTGGCAGTGGGAAGCGGCAGAATGTGAATACCTGCGTTTTAACACAACCTCTTCCTTATTCAGAGAACCTGGCAGGCAGAAACCAGGTGGGCTCCCAGCGGCCCGGTGCTGCAGCGCAGTGGCACGGAGCCGTGCTGGCAGCAGATGGCAGCACCTGCACCTCCCGGGAGCCGCATCCGCGATGGTGCGGTACTGCGAGTGGTTCCAGATGCCGGAAAGCACGAGTGTCAGCAGAGATCTCCTCCTCCTGGTAAATGTGTAACAGCTGTTTGACCCCCAGCAAGCCCCCGGCCCAGAGCTTGCTGCCGGCCTGCGGCACCGCGTGGAGAAGCTCAGCCTGCGGGCCCCACTGCTGCACCACCCAGCTACATCCACATGTGCTCTGTGTGGATTGTGGCAAAGGGGAGAGAAAGACTTGCTGAGCCAACAGCCAGGAAACAAGCAAGTGGCAGGACAGACCACAGCCAGTTCCTGTGAAAGCACTCCAATACTCCTCAGTTTATGATAACTTTCCATTAAGAATATCCGGTCTTTGAACATCTTAGCAATGGCAAACGACACTGCAGATGAGTACTTGAGAAGGTGATCCTAAGATCCTTCCTTGTTTAGGCTCACAGGCTTTGGGAATTCACATTACATCAAAACCAAAAAGCCTACAGACTCATTCTGGCGTCTGCATTCTCCGTTGCTCCTGCAGCCCTACCATCTGTCCACTGTCCACTGACAGAACATCTGCATCCTGCTCTTCCTTCACTCTGCCCAGACTGCCTCCAGCCCCACACACTGCAGGACCCTGCAGCCCTACACCATTCCTCCACATCTTGCTTCACTTGCTTTCTACATCTCTTACATACAAAAAATGGCAAACAGAAAATTCTTCTCCAGATTTTGCAAATCCCTGTAAGATCTACAGATGAAAGAGCCGAATGAGTGCAGGGCATCATGGATCTCCTGGCAGGCAGGAATCCTACATACGTGTGACAAACACAAAATACTCAGGGAGGGATCAACACCAAGAAGATTTCATTTGGTTCTAATCCAATTTCTCACAAACATTAGAGCTCATTTCCATTTCAATCAAATCTGCTTGCATATTCCTTGTGCTCATGACAATTTATGCTCATAAGTTCATACTGGGTTACCTAAAAGAAACAAACACATCTTGTTTGACTCGGTAACTGAAATGACAGCAAAATATTTTGGTCTTGAGCAGTATATGAATAAAGGGGGAAAAGGAGCTTTTACGCTTGTGGGCCTACAAACACTCCTCTTTGACAGGCAGAACAGAAAAAGAAATCAATGGAAAGAAAAGCTCTGTTTTGCTTATAGGAAAGGATGAGGCTCAGCGACTGATTTAGCTTCCTATTGTTTTCCCAGCAATGATTCCACATCCAGAAAAAGTACTGCAAGTCAAGGGAGGAAGAACACACTGTGCAACTCCTGCAGTCTGGTGGGTTCACCCCATCAGCCCCAGGGACACAAGTACAAGCCTGGATTTGCACACACACCTGATGGAGCATGAGGTGTTGCCATTACGCTCTTGGCTAGAGCTATTTATTCACATCAGGACGACAACTAAAAAGTTAATTCATGGTTTTGAGCTCAGGACTTTATAAATATGACAGCATTGTCACACTGGAGGCCAAACACAGCCCTTGTCCCTCCTTCCTGCAAAGACAGCTCAACACAGAACGTCTCAAAGCCACCCATCTGTTTGACTGCTTTAACAACAGGCACAAGCACCAACAGAACCGCAGCTCATAGCTCACACTGCAAGACACAAACAGCAGAGCTGATTTTTACAAATGCATCTGGGTCAGTGGTTGCCTCAAGTAGAACAAACGGGCTGCATGAGTGAAACACCCTGCAGAAACATGACTCTGTGGGCCCAGCTCCTGCTGATGAGGACAAATGGGCCCTTTTAGAGCAGGATTTTTAAAAGCACAAAGTGATTTGGGAATACAAGTCCCAGAGGTTTCCCCGGTGCCTCGGGTGCACAACCTGCAGGCTCTGTCTAAAAAGTCTGCCCTTAAACTGTACTCAGCTTTGTAATGTTGAAACCCCTGGTGATACTCAGCCCGTGGAGAACAAGTTCCAGCAATTCATCTTGGCATACAGATAGCATCTCTTAATCAAGGATTTTCAAATATCTATAATCATCAATTAGGACTCCAAACACCTCAGTTGGCTAGAAAGAAATGGTTACCTTAATTATACACATTGAAATAACCTACAGGTGGTAACAGAGAAGATGGGATTAATTGCAGTTACACGAGCAGTTACAGCCAGGCTGCCCAGCTCAGCACCTCCATCCAGCCGCTCTCCCTCCCCTCACATCCCTGCAGCACAAGCAATGACCATTTGCAAAGCCCAACACACGCTGCACGGGGAGCAGGCACACCGACATTCACACAGGTCACTCTTACACACAGTAACGAAGCTACCTGTAAGCATCAGCACGTATGTCTTTGCACTGCCAATTAAACAGAACTTCGTTGCAATTACCCCTACTAAGCGGCCTGTTCCGGCTCCGGGATCTGCTTCGCTGTCTCTGAAGTCGTGACCTCCGGAGCAGACGATAGTAGTAAGACGGTCTCCCAGAACTTTTCCTGCTGTTCATTGACATTTTTCTGTCTATTTTACACATACACACATGCAGGCACAGGTTCACTCTCCCCTCTGGCAAAGTAGCAACAGTTCCAGCGTGTAATCAACGGGAGGTTGTTCTGTGCAGTGGAAAGGGAGAGGGGGGAAGAGGAACTCTTCACTTTACACATTTAAGAAGAAAAACAACAGGAAGAAAACATAAAAAAGACAGAGAGAAAAAAAAAAATAAAGGAATGCGGCACCAGAGTACATGTCTCAGCAGAGGGAGGGCTTGCAGCAAGCAAGATAGACTGTACTAACAATTCCTGCCCCCAAAAAGATAAGCGTGCTGGAGTTGGAATAGGAAGCCAGAGTTGGCCTGGACTCTTGAAACATGAAGAAAAGGCTGGAAGAAATCCTGGACTGGATCATCCCCACTGGACAGCAGCATCCGACCGAGCAGCACTGGAGGAAAGCAACGCTTGCTGCAGGAGAGCAGCCGGGCAGCCTCTGCCTGCCAGCAGCTGCACGCTCCGGGATGGAGTGCCAGGCAGCCGGGCTGCAGCAGGAGGCAGCTATGGAATATGGGGCAGGAAGGGTATAACGATCTCCGGGCTATGGGACACGTTAATAATCATCATGGAGCAAAAGCCCCGGAAAATAAAGTGAAACTTGAGAGGGGAAAACTTTAATTAGAACTTGAATGAACAGAGCTCCAGACTCCCCTGGAGGCCCATTTCCTTTCAACATTCAAACTGAGTTATAGCACATCCCATGAAATAGAGAAAGAGCCTATTTACCATTTGGGTTCTGATGGCAGTGAAGATTCTGTCTCCGGCTCATATTGCTCAATAAAATTACATTGCATTGGGCAGAATTAACGCTTTAAGCCATGGAAGAAAGGTTGAAAAGAAAACAGAATAACCAGACCAAAAACTGCACTCCAGATTTAGTTCTGAAATGCCAGGTGAGAGGTAAATAGTCCATATTCCTCCACCAAAGCTCCTCTGTGGGCTGGCACAGACTGCGCCCTGCAGGACAAGCAGAGAGCACTGCAGAAACCTTGAGCCATGGCCAAGGACTGAGCGTGCTGCCACTCCTCACAGGTTGGCAGATAACAGAAAAATCTCTGATCAGAGTGGGGTGAACTGGAAAACAATGTTTGCACAACGCCTCTCTGTGGTGCGCCCTACTTCTGCTCTACTTCCCAGACATTTGTGCAAACGTATCTCTGTGGCAGAGATACCAGGCAGGCTTGGCTGAGGATGAGCTGCGCTCCCTGCTTAGTTGGAGCTTCTGCAGGAGTCTGAAGGCTTTCCTGGGTTACACCGAGTTGTGCCTTCAGTAACGAGAAGCAGAAACCACCCAACCTTGGTTCCCTCGGTGTGACATCTCCTGTTAGTGCTTCATGTGGGAAACAAAAAGCCTTCTAGTTCTCCTAAGGAGTGTCCCTTCCTTACCACCAACAATCCACCCTACTTTCAGCATTTTGTACACTCATACAGTCATGAAAAACATCAGAACTCTATAAAACCTTTGTTGTCTTATTTACACATTGTATAGGGAAAATATGATGTTTAGTGGTGGAGAAAGACCCTTTCGGGACAGGAAACAAGCCTCAGCCCTTAGTAAAGTCCATGCCTGGTTTTGAGGCCACACATAAGGAATTCAACAGCTTTTAGACAGTGCAGGAATGAGCCAATCACGGAAGCAATGACAAGTTCAGGTCAAGGAGGGAGCTCCAGCTGGACAGCAGAGGCTCCATCCCATGCTGCAGGGGGATGCTGCACAGGGACATTGCTCTGCTTGCACCCAGCACCAGCTGTCACCCAGCCCAACACATCACAGCAAAAAGAAGGCTTCGATTTACTGCACGTCTGTTCTCATCTTGTTATCCAGAATGTTGGGGTTTAATTCATATTTGGGTAAATGAAAACACAAAAAATAATAGAGAAATGACAAAAAACTTTTCCCAAATGACCAGAGACTCATCCTGTGCAGTTGATTCAGTTTGTAAATAGGGCCAAGAACAACTATAAGACAGTGATGGGAAAACCTGAAAATACTGAGGCTCAGTGACAGATCTGTTATAGACAAGAAGCCAAATGCTCACATTTCTCTCCGAATTTTGGTGTCCTAATGACTGAGTTGGTAGCTTAAAAGAAGCTATTTCCTATCATGCTTTTATCATTAGAAACGTCCTTAAAAGAGCCAACCCACTTTATTTTTTAACTCTTTATCCAAATTCAGATAGTCCAAAAGGGTGATGTCCACCCGGGTTGGTTTTGCCTAATTGGAACCATGCGGCTCCTCCTCCAAGCACCTGGGATGCAGAGCAGACATCCTCACCTCGGTGTGCAGGTGGGGATGATGAGGACATGCAGGATGGCGGCCCTGCTTTCAGTGCACATTCACTCACATGTACTTAAGCATCTGTTCCACGTTTAGGGATATTTCTGTCAATCAACCGAGTACCTTCAGAAATGTCCATGCAGGTGACCATAAAACTGGAGAACTTAATGAGGGACTATAAACTATCATGACAAGAGAAAGCAGCCCTGCAATAAAAGCATAAGCGGTTGGGAGTTTCGTTCAACTTTAGCCAGCTTGCCTCCGTCTCTCTCACTTCAACCAAGTTTGTGAAGGTTTTAAGTTCAGATGCTGCATAGCAGCAGGCAACAAAATGAATGACCCGTCTGGGAGGGAATGTGGCTGCTCTGGACCTTTCCAATTAATCCACCCCTACTTTTTTTCTTCCTTTCTTCTTTTTTTTTCTTTCCGAAAGCCACATCCTGACACAAACGCTCTTTTGTGTATAGCTGAATCTACCACTTGCAAACGTTAGATATATTAACTGTTCTGGAGGAAAGCTGACAACGTTAGAATCTATCTCTACAGCAACACATCACCGTTGTGCTGTTCCCAGAGCAGAGCAATGGGCTCAGCTGCTGAGCTCTACTGAACCTCTCCATAAGAGGAGCAAATGGGACCAAACATAGTGGTGATTTTGGGGTGTCAGCACTGAACAGTAACCTAACCTATGGAATTAAATGCCCACTGTATGACATCTCAGTAAAATACCCAGTGTTTACACCACTGAGATTCAGAGGAAAGCTAAAGCACCCACAATCAGCCTTCTGTCCCCTGTCATCTCCCTTTGTTAACCTGCTTATAAGCTCTCTTAACACTGGATTTATTTCACTCCTTCACCAAAACTAACAGCATATGAATAAACTGTAAATTAGCACCAAAATAAGTTCTGGGACAGAGAGCTACACAAACATGGGTTTGTTTGCTTTGACATCAAAAGGAGCAGGCTGCTGCCTGAGGGTTTGCTCAGCTACAGCAGGGCTGTGGGCTGCATGGGGCTGCTGGAAGACATGCCTCCCGGGGACTAACACTCAGCTTTTTTATCATTTGTTTATTGCTTTGTGCTGGGAAAATAATGACTGCATTTCAGAATGCATGTTCCCTGTGCAGACTCTACCATTAAACCTCTTGCTTTCCCAAAGGACTTTACAGGGAAACAATCATTCCTCTCAACTCTCTCAGACTTCATGGCAAGGAACCTGAATCCCTTCTTCTGCAAGTAAGGGTTTCATTGCTTTCTTGAGGGTGCAGTCCTGGCCCAAAGTAAAGTTATGAGGATACACTGATTTGCACATTGGCCTCTGCACTTACCTTCTGGATGAGAGCAGCTTTAGTTCATTTCATTTCCCACATTTATTCCACAAAGAACTGAACAGAAGCTTTCAAAAGTTAGCAAAATAAGGAAAAAAAATAAAAAGGAATTAGTTGCTTTGCATTGGCCAATATAGAGGGGAATGGTGGACGCTGGCTGAATTTCTAATTAGCATTTGGTCAGAGAGCTGCAGATCTATCAACACGAAGCTGAAAAACATCCAAGTGCTGCCCTGCTCTCCGTGTCACATATAAACACACTTCTGAAGAGTGCCAATACTTCTCTCGCAGTCTGAGGCAATGAATAAGGGAGTCATCTCGGAGGAGCATCAGCCTTTTTAAACAAAAGCTTAATACAAGTGTTCTTGCTCCATCCCAGTCGCTCTCCGGATTTGCCTGCTTGGATTTGCTCTCGAGTTCATTGCGGTATGCAGTTCAGCACCCCGCGAGCTGGCAGGTTTCCAGGCTTATTGCCTCAAGGCTACCAGAGATATATAAGCTCATACACAGAGCCAGAGAGGAAGGCAATTTCCTTTGTATAAGGAGAACTTAACTTTCAGCTCAGCTCTACTCTTACCAAGTAGAACAGACCTGGTTTTCAAGCAGCATTGTAAAAGACGTTTGTGCTGGAACTACTCTGCTCCATCCTTGCTCACGTCCCACCCCCTCCAGCAGCGTGGCTTTCAGGAAGACCCCCCCTCAGGCAGAAAGGTGCTGTTGGGGGCCCTCCCCAGTGAGCCCTCTTGTTGCAGTCTGAGCAGGGGCTTCCCTGCTCCCAGGTACCACCTCCAAGGAAAACAGAACAGAAAAAAAGAAAAGATGAAAGAAAAAAGAGCAACTAAAGAGGCAACACAGTCAACTGATTCCAAGTGAGAATCCAAACAGGAGAATATTCAGCAATGCATTACAGACATAAATAACCATACTTAACCCAGCAAGAGGGCTGGAGCCAACGAGTCAAAAATCATAAAACTTAGATTTTATTTTATTTCTGCTCTGGTAGAATGGATTTGATGTGGAAGAAAAGAAGCAACGTGACATTTTCTGATTTTTAACTCTGCTCCTTAAAAAGCCTTCAGTGACACGTTGGGAGGCTTCAGAAGGAAAGTTTCATAGACATGAAAATAAAATGCTACTTTCCATAAAGTAAAATTCTGATTATTTTAAGGTTGCACAGATTATTTTAAGGTTGCACAAATTAATTTTCTTGCCACCTTAGGTGGATGGCATCAGCTCTTTGACTGCCTCACAAAAAAGATGGCCCACAGATTTGGAAGCAGGATGGGAAACATTTACATTAAATTTAAACACAGAATTAATGATTCTCCATTCATTGGTATGTAACAATTCTATGGAATAGCTTTGCTGTCTGCAGGGTGATGAAATCAAAATGGAATTGGGGAAGTTATTTTATCTGGTATAGATAATGAATGAGTAGAAAAAAGGAAAAAGTAAAGTTAATATTAAACAAGAGTTAAGGAGATGATGCACGAGTGACATCAGAGCACGAATGCTTTTAGCACTCCCTACATACAGGCCATGTACAGTCATTGTGTGCGTACTTCTGGCAGTGCCTGGAGATCCCAAGGAGATCAATGCTGTATGGCTGTGTGATCTGCGTACACCACCAAACAAGAGATGAGTCCTTGTTCAAAGCATTCTCTATCTAATGAGCTGCACACGCGATGGCCCACACTGCAGGCAGTAACCACCATGCCCAGGAATGGAGGATGGAGCCCTGAGAGATGTCAGTGAGGCCATGAGGGAAGGCTACAGCTGGGCCTGCACTCCCACCCCTCCGTCCTCACCCGAAGAACTGAGCTGACTTCCTCCTCTCTTGTGACAATCCCCTTGTGATGAATAAGCATTAACTGCCGTAGTGTCTTTTTTCCTACAGTGTATTCCATCCAACAGAGCACTGATGCTTTTGCAAACACCTGTTCAGCTTTTCAGCATACTTAAAACGTACATAGATTCTCTTTCTCACTCAGGTAAAACAAAAATTTCAAATGAAAGAGTGAAATATTAAGTAGGAAAGTCAAGTCTTTGGCTTTCAATTCATTATGTTCTGATTTTGAGGAATAGTCGTCACATATTTGAGACATGTGAGCAGGTATCTCGTAGGAAGAGAGAAGCGAGAGAAGCAGAAATACTGCTTGGGATTTTTACCTCCAAACCCCAATGAATCTGCCAACCAGACAGCTGAGATTTGGGCCTCAACATTTCATAGAATCATAGAATCATAGAATTACTCAGGTTGGAAAAGACCTTGAAGATCATCAAGTCCAACCGCAGCCTAACCAGTAGCCTATCTCTTAAAAAACAACCACAAAACAATACCACAACAACAAACCTCTGCTAAATCATATCCCTGAGTACCACATCCAAGCGACTCTTAAACACATCCAGGGATGGCGATTCAACCACCTCCTTGGGGAGCCCATTCCAGTACCTAACTACCCTTTCTGTAAAGAAGTTCTTTCTAATATCCAACCTAAACTTGCCTTGGCGCAACTTGAGGCCATTTCCCCTCGTCCTGTCACAAGTCAGTAGTGAGAAGAGACCTGCCCCACTCTCACTGTAAGAACCTTTCAGGTACTGGAAGACAGCAATAAGGTCTCCCCTCAGCCTCCTCTTCCTCAGACTAAACAGCCCCAGCTTCCTTAGTCTCTCCTCATAGGGCTGATTCTCCAAGCCCTTAACAAGCCTCGTTGCCCTTCTCTGGACCTGCTCCAGTACCTCCATGTCCTTCTTGTGCTGAGGTGCCCAAAACTGGACACAGTACTCGAGGTGAGGCCTCACCAATGCTGAGTACAGGGGCAGGATGACTTCCTTAGTCCTGCTCACCACACCATTCCTGATACAAGCCAGGATGCCATTGGCCTTCTTGGCCACCTGGGCACACTGCTGGCTCATATTCAGCCGACTGTCCATCAGCACACCAAGGTCCCTTTCCGTCTGGGAGCTTTCCAGCCACACCTCCCCAAGCCTGTAGGGTTGCCTGGGGTTGTTATGACCAAAATGCAGGACCCGACACTTGGCCCTGTTGAAACTCATTCCATTAACCTTGGCCCATCGATCAAGTCTATCCAGGTCCCTCTGTAGTGCCCTTCTCCCCTCAGGCAGATCAACCCTCCCTCCCAGCTTAGTGTCGTCTGCGAACTTACTGAGGGTGCACTCAATCCCCTCATCCAAATCATCAATGAAGATGTTAAACAGAAGCGGCCCAAGCACCGAGCCCTGGGGGACGCCACTTGTGACCGGCCGCCAACTGGATTCCACTCCATTGACCACAACTCTCTGGGCCCGGCCATCCAACCAGTTCTTCACCCAGCGGAGCGTGCACCCATCCAAACCACGGGCAGCCAGCTTCTCTACCAGAATGTTATGGGGGACAGTGTCAAAGGCCTTACTGAAGTCCAGGTAGACCACATTTCATTTCCCTACACAGCCAGCAGCTTCTTGACGGGGAATTTGGTACAACATCCCAGCTCCCAAGCACAGCAGGCTGACAAACATTATTCGTGGTGCTGTAGTGGCTGATGAAGGACACGATGAAGGGACTCCCGCAGGAAGGGCTGCTCGGTCCCCAGTCAGCTTACAGGGACAACAGGGAGAGCCAGGGCGCCTGGGAACCCAACTGGAGGTGTTTCCTGCTCTGCACAACGAGCTGCTTAGGGCAGAGAACAGGGAAAGGCCCAGGGACTGACCTCAAAGCCGAACACTTCCTGACTGCTTCCCGGTAGAACAATAGAGCTAAAGAACACAAACCTTTTCAAATCAGCTTCCAGCTAGCTGGGGGAGACCAAAACAAAATCTTCATTGACTCTAGATTTATTTACATGTATTCCTGACAACAAAGAATGCCCTACTCAGACAATCTGGTTTATAACCTGTCTAGTAATCACACTAATAAAATGTAGGAAGTCTAAATCTGTCTTAAGATTTGTGCTATCATTTCCACAGACCTAATTAAGTCATTTAACACATGGTCTAAAGGAAATTGAAGAAGAAACTTTTGCCAGAATCAAACATCCAATGCCTCAGAACAGCTCGCTGCTTTAAATAACCCAGGAGGGGAAAAAAACAACACGAGTGTTACAATCTCCATTGTACAGCAAAAATTCCCATAGCAAACCTCACAGCAAAAAGAAAAATCTTGCACAAAACCCCACATCAAACAAAGCCCTCCACACACAGACGGGAGCCCTACAACACTTCCTTGCACCATGCGTCCTCCACGAGTAGCTGCCGGGAGGAAATGTTTGCTTAAGCCTGCTTATTCTTCACAAAAAAGCTTATTACTAAAACAAAGTGTTAACAATGATTCATTGAATGATTAGCAGAGTAACCTCGGCTCTGTGTTTCCAAAGATCTCCAGTTTCCTTCTCCAAGACAGAATTCAAGCAGTGCTCTGTTGTGACCCCTGCGAGACGACCCACGGGTTTGCTGTGAACTCAACTTACAGCCAACACAGCCGCATTCACTGCTGCTCTTTTATTCGTTCCCTGAACACAGCCGAGCCAGCACTGCTATGTGCGAGGTCACCTCGCCAGCCAGACTAAAACAAACACGTTTCCTCGTTGCAGAGGCTGCAGCCATAAAGCATTCCCTCCGCTGGCTGCCACGGGCTCGGCACAGAGGTGGCTCGGCACGGAGGTGGCTCGGCACGGAGGTGGCTCGGCACGGAGGTGGCTCGGCAGCGCCGCGTGCCGCACCAGTTAAGCGCTCTCACGCTTCCAATGGGAGAAGGGAGAGAGTTGTTCCGATTTGAACCACATCAGTGTTGTGATCCGACCGCTCTGTCCGTGCAGTCATAGGCAGCAGTGGGGTTTTTCCCCCACAGGTCTGTACTAACATTAACCACAGCAGTTACCACATCGCGAGGCACGTTTTTTCCTGCACCAGATCGTTATTATTTTATAAATAGCTTCTTTCTTCAAATCAAATGTTGTGAAATAAATCCTTTGGTCAACAATGTTTGCATTGTGATTTCAGTTGGAAATCTAAGCACTTTTAAATGTAAGAAAGTAAAAACGTTTACTTATATTTAGTAAAAAGAAATGCGAGTAAAAAGGGGAAAATGACTTTTTTAGGGTAAAAATCAATCTGGAAGATGGTCAGGATTCTCAACTTCACTATCAGTAAATTTAATTAAAATTAAAAAAAAATCACCCTTGGGTTAGGAATCATAATAGTGCATTATTGTAGAAAACGACGTATTCTCTATTAATTTTGATGAACATACATAACCAAAGGAACTATTTCCTAAATGTATTTGTATTTTGAATCTCAGTAGTAACCTTGCTGCTGTGTTGCTGCAGGGAAGGCAGTGAAGCTTTGGCTCCACTGGCTTCCTATGCCAAATCTGTAGTGAGAAGCAGAAATGTCAGCTATTTGCTGTATGTTCTGATGGAGTGGCTCTCCTACGCAGTGTGCTGAGAGGGCAGGAAATCCATCTGCAGTTCCACAGGCTGCTGCAGGGCACTGTCAGCCTTCTTTACATGGAAGCCTGATCTGTCCCGACTCAAAGTGGGGAGAAGAGTTTTACAGGCAGGTCAGTAACTGTGCACAAACCTTGATGTAATCTGGGGAACCCAGCTCACCTCCCTTACAAGGCACATGAGATCCACACAGCTCTACAAATCAACAGCTGGGGTGTTGAATCTCATGATACCGTCACATTGAAGGCAGCATCCATGTTGACAAATGAAATGGAAGATTAAATGTTTACACATGCTATATAAAACTTTCTTTTTGATTAATTAGTAGATTAGATATCTCTAATTCATGTTTAAATGCCTGATAATGATCTTATATCCCTATAACAAATCACTGATGTGTGTACACACAATTCAAACTTCATTTTCCATGTGACAGATTATTTTCTTCCTTTCCCTGCGACATAATTTGCAAACTATACTACGAGTGTAGTTGCTTGTTTTACTTTTCTGGCATCAGATTACACTTTTAAGGAATGTTTCTGGCAAGGATGTTTGTTAGCCATCTCCCTTATCAGACTTGCATGACAGCACATGGCAGAAAACACCATCCATTTAAAAGCATACCCCGGTAACAAGTTAAAACACTAAAATGTGTCTATTGTTTTTAAAGACCGCTTTGCAAAGCCAACTGGAAATCCTTCTATCAATTTTTAAACACCATTGTGAGAGTGGTTTGTTTTAATCCCTGTTCTTCCCTCTGGCATGAAGTTGAAGCTCAGCAACACAGAGAGAAGTCTGGGAGAAGTTATTCAGAGTCAGCAGCCTGCAAAAAGTGAGGACCCTACTGAAACAACACCCATGTGACAAAGGGTCTACACACTGCAGTGGGGATGGATACTGTGAGTGTGAAGCCCCAGCATTCACCGCCAGTCCCTGAGTACTGCTGTGCCACAACCCATTGCTGCAGACCCACACACCAGGAGATGCCAACCTGTGCGGAGATTTGGTTGATAATCTGAGAGATGACACTCCAAACTGAGATGGCAGACAACACCCAGGAGGTCATGCAGGTGTTCTCTCCCAGTGAGGATGCAATGCTCTTCTATTCTAGCACTGGTTTGAACTGAAGAATTTCTGCTCATGTCCTGTTCTTGCTACAGATCTTCCATTCACAAGAGTAACTCCTTCATCCATATTCACTTCACTAATATGCCCATTATATTACTTTTTATGCAAATTGCTCAGCAAAAACTGTATGTTTATATATATATTGTATATTGTATACTGTATATTTATATATATATTTATTGCTCAGCAAAAACTTCCTAGTGAATCTATGCCTTTTATTCTTCCAATAATCTTTCTTTTACTGGGTTATCAAGCCTCTTCTAGCAGCTGCAAAGGGGATCCAATGACAGCTGACAAACTTGTCTTCATGCTCCTGGTACATCCACATAGCAGCAGTCTTGGATAATCTGGTGTTCAGAGTCTATACAATTCAGGAGTCAAAATGATATTTCAGTGCAAAGAAAGCTGATGCTTAATGTTAATAATTTTCTACTGCAAGCACAGAACAATCAGCCCTCCGAAGTACTGTCAATTGAAAATGATTTAAAATGGGAAATTTTATTATTATTCTTGCTGAGCACAAACAGCAGGACAGAGCACTGCAAGGCTAGAAAGGGGAAGCACAAGGGGAAAGTACAAAAACTGTGGGAAAAAGGCAAACAAGAATCAAGTTTGATTAACAAGGAGGCAATGCTGAATGCATGGTAGGTGAGGGTGGATGGCAGCGGTATGGATCAAAACTTCAGCTCCTGTGAAAATCAGGATAAGGGGTGAAACCTTTAGTTACAAAATGGCAAACCCTGTTTAAAGCAGGTCGCCATGTTCACCATCCTACTTCTCCCAGCCTTCCAACTCAGGATCTGATCTCCAACAGGTGTTTCATTGGAGAAAATCATTGTCACAACCCAATAAAAATACATACAGTGGCATTTAAGCTCTGACAAGACAACTGGAAAAGTTTTTGTGTTTTCTGATGCCTGTTTGGTGTTTTATTTAAAGTAATTGGGTACTTTGAAAGACTCTTCCTGGGAGACACAAGTAATTGTTCCTAATTTACAGAACACATGGCCAACTCATGGACAGCAACGCAGGAATCACATAATTTCCTTATTCCCCGAAAATCAACTTGATCTTTGACCTCCTTGACCTCATAACAACAGGAACCTCTGAAACAAACGTGGAATTCTCTAGAAGAGAACTAACCATCAAGGGGAGCAAAGAACTGGTCAATACTTACGGTTGTTCATTGGAAATGTTCTACCTACATTCATTATTTTCATTAGAGAAGTAAATCAAACATCAGCTACAACTGAAAACATAAGATTTCCAGACAAATTATACAAATAATGAAATGTTCAGTGTGAATTTGATAAAAATCACAACTGAGCAGCACCCAAGCAATGCATTCATAAATACAGCAGAGTGGAAAGAGCCCCACCAGGCTGCCCACTGCAGCAGAAACTGTACAGCGGTCTTTGCTAATCTCAGTCTCACCCCAAACTCTACCTTTTTCTTTCTAAACCTTCCCCAGGACAAAAGTAGAATTCTGAAATGTAAAGGCTCTGTAATAAAATCTAGAAACAACATATGGTACAAATATCAAGCGTGAACATCTCTTCCCATCTTGTGTGTTTCAAAGACTGTGCAAACAGCACTTTTCCCTCGTTTTGATCCTGCAGCCAAAATGAGTCATCTGTGAACAATTATGGCCCTGGCAGGGGCCTGACTGTTTGAGAATGAAAGGAAACACTTTATTATTGAAATGAACAGTATGCCAAGCCAAGAGGCAACTGCAGAGAAATGTTAAGAGTCCTTTGTCCTCCTTTAGCCGGCAAAATGGAAAGCAGTGGGTGCAGCTCCCTCCTCTCAGATGCCCCAATGCACCTAATTTCAGTAGGGGCACTGCAAAAACTAAGTCTGAGCAGTGGAGAAGAGTGAGTATTTATATGACCCAAAAAGAAACAGTCTGAAAGCAGGAGGCCTGGCTTCAGAAAGTGTTGGTTATTCCTGGCTTAGTCCTCCCAGAGGAGCTGCGAACATATTAAAGGAACATACAGTCAGAGGCCACAGAGCTGAAATCCAAAACTATTAACAGACAGTTGCTGAGAGTTTGGTGCAGGCTGCATTTAACAGGCTCTTCTGAAAGAGAATGAATGGAATTCCCCTTGACAAGAAAAAATAGCAACAGGACAGTTTAGCAGGGACACTGATCTTCCTACTGGCAGCTCATTTTGAGCACTGATACTATTCTGTTTTTGATGCCTACTGTCAGGAGGGGATACATAGGGTCTCTATGAACTACAGAGGAGCAGATCGTTTCCAATATATTCTCATCTTTCCTTTCAAGAGCAGCCTGCAGGAGGAACAATACCGTAACCCTTGCCCAGAGCCTACAGACTACTTAAAGGCTGTCAAGGTTGATAGGATGACAGGAGAGAGAGGTGAACACAGAACTGCAAAGCGAAGGGATGGGGCAAAAGGTCAGGGAAGAACCTGGGAAAAGCAAGTTTTGCATTCTGAATTCAGTCCCAACCCCCAGTATGAAATATGTTTGAGGAAGATCTTGAGATTAACGTTCTGATTCCAGCACACCTCAGATCGGGGCATCAGCCAAACAATGCCCCTCACTGTTTCAGTTATGCTGTGCTTTGAAAACCTCTGGAACAGATTACAAACAGATTACACTGCTGTTAGCATAGTGCGGACAGTGCTGGTCCCAGCGTGATGGAGCGTGGCAGGCAGGGTGCCAGGCTGTGCAGTGTGCTCTGCCCTGCACAGAGAAAGCTGTGGTGAGTACGGGCTTACCAGTACGGGAGGCTCTGTCTGGCCAAGGCTAATATGCAAAACTCCAGTGAGGGGTAGAGAACGTTTACAGCACTGTATTTGTCTTGGTAGTCGAATGCCAAGTAGTAACCAGCACTGGAAAAGTATTCCTCCATTTGGAGACTCACGTAGATAAGGAACCCCATACTTATGTATGAGACTAAATGCAACAGACCCCAAACCTGAACTGAAGGGACCTGGGAGGGCCCTCTTGCCTCCATACATAACAGCACTTTTGCTCTACCATAACTCATCCTACCAGAGATACAGATTCCTGCAGGATGAGCTCAGTCAGCATAAGACATCTCCAACTAAACAAGACAGTCTGGCAGACACTGACGAAACCGAGTGGTAAAATACTTAACAGCAATGCTGAGAACAGATATCCCAATGCCACAGGAATAGGGAACTTCCCAAACACTCATTCACTGCAATTCCATGAAGCACCCTATGGTTGCCTTTGCACTGTATATGGTAATACAGCATGGGGATGGCAGAGCTTTCTCAAACCTCACCTTGGCAGCAGCTGCAGGGCTGTTTTGTTGAGGAAGTGCCACTATACGTTTCATTTTGTAACACACACAGGTGTGCATAAATCAACACAGTACAGGGCCTGGTGAAGGTTTTGCCAATGGTGTCTGTGCTTTGGATCACATACATTACTCGTAGACGTGTCTCAGCTTTTCTGAGCACTCCTAAGTAATCACTGAACCCTGAGATCCATCACTATTTTGACTGTTCCAGCTGAAATCAGTTTCAAATTGAGCCATACAGCTCAAAGACAGTGGTGAAGGTCTCACTGTTCTGAGGACACGGGAGAAAAATACTAAAAATTGCTGTTGATGCAGAGCACAGAAGAATGCAGAAATGAGGAACCCTTCTCAGTTAGAATGCCAGAACCGCTAAGTGCCACGTTAGCATTTCTGAGCCCAATGCAATACTGTTACGTTCTGCATGTAGATCTGCATGCAAATACAAATGAGATCTTTTTTTTCCCCCTCTCCATCACACCATAAAAGCTGCCATAGTGAAAGCTCCAGCCCCAGGCACAGCAGAGCCCGCATCGCCCCCCCTGCCCCCCGCAGCCCGGCCCGCCCCACTCCCGCACAGCTCTGCTGCCACCCGCCGGCCGCCCCCCCGCATCCACCCAGCCCCGCACCGAGCAGTTTCTCCTAAGGTCTGTTTTCCCCTTTACAAATCCCAGCAGGAGCTCTTTGCAGAGCACGGAGAACGGATATTTCTTTCCCTCCCCCCCACCCCCCGAAACCACGAGCAGAGCTACTGCGGCCAGGCCTGCCGTGCTCGGGGTTTTGTCTGAACGCAGTTTGCTTTTGGCATTAAAAGTCACCTGGGAAAATAAACACAAGGTCACGCTCTGCATTTTCTGCATGCAGCCATTTTCATAGGCAACTCTAAAGAGCATTCCTGCAAAGTGACCTCCGTTGTTCCAGAGGAGCAGCCCAGGCAGCACGTGGGGAGCAGAATGTTTCCAATTTTTCAATCTTCCAATTTACAATTTTTTTCCACCACTGTGGCACCATTTCCTTCAAACGCTTCCAGATTATATAAAAAAAACAACCACCAAAACCCACCCACACATACACACAGAGCGAGCAAGCAAACAACAACAAGCAAACACTCCCTTCAGCTTTGCATTAATATTGAAGTAAGAGATGGGGCAGGCAGGGAACCAGGCCTGGTGAGGCAGCAGCTCTACTCAGTTCAAGGTGCTTCCAGCACCTGCAGGCCTCACTGTGAGAGCACAGGCAGCTCCCCATCCCTCAGCCATGCAGGCATCCCACACAGAGAGGCAGAGCTGGATTGTGGTTTGTGCTGCACTGTCCCTTTTGTTCATGAAAAAGGAGTCAATTGTATGCGATGCTCAACAGTCTGAGTTCAAGTTAGCAAATCTCTCGCTTATTTTCAAGAACATGACTTGTCTCAATAAAGGCTGAGCACCATAAGTTTCATTACTTCCATCTGTAAAAGCACACAGTGCTAACTAACTGTGCTCAAAGTCTTTCATCCAAATCGGTTCCTGGCCACAACAGGGTTGCAGCACTACAGGGTAACTTTCCCAGCTTTCCAGTCTCCTTTTTCCATGCATGCTAAAATCCATCAGGACTTAATAATTGCTAATCCAATGACTTCAATGCTTTCCTGCACAAAACTGCCTCAAATGTGCTAGCAAGAAACTATCCCAGGGGCCTACACAAAACCTCATGTCTGAAATATACCCATTTTCAAATCTACGTTGCATGCAATAAGCAAATGCAAAACACATCCTGTGCCCAAGCTGGCCACTGCAAGGAGCAGTGTATGATGTGAGATGGGAACAGAGGCCCAGAGATGGCACTTCTGGTGTCCAGCCTTGCCTCGGTCACTGCAGGACTCGGAGTATGCAGTTTTCCCTACTCAAAAGGGATTGGAGAAAGATTTCAGCTCATAAACAGTTATGTGGCTTATGGCTGCAGTGTCATCTGGGAGCCTGAACAAGGTATGAATCAAGGACTTGTGATGGTGCTGGTCTCTATGTTACCTCCCAAACCCCTGGGGGCATTACATCCATTCCCTGATGATTTTTCCTTCCCTCGCTGGCAGGAGCAGCACGCAGTGGAAGCACACACAGTGCTCCCTGGCTCAAACGATGCTATCATTCGCTGATCGTGGTGCAGCACAGTGACTGCAGCCCCAGCACAGAGCACTGCCAAAATGTGGAAAGATGACTAAGAAAATCTCACTGAGTTGAGAGGAGTAAAGAGAGCTGGAGCTGCTGGCTGGCTGCCATTCTCTGCACTCTGCTTTTTCATTTTTAGTTTCTGCTCTTTGCTGGAAACTTTCTACTTATGCTCTCGTTTCCATGGCAACTGCATTTCTTGCCTTTCTCCTCCAGCATTAAATTTTTTATTTGATTTCTCTTCTTCCCAAGACAAGACTTTCTTTTCCTTTTGAACAACAACAACAAAAAAAAATAAATTAAGTGTTGTCTTCTCTTTGGTTGCTGACATTTCTAAAGGAGGTGGGAGAAGCTTTGCTCCCAGTCTGATGGTGCATCCGCATACAGCAGCAGCAGAGTGGTAATCTTCAAAGCAGGAATGCTGGGGGAGTCCCCTGCAGTGATCCAGGTACCACAACTATCCTTCATCTAACAAGGCTGCTACATGCTGCAGTGCCAGGCAGCGAGGAACCCAGCATTTAACAACATTGGCTCTTTCTCTTATGAGACCTGACCTGGCCTTTTTTTCCTACAACTTAACATTCTGGGTTGTTTTTGCTGTTTTGTTTCTGTTTTAAAGCATTACTTGTGATTCATGAGCAGTCTCAGGAGAATACATAAATAGCTTTAAAATATTTCTGCTCTAGGAATGTCTCCAGCTCTGAGCTGTAAGTGCCTTCAAATGCTTTCCCTGCCACTTGTGGCTGGGCTGGGAGCTGTGCTGGGCAGGTGGGGGCTGATGGACCCCCAGTACTGGGGATGGTCTGGAGGCAGAGCCATGCACAGCCTCACACAGAGCACCGAGACACAGATCCCCCGCTCAGGGAGCTTCCATTCATTAATTTCTCTTTCCTTTGTCACGTTGAGACTGAATTAATCTGACAACCTGAATTAAGCTGAGACGGAAACAAATGATCAGAATGGCAAATTTGGATAAATTTAATCACGTGTTTTTTCCAGGCTTTAGGTTTGGCTTAAGCAGAAATAGTTTGCATGCTGCACAGCACCAAAATAATACAAGTTTTCATTCCACTTCACTGTGAAAGGGTCATTTCACACCTATACTCTTCAGCACATTCAGGCCATAAAGTGGCCCTTCGGTGTAGCTGTAGATTACAGCTTTTAGGCTCATCTGGCCTGCTGAGATTTCACAGTAAATTTTTTCAGGGTTGAATAATTAAAAGAAGTAAAACTATAACATTTGGCTCACGTGGGAACACAAACAAATCTGCCCACGGGTGATATTTTGTTTGCAGCACATGTGCACAGATCTACCTGCTGGATTGAGGCTTAGTGCTCTGTTTAGAGTTGTCATTACCACATAAAGACTGAAACCAGAACAACTTTACATGTGAGCTGACCTTATGACCATCCAAATAATGTTATCAACTCCATCTCACAAGTCACAGATTCTCATTACTCAGGAGAAATGCTGGACATGGGTTAGAAGTGAGGCGTTCTGTCTTCCATACTTTCCTCCTCTTCAAAATTTCCCTTTTCTAATGAATATCAAGGCCAGGAATTCATGGGATCTTATAAAAATCTGACCATGGTTATTGCGTTTGGCAGTCAAAGTATTTTAATTGCCAGATATTAAATACATCTGCCAAGACCCACATTGTAAAATCTCATTATGGCATCCACTGTGCATAACATCCCTGTCCATTGGCTTGCCTGCAGGCCACATCCCACAGTTCAAATAAGAGTCAGAAGAAAAGTTTTCCAGAGCAAAGTGTTGCCTCTGTGGTCGCCTCTGAGCTGTTGGATAAGGGAATGCAAAGAACTGCTCTAGGCACAGCCCCCCAACTTGCAGCTGTATTTTGCCTTCTGTGTGGCTCTGGACAGGACCCAGCTGCCTTCCGGAGGTGAGAACATCCAGGCTGCCCCTTGCTCATCTCCTGATTTAATGACTTGCTGGCCAGACCACAGACAGCATCTCAGTAATTCAAACACCAGTGTGGCGTGATTTGTTGGTGGTTATTCCTCATCTGTAACTCCAGTGAGAAATGCTTATCAATCATTAGAGCTTTCTAAAATGATGCTTTGAGATGCAGCAATGAAGAGGCTTCAACGTGACATGGTTTTGAATACATTCTAATCTTGCAAATAAAAATCTGAAAGCTATCCAGTTAACCGGTCTGAGAAGGGCTGGGAATCATGTATTGCATGCACTGTGTGACCCCATGATGCATAACAACTCACTCGGTGAAAGGAATGAACTTTCCTTCACTTAGTGCATGGGCAAGAACATTCCTTGCTGCAAGCATTAACATCAAACTCTGAAGTCATTGCAGGGAAGGAATGGCAGCGACACCCAGATGAGGAGAATGTGAAGGTACGTCATGATGCTTTGTCCTCCAGGCATTCTTTTGATTGAACACCTTCATGTCAGGTTTTCTGCTGACAGAACCATCTTGAGAATTCAGGGATATGTCTTCATATAAAGACAGGAACAAATTGTTATCAAACAGCACAACCAGAGAGTCCCCAGTGGGACATCAGAGTCTCTGGAGGTAAAGAACATGACTGAGGGGCATTCCCAGGTAGCTGCACTCTGTCTCTCTGCAATCCTTATTGTCCTCATTACGTCCTCCGCCAAATTCCACAACTTTTTTTCAACTGCACTGTTAGAGAATCGCAGAATCACACCTTCCAAATATTGTCCATATTTTAATTGCTCTCATTAATTTCCTGGAGTTTAATAGAACACAATTTTAAGACAATTTATTGAGACAATTAAAATTTAGAAAACAAGCTTCTCCGTGCTCCATAAAGCACAGCAAATTTATTTGCTGCAGTCAGTAAAACTCCGCTGCCTAAAGCTGTGCAGTAACTCAGCAGAGCTCAAGCAGTAACTGTGGGACCCTCAGAGCTGAATAGTTCAGACAATCAATTAGAGCTCTGTTTGGACCCTGGGGGGGCAGATGTAGAAGCACCACAGGTTGAAGTGGCTTCTACACCTGTAGAAGCAGAGAGATTCAGCAAATAATAGCTTAGCAGTACTTTGGGCGGATGATAGTTTGCTGTCCAGCCAGCTGTGCCCAACAGTTACCAGGAGGTTTGCTGCCGTCAACGTTGCAGCACCCAAAGCTCTTGAAGAATCAAGGAAAACTGTAACTTCTAAGGCTCACTGAGACAATCACCCAACAGAGCACCATTTTAGGGCTGTACAACAACATTCTACAGTATGCCAGTTCCTTCACCCAAAGACAAAGCAGAATAGATACTTCATCCAGCAAACCATAAATGGAAACAGTTGGAATCACTAAAAGCTTGTAAGAAGGCTGCAAGCGCTGGGTAGCCCACCCTGAAGCCCCAGTGCATATATTTTCTTAAGGAAGTCCCCTCATTCAAAATAGGCCCTCAAAAAAGAGCGTATCTTTAGGCTGCCTCCAAGGAGAGATGTCACACTGGATACTTTTCCAGTTACTTATAAAACAACCACTTGTTTGAAGCTATCTGTCTTACAGAGGTAATTATTAATTGACTAGAGAACACAATTGGTCTGAATACCTATAAACTTGTTTTATTCTCTGTAGAACCATACTGGCAGATTATAAATTGCCAAAGTAATGCTACACCAGAGTCGAGCTTTCTGCTTAGTCACACTTTACTGCTCCAGCACTGTACAAAACAGCCCCCGCTTTCATTACTAATGAAACACAGCATTAATTACTCAAACTAAAAGAGGCCTTGAAAATGTGCCCAACCAGCCGAGCAGCGCACCACGCTGGCTTCTGGCTTCCTCCCTCCCTTTTCTTTTCTTTCAAACCTATGAGGTAATCTCAAACCCCTCACTAGTTATTTGTTTTAAGGCAGCAGCACCACATGTGGGATTCTTCCAGGTCCCTTCTACCCAAAGTCATCGTTCAGAACCTGCAGAATGCAGTGAAAGCTCTACTAACAAAACAGCTGAGCTGATGGCAAACAGCTCATTTCTCTTTCTGGATTTCTGATGAAGAGTAGCTCAATTTTGGAGATTCAGTCAAGCAACCAGAATGTTTTACACTGGGATCAATTTTGATTTCACATGCATAGTGCTGGACTGGAGATCTCCAGGTACTTCAAGGCGTTTCTGCTCCAGTGCAAATAAGAAAAATCCCAGGGTTGTTAATAACAGCTGGAAATCTTTCTTTCTCTACTGCTCAATGAGAAGGATTCCAGCCTCTCCCTGGATTCAGGCTTTATGGAATAGGCAAGTCTTTGCGCAGAGGATGGCTGCACATGACTTCATCCTGGCAGTCCTCCAGAAATTTGCTTCAGGTCATAATGAAATCACAGCAGGTTTCTGGGAAATTTCAGACCATGTCCCATTTTTGTGACTCCCTGTGACAAGCTGAGGCTCTGACAGCAGCCACCTGTATCCACCTCCTTCCAGAATGCCTTCTGCCATGAGCGGAACTAGGCACAAGCCACAAAACTCCTTCAGAAAAGTACAAACACAACGGACAAGGTTTCCACCCATTCATGATGGGAGTGTTTAAAAGCTCCTGGGCAACAGCCCAGCCTATTTGGCAGCACTGTATTAATAAAGGAAGAACACATGGGAGAGAGAAGCACATCCAATCAGCACGGGAAACATTCTGCATGCTGGGATCGGGATGTAGCAGGGCTGCTGTTGCTGTGTGCCCACTGCAGAAGCTGTGTGGGCAGACCCAGCACCATGGCTGGGCACCAGAGTGGGAGCCACAACACCTGGCCAGCGCCATTGGTACATGGGCAGCCTGGCCATGGGCAGCCCTGCTGATCTGGCTGACCTTCAGTTACTGCTGGGCTCACGAAGAGGAACTGTTTCCCTTTCTAGAGAGCCTTGCCACTGTGGATGAAAACAAATATGCAACGAGGAGGGTTTGGATACTTATTCTTTCAGTTGTCAGAGACCACCAAAAAGGTGCTTTTCCATCTACCAGTATCTTCCTCCCTTACCCCACTAAGTAAGAACATAAGTGATCTGCTGAGCCAGTGTAAAGCCATTTTTCCAGCTCTCTGAGGCAAAGTGTGATAGATAATGCAGGTAGGATTTAGAGCATGGTTAGAACAGCCTCATGTGAGAAGATTCCAATTGCAGAGATAAAGTATTAGCTAAGTATTAGCTATTAGTATTTTATAATCACAGAGTTCCATTTTTTTGCTAAGAAAAGCAGAGCCAAGATTAGGATTGGCTCCAAAGATTACACAGTGTGTGGTCTTTGCATTTGAAGAGCTCTGCAAGGCTCTCACTCATGTTACACGAATCACTTTAACAAAGTTAGATTCAGAATAATATTTATAAAGCTAAGCTCAGCAGCCCTTTTTGCAATCACCTGAATACAATCCCCTCATTCACAAGAACCAACTGAAAGCTGCACTAATCAGAGACATTCAGAAAATGAAGACAGGTTTATAGTGAGCTTTTACATAGATTCCTGAAGAAGAAAAAGTTGGGGAGATGTTACAGTACTGGGAAAAATTACAGTTTCAGTGAACATTTATTATCGTATCTGTTGCACATCAGTAACGTCGAGCTTAAAGCACAATGATCAATACATTTAAATCATTGTTTTTACCATAGAAACATAGAATCACTGATCACAGGATTCGAAGGTGAAATACAGGAAATTGCATGTTAGGTGAGACATGTGGCAACTTTTAGTTACAGATGAATGAAGTACAGAGGAATAAATGACTTGCTCAAGGCCACAGAATGAAACGCCATATCCAGAGGATTTGGCTGTAGGAGACAGGCTGCCCTGTTATCTGTGATTGCTTTTCTCCATCTGGCTTTGCATCTTGCGTGTCCTACAGCCAACCAGAAGTACCACAGGATTAAATAAATGCAATTTTCCCCCTTAATCAAGAAACATTTTTCGCTCCTACAGTGATCTGCACTCTGTGCTCCCCTCACACATCACCAGGTGCATACTGCAGGTGTGCCTGCCTTGGTATGCTCTGGAGACATTTGTAGGCTGTGAACACTTGGTTCACATGATGGCAAAGTCCAGATGACATGAAAATCCTCTGGTCAGAGGCTCCCAGTCAAAGAGCTCGGACTGCTGTATGGCTCAAGCACTTTGCAGCCCGGCCTTTCCCACCTGTAACACCACCATAAAGACTGTGAACCAGCAGGGAATCTGTGTGTCAGTTCCTTCATGTTTATTCCAAATTATTTGCACAACATTGCACATTGATGATATTTAGCACACAAACCTCCATTAACAGGAGCGATGTGTGCTCTAAAATTAATTATGTACTTGTTTTCTCTTTGGTTTCTATAGAACATGAGTAGTGATGCAGATGGCTGACAGCAGTGAGCAGATTATAGTGATAGCTGTAAATTTTGATGACTGCTATCAAATGCATCATATGGCTTCCAATACTAAGTAGCAATCAAAATAAAAGATCGGGGGGGGGGGGGGGGGGGGGGGGGGGAAAGAAAAAAAAAAAGGAAAAAGGAAAGATTTCCAAGCTTCCCCAAACAGGACAGTTTGCAAGACAATTTGCCATAGGAATTAAGTGTTTTGGAGGACTAATTTGCTGTGTGCCAGATAGTGGTAACAGCAAGGAGGTTCAAGGATTAAATGATTTCATTAAAGAAGACAATGACTACTTCAAACCTTAACAGAGCTTGGTTATGTGAAACCATGAGATGAATAAATCTGTTAATTAAATACACTTCCTCTGTTCTAGCCTAAACTGTGGACAAATGGAGATTTAAATTAGGGTGTGCGAATTTCACTACTCAAGAAAGCACGGCAGGGATCAGCTGTGTTAGTCAGACACTGGACAAGTGGCTCCAGTGGCGCTGGGCTGATGTGCTCCAGCTGGACAATCAATGCTCCCCAGCCAGAAACACATTACATTGCACACTGCTCTATGGAGGGAGAAGCTTGGCAAAACCTGAGTGCACTGTCACTTACAGACTCTGCTCCACCTCCAGAGATGAAATATTAATGATATCCACAATCTCCCATCACATCTCCCTGGTCAGTCTTTTCCCTACTTTTGAGTTTGCATTCACCAAGCTGCCATAGTTACCGTGCTGCTCTGCTTCTGGAAGGAGGGGTTGGGGAGGAGGGGGTCCCTAAATCGACATGGATAAAATTATAAGAAAATTGATGATCCCATACACACCAAGATATGAATCTTTCTGAAGGATTTCTTTTTTAAGAACAGACTTGTTCCATCTTACTTCCCCCCTCAGTTCACCCACACAAACTATTAAAAGCACAAGCTTGCATATATTATCAGTATTCTCCATTTCTTCTTAATCCTATTAGTAATTATAACCATTTTCCAATTAATACTACCATGAAATCTTTCTGTGAAAATCTATAAGCGACAGACATAGCCTGCAAACATTTCACATACTGCAGTTTGAAAAACATACTGTCCTAATCTCAACTGCATTCTCTTCTTTTCCAGTGCAAGTCATTAAGCACATTTAAAATACTACTCTACAAGAATTTCCTTCCTGGGACATCTATTGTCAGGCCTTGACTTTAATTTGCCATTCCATTTCTTCCATATTGTCCACACATCATTTTGTCTTAGTTCTATCAGACCTGCATTTGTACAGTGAAGTACAAGACTCATTTCCAGTGATAATCTCCTTTGCCTTCAATTCTGTGCTACTGAAGTAAAAAAAAATGTAGTCTCAAAACAAGGGATCTTCTATCATTTTATCCTTCCTGACCTCCACTGAGGTCAGGAGCAGAAGCTAGAGGTGCTGCATAGGGTTAGATGGTACCTGGAAATGCATACCTTACTCCTGTTGAACACTGTGCCTTTCAGATTTCATTATTATTTGGTAGATAGGGATTTGTCTTTCATATGCATTTATAAGTATCTTTATGTGAAACATTAAGGAATCTCATCCTTGCACAAGACCTTTGTATGTAACAGCTTTGCGCTCTACAGTACACCTCAGATTTAGCCTATGGCTTTTGTCAATGCACCCGCAGCCTTTCCAGCTTTCCCTTGGCCCACAGCACCAAGTTACCCCAGCAGTTTGCCATGTGACAGTCCCCATAATGAGAACCCCAGAAAGAAGAGTCCTGAAGCTTAAACTAACTCTTACAAAGGAAGTGTATGTCTTTGCTTCATGGCTGAGAGCATCACTAATGTGGTTCTGTGCTTATTCTTCTGCAGTAACTCTTGGCACAGCACCGATAGAGCTTTTAGAGTTCACACAGCAGCCTTCCTCTTCCAACAATGGCAGCCTGGGTAAGGGCAGCCAGGCAAGCAGTGAAGGCCAGTGGGTAGCGCAGCATGAGCCTCAGAATTCATTTTCAGCCAACAGCACAATGCAGCGTATACGGGCAGTAACATCCACAATCACTGCTGTTTTGACCAAGTTTGATTTAAATGTTGCAATTAACTATTTTAAAGCCCCAACCCTAAGGAATTAAATGTCAAAACAATGAAGCTTAAGAAATATCACTACTGCTTGATACTCTTTTAACAGCTCAAAAGTTGTTTTGCTTTTTATGCCTTACAGGAGGAACAGCATTGCTCTTGATGTCATAAGTCAAAGAATAAGACATTGTGACTTCATAAAGAAATGCTACCTAAAAAGACAAGTTTGGAGGATGAAGACAAATGAAATTAGCTGACCTTTCTTTGGAAAATAATCTATACTGTTGAAAATCTGATTCTGAGCATTGTACAGCCATTCACACAACGGCTGTATTTTCCCCAGACTAAGGGCACCAGGAGCTGTTCATATGCAGCCCCACTACATCTTGTTCACAACAAGAACAGCCAGGGATCCTGGCTCAGGGGAGTTCAAGGCAATCCACCCCAGAGCCAGAGAGTTAGCACCATCTCCCATGAAGAGTTCATGGATGTAGGTTTAAAGTCCTTGAGTGAGAAGAGCTTTCACCACTTCCAAAAGGAAATCCTAAATCAAGCCTGATTTTCACTTCCACAACTGTTCTGCAAAATGGTCTCATGTAGCCTGAAACAGAGACCAGGAATTCTCTAGTCCATTGCCCTATTCTAATTTTTCTGAAGTCCTCTCTTTCTTACTGTTCCTTTTCTGTTTAAAACACTGGCTTCTGTTCTTCATCTGATCTAAATAAAGGTAAGGTGGCCATTTTTTATCCTAGTTTTGTTATCTTATCTGGATTTTATCTTCCTTTTTTGATTTTCATGGTCCTCTGGCAAGCACCAGAAGCAGTGATATCATTGCAGGAGGCGGCATCTATTCAGAGGAACTCAGCCGCAAAAATACCCCAGGAACACAAAAATAGTTCCTATTACATTTTACTGCTTGGCAAAGGAACATTAGGTTACATAAAAAGGCAAAAGAAACAGTTACCACAGATATATGCAAAGATCTTTAATGTTCCTGGTAGTGCCTCAGCACTCTGGTTCACATCTACAATCTGGAGGCCTATACTGTAGGTAGGTCAGATCTGTCTTAAGCTGAAGCTCACTAAAAATCTACTGATCTAGACTCCAGGCATCAAAGCATGGGAGAAGCAGCCACATTCTCTGTGAATTAAGTGAGACCGAACTCCCAGAGAAAGTCTGACAACAAAGGCAGGCAGGAGAAGCTGAAGTGGAAGAAAAGAAACCTTTGTGGATTCCTGAAATTAAGCTACAAACACACAATGGTGGGACTGCATTGGCAGATTGCCACTCTAGCAAGAAAGCACTCCTCACTGTAGTGAGAATGACAGTTCTTCATCCTCAAGGAAACAAATACTCCGATCTGCTGACAAAAACAGCACTGAGATTTTTCAGATTCCTATAGGAAAGTCATGTGGATTTTGCCCTCCACGGTATAAGGACAAATGTCTTCAATGATTATTTCTTTTTTGGAGGTGATGGGGAGGAAAGAAAGGGAAATGGACCAGGTGGAGGACTGCAGGAGAGAAGAAGAATGGCTAAGGAGCTACTAGGACAAGGAGATCCGATATAGCAGCAATACAATGATGGAAGTTTAATTCAGCATCCCAGTGCAAAAAGGGACAGGAACATCTGAACTGGCATGAGGGTAGCTGCATTAGAAACTGAAAAATGAACGAAATTGCAGTATTGAGGATCCTGCAAGCACACTCAGAACAGGCAGGCCAACAGGACACGCTTTGCAGGCACACAGAATCACACTGAAGGAAAATGGAAATAACAACTATTGATTACTATTGATACAGAGCCACTGCAGTCAAAGACTAAGAAGCCCTTCTGCCATGACTGCATGAAGTTCTATGGTCAGGATTTTGTTCCTCATGCCCCTTTGTAAAAATGATCATGCCTCGTCCAATGACAGATTAATAAATGGCGACAGGGAAGTCTACAGCTGCCAATATAATTCTACCAGAAAAAAACCCAGATGAATATTTATTATTATTGTCAGCAACTATGAATGAAAAATAGCTCTTATATCCGCATAAGTGTTGTCATTACTGGAAAACATCATTTATAGTCTTACATGTAAGACCTTTCAAGATATCTAACTGTAAATAAAATGAGAGACACACTGTTGGCTTGCACCAGGCCTAGTGAGACCTTAATCCTAGATCCTGTATCCTAGGAAAGTACTGCGACTGCCAGCCAATGGACTGTACGAATGCTGCACTACTACAGGATTCAGACATTCCTGCTTTGGCCTGCAAGAATTTCTCCAATTCAGGCTTCACCAAAGAAGGTTTTTTTGTCATTAAAAATGTTGTTTTGATGACCTGGAATTTTGCCACAAAAGTGAATAGTTGAAAATGTCTCAAGTTGTACCAGAGGAGGTTTAGATTGGACATTAGAAGAAGGAGAGGGTGGTCAAAGAATGGAATAGACTGTTCAAGGGAGGGAAGAGGAGCAGTCCCTATTCCCAGGGGTATTTATGGGGCTGAGGATGTGGCACCATGAAGGACATGATTTAGTGATGGGACTCAGTAGGTCAGGTTGTTGGTTGGACATGGTGATCTTGAAGGCCTTTTCCAATCCAGATGATTATATGAAATGACAGCTTATTTATTTGTTTGTTTGTACTTAGTGAGAAACTGGAGACAGCTACAACTCTCTTCTGTGTTATGCTAGATGCAGGCTCTTCTCTTGTTTATTTAAAAGTGCTTCAACATGAAAAGTTTAGTTTGGATCAAGCATCAGTTACATTAATCCACTGTTCCTCATTTACAGGTACTAAACATTTCTCACAGAATTCACAGTCACGTGAAAGTTACACACTCAGTTTAGAATCATAGAATCACAAGGTTGGAAAGGACCTACAAGATCATCCAGTCCAACTGTCTTCCCATTACCACAGCTACAGCAAACCACTAAACCAGATCTTGGAGCTCCTCATCCAGACACCTCTTGAACACTGCCAAGGATGGCATCTCCACCACCTCCCTGAGCAGCCATTCCAATGCATGACCACTCTCTGAGAGAAAAAGTTCCTTCTTATGTCCTCTCTAAACCTCTTCTGGTACAACTTGCAGCCATTTCCTCAGGGAGAAGAGGCCAAGCCCCTCCTCATCACAACCTCCCTTCAGGAAGTTGTAGAGTACAATGAGGTCTCCCCTGAGCTTCCTCTTCTCCATGCTAAACAATCCCAGCTCCCTGAGCCGCTCCTCGTAAAACTTGTGCTCCAGACCCCTCACCAGTTTCGTTGCCCTTCTCTGGACACATTCCAGGGCCTCAATGTCTTTCTTGTAGTGAGGGGCCCAAAACTGAACACAGTACTTGAGATGCAGCCTCACTGGTGCTGAGTACAGGGGGATGATTACCTCCCTGCTCCTGCTGGCCACACTATTTCTTATATAGGCCAGGATGCCATTGGCTTTCTTGGCCACCTGGGCACACTGTCAGCTCATGTTCAGCTGAGCATCAACTGATTTAGATCAATTTAGATACAGTTTTAGATATCGATTAGATATATAGATATAGATATAGTTACAATTAACACACTGACACAAAAGAGAAAGCAAATAAAAACAGGTGTTGGTCAAAAACAGATAGTAATTGGGCTTTCAGCAATCGAAGCCTTAGAGATGCCCTCTGCAGATTTCTCCTTGGAACAGACGACAACAAGCAGAGCAGCCTGACTCACTGGAAGGAAGGTAGACACAATAGTGACTGAAATGTGACCTACAGGAAAACAACCAACCAACCACCTTCTAATATAATATCATTTAAAAAAATTAAGTATGTACTAAAAGTAATGGAAGAGAGTGGTGGCCATTAACTGTGCTGGTGGCAGGCCTGTTGAGGTTAAAGGCATGGCTACAATTTTCTCTCTAGTGATTGAATCTACACCATCAGGTCACTAATGAGCAGGATTTAACAGGCTCCCCAACTACATCTTGTCTCCTTGAAGTGGAATGCAGCATTTGTCTGCTGGAAAAATAGCTGTGTTTTGGCTGAGATAACATTCAGAAAAGGAGATTCCATAATCAGGAGAACAAGAGTTGGGAGAGCTCTCTTTAAAAATATGCAAATCCAAAACCAAACGCAGTCCTGAACTGCAATTACACTTGCACTTCACAACATTTGTTTTTAAAACCTACTGTAAAACTGTTTCTAGACAAAAGAGCAAAAGACAATCATTGTTCCAACTCTGCTCATTCCTTCAGGCTCATTAAAGACATTCTGAGACAGAACAGTTTTTGATCTCAGGCATTGCTACAAGGCAACTGCACGTTCCAAATGAGACATTCATTCCTAATGAAACAAAACCTCTGTGTAAGTTAAGAGTCAGCCCCTGAAATGCAGAGTCCTTAATTGCTTACCTTTTAGGAGCAGGTCAAATCTTTGGAAGCAGTTTCTCAAAGCAACTCAGACATTCCATATTGACTGTGGTGCTGCAATACACAGCTGCAAAACTTGCTGATTTATCTCCCCACTTTGTGTGCATTCTGAAATCGAGAAGAACTCCCATACAGGAAAAAAAAACAACAGCCCCAAAACCCACAGGAGAAGCACCTCAGCCCTTGAGCAAAGCACAAAAAAGTTTACCAGGGGAACAGAGAGGAAATCCAGGCATAACTGAAAGTTTAGCTAAGAAACAGCCCAAGCGAGCTTGCTCCCCTGCCTGTAGTCCTGGCTAAAGGTGCCTCTCCGAGCAAAATTCACTGAGGCTCCCAGCTCCTCGGAGCAGATGGTATTCACACATTATTCCCCACCAGCAGCATTCCCTACACCAATCAGGAGGCAGCACTGAAAAGCCAAGCGCTTCCCAGACTCTGTTACAGTTTTCAATAGCTATAGCACAAGATGAATGACTCAGAAAATGAATAAGCAGGGAAAATAGAACACGCCTCTCTCCCAGTCAGAGGCACAGGCAGGCAGTTCAGCAGCCCAGAGTGTACTCAGCACTGGTATTGAGTTGAATGCACCTGTTTTATCCCAAATCCTAAATGCTGATTGCATTTGCTGTATCTTTAATTTCCTTTGCCAACCTAATCTTGAGTTGGAAGTCACAACAAGAACTCAAATCTTTGGTTTTTTTCTTCAACCATAAAAGCTACAAACATTTGAATGAGTCAAAAATGGACGAACTGTACGTGTGGTCTTCCAGACAAACAACTCCCAGTCATCTCAGTGAAGCCTCTCATGTATGCTGAATCCATCCATAAATCTCTCTGTGATTAAGACCTAACCTTTTGGATCTTGCAAATGGTATAAAAAGTAAAGTTAGTTTGGAGATGGTGTCTCCTAAGCAGAGAGATATTTCCTCTGGTTCTATCCAGAGTTTACCAGAAAAGTTTAAATAACAATAAAATGAGCACATCTGAGAGGTCAGTCAGCTTTCAGGTGAAGTACAACTTACCCAAAAGCTGAGAAAAGGAACCTGCAAACAATTCCCGTCGACTTTGTTAAGCTGATGCACCACCGCAACTGCCTCACCCAGGGATCGCTTTTCAGTCCTACTGCACAACTCCATGCCTGGCTTTTCCTGACAGCCTCAAGTAAGGGATGATCTGCTAAACCACGCAAGTCACCCATAGAAGCATTGCAGAGCACTGGCAGTTTTCTCCCTTCCAAAACATACTGAACTTCTCTTTATTGTTACAAGAGAAAAGACTGCAAGAAGATAACATTGCATTTAGTGTTCCTGTGCCAGCTCTCACTGCAGTCTACATACAAAGCTTTTATTGCTGCCATTGAGAAATTAACTCTGGGTTAGCCAAAAGCACACTTCAGTGGGGTGAGTGGAATCAGTGAAACTATTTGGGGTGAGCAGAATTCTTGCAGATCCCCTCAGACATTCTCAGATCTTTGTCTATGGGTGTAAATTGATCCTTTGCATTCCTGTCTGACACATGAACTGTGAAAAACTCTGAATCAGAGATGCTCCCTCTGCCATGAGTAATGCTCATTTCTGCAAACTATATCAGACAACAAAATACAGTGAAGCATGGCCTAAAATTTACTATTATTATTTCAAGTCAAATATGCATATTTATTTATTCTGGAACGAGTAAGAAAACTCTATTTGCATCTTACTTTCCTTGTTTCAAATCACTGAGCATCTGGATTTCCCCAGCTTGGATGAAGGGTAAGACCTACACTCAGAGGCACCGATCTGCTGCACACTCCATGCCGTGCCCACCGGAGGTTCAGCAAACTAACCCTCTCACGACACAGAAGAGTGATTGGTGTTACTGCATCTACCACAGCTGTCTACCAACTTCCCAAATACCTCAAGAAAAAATGTTTAAAGGTGTAAAACAAATAGAAGCTTATGGAGATTTGGTAGGAAAACAAACATTTCTTGAAGCTTTCTTTTGGCAGACATTTTCTGAACACTGAACTAAGCTCTGTGGCTGCCAGCATCATTGACTACTGACTCACTTAGCAAGGCATCTGGTGGGCCTCCAAGTCTGTATCAGCAGTGGCTGTGCTTTGCAATTAAATCTTCTGCATGTGCTAATTCCTTGGAGATACTCGGAGGGGAAGAGTATCTAAATGTAAACATTATCACCGTGATGCTCTGACATGATAATCACATGTGTGTGTTGAGAAACCTCCTTGACAAACGTCCCAATTAGACACAATAAAGAACAGCACAGCGAGGTACTGCACCTATCTTTAAGCCCCAGTCTATTCTTTACATCCCTAACATACAGCACATTCATCTGACACAGATGGAAGACATCAGCTGTCATCAGACTGTCTGGGCATCACCAGAACAGGAGGCTGCTGTTCAACATGGTCATAGTTCCACAAGTGGGATCACAGCAACCCTTGTTAAAGGTCTCAGAAAAGGCCTCAGTAAGGACTTAAAATCTCCACTACAGCTTCTCCAGTTATCTGCTACCAGAACTTTAAGAATTCAAAAGTTTCTGACCTGCAAATATTCACGTCTCACTGAATTCACCTCCCCAATAGCTGGCTGGTGTTGTAGGAAGTTCTCTGAGACACTCATAGCAATGCTGTATTTAAGAGAGAGGACTGGAAGCCTCTGCTGCAATGCTATGCTTTGGAGCCGATCTTTTTGGAAGCAAAATGAATGAGGTTTTGAAAATGTTTGACTATGGAAAATCCCTTTCCTTATTACTGAAAAAAATGAAGACCCTACTTTAGCTGTTTCCACTGTTTCCAAGTATGGAAGGTTGCATTCCTGCATTCCTTGGTGACTGCATAGCGATGGCTCTCCCTTATTTTGTGTTACTGGCTGGTGGGGTGCTTGTTTTGTGATCAGCTTGGCCATCTACTGCAGACTTCAGTAGAGAGAGAAAGGAACAGACTGCATGCAGTGGTCATTCACATTTTATTTCTAAACTTGGAGATTGTAGAATGCATTCTACAAACCATTACATAGTAATATTGTTAATCTTTGGCCTCCAATTCCCTCGGAGTTCTCTGTCTTTTCGATACTGTTGAACAATTCACTAAAGCTATACTGGATCTTTCTGTTTCACCGCATACAGTAAATTACGCTGAAGTTTCCAGAGTGCTTATGTCTATTTTTAGATCTTTATCTTTATTGCCAGAAAGTTCTATGGACAATAAAGAAACCCAATTTCACCCTCCTGCCTATGTTAGACATTGTAATGTTTGGTTTGTTTGCCACACAGCCACTGACAGTTCAGGCAGATTCTGTTTCCAACAATGATCACGACACATACTTGGATCATTTCTTTAGAGTGCACTCCATATTGATCATGCTACTTGTGGGCTCCCCAGCAAATGATGCTGAAGAGTGGCCTAATGTTGCCTTCAGGGCTAAGCTGTCGCTATTTCAGATGTTCACCAATAAATAACGCCATCACGTAGGACATGTTATCTGAGCTTGTCACCAGCATTTCTTATGTGCAGATACTGCACATTGTCCTTGGCCACCAAGATTTAACACTCTTCTGCCATAAAAAAAACTATTTTCTCCTTCCAGTCTACCGTTGGGCACAGCACATCTTCCAAATGAGTTATGAGTTACAGTTAGAACCTGTATACAGCGCTGGTAAAATGAAGAAAACTACAGCACACTATAAAGAAAAGGACAGCCACCCAAAGCGTGCCTACTGCTTTTATGCACAATTCATCAGAATTCAATCTGCATCTGCCTGCTCTATGCACTGCACTGGCATTCATCTTTCACTTTCCAATTTGTCCTGCCACCAAGCATGTGTTTCCTTACTTCTCTGTTCTCAGAAGTCATGAAGACAGACATGGGATAAGAACCATAACAGAGAAAGAAGAACGATACATATCTGCCCCAGTGCTCAATAGCACTCATCTACCTCAGCCTTGAAAAGTGAAATTCACTAAGTATGATTTTATTTTACCACTGTAACCAAAAGAGAGGCCTCACTTATGTAATGGAATATCCAGAAAAAAAACACTTTGTTAAATAATCTGGTTACTCAGGGAGGTTTAGGGTAAATACTTCTGGTAATAAGATATACTTCATTTTTTAATGCATTGAATCAACTTCTGTTTTCCCAGTTCTTGCTTCTGCTTTTCTCTCTACCAAATGCAATCTTTAATGCACTTTAAGGTGTTGCTGAGATTAGGGTTTCCTTACTGCCCTGTAACATCGACTGAAGAGTTTAACTTACCAACAGCCTGGCTGTCATTCATGCAATCCTCCTGGCTCATTGTGCACGGCAGAGTACGAAAGATACATGCCACAGTTGTTGTGTTATCAAAGCACAATGGTTTAACTCCGCTCCTTTGTGGTACACAGTTTGTACCTGCGATTCACCCTCACGGTGTAGGGAATATGATTCCACTAAAACCAATTGCTGAAATTTGGTCAGCAAGGTTCTTCCAGAAAACATTGTGCCTTTAAAATCCTAATAACTAATTCATATGAAAATAGCCTGTCTATACAACGGGATACATTCAGAGGTGATAGTAGTGCTCACAGTAGCTGAGAAAACTCTAATTTAAGCAATTAGAAGATGCAAGAAATGCACAGCTCACAGATACTTTGTGCTCAAGAGTTTGCACACAAATGCAATGTCTTACAAAACTTCACCAGCTCACAAAAGCTGCCAAGTTGCCTTTCACTCTTACAGCAAGTGGCTTCAGTAAAGCAGGGAAATCTGTAGCTCTGATATGTCATTCCTCTGAAAAGGGTAATTTAAGGTTATGGGTTCAGAATCAGCACATTCTTCTGCACTTTTCTTCCAAAAAAAAAAAAAAAAAAAAAAAAGGTTTTTCTTTTTGGTGAAAAGAATCAAGTAAATACATTCCAGTACAATACAAAGAATAGGCCAAAATGTTAGAGCTGTGAGCCATCATAAAATGACAATAGTCTCTCCTTACATTAAGAGAATGAAAATACTGGGGAGGCGTGCTGTAATGGTTTATAAAAGCCCTACAAGGATGTGTAGCTTTATGTGAGCCCTTATCCTGGGGAGACATGGAGAAAAGCTACAAAACTTTGTCCCCTTTCACCAACATCAACATGGAGAACAACCTACCAAGCTCTTGTTCAAAGCAGTGTGAGCACCACAGCTCAATGAGGGACCTCAGCAAAAAACCCCAATGACCATTTCACCCACAGGTGATCATTTTTCACTGTATTCCAGGGTCTTTTGTGTCAAGGCAACTAACACAGCTGAAATCACAACTCAGGACCCTGAGAAATGAGCTGTTTCTCCTCCAGTCCAATCACAAGCACCTTTAATACAGCTGTGTATCTTTAATACATGTATGTAGCTTTAATACACTCTTCAATACATCTATGCGGTATCTCTGCAAAAGTCTGGCAACCCAGGTTGATTAGGGAAGAATATTTTGTGCCGAAATGAGCCACAGCTTTCTTGGTCTCGAATATTTCACTGAGGTCCTTGCAGATGACTTTGTATATCTCCCCAAACAAGTGAAAGGGCTGTGAGAGGGAAGGGGAGCAATTCTAAGGCATGTTACTGACACGTGTTCTGCAGAACAGCTTTTGCTGTCATCAGTGATCTGTTCGCTGGGCTGTCCTACAGCAACTAAGTAAGAATGAATGAACTGACACTGAATTCTAAGATCAGGTGTGTGGTAAACCACGAAGGACTATCTAGTAAATCAATAATGAAATATCATCTTCCATCCTTGCAGCAGAAGAAGGAATTCAATTAGATATTCTTGAAGGCAAAGGAGGCACTTTTACACAAAGCAGCTCAAGTTAGGGTCAGTTCCCAAGACGGTAATATTTGTCACAGGGGCAACACAGTGAGATAAACACAACAGTTATCAGTGCTCAAGGCAGCTCAGTAGCTGTCTGACATTAAAAGGGACAAAAGACTGCTCTGTGAATGACAGCTGCCAGAAAACCTCAAAGGAAAAGCTTATCTTACCAGCATCCAGGGTATTCTTTGAAAACTTTCTACTTAATGAATTCAGGCAAAAATAATGTGTGGCATACCACATCCATAGATAAATCCCACAGACCTGCATGTGGTCCTGCAGCTCCAGCAGCATAGCATCGGATGCAATTGAACTTCTGACCAACAAATGGCTCAATACACATATTAAATGTATGCAATGCATACATTCTAAATTTAGTGTGCCATTTAAGCTTATTGGAGGAACTAAAGTTATTCTTATATTTCCCAAAGAATCAAGATACTCTCTGTGACTCCTAAAATCCAGATTCTAACATTGGGACTGAAAGGATACTTGTTAGCATCAGTCCAAAATACACATGCATTTCTCTGACAGTCCTAAAACTTCTTGCTGTTAAGAAGAAAACAAGATTCAATCCTATGTCCTGGTGGCATAAGAGGAGGTATAACAAAACTACATTTAAATAAAGGAGAACAGATCATTGAAGTTAAAAACTGTATTCTACCTTCTTAAGCTTTTCAGTTCAAGCTTATCATTTGAGAAGCAATACTGAATTCTGTCTGTGATAGCTTTATACAATTCAACTTGAGCATGGCACAGAGCCCAAAACAAGGCAATGCTGCCCAGTCAACTGTTCACGTAGCTTAAATGTTACTTCATTCCTTCAACCACATTCTTCCTGCACAGCTTTAGTTCTACTGTGATATTAACCCTGCAGCTACATCGTGCTTCCAGCTCTAGGTTATCAGCAGAAAATATGCTGTGGGAATTCCACGGGTCGTTCTTCAACCATACATACACAGAAAGTAAAACACTTGGGGATTTCAAATTGCATACAACATAGCACTGAATACATATTAAAGAGCTGAGAATCAATGTATTCTAATTCATTATCTTAAATGGTTCTCCAAAATGTAAACAACTTCTTGTCCTCGATGCAATCAATCCATTCTATTAACAGAGAAAAAAAGATCCCCAACTTTTCACCCCAATTTATGCCTTTTGTATGCAATCTAACAGACCAGATAGCAGAACATCAGCATGTGGAATGCTATAAACCCAGGGAATAGCTGCAGTTTTAACCACAGATTTTAATTCCAGGGTGAGTTGATGTGGTCCACAGCTAAATATATCCTTCTAAGTAAATTACTCACTGCAACTGCCTTTAGGAAAGCTTTCTGCAGATAAAGAAGCTGTTTCCAAATGCTACGTTTGACAGCACATACAGCACAAAGTTACATTCTTTTCTCGCAGGCAAAAAGACCCCCAAACTGAACAATGTAGAAAGCATAGGTTACTCTCCACTCTGCAAAAGCCTCCCAGGAGATAGTCTAATGAGGAAAGCACCAATTCTGCAAGATCCCTGCTCCTTGCAGTACCCTGTATCTGTCAGCCTACTATGTCTATCTCCAAACCTTGTAAACAGAGTGATTTTTAAGATAATGTGAAGCACATTACCACATTCATTTCTACTGATCCATGCAGAAGCCAGTAAAAACACAAGCCTAACCCTGTCCTTAAGGAGGAAGTGCAACTCACTCTCACTATCTTTTTTTTTTCTCCTCTCTATGTTTTCTACTTCTTACCATTGGAGTTTTCCTGGTCCAGGGGATTATCTGGTTCCATTACTTCAAATAAAAGCATCCAACATGCAGTTCTCCATGCAGCAGAGGCATAAAAACACAGCAGTTGCCTAAGCTGATTCACCTGATTTATGAATTAGTGCTGCATCCATAAGAGGCTGTGTTTCTTCTTTTGTATTACATCTGGCTGCTTTTCCAACTAGATGGCTGGGTATTACAGCATGCAGGCCTTTTTCCAGCATCCTCTTAATGCATTATATTTAAAGTAGCAGCAACCTTTTTCTCCCATCCCCCAGAATAGTTACAGCAATGTAACTAGGCTGAGCTGGCAGAGAGCGGAGCTCATTCAGAACAGGACCTGCAAGCGTTCTCCGATTCGTGTTGCTGCATAAAGAGAATGATTGATACAATAAAAAGTAAGTGGGCTTTGACACAGTACAGTATGCATTGCAGAAAATCGCACCAAAGCCAGCAGAGGTCTTGAGGGTTTGGGGAATGCCTCATTGAAGCCACCAGTACCCACCCCCTCATACACCAACACAAATTATGTCCTGTTCCCTCCTCCCCCCTCGCCCTCCCTCCAATCTTTTATAACCCTGGATCTCCTCCAGCAATAGTCTGTTCCTTTACTCAGTTTATAATAAACTCTGCCATTCCCTTGTGTCCCCAGGGCTGTCTTGGAAAGGAAAGAGGCTGTTTGCAGAATGAGTAGAGCAGCCACTGCCCACCAGGGGGCAAATGGGTGACTGCACTGTGCAGCTGGAACGTGCTGCAGCTGCAGCCTTCTGCTGGACATCTCGTCCTGCATTCATCTCCTTTGCCAAGCTAGGAGCTGCTGCTAAGTTGTTTTTCTGAGCTAGGGGACAAGCACTACCTTTGCCAGAATCATATGGCAAATTATACCAGGTTCTGGAGATGCAGACTCTCAACAGAGTCAATATTAGTTGGTGCTTTGACCACAGTATTAGGAGTCAGGTCACCTTTACTCTACCATTGGGTCTGCCACCAACACCCTGAGACTTCACATAATTCAGAACTCTTTTATGTGCCTCAATTTTCGATGATATAGATATTGAAATATGTCTGATCTCATGGTAATACTGTTAAAAGTTCCAGCTTCAAGCATTTTGAACTTGGATAAATGACACAGTACAAGGACTGAGAGAGAGGACCTATCCCATCACCTAGCTGGGGAATACAAAATCTTATTTTCTCCAAAGCCATCTCCACAAAATAACTGAAAAAGATTTCAATGTGCAGCTATAAAAGAAGATGTCTCTGTAAAAGGTGAAGTTACACTGCCATTACAACAACCCAGGAACAATTCTCCAAACCCAGACTTTCATGGGCAATCTCACCTTGAACTTGTGATTCAAACTCTCCCTTAATACCAGCAAAGACATAAAGACCATCTTGTTTGTTAAGAATTCATTTGTTTAAATCTAAGGCAAGGATCACTCTGCACAGATTTAATGTGTTTCGAGTTTGTCATGGCTGATGACACAGGAATCAAAGGCAGACAATGGAGTGCAGGGTTTGCTGCTGTGGTGCCCCCGGGAAATGCTTCTGCCTTACTTGCTCACTCTGTACAGAGTCATGTAACTTGTGCTTTAGAGCTAACTCTTCATGCCTGGTGCTACAAGCTGTGGGCGGACAAATGAATGGCTGGCTGAAGGGAGAAAAACATGCCGTTCTGTATGGAGAAATTAACCTAGCAGGTTGATATGACTCTACTGTAATTGTACCTTACAAAAACACTTTAGTGCTGTTCCTGAGAATTATGCCATATTAATAGAAGAAAAACTAATTTCCATCTATTTGTTTTAAGGATTGCACATTATATAGCCCCTATTAAATAATGTTCTGAGATCTCTGCCTTGGTCTAAATTACAGTGCTGCAAACCCTATATTCTCTCTCCTAGCACCCTACGCTCCCTATGTTCTTTACAACTTCTCTACTTCTCCCCCTCACTGACAAAACAAAAAACCTCCCTCTTTCCACCTTCCCCACAAAACCACCTACTTTGAGACTACAGGAACATGGCACTCTGCTTCCTAACAGTCCTCCACCTGTTTTGGGTCATGTATACAGTCTAGGATTTAATGTGTGATAGAAAAAAATGGGTGTTTGCTCTTGACTGACACATATTAATCCTTCCAGTCTGACTTAAACAAAGCTGACCACAGCAGGCATGGGAGGCACTTAGAGGAGGTGAGCAGTCCTGGGCAGGTCTCATCTGCACATCCCATACCTCAAATCTGGAGACACATCAGCACACACACACAGAGTGGCTCATTAACACAGCCAGCCCAGGTCACAGGAGGTGAACTCCAGATGCTGGAAGACCCACAATCACCAGTGTATAGCAACACCTCGTACTGTAATGAACATTTGAATTGACATGAATTACATAAAGAAACTGTATTTTCCCATGAAAAGTCTGCTGTAGTTAGATAACGTACTTTCCATAGACCATTTAATGCCTCTTCTTGTGGTGAGTCAAGAACAACCCAGGAAGGAGAGCAGAGCAGCCAAGGCCAAGAAATCAAGGTAAAAACAGTGAAAAATAATGCTTACTTAGAACTCAACAATAGTATTTTGAGAACTGATTTGATTTTAATGTCATCAAAATTATTTGCTCATCTGCAGTTAAAGATCTGGTAAAAATTCATCTTTAATGTGCCAGTCAGAACGATGACAATATTTTGGCTGGGGCAGTATTCACAGTTCCTAACAACTGAGCAATTGTGATGTGTCTTTGTGTGAGCACAGCTCATGCAGTCGGGGAAGCAGCTCATGCAATGATTTTGAAGAGAAAGGGACAGTTGGAAGACCAGGGCTTTGATCTCTGGGGATTTTAATTGCTCAGGCACTGAATGGAAAATTGCAGAAGTGAAGAGGGAAATGATTTTCAGACAAATGGCCTGAATGGTCAGAGGCTATGCTAGACCAAATACCAGGAAATGAGCCAAGCACACTGAACTAATGAGTGTGGAAAGAGAAGTCTAGCTAGCATATTCTCCAGAATACCTATGAGCTTAAGCAGAATGCTCAATTTAGAGACTGGGAAAACTGACTCTTCAAGGAAGGAATTTTGAAATGGTTGGAAGGAAGTGGAAATTAAATGTATTCCATTTCTATCTAATCAGAGCATCTCTACATTCTACTAGATGGCTACAGATGAGATGAGAAAATGAAGCTGTACATATTTGCCTAATGTCTGCATGATGTTTGTTTTAACACCTTCTACATCCCATACTCCAGTTATGTTTGATGTATGAAACTATGTCACAGAAATTGGTTGCTATCGCTTCTTAACATCTATTTCTCTTCAGTAAAGATGGGAATCATAGCTCACATTTCCTTTAATTCAGACCCCAACATGAAACTGTAAATGAGGAAGATAGTATTTACCTTTCATTTGCTATTAACTTCCTGTAAGGATCTGGGCAAATCAGTTCCTCTCTCTCATATCAGCTACATGGATCAGTATTTGACCTGTTGGTTATTCTTCATGACCCAAGTTAATATTTCTGGATTAAGCCATACAGTCTAAGTTGGAAGCAGTAGAAACATGGAGATCTTGAATTTGTCTCCAGGGAAAGGATGTTTTTCATAAGTCTTTTAGGACCAGGTTTTGCTAACACATATTAGTTGCTAATATCTGTGCAAAAACAATTCCTGTAGATCCCTTCTCAGCATGTCACCTCAGCAGTCACACCATGAGAGAGGACCAAGCTGGAGACTGAAAGATCTCCATCATTTAAAATAAAGAGAAAATTAAGGCTGCACATCTAGAAAAAGAAATGAGGAGAGTTTCAGTGCTTTTCCTCCTGAGAAACGGAAGAGTGCTGCATTATTCTGCCTGCTGTTTGAGGCAGTCGTTGTTAGCCGGTGTAAAAGATCAGCATGATGCCACAGCTGCCTGCCACCACACAGTCCTTCTTTGAAACATAAATTCATATGTAGGAGGAAGCAATGAATGCATGCAAGTTGAAAAGCTAGTGAAACACAGACCTGCTTAACAAAACCGTCTGCCAAGGTTACCGGGGGTGTTGTCAAAGCCTCTTCTTTTGTGAGAGCTGAATAACAATTCATACCAAGTAACCAGCCTCACTGTTTCTTTGGCTTTACCTGGCAAGTTTTCAAAGTCACTGTTCATGGCTGGGTCTGCTCACATTGAGATCAGCTTATCTTGCCCTGGACAGCAAAGGCAGGGATGATTATACTCCAAAAGTTCATGCCAAAGCCCTATTGTGCTGTTTCTCTGCTTGAACACTGTCTGTTGTAAATGTGCTTGAATATGACACAAGGACAAACAGAAAAATGATGCATCCCGAATCCCCCTGCCTCACCAGAAACTGATAGCAGCTCAACCACTTAATTTAACAAATCTGAATGCAACCAAGATCTTCTGGAAGCCCCAGCAGCAAGGCAGCTCCAGTTGCCAATTCTAGCTAGCAAATCCTCCTGCTAGCACAAGGCTTGTCAGGTCTATGACCTATTTTAAACTTACCACTGAGGAACTTTCAAAAGAGAGAGCTGTCTGCCGAGCTGTCCAGAGCCATATGGAAGCCTTTTTTTCTCAGCTGAGTGACTTTTTTGGAATATGCATCATATAAGCTGGAGCAATAGGACAGACATCCTCTAAGGATCCTTTATTTGAGGAGACAGACACGTGCTGTTAAACCAGCAGACCTCTGTCTTAATTTTCTCAAGACAGCAATGCTCTAATCACACATCTAAGGAGGCAGCTCTTCACCTAGAGCTAAACAAAGCCCCACCACAGGGTAAAACAGAAGGTGGAGAAGTTAAATGGAGCATGAAAGGCTGGATAAAGAGATTGTGAAAGGCAGTGCAAGAATTTGTGGCTGTGGAGTCATTTCTTGCAGTGCTGTGTGGTTTTGTGAACAGTTTGGAGGTTTGGTTTATAAAGATGTTCTTTGAGGTAAGAGCAGTTCAGTGTCTGATACAAGCCCAAAAGATGCAACTCACTGAACATCCTTTGGCCTCAGGGGCTTTATCATAAACTTCTTCAGATTCTGAGAAGACCAACTTTGTCCCTCTGCCCAAATCTCTTGTACAAAAACCACCAAGGAGTAAACAAAGCAAAATGGTTCTAGATTACACAACGATGGCTATGAGAGGAATACACATTAAATATCCTTCCATGGCATGCCAACAATCTCTGAATGCAGTCAAAAGTACAGTAACTAGAATATAATATTAACTTCTTGCTACTGTGCACTTCAAACTGTTGCAAGTATCTTCAGTAAACTCCTACTGCCAGTTTAATGGTGGAAAGTAAAACTGAAATGACTCCTAAACAAAAATAAAGGTCTGCAACACAGACAGTTCTGTGCACAGCTCACCGAGCTGTCTGCTGAGATTCCACCCTGGCTGACTTTGCAGATTCCTCTCTGTGTTTCTGCAGCTGTTTCCTAGAAACAGGAACAAGAAGCGTTTGCTGTTTTCTCAGCTCTTTTATAAAACTCTGCAACTGCTTCCTTTGCATCCAGGATGCACAAGTAACAAATGCTCATTTCCTTAATCAATGGACTGCCTTAAAGAATGGGCTGTTCTTTGCTATTCAGTTATGTAAATGTAATGCAGTGGCAATTGCTGTAATGATACATCATTAATAAAAACTTGGATGTTATTACTTGGAAGCGCTTGGATGCTGACCAGAATCCCAAGGGGTTCCAAACCTTGGGTAAGGACCTTACAAATGCTGACCAGATGTTGAAAAGTTACATATAATTCCTTCTTATCAAATAATAACACATGTAATGACTATCACTTCTGAAGGTTTTTTTTATCAAACAGCAAAATGGGGAAAATCAAGTGCTGTTTCTTGAACAGAGAAAAAAGTTTTATTGGAGTTTTCTATGAAGATTCAGGCTACAGTAACACAATTTCCAAACAATTCATGTATCCTTGACAACATCTGCTGCAAAAACAGCCCTGCTTGAGCACAATGTACACATCTCTTTTTACATATGGAAAATCATATTGTCTTCTCTCTTCCAGAAGTGAGCAATTCTGCTGCTGTGATGGGACACATGGCAGCAGGGTCAGAAAAAGCAAGCGCAAGGTTCGGCTGCACCTGGGGTTCTTTAATTGGGGTTTTTTAATTTATGTGGTCCCAAATAGATGCATGTGGCGTGAACAAGGCCTTACATCCTGTAAATAAGTGGACCTGTTTAGATGGAAGCTCGTGTCATACTGACTATAAATGGGAGAGAAAACCCACATCCAGATCTCTTCCTTTGAAATCTTGGTTTCCATAGACCAGTAGATTATCCTCACACATGCATAGCTACAGCACAGAAACACCGCAGCAAAAATATGTATTTATTTGTTTGCAAATTAGCACTTGCTACTTAGAAAAAAGAAAAAAAAAATCCAGACAGTTTTGAAGCCCATGAAAAGAAAGCATCGCTCTGAGAGCTGCACTCTGAGTCCTCCAAGGCTGCCAGGCTGCTCACTCAGAGCCTGCTTCTTCTTTGCTTCCCTTCACTCATTGTTTCCTCTCTGCTCCTCACTGTCTCCCTTTTTGTTTAGGGATTCAGCTAATTGCTGTCCTTCCAGATCACCACAGCCTCTGCTTTTTAGAATGAATTACTCCGTATGGTCTTTTGCTTGATGTGAAATCCACATAACAATAAGTAAAGATTTTGAAGCAACTTCTGTTTGTTCCTATGTCATTCGAAAAGAGAAACACAAGATAAATGACATCTTATTCTTTCCTCATGTCTCTAATCTGTTTCTGATAAAACAGATCCATAATGTCTCCTCTTTGAAATATTACTGTCATTCTTCCTCTTTGTTGTTCCCTAACTTCTGATTTCACATTCACTTGTTCAGTGCTCTTTCTTGCTCTAGGCAGAATAGAAGTATGAGAATACAGTCTCTGTTCCTACTCAATTAGGTTTGCCCAAGCTAAAACTTCAGAAATAGATCAAACCATCTGACATAGATAAACTGCTTTTTTAACCCGAGATTTCCATGGAACTCTTGAGATACTGGTGTGGCTATGAAGTACATACTGCAAATCTCATTGCAGACCCAGAAAATTAGAAACTTCACTGAAATCAATGGGAAGAGGAAGAGCAAGGTGAAAAGGCAGAGAGTAAATTCTCTTCTTGGTACATGAGTGCAAGGTTCAAACCTGCCACCCATAACCCTGATGAATAAAAAATCCTGACTAATCAATCACCTGTACTCCAATCACCTGTACTCTTTTCCTTTCCTGACCCCTACAGTATTTCTCCTATCAGTCCATTCTGTATGGGTTATCCTTTGACTTATCTGCAGAATGTATGGGAAACTTCTAGCTTCCCACTATCTCGGTTTATTTCCACACTAATCAAACTTGACAGAAAAAAAAATAATAAGATTTCATTGTAAATAATGGACAGCACTTGTGTCATTGGTTGACTTTGAAGAACCAACTCACCAATAGAAGCCAGCTGTGCATTATACTTGTTCAATTTTCCCCTTTCCAAGGTTTCATGCACCTGTCCACACCCCAACCAAATAAGCCCAATTCTCCCTGATCCCATGAATACCACGTAGACTAAAACCTGGAATCATCAAGTCTGACCTACTGCAGTGTGTGAGTGCATTAATATTCAGCTGCTGATCCTACTGACTGTTACAGCATCATCCGCAGACAGATATATACTCCTGTGCCATACTCCTCTCCCTGTGCAATATTATCACCTTCAGACTCCATGAGAAGACTCTATTCCAGCTTTATTTGTGTAACTGAAACTATTAGAATGATTAAAAGATCTTAACGTTTTCCCCTCCTTTTCTCTTTATTTTTTTATTTTTTTTTTTTTTTCGGCAGCCACTTTATCTGATCCAGCAGTGTCCTGATTTGCCATCTTATTCTCACTAGGAGATATCATAAATTTCTATAATCAGTTCCCATCACTTGATAGAATAATTCTAGTGTCAGATGAAACTAGCTGTGCCTGATTCCAGGCAATGCCTGTCAGTCTCCAAAGACTGCAATGTCCTCTGTCAGACTTCTCTTCTGCTGCAGGTCTCTGTCATCATCAGACAGAACTGTCCCTGCTCTGATGCTCTCAGCACGCGGCATGTTGGAGGAGGACGACTCGGGCTGGACTGCAAAGCGTGCTGTGGGCTCTGCAGGCAGAGGATTGGAGCTCTGCTCACTTCTCAATGTAGAAACAATTTCTTTTCACTCTCTCCATCAATTCTTTTCTCACAATGTCTTGGCAACATTTTGTTCCTGCTCACCGTTCAGCGTTAGCTGTTTTATTTCCCTCATTCCTTTCACATTCCTTTCTCTCCACCCCTACTAATTTAAACAGAAACTGCATGGTATGATCAGACGATCCATTTACTCTGCTCTTGTTCAGACCAAGAGCACTTCTCTCCCACCAAGCTCCTCTGTCCCAACCCTATACACGTTATTATCATCCACAAAGCCCACGGTTTCTTCCACATGCCATCTGGAGAGCTAACCATCTTTCCAGAGGTACTGATAATCCAAAAACATGTCCATTTTTAAATTAAGACACGGGAATAGAGACTGGTGGTGATGAGAGATGTCCAGATTTGGGCCTTCTCTGGCTCCCAGGTTGTCATGAATTGTTTGGCACACTGGCATCCATAGAATAGAAAAAGGAGGTCTGGACAACAGCCTGGCTATTAGAACAGCAGTGCTGAAAACAGCAGACTGCACACCCCGCCAGGGGAGCCCATCCCTGTGCTGAACAAACTTTCTCTTGAGAAGCAGCTTCTGGGAGGACCAGAATCTCCCCTTCCATGGGATCAGCCCAGCTGCTCCTAGCACTGACTGCTGAGGAGCCTCAGAGAGTTGCTGCTCTGCATCCCTGTTCCTGCCCGTGCTGATTTGCTGAGTGTTACACAGTTCATGACTGCTTTATTGAAAATAATGCGTTTCAACCTCATGCTTCAACTCCTTAAGTTACAAAACAAGTAGTGCAGTGGCTACTTGAAACCCCATCAGTGGCTAATAGTAAAATGCTGAAATCATCCTTGGTAGCAACATGAACCTTTTGTAAACTGAGGCACAGTCAGCACAACTGGTATGAATGTATTTAAAAAGCCAGTGAGAAACAACTAATTGGAAAGGCCTCAATGAATTTGTAAGTAACAGAATTCTTCTTTCATGATCTACTGAAATATTTTAGAAGGATGTTAACCTTCAGAAAAGGAGCTAAGATTCTGAGTGATCATCCTGCTTAATTACTTCCTTTACAATTATGATCAGGAACTGAAATACTCGTGTTTCTTCAGCAAAGATATCAGCTGGCAAAATTGATCTCCACGATGAAACATCCCATGTGAATTTTAAAATATGATTACAGATTAGATTTTTTCCAATTCCTAATTAACTTGTCTTTACATGAATCTGTTTGGAATAAATGAGAAGTGTGAGATTTTACCTCATCAACCATTAAGCTCATATTTCAGGCAGAGGCTATGAAATAGAAGGGTTGCCTCCAAGCATGGATTTGGCATCCCATGTCTGCTCTCAAGTGGACCTGTGTGTAACAAGGGATTTGAGCACATGTGATTTTAAGCTGATAAGCAAACAAGCTCGATTCAAAGCAGAAGCATTTCACTCAATCAATACTTAGATATAAGAAAGTCTTCTCAAAGTCAGTTAAAGGTACATCATTGGGAAAATAGCAAAGAGGGCAACTTGTCGGGGGTTGAGTAGGAAAAAAATACTTCAGTACACATATTTAATTCTTGTGAATTAAACAAGTCCAACTTCTGTATGTGTTTGTTACTGTTAATGCAAATCTTTGACTATGTGCCAAAAGAAGTTGATTCTCGTGTGACAGAAAAGCAGATCAGAATAATTTGACTGAACGTTGGAGCTTGACTTCTTACCAACAGCAGGGTATCATGCTGCTGTATTGTATGTTGCTTAGCAATGTAATGTGGGAAGCAGCACATAGTCCTTGACAGCACCATTGTCCATTGAAATGCTTGTGAAATATTACCTTGGTTATATAAAGATAACATACAGTTATAGAAAAAGAGCATGAAGTTTCAGAGCAGCACAAAGGGAAGGAAGCAATCTGCAAAGGAAAGGCATTGCTATTCTGATGGCAGGAAGGATTCCCTGGATAATCTTTCACTCTCTGAATACACTCAGCATAAATTAAACACAGAGAAATGGTATCTGTAAAACCTCATTACAGCAATGCTTACGAATGATGTAGCCTGTTGTACAGTAACTGCTCAACAGTTGAATACCTCTGAGTCCGTATGTGCCAGTGCCACTACATTACTACCTTATAAAGATGACCTTTCATTTATTGCTGTCATGTTTTGCTTTGGAGGGAAAATTGTGTGCTCTGATGTACTGATTACCCGGAGTGAGAAGAGCATGCACACTAAGCACGTAGCAAAGACAGATTTGTTCTACAGGTTACATGAGGCACTGGTGAACGTTCACCTCTTGTGGTTCGTGGCACAGCAGTGGCTGCAGGTGTTGGAGGTGCAATCTGACACATTCACTATGTTTGCTTTTTCTCTGGTGCCTTTTGCACAGTGTCGATCTGCTCTTTCTTGATCAGTTTTGACAGCCTCAGTGTAACATCCACTGCCAAGATTTGCCTTCATGCACGTTCCGAAATATTTTTGGCCCATTTTCCAGCCATTCACAATATTGTAACTAGCTACAGAAAATAGCTTGGCTGATCTGTTTTCTGACATTCATAGCAGATGCTGGGACCTGTGTTTCAAAGCATACAGAAGTGCTGCTTTGCTGCTTGGCGCTGCAGCTCTCTAAAGCTGCAGCATTATCAGGGATGCTTTCTTTTCACCTGCACAATTTCTCACATGCTCACCTTTCTCTGATGAAAGCACTGTGCAGTTTTCAAGTTACACAAGGATGAGCCACTGTGACAGTGTCATTAATAACCCAAATGGTAATGAAATCCTCTGATCTGCACCAACAGGAGGTCTCTCCAGAAGAGGGTGGGTCTTGTTATGCCTCTCTTGCCACTACTACCAAAGCAGAGCAAGCATTTGCTTGCTGCATGTCAGTGGAGCACAGTTTTATCACAGTGCATCTACCAGTGTCATTCTGTAACACTTTCTCCATCACTTCCTCTCTCAGTAAAGCAGGAGCTACCAGAAACATGCACTAGATGTGAGCAGTGCAAAGGGAACATGGACAGAACTGAACCTGCACACAAGAAATCCATCCTCCTCAGACTGAATCTCAAGAGGCTGCAGTGCTCTGCAGTTGATAAGCACTGGATTCACCACGCTAACTGATCTTTGTAACGTGAGGTAGCACAAGGCTCACATTCTTACTTCATCATATGCAATAAGCCTCAGATCCTGATGGTTCATAAGGACACAGGAGCAGATCTGCATCTTAGTAACAAATACTGAATCCATGTGACAGGTCCTAGGGGCATTTCCAAAGAACAATTCAATATTCCCTTCTATAGTATTTGGCAGGAAACCACCACAGAGTTTATTCAGCTTGGATTAACTAATGGATTTGAGCATTCTCTTCAACAAAGAGGGAAGATGTTGAGTTGCACTGACTGCAGGGCTACTGAATGCTTTGGACAAATCAGATAAACTGATTTACCACCGGATCTGTGCTGCCTCTGATTCTAAGCTCACGTGCAGCGATGCCTCATTTCAAAATGAGAATTCTTCCATTTGTTTAGAAACATTTGCTTTTCTTGTTGTATGCAGCACCAACAATCATGGGAAATTATTTTCCCATATTGAAATACTGAAAGGTACAAATAAATAATAGTTCTGTTGAAAGAGACCTCATGGCAGAAGCATTGGTCCCAGGTGGTGCAGACCCTTTCAGCATGCCCACAGACTGTATGTATGTGATGCACGCTGTTCTTTAGAGGGCCCAATTCCTTTCCACTGAGCAGAAACTCATACAAACAGTAGCAGTGCTCAGAGGCACCCTGTATAACAACGTGTAGCCTCATTCATCTTCAGCCAAGGGGAGTATAGCTCTGATCTCAAGGAGCACACATCTGATCTGTAATAACCATTCTCCCAAATCAAGAGGATTGTTTGAGCAGGAAGGAACTGAACATTTGTCTGAAAGTGACTGTGTTTGTCTCCATGTGACAACGGCAGCGATTGTTGTGGAGACCTTCCTGAGCAGGCAGCTATTTGTGGTGCAGAAATCCTCCTTGGTGACGTGGGAGCTCTGCAGGGAGTGGGCTGGGAAAGGCCATGGGGCTGCTACTGGGGTCAGCACAGCAAGGAAAGCACTGCTTTCTCTCTGGGATAGAGCAGCCTCTGCAGATCAGAACCAATCACTGAGCTGTTTTCCCCAAATCATACATGGCGATAATCTGCCTGATGATTTAAACTGGTAAATGCAGAACAGTGCATGTGTCATCTCTACCATGCCACCAGGAATACAGTGTTTTCATGGCAGCCTTCCTTTGCCCTTTAAATCATTCCTCCTATCTTTGAATTATTTAATTTGATTCCCCTAATTTAGTTTTTTAGCTTTTGCCACAAATTCTTGGTTTATCAGCCTTGGTTTCCTTTTATCTGATCTGAAATTAAGATCTATTCTGTGGCCTCTATGCCTCTAATGGATTTTCTGCTGAAGCATAAGTGAATGTATAATTCAGCCAGCAGGTTTTTCATAGCAGCGCAGACTCACAATGGATTAAAAGCAGTTAGCTTTTACTAATGCAAGCCCCTGTTTGTATCTAGTGCTCCAGTGATGTTCAGTACAGACAAGACTATTTCTTTCATGCCTCTCTTTAGCCCTAAGGAAAGCTCCTTTCAAATTCAATGAACTTCAAGGTTCTTTATTTATCTTTAACAATTTGCAGCTCAGAACTGGAGAGGGTAGCTGCTATGATATAACCACGCTGTGTTGCTCTCTGTAAAGATAATTTTAGCAAGGAGAATAGCATCCCTGTTTACATACATGATCACACATAGTAACTTCCAAAGTCTGCTCCCACACTGTTCACCTTCCCAAGCACAGGGAGCTCTGGAAGCACACAGTAGTGGGGAATGGCTGCAATGACACAGAGAGGTGTGAGAGCATCCCCAGCTGCCCCACAGCCCACCCTTCCAGCATCCATTAGCTGTGCAAGGCCCATCTGCCAGCCATCCCTGCACCTCCCAGTGGCAAAGCAGAGCCTCTGGATTGATTCCCTCTGCTCAGAGGATGAAAAACACACCTGAGCAACAGATGGTGCTTGCAGTCTGCCTCTGCTGTCAGTATTCTGTCTTAGCCTTTGTGGACCAACACTCTCCAGCACCAAAAGTACCTCTCATAATGCACTTCCTTAACATGCAGCAACAGAGACAGCTAATAAGTGACAAGAGAGAGCCTCGAGAGATGCAATGGTGACAAAACAGAGCAAACAGCCTTTCTGCAGTGACCCTGTGGTTAATACACGACAGCAGTGCGTACACCTGCATCCCCTCAGCTTGTGATTCCTGCTAACAGGTACCAGTTAGAGTGGGAGGTGTTCTTGTACCAATTCTGCCGACAGCGATGTCCGAAGAAAACGCTTTCGGCACTGCCGCTCATAACACACCTTAGAACGACCTTCCGCTTCTCCATAGAAAAAGCTTAAACTCCCTCTTGTGGATAATTGGAGAAGTTGCTTTTTTTGTAATGAAAGACCACTGAACGGTGCGCAAGAAACGAATCTCTCCCGTTTCTACCTCCATGTTTTCCCATGCTCCCTCCCCACATCGTTCCAATACAGGTTATGCAGTGAAAAGAAAGGGGAATTTCTCTGCTGACTCACAGGTCTGTGCTGGGACAACCAAACTGCCCACAGAATGGGAACACAGGGGAAAAGAACTTCATTTCCAGACAAAACATTTTTCCCCCTACACATTAAATAATGTCTGTAATCCACATTTAAGTACATCTTACAATAATTTAGAATAAAGAAAATCAGAGAAATGCTCAGTTTGGTATCAGACAACCACAACCAGCCAATACATGTTTCTATCAAACTGTAAAGAAGAATTTGGCTTTTTTGGACATATTTCACCTTGAATGCAAATTGTGTTATTCATACAGATCTACTGTGAGGTGCCTGTATTAGACTTTCTTCTCATATGAAGTTGCTATTTATCCTTCAGGAAAAGAAAGCTGAATTACAATAGAGAAGGTGCCTTGTGTCTCTTCCTGGCAATACTGACAACAGCCCAGAAAAAAGAATCTATCCAAGGAGACTGACACAGTGTGCTTCCCAGGAGCTGGATGAAGCGATTCCCAAGTACCACAACAAATAATGTATTTTGTTCTACAGCAATATGGAAACTCCACTGCAGGCCTGCACTACCTTTGGAGCACAGTGAGGACTTACCAGTGCTGCAGGTGCCATCAGCTCAATTCTTCATTGCAGAGCAGTTTCCACGCCAGGGCTCTCCCTCCTCTCCCTGTGCCAGCACACTTGCTCATGGGTTGTTAGGACCTGGAGTGTGGAAAGGACCCGTCTGAAAGAACTGCATTTTAACCAATGTTTTCTACTGCATCATTTCAGTGATCTGGTTTGTGCAAACAAACAGTAACCCCTCCAGTCTCTGACAAGCTCTGATTGCTGCTCCCATCTTAAATCACCGGGTACATCAGAAACAGCACAAGTACAAAGAGATGGCAAACCTTCAAATTAAGGAGGCTGTAAACCATAGGATTTGGGGCTGTGGGCACAAACCTGAACACAGGCATCAGCACTCCTGGGCAGCCATAGCTGGGGACAACAGCTCACAGCACAAGAGTCCAGAGCACAGAGAGCAGCTCACAGCAGCAGGAACACATCACATATAAGCACTGTACTGTCTAGAATTCAATAAATGTAACCCCAAGTGAGGATCACTGGATTTCCTGCAGGCTGCTGAAATTAGTCTGAGAATTTGATTATGCAGAACCACTATCAGCAAAGCAAAGAATATTAGTTATAAAAATGGAACGGGAAGATACATGCAGATTCGAAGGCTGCTGGGGGACAGAAAGTTGCAGGTTACTTTAAAGTACATCCCAGGGTGCACATTGCCAGAAGAGACACGAAGACAGAAAGTCCGTCAGAAGCATCTCTTGTTGTTATGCTTCTCTGCAATGACAACAGCACAAACCCCAGGCTGAATGGTCCCATTAGCAGTGGGGCTGTTTGGTTCTAGCTGCACCATTGCACCTCTGCTGCAATTTATGGCAACCAGAAGTCAGCTGACTGCTCAGGACTCTCCTCATTTCTTTTATAGCTCAAGAAAGTGGAAATGGACATTTAAAACACGTTTCAAAACAATTTGTGCCTGAGTGCTCGTCGTGTTTACAAGGAGGAACTACCAAAGCCAAGTAATAAAACCTTGAGAAATGCGGTTTATAGTGGAAACTGTGGCACAACTCTAATTACTTTGGCATAACAGGCATCTCTGCGGACAGAGTTGCAGCATATTTTTAACCTACATGAAAAAGTCAAATAAGAAATGTACGCAACAAGAAATGGGAACATAAATCCCTTCCAAATGGAAGACAATTTCCGCTGAGAAAGCTTGCAACCCATTAAAAGCCACAGTCCCCCAGATGAAAGGAGAGGCAAGCAGTGGGACTTCAGCCATTGTCAGCACTGAATCCATTCTAACCAAAGTCAGAGGGAGTTTTACCAACATCTTAATACAGAACAAGACTTACAGTCTTTTGCAAATTGCCTCCATGAACAAAAATAGTCATTTAGGAAATAGATTGCAGGCTTGGGGGGAAATCCATGTTCAGCTGCAGTACAAAAAGAGACACGCAAACAAATGTCTGTTCCCCAGATATGAGACATGGAAACACAACAAGACTGCTGGGCACATCGGTAAGATCCAAATAATTAGAAATCTGATGGACTTACTGCCACCTCTGTTTCCCACTTCGGTGGTCTCAGTAGCATTCAGACCTCTCAGTTAAAAATGAGAAGCTCTATATTTTAGATGGCAGACTAAGAAATCCTGACCAGGAGGAAAAATAAATGGATTTGAATGCAGCTACCAGGAAGTTCACAGGGAGCAGCAGCTCCTGAACTGCAGCATGCAGACAAGGCAGCCATACAGGCTGCCATAGGATACAATTGGCACCAGTGTGTTTCTGTTTGGTTTTACTGCCCCCGCTAAACCATTGCCATCATCATTATAACTATCTAAAGTCCAGTTAGTTTGTCCTACAGCCCCAAACATGCAGTGTATTCTGCTCATTACGGTGAAAGCAGTAACTCAGACCACTGAAAGCACGAACGTTTCACTTGCAACATCTGGAAACTGTGCCACCATAAGAAATCCACAACTCCAGGGTTGCTTGGTAGCTGCTGCAGCAAACTGTGCTTTCTGCATCATTTCCCTCATAGCTGTGATAAGGTGCTGCATGCATCAGCCACAGGAAAGCAGCACAAAGGTGAGATGTGGTTCAACAGCAGATAGAGCCAAAGCAAGAGGAGAGAGAACACAGGCATCTGTGAGATCTCTGAGCAGGGGAGAAAAAGGGAAGTCCTTAACCCGGCAGCCTGTTCCTATGGTTTTCCATACTGTTCTCAAATTGGCAGCACCAGTCCAGGAGAGAATCTGCACTTATTGCCGAGCAGGCTGAGCAGTCCCTGAGCCCAAGTGTGAGCTTGCTGGTGGCTGAGATTATCTCAGTACATGCAGTACCCGACAAATCACAGCCATAAAGGCATTCAGAGTCCCTCCCAAAGCTATCCACATAACGCCAGTTTGGTAACAGTCTTCACATCTCAAGGCTTCCTCTCAAACTCCAAGTATTCCATTTGCTTATAAGAAAGGTTTCTTGGTAGTTGGGTTTCGGTTTTTTGGGTTGTTTGTTTTTTTTTACAATATGTTATTTTCTCCTATGAGATTAAAAACACTCTACCCTCATTTAAGCCTTTTTAAAAAGGTTTCCCTTACATTTGGGGCCAGCTGGTTTAATTATTTATTCACAGCTAACACCATGCAGTAAAACAGGGCATTTTGTGCCTACCTAAACTGCATTCCAAAGTTATTTGTTCCACTCATCTAATCTCTGCAGACACCTTAGCAGTACTCAGAGTTTACAATACGTGCAGAAGGAGCAGCACATGCAGAAGGAAAGAGCCAAGTCCCAGGGCTTTTGTCCTTGCCTGCTGGAGCCATCTGTTGCTTTGTAAGGAGCCATCACCATGCAGAAGGCTACGATTCCTTTTGTGTCAGAGAAAAGAGACTGTGTATATTAGTATTCAGGTAACCTCAGTAATGGTATTTTTCTTCATTAGAATGAAGATACAGACACATGTGTTATTTCATTTGCTGTGACCGTTAAGATTAGAAGCGAATCAAAAGTGGAAACATCTCAGCTTCAGCCAATTCTAAACACGGCCATATGTTATTTTCATAATGAAGTTAATTGTGTGGCATGTGGAAGTGGAACTCCTCACAGCTGGCACGAGGTGTCCTGGCTCTGGGCGAAGGCTTGGTGATGTGAGAAGCAGTCTCTGCCCTCAAATACTGAAAGATCTGGAAGAAAATGAGGATGAATAGACTGTACATGATGAATTGTAAGGCTGGGAGCCAATCTGTGCCGATCAAGAGAGTGACATCAAAGTGCATGAAAGCGTGGACAGAAATAGCACAATGGTTCCATGAATCACAGCTTTCACCTTTGACCAGCACACTGCATGTGTGCTACAACGAGCCAATGGTGCAGCCCAGCCATCCCACAGCACAAAGCAGCAGTGCTCGGCCTGGCCCAGCACATGCAGGGCCCAGCAGCCACAATGGGTGCAGGAAGTGGGATGTGGGGTCAGCACTGGAGATGGGCAGAGAAGCAGGCAGCAGATTCGCACACACAGCCCATGAGCGACCGTGAGCACAGTGCTGTGCTCTCACACTCAGACTGGATGCAAATAAATAAATAAATCAGGGACAGCAACTGCATGGAAACATGCACAAATATTTTGACTGCTGAGCTGCAGCTTCTCACCAGCAATCTGTCCTAAAAATCTCATAATTAGTGGCAATGATTAAGACAGAAGTGTCACCTTCCATTTATGCAGCAGTTTTCATCCTGGAGCACTTCATTAGCTATCTTTTCAAAGACCACTTAACAATTGATTTGGCTGTATTTATTCTCTGTCTACTGAAATCAGAAAAGAGACAGATTGTTCTCTTTTTAGAATCTTATCAGATAAAAACCTTAAGCTGTAGTTTCCATAGAAACACATTGTGGGTCTTTTAGTTCTTTATCGAACCTGCTCATAAACTTTCAGCTTTACTTAATGTTACATTTTCAAAAGTACCAATTAGTTCTGTTATTTAACGTTCTCGCAGGCCTTTGCTCTTGCTTTAAGTGAAGGAAGGACAGATGGACTCAGCTGGGCTGTGTCAGCACTGTGCTCAGCAGTGCATCCCCGTGGTGGGAAAGGAGCACAGGACAGGAATAAGGGCCAGGACTTCACCCACACAGGCTGATGTGCTGGGATTAATGCTCCTCAAAGTCTAACTGTAGTATCTGAACTACATCATCACTGTTCTGGCAAGGTAAGATTTCATTCGTGGCAACCTGTGTAACAGTTTCCAACTGCAGTGTGGATGTGAGGCACAGATCTGCATCACCCAAAGAAACACACTGGGAAAACAAAATACAGACTCAAGAGAACAGCAGCTGCCAGGGAACAGGGAGCACCAGGAAAAACAACTTCTGTAATCCACTGAAATCTCTGGGTGTTGATCACGTCCCAGTTTCACATCAAAGTCTGCTGCAGGCACTCGGGCCTCATGAGAACCCTGCCAATGGGAAACCATGCCAGGCCTGTGATGAACACAGCAGCTCTGGGCCATTCCATGGACATTCGATACAAGTTTCTTCCGTATAAATGCATTACAGCACTTTTATGTTTTAAATAATGGTGCTGTTCTTGAAACAGATGTAAAATCAATCCATAGGTCCAACTCCAGAATGACTTTAGCCTTCCAAAACCTCTGTGTGGCACCATGTCCCCTTCTACAAAAGCAGATTCAGGCTTGGCAGCAGCTTGGGAACACAGCCATGCTCAGCACTGGCAGTGAAGCAGTGCTACAAGCACCAGGAGCTCCAGACTGACCCACTGGGACACACATCTGCCACCTCAGTGACAAACTATGGGGGCATTTCTTCTGAGGCCAGCCTCCTGAAAGCCTCACATGCCATTGCACTGCTGCTTTAAGGGCACCTCCATGGCTTCCCCTTGTCCCACTGCTCTCCTTTTTCTTCTCTATTACTGGAGGCTTTTTCTGTTTTGTTAAACACAATTTTTCTCCTTCTCCAAACCTACAGAAGCAAAGAAATCATTATTCTGAGGAATCAGAAAGCTGCCAGCTGAATTCTGGGTAAGCCCAGAAATGACAAGCAAACCCTCCTGCACACACGACTAGCATACAGAATGGCAGAGGGAATAGGAAGAAAGGTTCACAGGAAACCTATTGGAGAGCACTGGGAAATTCCAGCATCTCTTACTTCGCTCAGCACAGCCCTAAAACGCAGAGCTGCATTTTGTTCAATGTTGGTAACAACTCTTGCAGCACTTTTCCCCTCCTTTTGTTTTTTTTCCCGCTGGCAGAGGGTCACCAAGGGCACACCTGGAGCTCCTGAACCACCACATGGCTGGGAGGGAGGCTCAGCCCTCGGCTCTGAGCCATGAGAAATACTCCAGAAAATAATAATAATAACAAAGCAGCGCAGGGATCCCTGGGGATCAGTTCTGCCGGCTGAGCTGCTCTGTATATCTGTAAATGTAAACAACCTCCCGACAATTAACCTCCCAGCCTCGAAGATATTATAAACAACGAGCCCCTAAATGTGGGAGAAATGATTCTGTTTAAAATAACTTGAGTTTAACATGCTTCTATTCCGAGGTTCTCGTCTCCAAAAGATATATGCTCTATTTCCACCACAAAGAAAGAATCCCATGGTACAAAACGGGGCTCCCAAATGAAGTGCAGATCTGTACGACCTGGGAAGCGTTGGCTGTGTGAACAGCCTGCTTTTGTTTGGTTGTTGCTGCTTTGGGAGGAACTGAGAGAAATCCGTGCTTTTCAGGAGAAAACTGAAGCGTGTGCAGGCAGACACCACAGTTCCTCATGTGATGGAAAGTGATGGTTCTCCAGAGATACGACTCCAGCTCCAAAGACAACAATGTTTAACCACGTATGCAGATAACAGCGTCCTAACTTATGTAGAGTTAAGTTCACCCCTAAAACTGAATGGTGAACAGCAATGGGAAAAGTGCCTTAGAACCTATTGCTGGTTCCCCTGTTGGGGAAAAGAAACACCAGTGACAAAGCACGGTGCCAACGTGTTCCATGTGCTCACTGTGGGATGGAGAATGCACAGCTCTGGGGTGCTCAGGTACAGCAGAACTGCCACGTGGAGCTCTGCACTACCAGCAGCTCCTGGGGGGGTCTGTGAGCACAGCAACTCAAGTCCAGCATGTCTGGCAGATCCAAACCAGCATTTAAGGGAACAGCCCCTGACAGTCACTGCAGACCACACTGTAAGGACAGGGATGACACAAATCAGCACCTTCCGATACTGTTTCCGAGGCTGCCGCGGGCAGAGCCGTGCTTGGGACCCGGCTGACACCTCGTGGTCGCTCCGTGTTCCTCTCTCCGATTTTTCACACACAGGTGAACAACCACAGCGGCTGCAGCTGCTTCCCGGCAGGAAGATGTCAGCACAGGGACTGACACCGTTACACACGTGCTGCTCCGGGCATTGGAGTGCATGGAAAGACCGCATAAATGAAGGCAATACTGCAGAATGATACCGAGTCGGCGCTGCCATATTTAAAAGCATCCGTATTTAAAAGCACATTGACTTATGTAAATGATACAGGCAAAATCCAACCATTTTTTTCTATCTGAATGAGGCCAAAGGATTGACAAATCCATTCTCAAGCCCACGGTTGTCCTCAGGCCAGCCCCCACCCCGCACGGCCAGCCGAGCTCTGGAGCTGTACGAGCGCCCACGGTACAGCAGATGGCAGCGACGAACAGCAGCACCTCCAACCAGCGCCGCTCCAACTTCATCGGCAAAAGCCGTGAAGCAGCAAAAGGGCGCGGGATGGGCATCTAAAAGGGGAGGGTTTCAGGAGGGTGTCTCCTCTTCGAGCAAACGGTGATGTATGTAAGCATGAAACGTCGCTATTAGAGCTCTAAGTGAGGTCACCAGCTTTGTGTGGGATAAAAGGTTTTGGTTGTGGACTTTTTGGTTTAGGGAGGAGGCACTGAAATGATCCCAGAACCACGGAATAAAAGGGTGGTGTGAGTTGGAGCTCATGTAAATGTAAATCGATGTAAATGTAAATCGATAACGATACATCCTGTACTGCTCAGTTCATATTCAAATCACTGTACCTCATTACTGGCACTGGCTTGGGCTTTCCACTACCAAACTTGGCACCGACGGCAGCGGGTCTCCACAGCTCGGCGGTTGCACAGAACACATCCCTCCTATTTCAAGCACATCCTTCCTTCGTCCCTCATCACGGAGATACTCTCAGCACCTGTTGGCAGACCTACAGGCAGCAAGGAGAGAAAAAAAGGCACGGGATCTCCCTCTCCCTGCACTGTGCGCCCTAACAGCCCCCTCAGCCCTCGCTGCCCGCACCGCTGAGGGGGGCGCGTGGCCCAACGGTCCCAACGGTCCCACCCTGACGGTCCGCCCCCACGGACGGGACGGGACGGGGCGGGGCGGCGCGGAGCGGGCAGAGGCACGAGGAGCGAGGAGCGACCATGGCGGACTGCGAGGCGGGGGTAGCGGCGAAGGCCAAGCAGCGGCTGCACGGTAACGGGACGGGAGCGGGGCGCTGCGGTGTGATCTTGTCCCGAGTTGGCTGTCGGTGCTCCGAGAGCCGCACTCCGGTTTTCAGTTTCGGTTTGACTCGATGTTGATTCCTTTTTACTATCGCTACTTTTTTTCGCTCGTCGCTCGGCAAACTTCGCTGTTTTTCTCCTCCAAAGTTCCCCCCCCCCCCCCCCCCCGCGGGTACAGCGGCATCACCTCCCGCAGCCCCGGCCCCGCTCAGTGCGGCCGCGGGGCTGGAGGACACCGCGGTGGGCTCCCCCGGTTCGGGTGCGTTTATCTGCGCGGTGCTCCGCTCGTGTGAAGCTTCGCAGGGGTTGCCCTGAAATAACGCAGCCGGAGCTTTCTGTGCCCGCTGCAACACGAGAAGGAAGTGAGTTCGTACGACCACCATCCGGTAATCCCGGTTGTGGTATAAATAACTGCGGGTCCGTGTGGGCCCCAATGGCACACGCATGGCTCTGGTATGCTTGGGCACGGGCTGCGTTTCATTCTGTGCCCGTTATTAATATCTGACAGTGGTTGCTCTGATCCCGACTGTGCCCTGCAGCCCTTTCCCCTCCTGTGCCGCTGTGTGTTGTTCCGGAGGCCAAACTCTAATTGTCAGGGTGAAGTATTTAAGGACTCAGCAGGCTTTGGATGTAACTCTGAGCAATTAGGCAAAATCGTTTTGGCTGTTTCCCCCAGGAAACGCTTCGAGATGCTCTGAAACAAACAAGAGTTCCTGTAAGAAGTATTAGTCACTGTTTGCTAATTAGCGAGCAGCTGAATAACTGTCATACGATAACCCCGCTCAGTCGTTCTCACACTACCCTGGATTTCAGGTGGCAGCATGCAAGTGCAGACCCCTGTAGTTAAGGTAGTGGTAATGGTGGTTTGTGCCTTGAGTGCAGTCAGTTCCCGTAAGTGTTGTGCTCTGAGTCTGCTATATGGTTGTGGAGGAAGGGCCTTTCCCATCACTGTGTCTGGCAGTCGTACACGTTCCTGCTGTCTCACAGCAGCGTGTTTGTTCACACTGTGTAGTCTCAGGAGGAAATTACTTCTTCCACACCAGGAGCAGCCATGGGAGAGCTGCCCCTTTCACCTCCTGGCACGAACTGCCATCCTGTTTGATGAGCCAAGGCGTTATTCCTTGCTAAAGCAGCAGGAATCCTTCAGGGGGGTCCGAGGCTAATTCGATTAAATTGGTTTTAATTTTCTTTCTCCTTGTGGTTTATTTCCTGAAAGATGTACATAATTTATTGCAGACTGCTCAGAAATAAGATTCTTTGATTGAATTCCAAGGGTGAGTTTTGGATATCTTGATAATAAAAGGGCAAGACTATTGCCAGGGTGAAGGAAGTGGGGAGTGTTTGAAGTGAAGCTGTGGGGGTATAGAACAGTATAGAAAATCAAGCAAGAGAGAGCTCACATTGTGGAGGTAGAGCTGAAAATGGATACAAGTGCATAGAAGTGCTGGGGGGATGGAGCTGGTCTGCCTCTGTTGGGTTTGAGCATCTCTTCATGGCTGCGATAGAACACTACAAATGAGCTGTTTTCATCACTAGCATTTTTCTCTTAATATACGTTGTCCCTACAGTTAATAGTTAACCATCACTGACTGTCATTTCCTTTCGTTATTGTAGTTTCCAGGCATTTTCTCTGCAATAGTGTCCCATGCTTTCAGTGTTCAATTAGGTCATACCCTGTTGCAAAATGGGAGGTGATTGCTCTTCAGTAACATGTTTAGTGGTGTTGCTCAATGCTGAATGCCAACACGTATCATACAGATAACGCCTTTCCTTGACTTGTGCAGAATACCTGGAAGCCACTTGTAAACTGTGGGGCAGTGTGTGTAGGTAACTTTCCATAGAGGAGCTTTAAATGGCACGTGACGTTACGTGCTTTATTGAGGGTTATTACCGGGGCACATGAACTTACAGAGAAGATACTGATGGCCTCTGGGAGTTCTGAATAACTGCCAAGTTCCTGATGCCTTATAGGCAGAATTCAGTCTCCAGAACCTCCACATTCAGTGTTACTGCAGCAGCTCCGTGGCACGGAGTTTAACCAGCTGTGTAGAAGAGGAATGGAAACTTTGTTGTTGGTTTCTAGTTCTATCAATGACTTTTGTTTTTTTACTTCAGTCAAATGCTGTGGATCTCAGTTCACAAAGCAGCTCTTTGCTTTCCAGATTACTGATATCTAATGACTCACCTGTCTCACTTCCCTCTTTACCCGGTGCATTCATTGCTAATGCTGCATTCAGTCATAGACACCCTGACACAACTACGTGTGTACCCGCAGTTGTTAAAATCAATGAGTATCTTTCAGAATCAACATTTTGCTTCATAATGAAATCAGTGCTACTTAGAATAACTGCGGACACTTGGAGACTCCTTTCTTATACTTTGCCATTTTTGTTGTGCTTTTCTCGGATCTGCATCTCCAATAATTGGAACACAAATCAAATGTCACTGTCCTGTTGCCAGGCAGCTCATGGGGTATTCCCATCACACTGCTTTTGAAGCAAGTGTGGTTCTGACTTCCATCCTTGATAAAGGAACGGGATTTCTATTGCTGCCTATTGATCATTGTGCTGGAGGGCCTGGGGAAGAAGGCGGATCTGAGAGTCTGTCTTTGTACATGTTAGCTAAAGGGGTGGGTAGAGATGTGCTTGCTTTGTTCTGTACCAGTGCTACGTGAACCACATCCTTTCCTCGGCCATCTTGTGCAACTTAGGGAGTAGCGCAAAAGAAAGCAGAACTGGGCTCTTCATTTGACTTGATCTAAACCTGATGCGTTGGGTCCCAGGAGTAACAGCACTAATGGCTCATGCAAAAGGAAAATCCCATTGCGGGTGTTCTCCTTAACAGGTGCTCTTCATCTTAAAAGTTGGAACATTCCTGCTCTTTTCTTGCAGGTGATGCTGACACTGGCCTTGGTGTGTGTGGATGGATCCTGGTGATATTTTCCTTTTTATTCACTGTTCTTACATTTCCTGTATCAATCTGGATGTGCATAAAGGTAAAACTTAAGTCGGATTCAAACTTCAAGTGATGCAGGTGCTTCCCAATGCAGGATCATACCATTCATTTTAAACACAAAGAAGCCCATTTTTTTTCCTGTGCTGTGGCAAACCCCAACACTGTACTTCAATGCTTTATAACCTTCCTTCATAACTTCCTTCATAACCTTCAAGTCATAAAGGAAGTTTTGCACTGTCATCTTCACAATGTCTGCCCAGTCACTGTCGGTATATGAGCTGGTTTGGAATATCAGAATAATTCTAAGGGTTGATTTCTTTAAAAACAAAAATAATTTTTAAGGAGCTCTCTGTACATGTAAATATAAATATGATTGTGTACTTGTATTTGTGCATGTGATAGATTCATAGAGAATGCGCTATTTGTGATCACTCAGAGCTTGATGTTTCCAGTTTCCAGCTATGAGGTTACAACTCCTGCTTGGTTTTGGTTAACTCACCCCATCAGAACTACAGGTGGAAAATCTCTGCTGTGTCACACCTGCAGTGCTGTGTTTTCTTGTTGCCAGGATATTCCTGAAGCCGCTTTCAGCGCCTGCTTGGTCGTGCCCAGAAGAAGTGTTGTTGCTTCTGCTGTTGACAGATCGCTCTGTAGTCTGAAGAATATTTATCCTGGGATATTTTTCTTACTGTTCCTTTTGCTGTTTGCTTTTTAAGAATAAAGTTTAGTCTTAAGATACACAAAAGCAGCCAATATAGAAATAAAATGTAATGCACATTAGATATGAGGTTTAAGATTGTGTTAAGACTAGCATGTGTAGTTTGTAATCCACAATGTGCCTTCTGGAAACCCATGGATGACATTTAGCTGTTATTGCAGATTATAAAGGAATATGAGAGAGCCATCATCTTCAGACTTGGACGCATCTTAAAAGGAGGAGCAAAGGGACCGGGTACGTCCTGGAGAGCAGTCTTAATTTTTGTTCTAATTGAGTTGTTGGCAAAATAATGGCTGCCTACAGATGCTAGGCTGGGGTTTCTCAAGCAGTTTGTAACTTCTATTGATAGGATGTGTTATTTACAGGGAGAAGGTGGTAAACTAATTATCTGTGAGCCTTTCCTAGATCTCTTTAGTTAGAGCTGAATAAATTGAGGCTTCTCAGCATAATTTTCTTCAAATCTTATCCTGGCATGAAAGCCACTGGGAAACACACTGCTGAGCTCATTACAAAGAGCTATACAGCTACAGAGGTTGGATTTAGGCTTATTTCCACAGCTAGTGCCATCAATTTTAATGATCTATTCTCGCATCTTCTTGGATGGATGTTTTTTTACAGGTCTCTTTTTTGTCCTGCCCTGCACGGACAGCTTCATCAAAGTTGATATGAGGACCATCTCTTTTGATATTCCACCCCAAGAGGTGAGCTTGCACTTGCCTTTGTTTCTGCTGAAGTGTTTGCAGAACTTTTGCACTTTATTTTTCCTTTCCCCCTCTCAGTGTTGGGTAGCATATAATTTTAATGCAGACTTACTGCTTCTATTTGTACCTGTGAAAAACACTGTGAAGAATATAGTTTTTAGTGCGATTGTTCAGTAAAATAAGATCTCTGGAAGATAACAAATAATGATCCTTTAGGGATCAAACAAGACAACCTAATACTGCCCAAGAGCTAGAATGGGAGAGGTCTGGGTTCAGGGCTGCCAGACCACATGCAACATCCTTCAGTGATCTTTCCTATGCCAACTAATCTGGATGTATGAAGTAGCTAAAATAATGGCACAAAAGCATTACCAAGTGCTAATACTAGAAATTCAGTGGTCTACTCTCATATGTAGGTTTTGTGTATGTGCTGCTTCTGTGTCCTACTATGTACAGGAATGCATGAAGACATCCTGCACCTCATCTCATCTGATATCTTTCAGCTTGGAGGCTGTAAAATACAAAAATGTATTTAATTTCTTGTCCCGTTTTACTTGGACATCTCAGTTTCTTAGCAGAATCTCTCAACAGGTCATCTAACTGAATTAAGCGATGCCAGCAGACATAAAAGAACACAAAATGAGCCTTCTAACAATGTTGAGATGAGTGATGGTATATTGCTGCCTTTATCTGTGCCCGCTGTGTATCTGGTGTGTTTTTCAAGACAGACATTTGAAGCAACCTGCCTGGTGCTTCTGTTTCCTGTCATGTTTGCCAGTCAGTTTATTGCTCGTCATTAGCTGTAGATTTAGACAGATGGCAGCTGTCACAGCATACTCTGAAGGGTAATTGGTAGAAACCTAATCAATGGCAGGCACGATGTGGTTGCAGCTGCTGATGTGCTATTAGTGAAGTCCTACATATTTTTTTTCTTTTGACTTGATTAAATTAAGCTTGTGGGTTCAGGTTTCCTTGTTTGCAACAGGTAGAAGTAAAAACAGGTTTTTATTAGAGCATGACTTCTGTGCATGCTATTCGTTCTTTCTTGATGCTATTGCAAAAGCCCATTAAAAGAAGCAGACTGTGGAAACAGAGGAAAAAGTAGGTAAGTCTCACACATACCACTCTTGTCAAGTAACACAATCCTCATCTTCTAGCACAGGGTTAGAACACCTCTTTGCATGGGCATGTGCGTTGTTTCACCCTTTAATTACCAAGTTTTTGCAATGCAGTCAACTAACTTAACAGAGCCAATGCTGTGCTAAAGTCTCTAGCATTGACCATTCCAAGGTTCCCGTGGAATAATCAGTATTTGAGAATTGCCTTCAGCTACATCCACACTTGGGGTACGGGAAACTGTTTGTGATGTTTGTTTGAAAGTGCAGCTGAGCTACACTTCTTCTTTCCTCACCTGCTTTCTAAACAGCTTGCCTGCTTTGCCCTTGTTTTATAAACTGACACACCTGCACACGTCTTGCCAAATCAATAGTCTCGTGATTGAAGTTAAATAAGAGTGAAAATCACTCGTGTCCTATATTTGCCATGATCCTTACTGCTAGCCTCTTTTCCCTGTACAGAAACACAAAAACAGTCCCTCTCTTATATTTCCAGTCTATATCCTGAACTTCAACATACTTTGAATGGAATGGTCGCATTTACTCACCCCTTTTGGATTGCTAATGTCCTTGGAGTCTTTCCTGTTAGCTTGGTCCTTCTCTATGCGTAAGCTCTCATGTTCCTGTCAATCTGCTGCTTTCATATATGTGATATTATAAGTCTTACTGAAGGCTGAAGTTTCCCAGGTGAAATCATATGTATGTTGGTGTAAATTATTTCTGAATACTTTTTTTTGTCACCTATGAATTGCAAATCCCTCTGTGAGTGCAAAGAAGTGAATCAGAAATAACACCATGGCAAAGCTAGTGGAACTGAGGAGCATTCTGCTATCATATTTAATCTTAGCTTGACAGAGCAAGGCTGAAAGGTCTGTGCATCCTTATGTAGATGTGTTGATATGCAGCACACACGTATAAAACATATGTAAAACATGGCTTTCATGGCATTGCTTTTCCTGGGGAAAAAAAACTAGGCTCTTGTCCAGTAGAAGCAGCATGTAGTTATCATCATATAAACAAATATATGTTCAGTTATATGTAATTATTACGTGTTTCTCCCATTGCTTTTTAGATCTTGACCAAGGACTCTGTGACAGTTAATGTAGACGGAGTGGTTTACTACAGAGTTCAGAACGCTACCCTTGCTGTGGCAAATATCACAAATGCTGACTCAGCCACACGTCTCTTAGCACAGACAACTCTGAGGAATGTTCTGGGGACCAAAAACCTTTCTGAGATTCTCTCTGACCGTGAGGAAATTGCACACAACATGCAGGTATGAGCAACGTGCAAGTATGAGGCATTGAACAATCAGTTGTGCATTGATCCTGCTGATAAATTGGAGGTCAGGACTTAATTTTACCTTAAAAGTGGTAAACCAAGTTTTGATTTGGAGCTTTAGGCAAAACCCCGAGTAGGGCTGTTGGAATGGTACTCGGTGTAATAAAAATGGGTGAGTAAAACAGTAATGGATGAGGGGAGGAAATCACACACCAGAATTCCTTTCACGTGCTGATCAAGCTTGAAGTGTTTGCTTACAACAGCTGTGCTTTTATAATCATCAGAGCACACCACTAAGTACTAAAAATTGTTAAATAGAAAGTGCAGAAACTCTAAGACAGTTCATTTGGTTTGAGTCTTTCTTCAAATTTGGACGCTTGTTTGCAGCCATGCGTGGCTGAAATTAACTGTCCTGCTTTTACATAGGCTACACTTGATGATGCTACAGATAATTGGGGCATTAAGGTGGAACGTGTGGAGATCAAGGATGTGAAATTACCCATACAGCTGCAGAGAGCAATGGCTGCAGAAGCTGAAGCTGCACGGGAGGCAAGAGCTAAGGTAACGGCAGCAACGTGTGGATTTTGTGGCGGGTTTTGGTGTTTGTTTTTTTTCCACTTCACGAAGAACTTCTTAATGAGGTGGTTTGGAGGATGAAGATTCTTTTCCATATTGGGTTGTGGAAAGTAGGAACGCAGGGTAGGATTGTTGTGGATTTGGGTCCAGCCACTTGTTGTGTTTCATCGTGAATGACGCAGTTGGGATTTCATTTAAAAATGCAGAATCCCACGTTTTTACTACAAGAACAAATCACGAGCAGAACAACTTTGAGCTTATTAGCTGGAGACGGCAGTCAATTAGGAGCCAGACTTCCTTCCAGCTTTTTTCCTGACCAGCCCTGGTTTATGGGAAGTTCGTTGTTTTTCTGTTTTGTTTCTTCATAGGAGAAATGAAACAGCTGTAAAACTTCATTTTGTCAGCCTTCAGCTGACCTGCAGGAGAAGATCTTTAATGAGCCTAAAATTAGCTTGTAGATTAGTTTATGAAGTTTAATTACTTCCTGATTTTATTATTTATTCTGGAGTTTAAAAGAATATTTACAAATGCTTATATATATTATATACATATGTATATAATATATATTTTATATATATATATATATATATATATATTGTCCCAATGCAGAAAATCCCTGCTTGTAAATAAAAATGTATGACTACAGATCTGTCCCTAATGAGCAAACGTTTAAAAGGAATGGAGGAATCAGAAGGTGTTTTCCCAATGAGAAGCATCGTGCACCTATCAGGCTCTGTTCAGATACATGGGGATACCTTCTGTTTTTAGGAGGCAGTGTGAAAAGAAGCACGAATTCTTTGAAGATTTGAATGAATTCACCTGTTGCATTTTCAAGACTTAGAGTCCAATTTCTGTACACTGGCATCCTGATACTGAATAGGAAACAGGCATAGAGAACCTTCAAGGGAAACTAGAGTTCCTTAGATGTGAGAAAGGCAGAAGCAGTGAAAAAAGGCAGTAGGAGAGGGCACTGGATTAAAATGATACGCAGTGTCTTTGCCTATGACTGAAGTTATCTGACATACTTCTAGCTAATTATTGCATCAGAATTAATTCCATTTCACTCATTTTGCTTCTCCAGGTAATTGCAGCTGAAGGTGAAATGAATGCCTCCAGGGCCCTGAAAGAGGCATCGATGGTTATTGCGGAGTCCCCTGCTGCTCTTCAGCTCCGTTACTTGCAGACCTTGAACACCATTGCTGCAGAAAAGAACTCCACCATCGTCTTTCCGTTGCCCATAGACATGATGCAGGGCATGTTAGGTGCAAGACGCTAACTGCAGTGGGAGGAAGAAAGGGTTTTTTCTTTTGCAAGCAGTAATTGTCTGCAGCATAGAATTGCCTGCATATTATAGCTTAAGGCAATATTAGCAAAGTGGGAATGCTGAGGAACCTCTTTGTTTTTTATACTGTGTGTGCTAAGATACTGATGTAATGTTTGTGGATGTGGACAATCAAAACACTTGGAATTGAAAACTGATCCAAATTAGAAGCAGTTTATGATCTTAAGCATGTATCCATGCTGTACTAGATGAGAAACCAATTATTTGTAACCTTGCATTTTCAAATAGCATATAAAACTATTTGTGGCAAAGGTTAGATGATTCAACATTTGGAAAGAGAAGTATTCCTCTTAATAATAGTCCATAGTCCTGTTAGGGAAGTGGAACAGCCCTAACTGTATTCTCTTAGGGTGTACCTGCCTGTGATGAAGTCATCTGATTGTTGTATGCATTTGTTGTCTAGCTTATACCGGGAAAAACAACGGAAGTTGATGTAGGAGAACACTGCGTACTTGTGAAAATCAGGCTCGTACTTCCTAAAGCAGTTCCTTGTTCATGAGAAACAGTTATTAGCCAATGTTACTGAAACTGAACTTTCCACCTCTGTTCTGCCACGCAGGAATGATGTAGGCTTGCTGTAGTTAATGGTACAATATGCTTCTTGTTGCTATGCCTGTGTAGATTTATGACTCTGAAAGCACTGAAAGTTACTGGGTCTGCTTTTATCTGTACATCTTCTCAAAAAACCATTCAAAGGAAAAAAATAAAAGCCATAACCCTGATTCCTGTTTGCAGATAGACTTCCTTTCTTGTTCTAATTTTAAACGTGCTTGAAATGCTGTGCTTTATCCAGGTCCAATAAATGCTTCCCTAACTGTAATTAGTGGGGGGTGTTTAACAAGAGGTTTTGTGCTGTTTATATACCTAACAAATTAATGATTCATGTGTCAGTGCTGCTTCTGAACAGACTTGTGCTGTCAGTTGTGATACAAAGGGTTACACTTAATGCCAGACACAGAATCTTCAGCGCACGTAGCCTTGAGGTACAAGTCTGATAAACTGCATTCAGATTTTGTACCTGTTCAGTAAATGTCATTAAAGATTAAAACGGGAGTAGAGTTAAAAGTCTGCATGAGAGGGAGGTTCTTTAGGCTACCACTGTTACCCAGTTTGGCATCTAGTCCTTAATTACTGGGAGATGAGAATGAAAACAAAAGCCCAGGTCAGTGAGTGATGTGCCCTTGCTCTGATACTGGCCAGCATAAGGTTTGTTATTTTTTTTATCACCTTTCTGGTAAGGTCAGTTCTGTATTTAGAGCTATTATCACCCCTGCATTATAAAATCAATACACCAATCTGCAGCTGTTGACCAGTATTTTAGGTACCATAAGCAGAACTGAGCTTCTGTACAGGTGTAAACATGGTTAACAAGGAAGTACTAATTAACATCACTATGTGCACACACTTGCAGTAAGAAACAAAGCTACTACACAGCTTGCCATTAATCCTTAGGGAAGGTGAGTGTACCTGTACCTGCTGCTGTTATGTACTGGTCAACGCTTCCTTCTCTGATCCTGAGTTAAAAAACACTATTTATTTACTGCTGCTTGACTTTCTGAAAGAGAAGAATGCAGTGAATTTACCAGAGTATTCAGTGCTAGAAGTTCTATGGAGAGGAAAACAAAGCATCCCAAACCACCACAGAATCCTTTCTGTAAACATTCAACGTGCTCACAAAAAACGCACAAAGGTTTCGTTTTTCTAAGGTGTGTATTTGTTTCAAGTAAGTTCAAATGTGGGATCTACAGGTTCTGTTTAATGTTTTCAGCTTAGTAACAAAGCTCACCCATTCTTCTATTCCAAACAAGCTTTACCGTATTAAATATAATCAAAGCAAGGAGTAGAGCAATAAGACTGGTCATGATTGGTTTTGGTACTTATTGCACAGCTAATTGGCTATTGACATCATTGCCATGCTAGCATCCACCCAGCAGGAGGAAGCAGCTCTTGAAGGCACTGAAGGAACTAAACTTGCTTTATTAAAAAGAGAAAAAACCTGTTACTTAGACATCCACATCTGCCATTGCTCTCTGCAGAGGATCAACAGACCAGTAGTCATCATCCCAGCCCAGAAACCAGCCGGAGAAGGTAGGAGGCTCAAGCCCTTGCTTAACCAGTGTGACTGGAGTTCTCTTGTCGCGGCTGGATGGATCGGTTTCAATGTATCGTTTAGCTGTAAAGGCACAAGGAGAAGAAAATCTCATCAAGCACAAATCTTATGGAGCAGCAGATGGATGTTAGAGACACAGTTTCAGATTTTTCATTAAAACAAGGTTTTAATTAATTACGAATTAACAAATAAGGCATTCTTGGGTAGAAAACACGTTAGGGCCATAAAATGCTCCAATATAACTGCAGTCTGTACCACCCACACAGGGATGCTTTTCCACTGGCAGGGTCTGAGCACAGTGTGTTTGAATACCATACCTCCTGCTGATCTTTGGGACTCTCTTTTCTCAATCTATGTGATCACTTTGATCACAACACTGAATGTTACGACTAAGATCCATTTCTCAGTACATTTAATTGTCTGACTTAAAATCAGATGGTGGGAAAATAAAAAACAAAACATTAATTTCAGAAGGAAAAATGTCATGGCATTACCTGATTTCAAAGCCTCGGTCTTTTCTTCCTCCTGGGCATCTTTTCCAATCCATACAAACACCTATAGATTAAAAAAACATAAACCACATGAATTGTTTCAGCAACAGCCAATGTGCCTATGAAAGAGAAGAAGGGCTCAGTGAACTGAGTACAACACTGAACAGAAACTTATTCCTCCTGGTGAGCCAAATAAAGTTACTGGTAGATGACGGGAAGCTTTTTGACAGCAGTTTATCTGCTGTTTTTTTCTAATCACATGAACAAGTTGCACACAAGCTTAACATCAGAAAAAGGTAACTGATGTTTGAACATCTTTATGTAAAACAGAGACAGAATTCATCTCTAAGTTCACTTTTGGCTGAGTTGTGCACAGCAACTGGTTCTGGGTGTAAGTTCTCTTTAGTGGCACAGGTGAGGTGGTTTGTTCTCAGACTTCAAGGCAAAAGGATTCTACAATTTAATAATTCTGTTGTGATTTTAATTTGGATCTTTAAATCTAGAGCCACATTGTGTGTATTCTTTGCTTCTCTGCTTGTCAGGTAAACATGACACACCTGATCCCATGTGTCAAGGATCATAACGTCATCTGTAGCAAGGTCATCCTGAGTCAGATCTCCAGGGACTTCCTCAATCTGGAAAACAGAAGATCAAAAGTTGAGGACATTCTGCAAGTGTCACTTTACCTTTGCAAGAGAAATGCAGTTCCCCAGGGCCCTAGTTTCACCTCTCATCATCCTTTCATTCCTGTACAAAACTTCTAATGCTGCCTCTCACCTCTTGAAAGATTCATGAGCTAAAATCTTAGGAATTGGAATGCTGATGGTTAACCAGGGGAGGACCAGACTAATGGTTCAGCAAGCTGCTATAGAGGTAGCTGCCATCTCTGCACAAAAAATAAGTGGTGCAATACTTTCCCTTCTGGAGGCAACACTACGAAGGAAAATTGGGTGTAGCAGCTCATCAGTTGACTCAGGGCACACTCAGACTAAGTTTGTCTCAGCTTTGTCAGATGAACGTTGAATTAATTGACTGTCTTCCCAGATACTCACAGTGAAGCGTCCACTCTTGTTAGAGCAGGCAAAAAGACGAGGGGGGTGAGCATCCATCTTCTTGTCCTTCAGCCGAGGAGAGGTTCGGTAGGGAGCTTTCCCACCCAAAGCCGCCCAGAAGTTATCTGGAAAAGAAAAAGATACACGTTTGCCTCAACTATAGCTGGAAAACACAGTAGCAGTATGGCTTGGGTTGGACTTGAAGCATTCTTCCCAGGAAGTCTCAGAGGCCTACAAACATGGCTGTGCTGTTAAACATAACGAATGGAGAAGCCACCCTGTGTCACGTTCACATTTCTTTGTTCTGAGACAAAAAGAAAGCATCCAGGAAATAACTACTGAGAAAATGCAGCTACACAGAAATGACCTCAGTCTTCATGTGTGTCCCTCACCTGGCTCTCTACCCTCAGAAACCTGAACTGGGCGAGCTCCCAGAACCTTCAGCAGCTCTTGTGCTCCTGACAGCTCTGCACTGTTGGAGCCTCGGCCGACCCAGAGGTAAGCAGCAGAAGGAGTTTTCAGGACAAAAGCATCATTGGAGTTCAGCTGACTGGCAGCAGGATCCAGCTGGAAAAATAAAAGAAAGTTGCACGTGTGAGATGTAATCATTCTCTTTGTGGAGCCCATAATTTCAAAATAAAAGTTAGTATCTATCCTTAAACAAACTTCAAACAAGACTTTCCATACAAGCGTGTAGGGTTACAATATATGTTGCATATTTGCCTGTATTTGGTAATGAGTCAGGCTTAGTCATATGAGAAGAGTAAACGAATGTGTGCTTCTTTATGCAGTCTACAGATACATATGACTTCCTGCTCAGATGCTGGGGGCTCTCATTTTGCCAGTCTTTATGGTTCTGTCAGGATATAGAAGAACTTGCTGGGGAGACTATCCTAGAGCTCCATCCCTGCTGCTGAGGCTGATGAATCATTAGCATAATGTTTGTTTGTATTTGTGCATTTTCTTTCAAATCAGTAAGGCTCTCAGCCTCTATCCTGGCACAGGCTCTATTTTTGTTTAGAGTCTTTAGCACTTGCAGTCTCCCACTGGTAGCAGCGTGGTCACACAAGCTTAGAACAAGTCACAATATCCAGGATCAAACAGTATTTGAAAATCATTCTTTGATGCTGGGTGTAACATCTACTGTGGATTTGAGAACCACATCAGCGTGTTTGAGGTGATATTTATAAACTAAAAAGAACATGATGACTATCAGCACTTATTCACCAGAAAAGAGACATCTTTTAACAGTTTCTAAAGGTTTAAACGTTTGTTACAGTTTATATTCTCGGAGAGATTGTGTCCCCATTGCAGCTTATGTATACAACACAGAAGCTGGCTCTCTTTCCACATACCTCTACAGCTCTGGTAGCTCCTGAGGTGCTGGACCGGACCTGGAACAGCCGTGTTTGTGCCGGTGCGGTCTGGCCTCCTTCCCGAGAAGTTCCACCCTTGTAAACAATCAAGGGCTTTCCACCAAACATGCTCATCAGATGAGGTGGTTCTTTTCCTTGCACTACTCGTTTCTAGAGAAAAAGATAACCTGCTGTCAGCTCTAGGGCACTGATGAAGAGAAGCAGAACATACGCTGGAAATAGATTTGGCTGCCACATTTCTGGCTGGACTCTCCTTACAGAACTTATGGAGTTTACAGTCCTCACCAATCCAGCTGCCTTTGCAAAAAATGTAATTAAATATACCTAGCGTGTTTTCTGCTTCTCCTAGCAAGTCCTGTTGGCTGCCAACATGTTGCATTAATTCATGTGAAATGCAGATTGTTAATTTCTGAGAGTTCTTAACACTAGAAAGCAGACAGCTCGCAGCCACCTGCAAAGTTTGTGAAAACTGATTATATCCTATTTATTCTCTGTCTGTTTTCGTGTTTATTTAACATTTGTTTGTTGGTTTTTTTCACCTGCACAGGGCTGCCTCCCAGCTCCTCATCCAGTTGTACTGTGAGGAATGCTGAAGTCGTAATTTCATCTTGAGTAGAATGAGCACCCTGCCTGAAAGACAAGGCAAAATGTGAGGTTCTATTCCCCAACACGCGCACCTTACAGAGATCAAGATGTAAGAAAAACTTCTGGGCTATCAAACCTCAGTAGCACTTCATTCAGCATGAAAACAAAGTTCACTTTCTTAGACAGTAAGACTGATTGATTACAAGAGGGAAATATGGATGTTCTCTAGTTAATAAGCAGAGATCCTTTAGTATCTCCATGCCTATCTCCAAAGATCCTTCCAGCAGCCAACTTAAAAACATGACCGTTGTGCTGCTAGCAGGAACTATACATGCAGTCCTTATACAGCCTGCACCCTTTTTGGTTTGAGTTACACAGCTTGCCTGTGCCCTCTCTGCTTGCTGAGAAGCAAAAACTTCACCACTGTGAGAATGTAAAAAGCTCTTCCTTAAAGGCATGGCCTGGGAACTGTGACCTGATCTACCAGTCAAGATGTCAAAGTAAGAAAAGTTAGTTACAATGGTCTCAGATGTAGAAACTACGAGAAGTCCAGAGCTTGATCCAAAGCATTAACTACTGCTAGAAATACAAACAAACAAGCAAACAAAAAAGATGCTATCACAGTAATTCTTTCCATTCAAACTTCAGAACTTTCCAGACCTCTGTTAATGTTCTGGAAGGGAATACAACGCTACGTGAGATCTTATTCCCTGAGGATCCTCCATAAATGGGAGCAGTGACCCACTCTCAAAGAAGCAGACTTCAAAGATCCACAAAGGTGCAAACTTTCTTACCAAGTGTAAATGATCTGCCCCTGCTTTCCAGCATGCCGGTAGTCGTACAAGATAATATAGCTATCCCCTCCATAGAACTGGCCATATGTTGCAGGATTCACTGGCACTTTCTCTGAGCCTTCTATTCTCCAAATCTAGAAAAGAGCACAGAGGGAGAGGAGCAGAGATTTTCTTAGTGAAATAAGAATAAGCAGATATTCCTTAGCAAAGTCTCTGCTGTTTTCTTCCTTCAGCCTCCCAAAACTTGCAGTCCTGCAGCCCCACCTGCTGGGGAAAGCTACTAACAATCTGTCATTCCCACCCACAGCAGATTCCACTGCCTGCAGCCAAGCCTGGAAGGAAGGAACACTTCATTCATCCTACTGTAAACTCCCAAATCTTGACCAGGCTTTCCAAATGGTGAGAAACACACGAGAAATATCAGACTACCAGCACTGCCAGCACTGATGCCCATTTTGTACACAACAAGATCATTCTGAATTCTCTGTGATGATGAACAGATTTTAGTTTACCCAGGTTGGCTGGGACTCACGGCTCAGCTCATTTCTGTGCACAAACACATACATCCAGATGTGCCAGATAGGTGTTCTGAGACAATCACTCATCACATGGGATGAGGAGGAATGAGAAAGAAGTCTTTGTCAATGGTATTGGGTGAAGCATTAACCCCAGGGCAATCTTGGAGTGAAAATGACAGCTCATCTACACCACGTGGCTGTTGGGCTCTCAAGACCTTCCTGGTATCCTAAATGTTAAAAATTCCCCCAGCGATTATGAAAGCGCAGTGCTGATGAATCTCAAGCTCCGTCTGTTCTTGCAGCAAGGCACCAAGTAGTAAAGACAATTCTGGAAACTCTTCAAAAGGATTCTGATACGGCTTACCTGTTTCTTGCCAGAGCCATCATCCTCCATGCCATGCTGGGCAGCCATGGCCCTGGAGGTGTGTAGAGTGGCAGCATCAAAAGGAACCTTCTCGATTTTGGCAACATGACCAGAAATGTAAGCCTCTCCCAGTCCTTCTGTCTGGTCCTTGTCCCTCCAGTTCTTGAAGAATTGTTTAAATAAAGGTGTTTCACCACTCTCAGGGAGGACCTGGACCTGAAACAACAGACCCAGCCCATCAGACCCCACATCTGACACAGCTCCATCTCTGGCTACTGCTTATGGCTTGCTTCATAGGAGCTTCATTTCAGGCTGGCAGAATTGCCTTGTAACTCTCCTGAGGCTACAGCAGTGAAGGGCTTGGTGTCACAAAGCAGTCAAGTCAGGTGTCACTGATGCCTGAGATAAAGCAATCAACCAAACCTACAATTATTAGATACCAAACAGACCTTTATCAAGACTAAAGACACATCACAAACCATCTGTTCCCTGCTGCTTGGAGCCACTAGTTTGAAAGAATTGTCCCCAGCTTCTTCCAAGCTAGTGTTAGTCAGTCTTTAAGCTTTTGTGTAACTATGCCCGGATGGTCCATACTACCACAACCAACACTATGGGTTTTAGAATATGCTAGATGTATACTCAGCCTAAGTTGGGATTTGAGGGAAGCTGAAGGAATGTTAAACTTTTAGAATCATCACCATAAGAAAGGCAAGTTTACCCATGTCTTCTGTTTTTCACCTTTTGGAGAGGTCACAGAAAAGGTAAAAGATAAAAATAAAACTGTATCTGAGAGGAATAAATGTTACATTCTACTTGAAAAGCAGTAAATGCCATTCTAAGGACAGTGTTAGCCTTGGAGATGGACTGCAGTATCTCTGCTGAACAGCACATCCACCAAAACAGGAGCTACTTGAAAGACTGATACTGACACTTGAGTCAGGAGTCAGTGGCCTATGTGGAAGAAAACTACTCACAGTGGTGTCTGGGTGGGCTGCACATCCTTACCTGGGTATGTTTCGGATAACCCATCTTATCAATGAAATCAGTAGCTGTTTTCAGGGCTGCCTTTCTCTCATCAGAATTGGCACTCCTGCCTTTAATGAAAAGAGACAGGAAAGACATCAATTTTTAACAAGTTTTATCTACCCTGAGAAAAAACTGTCCATAGCACTTCAACCTTTTGCAGCAGTTGAAGGGCACAGAATTCCAGCTAGAAGATGGTGCCAAGTACTAAATGAAATTTTTATTTCTTTTGTGCTTTTCTGTGATGATGGAGAGAACAATTTCCTTTCTGCTTATGATGTTCATTTATTTTCTTCTTTCTGGTTCCTAGAAACCTTCATTTAACCAAAACCCCACTATCTCAGCACCTGCTATTTCAGATGTGAGGGCTTTCCTGAGATTGTTAATGCAATCTAATAGCATTATCTAATGCCCTGAAATGCACCACCACCATCAAGTGTACACTCTCCTACCTGGCTCAAAAGAAACAGGGATCAGGATGAAAATCCTATGCATACATAACCAGCTTCACCTGCATCTCTATGGTACCTTTCCAAACAAAGATCTTTCCATCTGTGCCATGGTCCAGAATGAAGCAGTCTTCTGTGTTCAGTGCTGCCTGGGAGAATGGGTTCTCATCTGCCACAAGGGAAACTGCCATGTTCCCAGCCCCATTTGAGACCTGTGGTAACACAGTGCAGAGATTAGATAAGGCATCATTGTCTGTTCCCCTCCAGCTTCATGGCAGTGGTCCAAAACTCATGGATTGGAAGGGAAATCAACCTGAATGCACTGTCTGCTTCAGGCAGTATTATTATTCAAACAGGCAACCTCTGACACAGCAATGGTATGACAGAACCTAGCACTTACTCTGAAGATTTCAGTTATGTCTAGCAAAGCAGAAATCACTAGAATCAAAGACTAATCCAAACTGCTAAATATTCTGAATGCAAAAGCAGCCATTAAAGTTCTTCAAAAGCAAAATAACTGCTTCTGAGAACCAAATAGGACTGCCCTGGTAACTGTGAGTAGGTCTCCCTGTGTCAAGTGGGTACCACGGTCTGAGTTCTTGTACCTACTAGTAACTAAATGACTACCTTACAAACCATCTTGGCAGACATTCACTAAGTCATTAGTGGAGGTGACTGTAGAGAAGAATTCCTCCCAAAAAGTCTTGAACAGTCTTCTGCACTCATACTAGCTGATGGCAAATGTTACCTTCCAAATTGTTACTTCATCATGCTCACTGCATACTGGAAGAGGTAAAGCCAGTTTCTAGCCCATTCTTCTCATCTTTTTAACGGTATTGCCCCCACTCATTTCACACTCTGCCTTTTTCTCATAAATTCCTGAAAAGTTTCAGCTGAATCCTCACTGCTGACTCTGGTCTCTAATAAAGACAGTAAAAGCATGTGGGTATGCAGTGTAAGCAACCAAGGTTCATATGCTTAAATTAAAAAAGGTTCCTAAAAGGCTCTGAGTCAAATCAGATCTGCTCTTCTACACTATTCCAGCTCCATCTAATTGTGGTAAGATTACTTAACTCTCTACAATTGTCAGGGTCCATCTGTTTCTTGTTACCTTATAGAGCTTAGCCAGCTTTCTATTGGCTGTATCAGTTTTAGTATCGTCAGAAGCTCCTTGTGGCAAACTGGGCTTTGGTCCCAGGACCTGAGAGAGAGAGGAAACAAAACGTTACTAGCCAATCCAAAAGAATCTGTTTCCAGATGCTCCAACCACGAGGAACAAGAAAAAGAAACTTCTAGATCAACAACAGCAAAAATATACTGATGTCCCATCAATGACAAAGACTAAGCCTGTATTGAAGTGAGCGTCTCTAACACTAGCACTTCCTGTGTAAGCACAAATATTAGTGAGCCTACCTATCCATTGCATCTGTTCTTTCACTTACTGCCCTTCCCTCTCCAGCATAGAGAAATGGATGAAGTGAACAACCTGAAGCATTTCCTCCCGCTCGGCTCCTTCCTCTGAAACAAAGACTTTGGCACGACCGTTCCTCTCGTTGTCCCGAATCCCCTTGGCTAGCACAGTGGCCTTCAGACGCTCCTGACGGTTGCTGTTGGAGCCACACCACTGGTAGATGTTCTGGGGAGAAAGAAAAATCATGCAGCTGCCACTTGTCAGACCCTAACATGACCTTTCTGAAAGAGGCAGCAACATGTCCAGGACTGAAAGATGTCAGAAAATCAGCTACGTGATGTTCCAGAATGCTGAGCACTTGAGATAACTAAACACGGCACGAAGAAAAATAAATTAATTAATCAATCAGAATTTTTCTGCCTCTGAAAGTCTGATAACTCATCTTCTGTGTGGTACTTACACTGCCAAGGTCAAGGATGAAACAATCCCCCGTGTTGAAGCTCTCCCAGGTCACAGGGACCTCTGTGGCTCGGACTGTTCTCCTGCCCTTGACTTGGAGAAGCCTCTGCACAGTTACTTCATTGGGAACCACATGCCTGAAGCCAGAAGCCACACCACCAGCCTAAGGCAAAGATTAAAAAGGAAGAAAATAATCCATTAATTTGCTATACATGAGAAGTTTTTATTTCTCACAGGACAGAGTTTCATTAGAAAGTTGCAGAGAGAGCTAGTATGTGCAGGCTGGACTTGAATGTCAATCTATCCAGTGATGTTCCCAGCTGTCCTTTTCTTTGTTGTCCATGGGACACTGACAGAAACATGAGAACAGTTGAGGTTCGCTCAGGATTTTGACTGGAGTGAAGGGTGTATTTCCATGTATATTGCACATCCTGCCTACCAGAAATGATCCCAGCCCCAGGATTCCCTACCTCTACAAGGTATTGTCCAAAAAAGCACTACCAAACTTGAATGAGTAGAAAATAATAACAAATGAGCAGTAAATAAGCAAAACAGAAAGATGAAAAGAGTTGAACATGAAGAAATATAAGTGCTTGGCAATCATTCAACCTGATAACCCTTTCCTTTACCACTGCATTCCTGACAAGGGTAACGATTCTAGACTATACGTTTCTACTTCTATCACAAGGAATTACATAACAGCTCCCACTGCTATTCATCTACTTTCCCCAAGCATTACGGATGGTAAGGAGGTGGACTGAGCTCAGAAAAAGAGACAGGCGAGGCCAATCTTAGTTAAGTAACTGGGAGAAGTTAAGACTACTGAGTAGGCGTTTCCCATTCACTTGGATTGCTCTTAAACTCATTCCAGACGTCTTGGGATTGTTTTTTTTCCCCTCTGCCTCCTGAAGAAAAACAAAATCCCAATCGCTAAAATTTCCTGGGGCTTTCCTTGTGCATTATTTGTTGAGCCAAATCTCTCCCTCTGGGATCTGCTGTTCTCCACCCTGTCAGTTCCACTGAAAACATCTGGTTGGGAATACTTTTTAAACAACTGGCAAAAGGGCAATTCTTATTTTTCTGAGAAGCGGGCAGGATGCCATTTCTTGCAGATTTGATTCAGACTGGCAGGATAAAGATCCAGCCATAACCTACCTTGTACTTGATGCCAGACTTGAAATACCCCAGGAATGTTGAGGATTCGTGGCCTTGCACTTCACGGTGCTGGACAGCTTTCCCTTGCAGGTAGTCATCCATCTGAACAGTGAATATGGCAGCTGCCCCACGTTCATCCTGAGAGCTTTCATCTCCTAAGAAACAAAGAGGCAAAAACATGGAGAGAATTCAAGATTTCTGCCTCAGCATCCAACTGCATAAGCACAAGGGAGAAAGGAGATTCCTGGAAAGTTTAGTTTCCACAGAGGTCTGCAGAGTAGCAGTTTGCAATCTTTTCTAATAATGACCTCAAAGGATGTAAATAAAAAAGTTATTTTCCTGTAAGGGTTCCAATACCACCATAACTGCTGCAGCCCCACTGCTTCACAGCTGCGGCTTTGGTAAGTATCATATATTTTCCCTTTGCTACTTCACCCTGTCCTGGAGGAAGGTTTCTCATGGACCACATTCACAAGCAGATGAATCTGCAGGAAGACATCATCAGCTTATCAAGGCTGTGGAGAATAGCAGGGCACCAGTTCCTCAGCAGTTTGCCTCTCAGAATCTCTTTAGGGTAGAAAAGCTATTGACAGATGACAAATAGGGCAAACCAGCCTGCAAGGATCCTACTTAGCTTTAACTAAGATATTGCCAATGAGCCTTGTTTTTACAAAATGTGGAGATAGCCTTGCCATGTCACTCAGTTCTGCATTTATTGCAGAAAGCCATTTTCGAGGTCTGAACTTCATGGGGAAAAGGAACACACGCTAGTGTGAGAAAGATAATAACTGACCTCTGCCCCTTGAAATAGAAACGATTTCAGCAGACTCTTTCATCTGAAGTCTTGTCCTTTCTGTGGGCCTGACAACAGATTCTGGATAACTAGGAATTGTGTCACCTTCATCAGAGAAGCCATTATTTGGATAACACGGTTCTATTTCCAGGTATAGAGGTGGCTGTACTCTCTATTGCAGAAACTATTTCAAATATTTAAGGCAATAACAATATGTGCACTTAAAACTGCATTCTGAGCGTGCCCAAAGTTCTGTTCCTTATTTCCTCAGGTAAAACTTACTGGAGAAAGCCGGAGTAGTGAGAAGAACAGAATTCCCTTCAGCAGGGGCACTCCTATCAGACTTACCCAACCAGAAGTGCAAGTCATACTGCAGGTTCCCACTCCGCTGTCTGATGGTGTTCAGCACCAGATAAGAATCTCCTGTGAAGAAGTCTCCGTACAGATTTTTTGGCACTGGTACCAAATCAAATTTCTCGATCCTCCAAATCTGAAGGCCAGGCTCCTTCCCAGCCTTTGAAAACTCAGCGTGCTCCACCATGCTGACAGGCTACGGGCAGGACAGAGGATGTTATTCAATACACACAGTACAAGGAAACTCCTGTTTAAAGGATATTGCTTCTGATCTCTTAGCTATTGTCCCAGGCAACAAGTGGAGAATTTCCTTTCTTTTCTCCTGCATTGAATTTTGTGAATAAATACATAAAATCTTTCTCAACTGACGATTGTTACTTTCATATTCCAAACAACTCTATTTTCTGCCTCACCCCTGGCACATTCTTTCACAGGATCTCTTTTACTTTGCGTGGTTTTGGGCTTCTTGGGGTATTTTTCCTAATTTCTTGATTTTACTTTATATATTTTCCAAACGAACTTATAGCTTATCAATATGGCACATAAGTGGAATACAAATTTCCTTGATAATTAGTGCAGGAAATGGACATACCACCTCTAATTATATGTTGTACAGCTTGCCCAATTATTAGTCATTATTTACATTTTGCATAATATTATCCATATGTTATTATTAATAACTATTATTGTGCAATCTGACCCTGCTCTCACTGGAAAATACTGTGAATATCAAAGAGATAATTTTAAAGTTCCTTATATTCTCACATCGTCCTGCTGATAATCAATGGATGCATTACTTCCATATTCCTGAGCCACGGTTCTATTTGAGGAACCCAAGTTCTATCCATAAGATCCTGCCCTAGGGATGTTGCTTTAATTAGGGACGATTCTGCTTTAATGCATGCATTGTCACACAAATGCAATCCATTTACAATATACAATCCATTATTTTACAAAAACATAGCAAACACTTTCATTTAGCTACATATGAGAATAATTCACTTTGGTAACACTGAAAGCAAACAGAAACATTCTTATAGTATTGGCAAAGGAAGTTTGTCTGTATATTACAGCATGCCTGTAAGTGACAACAGGGAAGAAAAAATTAAAACGTTATATTAGAAGCATCCAGTAATTCGATAAAGGAAAGATTTCACAGTAGCTGATGGACAGGAGTGCCATCAACTCAGCTTCCAAGGCAGAAACAAAGAACGTTACAAACTAGAGAGCAAAACAGCAGGTTAGCTACCAAAGTGATTTCTAAGCAGTTATCAAACAGATAAAGATGGAAAACAGTGAGTTTTGACGGCTCTGCTTCCAGTCAGCTGGACTTCATTCCTCCCCAAATCCCACTATAAAACTGCACAAACTCCTTACAAAGTTAGAAAACAGTGTGACTCTTATAAGCAATTGAAGAATAAAAGTTCGTCAATGTTTAATTGTGGTGCTGGTCACTTACCACAGCTGAAAGCACCACAGCTGCTGTAACAACATAGCCAAGCCCTGCAACAGACATGGAGCTCACACAGTTCAGCTTCAGAGCCGTTGTGCAAAAAATGGTAAGAAAAATATAACTAAAGCCCTGTTTTCCCATTTCTAACAGCAAATGGGCTTCTCCCTCCTCCTGCAGAAGCTGCAGGGAGTCCCAGCTCCCTCCTCCTCCTCCCGCCGATATCGAGGAGTGCTGCAGAAGCCAATCTTTTATCAGAGACAAACACGCCCACCCCCTCAGCAATGCAGGGTGGAACCTGTTTGTGCACACAGGGAACCTCAGACTCCTTCAGCCACTTACAGATACATAATCCCAGCCGGCAATAGCTCAAGACAATATGCTATCCATTACAAGCAACAGAGCTCATGTGTTCAAGCAAGCCAAATATCCAGTCATAAGGCCAAGGGGTAGGACGAAATTAAAAGACATCAACAACAAAGGCAATATTTCATCTGCTGAAGGCTGCAACTAAATGGAAAGTTGATGAGGTGCAGAGCAAGCCTGCTCCAGATGGCAAGGGCTGCAGAGAAAGAGATTTTGAAGATGTGAGAATAGAGAAGCACTAGTGGTACATAACTGAACAACCTGAGGATGGAGGGAATACACCTTCATCTCTCTGAACTTGTCAGAGCAGCAGAAAGCAAAATTCATGTGCCTTGCACCTGAATGCCATGTTGCACACACCCCTATCAGAGTAACACAAGCCAGAGGAGTCTGAGATGGACCGATGCATTTTAGCTCCAGAGTTAGCAAAAGGGCATTAATGGTCTGGTAGGCAAGAGAGCAACACTAACCCAATAATTCCACAACCAAATATCACTGAGGGTGTAGTAAGACCCCTGTGACAGAAACATAGCAACCATCAGTCCCATTCAGGTCAATGGAACTGCAACAGGCATGGCTGGGAGCAGCATGCTGATAGACTGCCACCACAAACACAAGCAGCCAAGAGCTCGTCCTTCCAACCATCAGCCCGTGGCACTTCCCAGGTGCCTACAGCACACAGGCTGCACATGAAGGCTCACACTCCACTGCCAGCACTGGCAGCCCAGGTGCAGAGCAGCCCCAGCCTGGAGGTCGAGCAGCCATGTCTGAGGTCTGGCACCTGCTACAAGCTTCCAAGGGCTGCACAGACTGCTCTAGACATGCTGCAGTGTGTGTGCCCACACACATCCTGGGAGGGCAAACAAGAACACCATGAGGAACATAACCAATGCCGATGTGTGGTTACACTGCTGGTGATTTTAGTGCACCCTGAGCAGAATTTCCGGCAGTGTGACATTTGTGCTTTCTCAGGTTCTCAGCAGGTGCTTCGAGAGGAGGCCAAATGCTCCACCTGACTGCGTCCACAAGACTCCCATATGGAAAGACCAGACCTCAATATGCATGTGCCTTCTCCTCTCTCCATAAGAACACCTCTCTCTTCCTAGAACATTGTTTCTCTCTTGTCCAAGCTAACGCATTTTGTTTTGAAATGTCAAGTTGGCAAACACTGATTCAGTTAATGCACTTCTGAAAATTTCAGAGCAAATCCTCAAACTGAAATAGATGAGAACAATGTCTTAGTCCTGCTGACATCTCTGATTTCTGTGAAGGAACTTCAGAGTGTCAAAGGTCCGAATCTGGTGACGAACTTTTGGAAGCCTGTCTATGTACTGGGAGAGCTCTAGAGCTCCGAGGAAGCCAGCTGTGAATGGCTTCTGCAGCTGCAGCACACCCAAAGCAAGACGGCTGGATTGCACAATGTTAGAAAGAGACGAGTCCCTTCCAAATGGAAAAATACTTTGGACTTTTTATTAATAAAAGTCTGGACAACGAGACACTGCCAAACTTAACAGATGGAAGGCAAAGAGATCAAGGATAATCTTCACTGTCAGCATCCCATTTCATGGTAGGCTCAAATCCCATAACATTTTTTTCTATATTTTTTTCCAAGGCTGGGGGCAGAAGGAAGGAGGTGAGAAATGGGAGGAAACAAACACCTAGACTTGGTCCACTAATTAACATGGTGTTTTATGAGTTCTGTCCTAAGTCCAAGCTTGTGTTGTCAATTAGGTGCTGAAGGAAGGAGAGTTACGGTGAATAAATTGTGTGTTATAATAATCTTTGGTAAGGATTCATCTGAAGCATGTCAAAAGGGACTAAGTATAACACACGCCAGCAGCTGGTATGGCTTATTACTGCTGTGCAAATGTTGCATTGTTGAGTCAAGCCACAGAAGGCTGTGCTCTGGATGTGTTATTGCCAGCAAATGCCAGATAAGGTTGCCAGGACCATACTCAAAAGGGTGTCTTGTTGGAGACATGGAAATGGAAGCAAACTTCAAGCTGATATTAATAAAACTGTCCAGCTTAGTCATAGAAATGATGCTGCACAGGGTCAGCATCTTATGCAAAGAGAAGTTACTTAAGGAAAACAAAGAAAGGGCTTGAAATATGGGATTTCAGTGCAGATGGATCATCTAAATGACACTTGGCTGCACAGCAATAAAAACAAGAACTTAAGAAAAGTCCAATGTTCTGAGCAAACAGTGGAAGACAACAACTCGTTATGGTGTCCAGATGTGCAATTAACACAACCATGCCAGGTCTGTCTGAGAATGCCTTATCACAGAGACAGGCCTACAGAAATAACTGCAGGGACTGCACCCTGATTTACCACACACAGCTCATGGACTTGGTGCATCATGGAAGCTGAATCTGTGCAAAAGTCTGTGTGTATCTCATAGACCAGTGGCAGAATTTGAAGTCTGCTTCTTCAGTACATTTATTTTTCCCAAGGCTGGGAACTACTTGTTTCAAAAGAAAGACGGGGAGACCCTCTTGTTTCTCTGCCCAGCAAACATCCTGGTATGCATCTTCTCCATTACAGCACTGTCAGAGGCCCTGACAGCTGTGCTTCTACCATCTCCAGTCTGGGACTCGGTATTCTTTGCTTACTTCTATCCTAGCATTTGTAAGAAACAGTTCTCCCTGCCTCCCTCCCCAGATACTCCCATTTATGTTCCTCACACTCATCCCTGTGGCTGTGCCTCCCACCCCTCCATCCCAGAGAGGCCCTGTGCCCCTATACGTTGTGCTATCTGCACTTTCACTATTTGTTTACAGTCTCCTCTGAGTTTGCTCCTGACAAGGAGCCCCATTCTGCCATACTCAGACCCGGCCCAGCACGGCACAGAAAGGAACAACCTGTTCCACTGTGAGGCACACCTGTGAAGACAGAGTCTAGAATCTCTTAATCCTTCTGTCTCATCACGTGGCAATGCCAATTAGTGGGAACAATTCACAACTAGTTCCTCCACATCAAATCTACTGTCACGTTTTCACACCTGCAGTCCTCGCAAGCATATAATGTCTAAAATATCTTTCTGGGAGACAGTATCATCCAGTCTCACAGAATCAAAAAGAGGAGACAACACTTGATTCTCTTGGGCTCCGGTCTGATTCCTACTCAACCTCAAACATCCAGAGCAGCTTACCCGAGCTGAAGGAATGCACAAACTCAAACAAAACATTCTCTGACTTCTGGTATTGCCAGAGTATTTCAGAGCACAGAAAGCACAAGGTAGTAATGATAATGCTTTTTAAAGTGAATTTTTAAAGTAAAAATTTCCTGAAACAAGATTAAATGCACAGGAATGTGCAGACGTGATTTTAGTAGGCAGCTCCTCTGTATGACAAAGCAAATATTAGCACACGGGGCTTTCCTCACAAAACTTTGTACTTCAACACTTCTACGACAGTGAACAGCACGTATATTTTTAAGCCACTCAGTGAAGCTCCTGCAGGCCTTTTTTCCCAGGATATTCACTGAATGTGAGCAACTGCAAAAAATAAAATAAAAAGTAAAGTGGATAATTGCTGGTAAAACAGGGGGTGATAAAAGAAGTGCAATGGTTTGTTTAAACGGCTTCAGCTGTAAAGAGGTCTACGTGTTGCAAAGGAAAGAGATTTTCTAAGTATTTACATGAAGCAGAGACTCAGAGTTCCAGCTGTTATTAGCACCCTGGTTTAAAGGGAGCAGCACTCTTGAGGGTGCTTGGCTTTGTTTGTCCAATAATGCATCACCAGGGAGAACTCAGGCTTACCTTCAGAACAAGCACTCTTCCATACTTGATTCTGCTAGTAACTTACAAGAGAAAAACAAATATACCTTTTCTTTGAGAATAACTTTTTGTTTGTTCAATCTACAGTTAAACTGTGGCCATTCCCTTATGTATACCCAGCAATAGGAACAGGACTTACCCACACAGGGCTGCTCAGGAAAGCTCAGCTGAGTTAAATGAGGCTGTGACAGTGGCAGGCCAGATCACCATATGGCTGTTCTCATTTACAGCTCCAGATCCTAGTTCATGATAGGTTCAGTTAGTTTGTCTTAACGTGTTGTATAAACAGGGCCCACAAAGGAAGGTCTGCAGCCAACATATCATTGCACCACTGAGCATCTAAAACACCTGCTGCATGATTCTGGAGCAATTTCTGTATTTCCAGATGGCAAAGGCACTATTTTTTATTCTGATGGATAATACAGGGCACCAAAATAACTGTCGAGTACATTCTGAATTTCTAACGTATGGGGAGACCAGTAAATCTGAGCAGAAGTTTGTAACCATACAGCATTCATGCTTCAAAAGTGGTTCTTGTGCCTCCATCCTCACTGTACCTTGGAGACAAACAGCTGCATTTCCACCCAGACAATTCTTTCTTTCCCTCTACTGATTTGACAACAATTGCCCAGAGACTATGGGTTGCTCCAAAGAAATCATATGTCTCCTCGGGAAAGAAGGACTCCTTTGTCTCATAGCATTCTACACCTCCAGTATGAGAGAGGTGAAGTAAAGCACCACATTTCTGCTGCAACAAAAGAACAGAGAGTCTCTGCGTTTTGTAAGGAGCAAAGTACCACTGGTATGATCAATCCCAACCAAATCAGCAGGTTGTACGTGTGACAGTAACACTGGCAGGGCGAGAGCTGTGTGCTCCAGAGCACTGTCTGAGATAATGTCACTGCACAGATCAAATATCAAATTATGATCTCGGGTTTAGCTGTTCCTACACTTTGAAGATAATTCACACTTTCTGACAACCCACACAACCTTTTCTTTTCTCTCTGACCCTTTGCAAACCTGTAAAAACTCTGATGAATTTACAAAGATTGTCGGACTGAATATTGCAGAAACATTCAAGTTCTGACAATAAGAAAGTCAGGACACGGTGCTGCATTTATCAGAGAAGGGAAGATGGTACCGGTGATGGTACATATTGAAAAAGAGAATACTTTTCTATTCTTTATTGCCTCCCTGACAAAATAGTATATAATGCGACTAACTTTTCAGGAAGTCACTGAAAACAGATCTGACGGGACTTCAGCTTTGTTGCCAAGGTGACAAGCATTGAAAAATATCTCAAATGAGATATGAGTTCAGTTTTCAGTCTCCTGACAGCCTTAAATTCATATACGCATAGCAGTAAGAACAACCCCTTTACTCCCACTCCCTGAAGAAGGTAGTAAACAAGGCTTCTGTGGGATCAGAAAGATTGGCATGGAAGAGCCTCCTCCTACTCGAACCATGGCAGATCCACAAACTACCTCAGTCCCCTGTAGGAGAGGCAGGATGCACAGCGGTACTCCTAGCAGTTACATCTAAACAGATGCAGCCACTCACAAATCCTAAAAGGTCAAACTGGCATTGTTCCTTTAACAGCTTCCTCCTTCATTTAAAACACGCATTTTTGATTCCAAGAGGAATTCACATCAACAGTCCAGGACACAAAGTACAGCATTATCCCTACAATTGGCAAGTAGGTTTTTGCATTTAAAAGTTAAAATTCCTACTAAGCCACTTTAGCCAACGAGAACACCCAGATGATTTGCGTATTGTTCACTTTTTCCAGCTGTTTGTTTGCATTATGAGTCATGTCAGCTCTATTCTGGTCTCTCTACCTTTTGAATACGGTCCACTCAGTGAAAACAGAAGGTTTGGTCTGATGCACGGAGGCTGAAAACCTGGTGCACATAAAAACACAAAAGCCTGAGTTTCTTCTCAGGTGCACGATATAAATCAGGAAGAATATTACTTACATGGGAGAAACTCTTGGGGAATATACAGGTCTCCCATCTGATTGAAACACACCCAGAGAAAATCTGCTGATACAATCAACTGTTTAAAAGCCCTACCTTAGCATACGTGAGAGCTGAATCATGCACTTACACACACGCAGCACAGATAAGAATGGATCTGTGGAAACTACCAGCAGCTCTCCTTCAAAGCAAGCAAAAATGAATTGTGAATTGTAGTTGGACACAAATCATTGTTCAGTGCCTAAAACATGTCTTAAAGGAGTGCTTATATAACCCATAAGACATAATCCAGTACACTAAAATATGATTACGACTCCCTATCAAGTCCCACGGACGGGTCTGGTGATGACAGCCAAAGCACACTCATGGAGGCAGTGAGGATGTGCTTGTGGTCAGCTGTGGGGAAATGACACAGATGTTCTCCCTCCAGTCACCACGTCCTGGCTGTGCAGAGGGGAAACGAGCTGCAATTTGATGCAAACCGGGAGAACCTGCAAGTTAGCCAATGCATTCCTCAGTAGCACAGAAGTCTGCTCAATTCATTATCGTTAACCCAAGGAAGCACAGACTAATACATTATTACTGGAGAAGATGGGATGGAAACCAGAAGAGACAACCTAAAAGGAGTCCAGAAGGGAAGTGTGAAGAGCACCATGTGCAGCAGCAGACATGGGTGACTAGGTGAGAGGGCTTACAACAAGCCACTGCTACACCTATGACAAGGACAGAAATCTGTGCAAATACTGAGTATAAAACAGTTGTGATTAAAAAGCACACAGAGGAAAAATCCTGTCTACCCCACAGACACAGCACCCCAAGCAGCTCAGCCCAGGTGTTGCAGCAGAGCCTGGGGCACTGCATGGGAGCACCGTGCAGACAGGCAGCATCCTGAACTAACAGGAACTGCCTCACCTCACAGACACATTCAAAATCAAAATGCCTCTTCAAATTCAGGGGCACTGATCAGAACGTGAGATGTGCCTGAGCCATACAGACGCTGCAGGTTTGTGGTGCCAGCCCTGGCGGACACAAAAGACAGAGTCACTGCTATGGCCAGGAGCCTCCCACAGCCCTGCACCTGCACAAGCAGCCCAGAACTTCCCCACCATCCTCCTCCTCGGGGCATCCAAGAAAGGGCTGCCCCATTTTAGAGGCAGCCCAAACATCTGAGAAAATCAACATAAGAGCTATTGCAGTTCCCTTTTCAGTTCTCTGAATACATGCAGATGTGGTCACTGTGGCTCAAAGAGATAACTTCTCATGAAGGCCTTTTTGTCCCAGAGCTGACTGCCACAGCCCCTGTGAGCACCAGGCCTGCAGCCACAAGAAGGAAATGCTGCTGACAGCCATGTCGAAAACTCCCTTCTTCCTCACTGAAAGTGTTTATTGGTCTTCCTCTGGCAATTAACACCGTTTTTTAATTTTCTTTTTAACAAGATTCAGGCTTTCAGGGCTGAGGAACCACAACTGCTCTCAAGGCAGGCAGCCTGGAAGCAGGGAAAGCCCTGATGGAGACAGCTCTCAGCACAGAAGCCCCATCCAACCCGAGACATTCTGGGATGATTCATTTCCTCCAGTGTTTTAAAGGCACTGTTTTGAATTGTAGCTTTATTTTTACTGCATGTGGAAACGTTCAGTAAATAACATATGTTTAAACTTTGTTTTTGGACAGCATCCCACTGCTTGACTCGTTCCTAGCACAGACAGATGGCTGTTTCTCTCTCTCCCAGTTGTGCTGGGACACCAGCTGAGAGCAGTTCCAGGTTCTTACTGGGAAATGGATGAGGGGGAAAAGAGAAGAAGAGGGGAAAGACCAAAACCACAGCTTGTATTGAGAAAAGAACGCTCTGAAATGGGTAAAAATAAGAACAGAAAAAAAGTTGTGGAGTCCAAACCAACTAATCCTTCTACACAGTCAACATCATATCCCAAACTTTGGTCAAAAAACCCTGGCAGATCAGTTTGAATATCCTGACTGAGGATGCAGTTACAATCGACATCTCAGTTCGCCTCAAAGAGGGGAAAGAACAAACAGATAAACAAAAATATTAATAATAAAACAATTATCCAAGGGGAAGTACAAGGGGCAGAACTATGCAGAGCACCACAGCAAATTACTGCAGCACCAGTGCCAGGCTCTGCCTATGGAGCAGCCTGGCTGTCCCAGTCTGGCATCTTCAGGTCACCTCATGCAGCTCTCCTGAGCTGAGCACTGACAGCACCCCAAGGAAAAGCTGCCGCAGCTCTGCTCAGCTCCACATGTGTCCAAGCTCGAACCTCGCATCATCAATGGGTAATCAGGGATAAACCCTGCTGCTTTTTCAAGCACTTACCGTGACAGCCTCCTACTTCCCAATTTTTCTGCTCACACTTTCCTTCACTGAGCAGTTGTGAAGAACTGGAAGCTGACAGCTATGAACACTGTCTGATCTGAGTCCACCTATGATAGGATATAACAGAGCCGTATTACCAAACCAGCCCTCTGCCAGTGCCCCAGATACACATCCGGATCAGCAGACTGCACACACTGAGTGTCTGCACACTGATGGACTCATGATACTGCAAGAAAGCATCCATTGCTGTGATCAGGCAAGTACTGGCAGCACAGCTGTACCTGGAGGGTATGAGCATACTGGCACATGGACAAAAAAGCCAATCACACAACTGTGTGCCAAAGAGATCATAAAAGGCACGATGAATCCACTCTGGCAATCGGTGCACTTTGGCTATAAAAACCAGCAGCCTACAGAATGCAATGAAAATATGGGAAATCTGCCAACATCCCGGGCTTCTTGGGAAACAACCACACACACACCATGGATTCCAGGCCTGTTGTGTACGTACTCTGCTCAGACACTTCTACCACCAGTTCACTTACTTTTATTTGTGCTAAAAGCCAAAATCATGGGAAGACAGAAGACCTTTAGCAACAGAAACCTGTAAAGGTTTTGCAGTCTGCCTCATGGCTCAGCAGCATCCCAATTAATCCTGATTATTCAGGGCAGGAGATAACCAGCTCTGACTTATTCCTGTGGTGACAGCGCTCTTCCTGGTAGATCCCCACAGCTGTTCCTATGAAACAAATTCTTGATAGAGTGGGCTCTGAAGAAAATCCAACTCTGGAATTAATCTTGGGCATGAAAATGACACAGACAGTAATAATAATAATAATAATAATAGAAACAAAAACAAACAAAAGAAACCTCTGTTTTTTTGTATTTGCATTAAAGCATTGTTTCTATGTGGTCAGGTACAACCCAATTGCTATATAGCACTTTTAAAGGAAAAAAAAAAAGTGCTTCTTTGCAGGCACAAAACTGAAATTATTGCTCAGGAAACAAAACTACGAGTGGGATCAGAAAGACATGAGAAATTCATGAGGGATGGGATGACTATTGACTATTAAACATAATCATCTGAATGCAACCTTCAGTTCCAAATATCCCTGATCGTGGCAATTCTCTACTGCCAAAAGCCAGTGATAGACCTAAGGAAATCTGCCCATACAAACTCTTCTCTCCTTTGCCTAAGCGTCTGCTGCAAGCTCTTGTCATTGCTGAGACACTGATGAGCCGGTGAGACAGCTCCGCTGCTCCTGCCCTGAGGGCTGTATCAGGCTGTATTATCTCTTCACGCCGCCATTGTCCCATAGAGCCTCCTGCAGAAACATACTTTGCAGATGAACTAAACGTGGCAGGCTCCATAGCTGTGCACTACCCCCACCTAGGGAGATTGTCTGATACTGGCGAAACTGCTCCAGCCCAGCCTGTAGCTGAGAACCCTCGCATTGCTTTTCCTTTCATGGGAACAGAATTAATCATCCAGAGCATTTCTTTCAAGTTCCTTCAGTCTTCTGAGCATCTGAAGTGATTAAATGATGATTAACTGATGAAACTGAAAAGATGAGAACTTTAATGTTGAGAAGCAGAATGAACTACATGACAGAGGTACACAAAGCGGTCAGGCAGAGACGTGTTCACAAACAGATTATCCATACAGCAATTCCTAAGTGCTGTGAAAGTGAACAGTAATCAAGAACGGCTGCTTCTTCCTATCCAGTAGTTATTCACTGTGAGCAACTTACTTCATATGTTTAACCACGTTCCGTTTAACTGCAATCAACCTGCAACTTCATCACTTCAGCTCACATTTAAAACTAACATAAAACAGAAGAAGAAGAGGAAGAAGAAAAACCAACCACTAAAGTATTCCTTCTGGTAGGTTTTCAAAGCAAAAGGGGGAAATGGTTTGTGGATCTCCAGATTCCTATCCAACATCTTCTTTCATAAGCATGAGTAACATGTCAGCAGCAGTACTGAGTCTGGAGTTCAACTGGAAAGCTTGCATTCCTAAAGCAAGCTAAAAGTAGATAGAAATCCTGAGCACCAAATAAGACAGAGGGCTATTTTAGGAATGGTTTCGTTCCCACCAGCACACTGTACAACACCCAGCATACAAAAAGTTACTTTATCTGAACCTGGGGAAGCACTGGCTCAGCACAGGTCTTTGAAAACAGCTAATTGCTGCTCTGTGCACCAGAGGAAGACTCTTACCATCTCCTCTTCCCAGAAGCAGCATCCCCCCTCAGTGACACTGCTGGCCACAATGCTAACTCAGGGGATAGCTGAGGCACTCACAAAAATACATAAAGTATCTACAAAAACAGCCCTGTAATGGAACAAGTCATGCAGCCTCTCAGCTGGAGCTGGCAGCAACTGCCCTCGGTAACAGAACCGTGCAACCAGACTGCAGAATGTTATCTCACATCCCTGCTTCGGTGATGAAAGGAACAAATTCACAAACAGTTTGGATTTGTGCCTGTAAAATCAAAGTTGAAACCAGCAGTAGCATTTTTGCTTTGTCACACTTTAGACATTCAAAAGTAGCCAGAGATTGTCTGCAGGTTCAGTTTCCGTGTTATTTTCCCTGTAGTACTGGAATTGCATCAAGCTGAAGAAAGCATCCATTCTTCTGAGGGCAGGAGGCATTCCTCCACCGCCTGCATGTGCCCAGTTCTCACTAGAATGCAGTAGTATCTGAACACTCAGGCAACCACTGGAAAATCCCTCCGTGTATTTAAATGCAGCATTTAAGAAGTCCACCATCCACGTATACCTACATGGTGTAACTTCAATTCCTACCCTATCATTGTGTTGAATGTTACTGCTGCTCCAGCAAGAAGGCACTGTGGTGGGGCCCATTGATGGCACAGATAAACACCCAGGATTGGAGCATCCGTGCAGAGGACAGCATCTCCACTATCTGTGCTGGAAGTGAAGAGCAGAGTACAACAGTGTGCAGGCACACCTTGCAGCACGGCTTGGCACAGCCTGCCATGGAGACGACATCAAGCAGTGCTGGGTTCTGCTTCTCCCTGCTAGCTTATGGGTTAAAGTTAGAGCTCTCTGCACTGCGTGGTACGGAGTGTGGAATAAACTACCTCATGGACAAGATGAGGGAAACCATTTGCAGTAGCCAAGACCTGATCCTGAGTACTTGGACAACAATTCATTTGCTGGGCAGACATTACACAGCACACTACAGGGTAGTAGGGGAAACCTAGAGGATGAGAGGTACTTGAGAACCGTGTTCTGCTCCAGAGCAGAAGTACCCTAAGCTGAGCCATGCCATAAATTCAGCAAAGGAAACGTTTTTTCACTGAGAAACTTGCATCATGCAAAGCTGGTAGTGGAAAACTGAAAGAATTGTAATGATCAGTAAGGAAAAAGAAGACTTAGAAGAAACTGATGCTAAAGTCATCCTTGTTAGCAAAGTTGGATTTTTTTTCCACATCCAAAAGCAAACAACATTCAAAGCAGCTTTATTCAATGAGGATCTACTTACTAATGAGGCCTCCTTGAAACAAGTCATCCCCATAACTTTTTTTTTTTTTTTTAAACACTTTTCCTAGGAAACATTTCAAATAACTTTAAGTATCTACATTCGTGCAATTCCCTTTCAAACACCCTTTCCCCGGGCACAGAAGCACGCAGACCCGCCGCTCCGGTCGCAGATGCTCAGCAGGCAGCCGGCGTTCCGCTCCGGGCTGCGCTGACGGCGTGCCGCTATCAGGGCGCGGTGTAACACCGGGTCAGACTCTGCGGAGCAGCGTTACACGGGAACACCGGCTCCGGAGCAGCCGTGCGACCCACGCCGAGCCTCGAACAGACACGAAGTACCGCCGCTCCCCCCACGCCCCTCCCCACATCCCCCCGGCAGCCCCGAGCTCGGAGCTGCCGCCCGCCCGGCCCCGCCGCCCCGCGCTGCCCCCAGGAACCGCCCCGCACCCCGGAAGGTTCCGCGCTGTCCCCGCCGCGCTGCCGGCCCTACCTGCTGCTGGCGCTCGGGGCGGGCGGGACGCAGCTGCGGGGCGCGGGGCCGGGCACAGCCGGGCAGCCCCGGGGGCGGTCACAGCGCGCACCCCGCCCCAGCCCGGCCCCGCCCCGGCCAAGGCCCTGTGCAGTTCTGCCCTGCCCTGCCCTGCCCTGTGGCGGTACCGGGATCGGCATCAGTATCAGCATCAGCTCGAGAGCGGCCGTGATTTCCCCCACCCGCGCCCAGCCCCTCGGCCACCATTTTGTTCCTCGCTTACCTCACTCAGCTCAGCCTCCTCCGGCCGGGTGGCGGAGGGAAGGGCCGTTCCTTCGTTCCGTGTCACATGGCGAGCAGCTCCTCGTGCTCCTCCACGAAGCGAGGGCAGCGCGGCTCTGCAACGCGGTCAGCAGCAAACCCGGGCACGGCCAGGCGCTCCCACATCCCGCACCACGACTCCCTGCAGGCCGGCAGCCCCGTGCCCCGCTCACACCCGCAGGAACAAGGCTCCTTTGAGCCCGCAGAACAAAGCGGCCCTTCATCCCGGCCCCGGGACAGGCGGACCCCGCAGCGCCCTGCAGCGCCCTGCAGCAAGGCGACCGTGCTGGGAGAGTTCGTTCTGCACCAACAGCTGCTGGGAGGCAGTGGAAAGGAGGCAAAGTAAGCACGGTTGTGTGAAGGTGCCTGCTGCTGGCCTGGGAAGCTCTGTGCGGCACTGATCTCGATTGTGGAAGGTAACTGAGTCATCCAGCATTTCACCGCTTGGACCATCTGTGGGCACGTTGCCGTACCAACTGGGGAGCCACACAGCTGCAAGGGTGTTGCTGGTAGTCAGCACAGTTCTATTGCTGCAATGATGGGGTTGTGCCAAGGCACGGACTGCTTGCTCGCAAAAAAAGCTAGAACGCAGCACAGTGTTAAGCTAAAGAACTGAACCAGACATCCACATTTAAGTGTGATCTCCCAGATAACTTGGGTAAAGCAGTGCTGCTCAGCTTGGCCTGTAGTTGGGATAAGAGGAGCCGCACTGAGCACAGCGCTGTCAGCTGGAGCCGTTGCCTTCTGCAGTGCTGGAAGCCTGCAGGGACAGTGCTGCTGCCTACAAGTGGGCAGGGATTTACTTCCTTCTGAACCCACATTCACTGCCTTCGCTGCCATATGGGGAGGATGGGCTGATTTGCACCTACTTACACCAGAACTGCTGTTGTGACAAATGTTATTAAGTCTGATGTGCAGGTTTGGGGTTGTGTACATGCTGATGATTCGAGACTGTCTATTTTCCACAAGATTGAGGAGCTAAGAAAAGATAAAGAAATGTAATCAACAAAAAGGCCGCAGACGTTTCTACAGACAGCAGGCAGCTGAAATGGCGAGAGATGGAAGAGGAACCTGGCATCCTAAAACCCAACCAGAGAGCCATCAGTCCTTTCAGAGCGGCCCAGCGTTACATGCCCCAGCTCACACAGAAGCGCAGTACTGCAGAATGGTTCCTGGATGATCCCGTGCTTCTGCTTTCTGTTCCTGCCCACAGACATTTGAACGCAGCCAGAAAAAGAAGCTGGGCTTTGGGGGAACAAAAAGGAGAAACCACATCTGAGCAGACATGCATTACTTCAGCTGCCCTCCCTGCTGATTCTCCCAGTCTGCTGTTACTGCTGCTGGGCCGCTTAGGTTTTCCTAACCATTGTGAATTGCTGCTTTCATGTCATCATATAAATGCCAGCTGTGGGGTTTCTTTTCCCCTTCAGTTGTGTTTTATGTATCACTTCTTCATAAGATCTCCTCCCATAGCTGCGAGGTGCTGCATTGAAAGGTCTCGGCTGTAGATTTCCTCCCCTTTTCCCCTGGTTTCTTTACAGCCGTGTTGTTGAGCAGGCAGGTGCTGTGTTGTCAGAGATGCAGCAGTATCTCTCTAAAGCAGCTGTCCCACCAGAGTGGAGTGTGCTCTCCATTACCCACTGGGCCTCCTCTGTCACTGCAGACAGTTTGTACGCTCCTCTGAGGACAGCAGCATCCACAAACCTTCTATCAGCTGCGTTAACTCCAAGGCTTTATATTTTCCTAGGCTTTGTGGTAAGAAAAAGTAAATCTGGGAGCAATACTTCAGGGAGCAGAACGTCTGGGTGCTGCTCTTTAATGCCAGCCTGCAGACAGAGGCATGCAGAAATGGGTTCCAAGCGCAGGCTGCACTGACCTGGCAGAAACCCACAGGGAAGGGTGGGACGATAAGGCAGTGTTTCATCTCCAGCCGCCTGCTATTGTTAACCAAGTTAGTGGGATTTAATGACAGCTGTCGGGTTCTGCCCAGATGTTCAGAAGGAATGAGCTGCAGTCAGCCTTTTCTCAATCGCTGCTCTTAAGAAACTTTTGCAAGCTTTCATGTGCTCACAAGGACACGAGGAGCAAAGCAGCAAAGATGCCATTATCCACTTCTCTGGAATGTGATTCAAAACCGAACCCTTTAAGGCGAGTCTGCATTGCCTTTTAGCTCATCTGACAAATGCCAGCAGTCTGGTATGAAATATCACAGAATCACAGAATTTTCAAGGTTGGACCTCAAAGATCATCCAGTCCAACCATCACCAATACTTCCCAGCTAAACCATATTCCTCAACGCAACATCCAAATGTTTCTTGAACACTCCCATGGCTGGTGACTCCACCACCTCCCTGGGCAGTGCATTCCAGTGCCTGACTACCCTTTCTGAGAAGAAATACTTCCTAATGTCCAGCCTGAACCTCCCTTGTCGCAGCTTGAAACCATTCCCTCTAGTTCTATCACTGTCTACACGAGAGAAGAGGCCGACCCCCAGTTCACCACAACCTCCCTTCAGGAAGTTATAGAGATCTATAAGGTCTCCCCTGAGCCTCCTCTTCTCCAGGCTGAACATTCCCATCTCCTTCAGCCTCTCCTCATAAGGCCTGTGCTCCAGACCCCTCACCAGTTTCATAGCCCTCCTCTGAACACGTTCCAGGGCCTCAATGTCTTTCTTGCAGTGAGGGGCCCAAAACTGAACACAGTACTCAAGGTGCGGCCGCACCAATGCCGAGTACAGGGGGACAATTACCTCCCTGTTCCTGCTAGTAACACTGTTTTTGATGCAAGCCAGGATGCCATTGCCCTTCATGGCCACCCGGGCACACTGTGGGCTCATGTTCAGCCGAGCATCAGTCAATACCCCCAGGTCCATTTCCTCAACACAGTCCTCCAGCCACTCCGCCCCAAGCCTGTAGCGCTGCCTGGGCTTGTTGTGGCCAAAGTGCAGGACCCGGCATTTGGTCTTGTTAAACCTTATCCCGTTGGCTTCAGCCCAGCTCTCCAGTCACAAATATGTCACAAAGTTCTAGTTTCAGGTGAAAAAGATGTCCTCGGTTGTGGTTTGAGAACGGCTTCCGACTTTCTTTGTAGCAAATAAGAAGTAACAATGATTACTCGCGTATTCTAAAGCTACTTTTCACCCTGTTCAGGATTAAAGCGTCTTCTGCTCAAGCCGGCCCTCACGCTGAGGTGGTTCGGAGAGCTGCTGAGTAATCCTGAAGATATCCGCGGCCACAGGAGGGAGCAGTGCGTGTCCTGGGCTATGCTCTGTTAGGGGAGCGGCTCAGATCGGGGCTGTGGCATCTCTCAGTCCTGCAGGGAAGCCAATGGCAGCTCAGGGTGCAGCGAAAGGGCCGGGACTGCTCGGAATTGTCGCTGGGAAAGAAGAAATGCGGCCGACCGGCTCCTCACGGCCTCTGCAGGCTGCGATCCTGCCGGGTCGGCAGCGATAAGCGGAGCTTCCATCGCGTAGAAACACAACAGCTCACGTCGTTCGGCTGCACTACCCAGGCTGAGCATTAAAAACACACCCAGGGGATCTTCGTGAGGTGTTTTAACAATTCATAACTTAAAGACCTTTGAAAATCATCTTCTTTATAGAAAAAAGATTTCTAGTTCATGTCGGTAATATGTGGAGGAATACCGAGCGTGTCAAGGCACCGGGGTGTTTGACAGACAGAAAACCAGGCTGTAACGGTGTCAAAATAGCCCGATCATTTTGTGTTTAACGACTCCCTCTTGTGGAAATCACCCTTACTGACTCAGATCATCCTTACTGACTCGTTTTGACCTATTTTTCTCGTTCAAATCCCTCCATATATGGTGCTGCTAAACTTGAAAACGCCGCTGTTGCGCAGCGTTACCTATCTGAAAGGTAAGAACCCGACAAGAAGAGCTGTGGATGAAGGTGAGCAGAGAGTAATAATACGGCTGTAGCAGATCGCTGGTAGATTGTGTACCTTCCTACCGATATATTTACTATTTGGATTAAGCTGAGTGATCCCCAGGGAGGGGGGATGCATGGAAAGCGGTCACTTAGGAGTTCCCTGAAGGAACCACGTCAGCCTGGAACTCCACCGGTCTTAACTGGGAACACCCAAAGCTATTTTAATATGAAAAACCTCTGTCATTTCTCAGTTCTGTAAGCTGGGGTGAGAATCGAGTTTATGCGATTAGAGATAAGCAGAATCTTGTGGTATTTTTATTGCCCGTTTCATCTCCTGAACACAGATTTAATCTCAGTTGATTCCCACAAGCTGTGATGTTCGCACAGCGCCTCGCGTGTCCGTGTCCGCAGGGGCTGCTACATTTCCCCTCACACGCAGCCGGCAGAGCGAGACGCCGCCCTGCCAGCACAGCCCTGCGGCCTCGGAGCCCAGCGCAGCCGAGGAGGCGGCACCACCTCCTGAGGAGAAGCTCCCGCCCCGCCCCGCCCGCCGCGTTCCCGCCCACCCCTCGGCGCGCGCCAGGCGCGGGGCGGGAACTGCGTGCGCGCGCGCGGCCGCCTGGCGCCCTTCCTTTTCCGCCCCGCGACGCCGGCGGGAGGCGGAGCTTTTCCCGCCATTGGCTCCTTCTCGCGCCCACCTTTGTGCAGCCCCGCAGCCCGTCGAGAGTGGGAGGGGAAACCCCGTGCGAGGGGCGCCGCCATCTTGGATAAGGGGGGTGATGGGGGCGCAGTGGAGCCAGCGGAGCAGAGCCTGAGGGAGCGCCGGAGCGAGGTGGGGACCCGGCCCGGCCGCTGCCCAGCACGAGCAGAGCGCTCCAGAGCCCGTAGGGGGACCGGGCTGCCGCCGGTAAAACCACGCTGTACAGCCACACGCTCCCTGAGCCCAGGTGAGGAGGAGCTGGGGAGGGGCGGCACGGAGCACCAGGCCCCGCGGTGCTGGCTGGGCGGCAGCGCGGCCTTACGTGGCTCCGCGTCCTCCCGGCGCTGTGCGCGGGGCTGGTCGGGCCGCCCGGTTCTGTTTGTGGCTCTGCCGCACACGGCGCTGCGGGACGCGCTCGGGCGGGCGGCGGCGGCTCAGGGCGGAGGGCCGTGGGGCCTGGGAGGTGAGGCGGGCGGGCCGAAGCCGGGAGCAGGCCCAGGCCGCTGTGTGCTACCGGCCGCCGCCTCTCTGCACCGCGCCATCGCCGGGTGCCGGAGCACATTGGGTGTATATGAGCGTGTATGGGAGCTCGGTAATTGCTGCAGTGTGGTTGCCGTATGCGTGTGTTACACAATGTGGCTGATTTGCGGTGTTATCTCTGCTTGTCCTGTTGTGATGAACTTAGACAGAAAAATAACTCTTGGGGTGCGGGTGGAGTGAATCTATGCTACTTCCTATCTGAGGAAGCAACAGCTCCGTTTCCTTTTGTCAGTGCTTCTGCTGCCAAAGCAGCAGTTACTTGCTTTCACCTATTTGCATTACATCGCTTTGCCTGGAATTGAAATTATACTGCTTTGTCCTTGCAGGGAAAACATGTCTATGACAGGATTTGTCGTGGCTGCATTGCTCTGGAGGTTCCTAGATGAGGACTCTTGAGTGCAGAGACTCTGTGCTGCTGTGATTTTTGCAGGTGTAGAAGCACTCCTGTGTGCAGGTTGTTCAGCTCCTAAATCACTTTGAACCTCGAGTCCGAAATGTAGCTCTTATGGTTACCCTGCGTTGTGGTGTGGGATGTTTGTCTTGGGATCTTTCTGTCACGGTTAGGACTGAGGGCTTCTTGTTCTTGGGCATCGCTTGGGAATAGGAAGGAAATCCCAGTCCTGAGGGGCTTGGAAAATAATTATCATGTAGCCTAATATAATTTAACAAAGAATTTAGTAGTTTCCTGTAGGGATTTGAACAAGTCATGAAACTGAGTTGAAGGAAGAGGCTCTTTATATGTATGTTTTAAGGACTGCAAAAGAAAAAAAAGAGTGGGATTGTGAAGGACAGCAGTTAGAAAACAAACCTGTTATACTGGCGGTGCTGGGATTCAGAATGTAAATTGAACTTCTGAAGCTGCTTGCTTGCTCATGTGCATCAAATGGAACTGAGGATTGTTTCTGGCTTTGCTGTATGTTTCTGCAACAAAGGAGGTGGACCTCAGTGTTTCTTTGAAACTGTTTCCCCTTCCTCCCCAAGGTAATGGCTCTCAGTTGCATGCTGCTCTGATTTACGATCTGACAGTATCTCCTGGTTTTTGTATGTACTGACCCTAAGCTCAACTGAGATCTCTGGAACTTCACTCCTCTGCCTCCAGCGTGAGTATGTGTTACAGGTGGGAGCCTCTTATAGGAAGAGGAGAATAGGATAAGTGAGGATGTGCGAATACAGAAGTGAGGTCTGCATCTAAGTGTAGGAAGCTGTGGAAACAAGATGGCAGAGCTTGGTAGAGTGAAACTGTTAAAGGGTTTCGCCACCACAGTGTGTGCAGCTGGACAGCTGTTGAGGTGGATCAAAAAGTGGTGGTGGTGTGATACTTTATTTTAAAGTGCTTGGCCTGTGGGTTCTTCCAAAACCCTAACTCGGTCTGAGGCCTAGTAAGTGTATGTAATGGGATCATGAACTATTGTATATATCAAATATATTCCTTCAAAAACAACTGGAAGAAGGTCCTGCTCAACTGCAAGCTCACCAGACTCAGCACAGCAGTGCTGGCCTTTTGCGTTTCTAGAGAGAATAACTGGATGTGTGAGAAATGAGGAGCTGCAGAGTGGTCTTCAGAAGCAGATTATGAGAGGCCTTCCTGACTGCTAGCTCTGATAGACCACTCTGATAGACTAGCTCTGATTGAAGACCACTTCAGCCAGATCTATCATCCTGTGCTGTATCAGGTTCTTTAGCAAAGTCCAGTCAGAGGCACTAGAGAGGATGACTCTGGAAGAACTGAGAAATGAGTAAGGAACTGGCCAGCAAGAAGTGATGTTATGAGAGCACAAGCTGCTAGCAGGCTGCTAATGGCACTTCTTTGGGATCAGCCTTACATGTTGGGCTCTTTACAGATGAACATACAAAAATAAGAACCAAGGGGAATTAGTGGTGGCTGTTAGGCCATTCTGTTTATGAGGGCTAAGATGTTTGTATATTTAGGAACATCTGAATGTCCTTGGTGCATGAGGGTAGTAGAACAACAATGAAGTTCAGTGGTACCCTGTAGCTTCCTATAGACAGCTGACTGATGGGGATTCACCACTTGGGTGTATTAATTGATGATAAAACCGTTACTACCTTCCATTGTCACACACAGTGTGATGTTACAGAAGACCACAAGTGGTGCAATTACAGACTGTGCTTCCAGCAGCAAGCTAAAGGAAGATCCCATTTACACTGCCCTGCTTTGTGTGCTTGACAAAAGTCTTCATCAGAGGAATAGTATAAGCTGAAACAATTGTTTCCCTGGATTTCCATCCTTTGTCCCCTACTGTTCTTAGCATTCAGTGCAAGTTGATGCCCAAGTTCATATGCAGAGAAGGAAGGTTATCACAGAGTCACACAACCCATTCATTTTGTGTGAAGATTTAGAACAAATGCAAGTACTGCTCGCTCTTAAAGAGTTGTGGTTTTGGGAAGTGATGATGTGGTGGCATTCTCCTCTATAGAGGTGGGACTGAACTTGACCTCTGAGGTTCCTTTGCTGAAGTACATCCATGAGGAATGCCCCAAACCACCGGGGTGGCCAGGTAAAATACCAGTCTCTCTGGCTCCAGACTAACTGAAGTGGTTGTCTGGCTGCAGTGGTATGTTTTTAAGGAGAGCCTGTAATATTGAGACCATCCTGAGGCTGAGGTATCATCTCTGTGTGGGCTGAGCAGGTAATGGTATTCAGCACATGCAGTGATGACAGGTTCCAGTCCTTCCTAATAACACACAGATTCTTACTTAGCATAAAGTTGTGAAGATTCTCTATGCAAATGATTCTTATTGAAGACCTAATTGGCTGTGTCCCTGAGTTGGGCTAGGAGGAGCTGCATGGGCCTCGTGACAGCTGGTACGGGTATGATGCTAACAATTCATTCTGGGTGCATTGCCATAAAACTCATAATAAGAACAAACCACCTTATCTCAGTTTATATTGGTAGATGCTGGTGTTTGAAACAGTTTTGGATGTGAAAATACTGGCATGGTGCTTCTTTAGAGGAAGAAATACCATTGTCACCAATATCTTGTTAAGGCTGCCTTCTCTTATTATAAAGAGGTAGAGAAGATGTATGGAAAATGGATTACGGTGACACATGGTAAAAATTCCTGTCCTAATTGTGACACAGAAATTAATCGTACAGGGTTTGAAGCTAGCAAAGATCTGTGTACAGTGCAGCATGATCCTCTGGCTAGTTGCCACCCTGAAATAACGCTCTGAGCTCTGTGGAAGCATTACCTCGGGAAAGGGAGCTGGAACTTGTTCTGAGTTGGCACATTTTCCTGGAAGAAAGATGGCAGGCAGAGCACACTCCCAGACAAAACGACTTCTGCTTTCTGTTACCAGTGAATGGATGGCTGGTTAACTTTGGCGTGTTGTATAACATCAGCTGTGGCTGAAGGTAGGTTGTGCAGGCTTGGCTGTGACTCCTTCAGTCCTGCAGTTCCTTCTGCCACCACTCCTCACCAGGGAGGCAAACTCTGAACCCCTATATTGGGAATATAACAGGGAGCAGATGGCTGTGAAGGGGTGTAAGACACCATTTTCTACAGATAACTGATTCTATTGACAATACACGAACCCTCTGCATTAGCATGTAGCTAACATTTTTTGTGGTTACTGAGTTCTTCTTGTCTGGACTTCCTCCTTTTGCCTGTAGCGAATGCTGAGCTTGGAGGTTTCCTAAGGCTGCATTCTCAGTGACTTCTGTGTTGTCATGGGTTTATTTCTTTTCCTGTATGTTGCACACTTCTGATCCAGCTTTATTTTCAGAACTTGGTTGTGTTCCAGCAGGGATTGTTATGTGTGTCCAGTTAGTGAAACAAAGAAACGGTGTGAAGTTGTGAGAAGTTTGGGATGTGGTTACTAGCGAGGTTCTGCTCTGTGAAGGCGATTATGTGCTGTTAGCTGCAAGGTGGAATAGTTTAATCCCAGAGTTACAGACAGTAAGCACATCTCCTCTAGTATGTTCATTTCTGCTGTGTGATTTATCTATATTGGGGTAAAAGGCCAAACAAACTGGGATGTCAGTTTAATGCTGAGGTATCATTTGGGATGTTTTAGCATCTTGTCTGTAGCGGACCCTTGGAACAGGCTTTGCATTGATGCATTGCTTTTCTTTGAGTATCTGTTTAACTCAGCTGCTTAAGGCTGGAGTCTCCATGAGCATTCAGTAAATGTCAGCCGTACGCTGTCATAACCTCCCCAGGAGCTGCATGGAACTTGAGAGGTCTGGGCTCATCAGGTCAGTGCATTTCTCACCATGTCTTTGAGCTGGGGAAGGGGCTCGCTGGCTCTGGCTGCACGCACTGAGCTCTGTGGTCTCTCTCAGAGCAGCCTCATCTCACCAAGAGTGAAGGTGATGTTCTCACAGTGAGACATGGCTTGAAGGTAGTTGGCCTTTCCAACCCATTTCTTAGCAGGCTTTGTTACCAAGTGCAGGATGTGGTTTTCTAACTCTTGCTTTGAAGTGGGAACTGATTTTGATGCAGATGTTACAAAGCAGTGACAGTTTCTTTCATATCGAAATAGTGCAGTTGCAGACCTCTTTAAGTAAGGAGTGTATTGAAAGTTGGCATAGCTCAGCAAGTAGAAATGGTGTCAAGTAAACAGAGCGGTATATTTAGCAGTAAGGGCTCTTTCCAGATTTTGTGCCACAGCCTGCACAGCTCCCAGTCTGTCCCTGCTTTTAATAAAAAGGCTTCTACCTTCCAGCACTGCTTCTTCAAAGCAAAGGCAGTGTGACCTCTTCCTTGTGCACTGTGTTATTGTCAGGTGTTTGGAAGCACTAAAATGGAGTATGAGTACTCAGCATTCCTTAGCCAGGGGGTGCTGTGTGAGGGGGACAGAGGGGTTTGCTCAGGACGGATCTCACAGCTGTGTGGGTAGCTCCTTTTTCCCTTCAGAGAGCCTATGTAGGTTGATAGATAGCCTTAACAGGGTGCTGAGCTGTCAAACTAGGTGCTTTCAGTCACGTCAGCTTTATGTTGTGGCTGTAGCATGTGTTGTCTTTGGGGTGGAATATTGCATTTCTGCTATCTTCCCAAAGGATTTGCAAATATAAGTTGGTCTATTTAAGCTCTTTTTTATTTTAAAATTGTATTCACTTCCGTGCCTCATAGTGCTCTGGTTTAGCCTTGTCTGCCATCAGAATGAACTGCAGCAGAGCAGTTAGAAGTAGTGCAATGGGTCAGCAGGTGTATCTGGGGCAGGTGGAGAGGAGGGACAGGGGAAGATACATTTGGATGTTCTGAAGTATACGCTGTTTCTGCAGTAACTCCTGAACGTTGAAGTCTCCAATGTAGTTACTTGTCTTTCTTTGTCAGTGCTGGAAACAACCAGTGTGTGTGTACTGAAGTTGACACTGTAGCTCTGGAGTCTTTCACTGTAGGAAACATGGGCTGTAGTTGTTGACTCGCTGGATGGCAGGTTGGGGCGGCACATCTGAAACCAGGAATGTGAGCTGTGCTGCTGTGCAGTGCTGGAAAGCTCTGTGAGCTGCTGTGCTGGAGCGGGGCCTGGGGGTGACAGAGGTGTGGGGTGTCCGTGTGCCATTTTCTCTGCGGCTGTGGGAGAAGTTGATGTAAAATCACCTTGACTTGATGGAAATGATGGTTCTTGGAACCGTGCAGTTGGGAATTCTGGTTTTACCAACATGGACTAGAATGACTGTCCAAGACTTTTCTGTTGTTGTTGCTTACTATGTAGCATTTACATTAATAAAATTAATAAAACAGTATGTGTCTGTATAGGACTTAATGGAGGTATTTTGCTTGCTGCTTGAGCTAGAAGGCCTCTGGAACCCCTGTATCTTGAGGAAAACACAACGGAAAGGTGCAGATCAGCAGCTGGCACGTGGCCAATGTTTCTCACCTTCCCCTTGGAGTTGTTCTCCTCCAAGGTCTAGATAGGAGTGTTTGCTTTAAACCTCTGCTGTGTGGAGCAGTGGCTGTCAGCCTGTGCCCTGAGAGTGAGGTTTGTGGGCAGTCACCTTTCTTAAGGCAGTGATTCACAGCTATGGAGCAATGCTGGCTGAGGAAACACTACTTGCTTCTGAAAAAGGTACAGGCTTGCAAGTTTCTTTGTTTTCACTTCTTTGCAGCACTGCTTTGGTTTGTCATGTGGATGACGCATGACTGGAAGTACCTTCCTAGGCTGGGGCCATGTTGTCTGTGAGGAGTGCAGTTTTGCTAATGGCTGGCTATCTGCCATGCAGGAGCAGGAAAGGAAATGGTGAATTCCTAATAGAAACTTCCTGTTTGCTTAAATGATGGCACTTACATCTTGTTTAAATTAAAGTCTGGCACAAAAGCCGTCATTTTGCTCTGAGATGGCAAAAATAATAAATCTGAGCAGTGTAGACTTGTAATCCTGCTTATGTGATACAGCAGTGATAAGTCAGTTTACACAGCTGAGGCCGCTTCTAATTCCTCCTACATGTAGGAAAACTGCAGTGTTGAAAGTATTTATCCCAAACAAATTTTAACACTATCATTTAAATCCTCCACAGAGCAAAGATTAGTGAATAAATCCTATAAGATCAGTGAGCTGTGCTGCTTAAAACAAAGAAACAAAAGGGTTGTGAAGCTTTGGGGTGATCATGCTCTGCAGGCGGAGCCACAGATGTGATGGCTGGTTCCCTGAGCATCTTCTCTCTGACTTGGGCTGCTTCACTGATGTACAGACTGCATTCAATGCTGCTGCAGCATTCCTGTGCCATCTTAATTCTTAGCTGTTTAATGCAAACTGTGCTGTTTGTTTCTGTTGCAAGTCCCAGAAGTGTCTGGTCATTGTTCCAAACCACTGGTTTTATAAAACCTTTTGTGATAATTGCTTTTTGGAGTCAGGCTTTATTTCCAGCTCCCATCAGCTATTGAGTTACAGAGTGCTGTTCAACTCGGTGATCATTTAAACCAAGAACCTGCTGGAGCCCTTCAGTGGCTGAAAGGTTTTCCTGATGATACTGAATGGGTGTCAGTACTAAGAACCTGCTTCTGTTCAGAGTTCTTGCTGATGGGATTTCCGAGCACATGGTATGGGAGTTCTGCTGAATGCTGGGACAGTTGAACTGTGAATGAGGAGATGGCTGGGGGGAGGGAAGGTGGTATTTTTTCCTTTCTTTTCCTTGGCTCAATTGGCTGAAATGGGTTCAGTTCAAATAAGTAGCAGTTCTGATATATTCTGTTTTTGTTTTTCAGTGCCACGATGGCAACTGCACCTTACAACTATTCCTACATCTTTAAGTACATCATTATTGGTAAGTACTAAGATAATGTTTGTGCCAGTATCTGTGTGTAACAGCATGCCTCCAAACTGCTGTTGACTTCTGTTTCATGTTGCTTGCTGTATAGTATTAGCTCTTTGAGTAGTTCCTCATCCTGCCTCAGTCCCTCATAGATCACCACATTTGCCCTAAAGCTTTAGCAGCTGATAAAAATGAATGCAGATGCTTTCAGTGCTGCTGCGATTGCTGCCAGGTGGACTGGGAGTGGGGCTGGTTGGTTATCCATATTTTTGATAGCCTCTACTTGCATTTGCAAGTAACACAGGAGGAGGGCGAGCACCCAGTGTGTTGTGCTTCAGTTTCTTGCAGGTCAGCCTTAGTTTGACCTTGTGAAACACAAGTGTAAAGTCAGTAATGCAGTTATCGTCACTTGTGTATTTTCTGCTCCACCCTTGCTTGCAGCTCTGTACCTGCAACCAAAATTATAGTGTGGCTGTAACACTGATAAATCTTGAAGGCTGTAGCCAGGTGTGGGAAGCAAGGAAGTTGCATGCTAGACCTGGGAAAGGAACATCTGCCTTTCCATGTGTGTGTGTTGTGTGGGATGAGCAGAATGCTTGTTGTGACAACACGGTGTCTGCTTTAACTGCTCTTTCTGTAACAGGGGACATGGGTGTAGGAAAGTCCTGTTTGCTTCACCAATTCACGGAAAAGAAATGTGAGTATTTCAGTACACAGTGTTCATTGAAACTGGTGTACTTCATCTCTCTTTCCTGCCTTTCTGCTTCTGTCATAGGTGAGCTTGATGTATATCTTAACATGGGGAGGTTTGTACGGTGCTTGGTCAGACTTCTGTTTTGTCTTCTGCAATTATAGAAATGAAATGCTGCTGTAGTAATAGCAAGAATGATGTTAGTCCTGTCCAAGAGTGGGAAGAATACATGTGTTTTCACAGCTTTCCCAGGGAATTGTGATAGGAGGCAGTGAGATTTATTGTCTAAACTTTGTGTGTATTTAATATTGGTATGGCTTTAAACACAGCTGTAGGTTTTAAAAGTACTTAAAGGGGTGGGGGGTTCTCTTTTCACGGACTGCAGATTTAAGCATTGTCATTCTCTGTAGCTGCTGTGACTCATGGCACTAGGACTGCTCCTGCGTGATGCTGTTCAAGGCTTTCAGCATTCCATCTCAACTGTAATATTTCTTCATGTACGCTATCACAGCTAACTAAGAATCAGCTTCAGCTCTTCCTACTAATGTGCATTGTACTGAGTTTGCAGTGGCTGTTCCAAACTCTTACGACTTCCCATGTAGCTCACGCTCAGTGGACAAGTCTGTAGCTTTCTGTTAGTACGGAGCTGGTCTTTCTCTTGCACTACTCTAGATGTGCAGTAACTGTGCATGCTGCAGATTAAATGTTCCTGTTTTGTAGTAGGAAGTGAATTTTTAACTGCTGCTTTGAATCCAAACCACAGAAAACCCACTTGTGTAAGTGCTGCTTTGCATATGGTTCCCTTTATGAACAGGCAGTGACTTGTTCTTACAGTGTGTTATGTAGAAGGGCTACAGCCAAACAAGCTGATTTATAAAACATCTCTGCTGTGGGACTCTTGAATAAAGGTGGTGTTCAACCTTTCTCTGTTTTCTTCACTGCTTGTGAAGATGAGCATCTTAGGATGGATTTATTGTAATCAATCAGATGCCTTTTAGCATTTGATTGGCTGTATGATAATTGTGCATTACATTGACTCTTTCTGTATGATCACAGACTTTACTCAGTCTGAGCCAACTTGAGTACTTGTTTCTCAACTGTTTCAAGCTTTTAACTCAGTCTTGGTAGTTCTCTAAAGTTTCCTTATCCTACTGTGTTAAAATACTTAACCATTTCTGCAGGGACAGGGCTGAGGATCAACTGACTTGATACTTCCTGATATACATGGAGTCAGTTAGAAATGCACTGGGGAAGGCAAGGGATCTTCTTAAAGCAGCAGTCCAGGAAATAATTCATTAAGTGATACAGTTCAGTAACTGTAGCTGTAAGAAGGCCTTCAAGAAGGAAGGTGTTCAAGATGTCAGGAAGGTGAAGTAGGAAGATTTCTGTAGCAGGAACAGTGCACTAGAAAGATCTGATCTTCCCTCTTATTTTTCATGACAGTTATGGCGGACTGTCCCCACACAATTGGTGTTGAATTTGGCACAAGGATAATTGAAGTTAGTGGCCAAAAAATTAAACTACAGATCTGGGATACAGCAGGACAAGAGAGATTCAGGGCTGTCACACGAAGCTATTACAGAGGAGCAGCAGGAGCTCTCATGGTCTATGACATTACCAGGTAAGGTGCTGCTGGCTGTCCCTATCATCACTATGTGTATGTGAGAGAATTGGAGGAGCAGCCCATGAAGATGCCCAGAAGTGAGACTTCTCCAATGAAAGGAGATGGCACAGAAGCTGTTCTGTTCTCCATTTGCAAGTGAAAATTAAAGATGCTTCTGAAAGAATAATTAAAATCAGATGTGTAACATGAAATACTTCTGCCTTCCTACATTTCCCACCTCATCTTGCATCAAGGCTGTTTTTGATATTCTTTGTGTGCTTCTTATCTGTTGTATACATAAAGGTATCACCTGTTTGCTTAAATACAAAAGCAAATGATGTGATGTGCTGTTTGCTGCCAAGGCTCTGTACGGAGCTGTACTGCTGTACTAACAGTATCTGACAGGAAATCCTTTAATGTGTTTTATATAACACAATATGAACGTTGTCCTTGTGACGAGTAACACCACCACACACTGAAGTGTGAATTGGTTTGTCCTTCCACCTTGTTTGTGTTGCTCTATGGTTTGGAAGTTGCTTTCTTGAAGTCTTGGTACGTGTCTGAACAAGATGCTGCTGCTCCCTGCTTCTGGAGCTGGGGAGAGGAGCAGGTACGATGTGTTGATGTGCTTAATGGATGCTAACTGTGCTGCTGGCACTTGAATGTTTAAAAAATATTGTAGTTAAAACCTGTACTCGCTTGATTCTTTGCAGAAGAAGTACATATAATCACTTAAGCAGCTGGCTGACAGATGCAAGGAATCTCACCAATCCAAATACTGTAAGTTGGGCTCTATTTAGCTTGAAAGCAAGATTGTTTATCTCAAAGCAAGAGATGGAAGGCTTAGGCCAAAGCATCTGCAGTGATCGCAGTGTTCTTTAAAAGAAACTGCATCTGTTTCTCAGCTACTTGGTTCTGAATGTCCCCAGCAGATCAGTAGCTCCTCCCTTACTGCAGTTAGTGCAGAAATGGAGGTTCTTGTGCAGGAAAACAATGGCTTATTCCAAAAATCCTGCCATGCTTTACTTCTTGTGGGCCTTTTTCCTGCTGTTGGTGACCAGAATTATGGTAACCTCTGAACAGAGCTTAACTTCTGGTACCACTTCTTGGTGCCTTGTGGTGGTAATGAGGTGAAATGCAACGTAAACTGAATCTTGAGCAAAAGCTGTCCCATCTCTGGAGGGGTGGGAAGGAGGTTCTGCATCTCTGACTAAACAACAGTTCTGGTGTCCTTCAGTCTCATTGTGAATGACTCCGAAGTATTTTAGAACCAGACTGTTGGGAAGATTCCCTGCTGCGATGAAAGAAAACTTGTACAGATTCTGGCTGGATTAGCAGCTGGCTAAACATGAGAAGTACAACTCCCAGCACTGCAGAGTAGGACTGTGGCTTTTTAGGACCTCATCTCATGAGAACAGCTTAAAGAATTTGAGAACAGCAGCTGGCAACTGCTCTTGACTATGAAAGGGCTCTGCTGGAGCAGCACTGCCCTGAAGATACATGAGATTTGCAGTTGTGCTTTTTTTTGAATGTTTTATTTTCCATCTTTTATAGTAAAGAGGGTAACAGTGAAGCAGCTGATAAACTTTTTCTCGGACTAATTTTCTCTCTTCTGAACTAGGTGATAATCCTCATAGGAAATAAAGCAGATCTGGAAGCACAGAGAGATGTTACATATGAAGAAGCCAAACAATTTGCTGAAGAAAATGGTGTGTTTTTCTTTTTCCTCTTGATCTGTTGTTTCCTATGTTGTAGCAATACCAAAATGTGCCCTCACCCTTAGCAGATACAGGCTCACACTTACAAAGGCAAGTTGTTATATGTATGAACTCTTGTGGTGCCTCAGCCTGGATTTATTCCATCTGCTTAGCTTTGGAAATCAGCTTGTGTATTGATGCTGCCCCAGCTTTGTCATAATATCTCATGGAGTACTAAAGCAGCCTCTTGCACATGACTGGATGCCATAACACGATTATTTGGGACTATATTAAGCATGTTATGTGTTGACTGACAGTTACATTTCTGTTTCTGAACAGGTTTATTGTTCCTTGAAGCAAGTGCAAAAACGTAAGTTACTTCCACCTAGATTAATGCATTGGATGTTATCTGTTTAAAAGGAAATATTGCTTATGAGTAAATACAGCCATGAGGTGGTTCAAGTGTAACACTGTTTTATAACCAAAAAACCCCACCAAACCAACAACTCTGGGGTTGTCCTGAGGTAAGGTGTGCCTAGCAGTTTCAATTCATGTCAGCTTTGACTTAAAAGTCATTGAGGAGTTGGATCTTGTGCTGTGTTTCAGGGAGACTTAGGCTGAATCAGTTTGTTTTAGTTAGAGCTTGTCTCAGCCTCAGATGGGTGTGCACATGTGGATGGTGCTTCCCAAGAGCATGACTTCCCTCAGATACTTCCCTCAGATGTTTCAAGCTCTGTAGGCAGTGCTCAGTTCCTGACCTCACAGAGGAGTTGTCATGCAGTGCTCTTGGTAGGCTCTGTTGGTTGGAGAGGCTGACAGAATGCAAAGGGTCGGATCTCCAGCGATGCTGCAGAATATTCCAGCTGGCACCTGTTGTAACAGACCTTCCTAACAACATGAGTTTGACCAACAATCGCTCCGCTGTCTTTTGGCCTTTCAGAATTGTTCTGGACACGTAGCTCAGTGCCGTAGCTTTTTTCTGACGTTCAGTGTTCTGACACAGAGTGGTGTTCAGGGCTGCTCCTAATGGATGTAACAGCTGGAGACAGGTACCATGTCAGAAACTGTCCTGCAGACGGGCTGTTATTCCTCATGGCATGTCTGCTATTAAATACTGCCAGTTCTGTTGCTTGAGACAGAAGCAGCGAGGACATCCAGCTGCCTGTACAACCTGCGTTTCTTTGCTGAAGTGTAACCTATGTAACTCCTGCTGCTCTTCTTGTAGTGGAGAGAATGTTGAGGATGCTTTCCTGGAGGCTGCCAAGAAAATCTACCAGAATATCCAAGATGGAAGCCTGGATCTGAACGCTGCAGAGTCGGGTGTACAGCACAAACCATCAGCTCCGCAGGGGGGGCGGCTAACCAGCGAACCCCAGCCCCAGAGAGAAGGCTGCGGCTGCTAGTGACCCCTTTCGTGGCTTCATTTCTGACCTTTCACCTCTGTCTGTTGGGAGCAGTGCTTTTGATTGCTTCCCTGTCTTCTGTACATCTTATTGGGTTTAATTAAAACTGAAACAAGTTTAACACAGTACTAAACTGCTAAACAACTTTAGATGTAATCAGGTTATCCAAGGCAAGTAGAGTAATAAAACCTCTCCTGCATGGTGAATCTAGAATTTTTTTTTTCCTTGATTGTCCTTGTGATAGTGTCACAGATACATAATTTAAACCGAGCACTGATGCTGGACTCATGATTTTACACTTTTGCAGGGCTTTGTCTTGTACGGTTTAATTTTATGGTTCTTCAGCCTTTCTTCCCCACCTCTGAACTGTGTAGAGCTGTCCATAGGAAAGGATAAGTTTTGGGTTTTTTTTTCTTCTTTTTGCTGTGAAATGACTTCTGATGGTAGAGAGGGGCTCCGTCCCAATGTGCTTTGTTGAAAGAATTCCCCATGGTTGTGCATGTTGGGGGCAGGGGGGCTGGTGCAGGAGGGTACAACTTGCACAGGGAAACGAACCATTCCTTCTTGTGCTCATAGCTTTACATCCTTTTTTGCCACTTTTATCCATTTGCTAACAGAACGTAAATATGTATAAAATTTGAAGGAACTGAGCTAACAGTTAAATACAACCTGTGTATATGATTTTAATGAAGAAAATGATTACTGGCATTAGAACAGTATATAAGAAAATATCAGTTTGTACAGTATGACCTGTATGTGACCACACCGCCCATCAGTACAGACGTAGGTGTAACTGCAGTTCACTAACAGCAGCTTCACTCCTTGGTGTTGACAGTGGACATTGTGCTGGGGGGAACTCGAATCCCAGTGTCGAAATTAACACTAGTGGAATCTGTCCTTCATCTTTGCACTGTGGTATCTCTATGCCATGTTATTAATCCTGTTCTGTGCAATCAGCAGTGTGCTAACCTGCTTTTTTCTTCTGTAAGCATTTCACATTATTGGGCTTCGTTACCTGCCTTGCTTTGTATACCAAGGCTGGTTCTCTTGCACATCTTATGCTTTTATACCTTTAACCTTTTGAATGGTCAGATACTGAACTGGACAGTCGGAGCAACTTGTGTTCCCCAGGGAGTTGTAGCTACTGTTGTATTTTAACACTACAGCTGAGGGCTTCTGCCAGGGCAGGTTAGTTCTTGAAGGGTGCCACCTTCCTGCGATGGCACACGTACTGCTTCTACAAAGGGGAGACAGTAAACCCACATGTGTACAACCTGCATGTGGGGTTTACTGTGGTGTCAGGACTGGGATGTGTCACTGTATGCAGAACTGTATGTCACTTATAGCTTCATTTATGAACACATTGAATACAGTTTCCAAAAGGAAAGGGTAAGTGTTTAACCACACTCAGCTGTCCAACTTCTAGTCTTACTGCAGTGCTTAAGATACAAAGTAGTCTTAAATTCCTTCTCCAGACACTAAAGCTGTTCAGATGTGTAAGTCAACAGTGGTACCAGAGTATTGTACAGTCAATGTTAAATAAAAGCCAAAAAAACTGGAATGTGCAGACAATAGGATTTGGGTAACTTGTTTGTGCGCTGTCCCTTTGTTCTGTCTGGTTAGATTTTTTTACCTAGTATTCTTTAGTAGATGGGTATGTTTGAGCTCTACAGCTGATGTGTCCTGCTTAAACCAAGGTTGTACCACAGCGGGGTTTGCCCAGGGACCAGGACCTGCTGCTGCCATGAAGTTTGGAAGTAAATGTTCTAATGACTACAGCTTGTTGAGGTGCAATACCTGTATTCCCAGAGTAAGTTACAGTAGGCCTTATTGTTTCTGTCACAGAAAGGATTTGTTTGGACTGCTGTACTCCTCATTTGATGTAACAATGCTATTAATCTAAATATTTGTAAATAAAGTACCTGTATCTAGATAACCTGCAGTGCCTTGTGTTTCTTGCTCTACTTCTGCTGTGACTTCTCTACTTCTGTGACTTACAGCTGCAGCTCTTCACTCCTGCCTTTCTAGGCTATCTTCCACCTACCACATTGCACTGGCTTGCAAATGCTGCTTTGTAGGCACTTCTGCTTGCCTGCAGTCAGGGCTTTGGCTGCTGGGGAAAGCTGTTAGAAGAGAGAAGCTTAGAAGGGAATCTTGCATGTGGTGGCAGTTGTGCTTTAACTGCTTATGTTGACTTGTGAAAGGGGCCTTAGGGGTAAAAATGTGATAGGCTGCTGTTGCTTTTCTACTGCCATAAAGCCTTCCTAAGGCTGTAACAGGCTGCATGAAGTGGGGTGATAATGTGTAGATGAGAGGACAAGGCTGGGAGCTATTCCGAAAATTGCCTCTAGCAAAAGCAGCTCTGGAAAGTCCTCGTGTCCATCTGGCTGTGCAGGCATTCTCCAGGAGGGGTAAGGATGTACTTAGAAACAAGCCTGCTTTGCATAAGGTAGAAGAATGTCCCCTTTCATTTTGTCTTCCTGCTGCTCTTCATTTACCAAGCACTGCTTTGTTTGCAGTCTTATTGCAAAGGCCACACTCACATGTGTCAGAAAAAATGACACAGGTAGGGCTTCAGAGACAGCAATGCTTACCAACAGTAACCAGTAATTGCTGTGGTGTGATATCAGTGTAACAAGTGTTACTGTACACATAAAAGAGTTGCTGCCACCATTAAGATGGCACTGTTAGGTGAGCTAGCAGTGCAAGGTCAACAGGATGCATATTAAAAACAATACATTGGGAAAAGAAAGTAAGGATGAAGTGGCCACAACTTACTTTAAGAAAGTATTCAAAAATAGTTTTATTTAACATTCATGCATTTGAAAACATGTGACAACTCTAGAAAATGTAAACTGAGAAATAGCCACACTTCAATGAGAGCAGTAGTTCTGGACACCCTTAAGTCTGTATTTAAAAAGAACATCTCTAGGTAGAGCTCCCTTACTTAGTCCTACAGAAACTTCACAGTACTGAGCCATTGGCTATTGCTGCTAAGTACCTTTTTAGCAAAGGCCTGCAGAACAGTGAGGTAGAAGGCGTCGGAGCGGAAGATGATGGCACAACTGCACGTGGAGATCTGCAGCCGTCTGAAAGAGAGCAACAGGAGTGACTGTGCATGAGAACGAGAGAAGCTGGCATGGCACAACCTGCTCTGCCTGTAGCACAACCCGGCGTGTTCAGCACCTGCACCATTAGGATTGCATGGATACTCTGTGCATCCTGAGAGCTGTCGGTGGGTGTAGTGTTGCTTATCTTCTCCCCGCTGAGCACTGATGTGTGACAGCTCTTGCAGTGTTAGGTTTTGAATCATTAACAAGCCCACATGCAACTTGGTGTAACTGCACTCTGAGTGTCACATGTACGTTCATTAAAATCAGGTATGTATCATTCTAAGATTATGGATGGAAGTAGCTTATGTCAGTCAACACAGTTGCAATTTCCATGTGTCGTTTGAAAGTTTACATGCAACCTGTCTGAAAACACACATCTAAGAACCAAAACAGCACTGACACCCAGCACAGGAATGCTTTCATTTGTCCCAAAGCAATGGTCTGCGAGCAGTGCTGGGCCCACCTCCAGCTCACAGCTACCCCGATTGGAGACACAGATCAGCACCCAGTGCCAGCTCAGCTGGAGTCATCTCTTACCTCTGATGCTTTACTGAGAAGTTTCTCATGAGCAGGAATGCCACGTCTGTGCCACCGCTGGAACGACTGCTGAGCTGCTGGGGAAGCGTGTGTGTCCTGTCAGAGCAGCCTAGAAAAGAGCAGAAGTCTGAGGAACGAGTCCCTGTCTGTAGGAGTTACGGACATGAAGGAAACAATGGATTAAAAAAATAAAGTATAAAATGAATCCTAGAAGAAAGCCTGCCTGCTTCACCAGTTACTGCTGGCAAAGGAACCGAGTACAGAATGGTTGTCAAAACCCTGCAGTGCCTCCAGCTGGAAGGTGCACGGGCACAGCAGACTGCTAGTGAGCTAAAGAAGTAATCAGACTTATTCCACTAGAGCATTACCTGTGTTTTTGTTAAGTTCAGAGCATCGCGAAGAGACAGCAGACCTGCTGAACTTTCAGCTGCAAACAGTGAGTCTGAGGAAGTGCTGCTGACCAGCTCATCCAGCGCGTCAACCTGTCGCTGCAGGCTGTGAAGGCTGCCCTGTGTCTGCTGTTTTCCTCTGATCAATACGTCCACTTGCTTGGACATGCAGTGCCGGAGCTGAGCCTGAACAAATGGTTAGTTCTATTTGCACCCAGTTAGTGTCATTTTGAAGACTACATTTACGAAGTCTGAGGCCAAGCCATAAAGGACATTCTATTAGAATCTCTAATCACAAGCAGCTGGCAATGGGTTTACAAATCAACTTTCTTTTAAATAGTTCACCTCTTTAAGTCAGAAATAAGCTGTATTTCTGTGGCACCTCATCATTAACTGCTTGGAAGGAACAACAGATATGTTCTAACTGAACTGTGCCATCATCTCTACTTTAAATGGTCATAAGTGCCTTATGCTACTAACATACCACAGTACAAGATCAGGGATGGAACATGCTGGCATACTAAAAAGCCAACTATAGTTATTTAACATTATTCATTTTGATAGAACATGCTGGGCTTTCTTTCACTGCTCCCATCCAACAAGATACCCAAAGATACTCTGCTGCTGCTCATTATGTACAGGGTGACTGTGACAGCTGGAGAAGGATCTCCCCACACACCCATTTTGTTCAGACTCTTTTTGGAAGGGACCTGCAGCCATATCTGTGCAAAGGAAAGAGATGTGCCACCTTCAGCCGATCTTCGTGATGCTGCAGTTTCTCTCGGAGAACCTCTCCACGCCACTGTTCATCCTGTTGGAAACACAAACACATTCAGCACCTGAGTGGTACCAACACGGACACACTCAGCTGCAGTGTGAGCAGCAGCTCCTGTCTGAGAGCTTTGTACCGTTATGAAGATCTGAGACAAATCCAACTTCTTTTCCAATGAGAACAATCTTTGGTCAGCAGCATCAAATGAAAACATCTCCTCTAAATTAGCAGATTCACACTGCAGACTTTTATTTACTGCAGACAACGCTTCCAAATCTTCCAACAGTTCTGGAGAAGATGGGCTTGAAGATTTCAACCCTGTTTTAATATCATCTTCAACCTCTAATTTAAGCAGTGTTGCTGTGTTCTCTATTTCCCTTTGTCTCTTTTCCAGGTCTTCTTGAGTCTTAACCTGCAACATAAAAACCGTCTCACTACTCTGCTGTCATATCACAAACACTTCAACCCAGAGGAATTCCCCACATAACTGAACAATCTTAATTCTGAAGTATGTACATTTTGACCACTGAAATCAGAAATCAAACTCTGAACAGATGCGGCCCTAATTACGAAATTAACTTTAATTGCCTATGAGGAACCTGTCTGGAAGACACTGCTTTGCCCCAGACAGCCTTTATTTCGGTACTGAGTTATACCTGGTTTTGGAGATCCATGTAGTCCTGCTGGATCTGGCCAAGCTCTTTAATGAGGCGCTTGGTTCGCTCGTGGTTATTCTGTGCTACTTGTTCAGCAGCTGCTATATCACTCTGCAGGCAGTTATTTTCATGCTTTTGCTCCTAGGAAAATGCAGAAAGGATTGCATTTACCGTGAGCACCCACTTGAGAAAATGAATCAAGAGAGCCAACATGAGACAATTTCTTCAAGCTAAAGTGCAGAAACAGCATTAAATAAGAGTAACCAGGGGTTCTCTGCAGCACAGCCTGGAAATATCACAGTTTGGCTGCTTCAAGATAGGATATTAACAAAGTTAACACACGACTTTTGTTCCTCAGCAATAAAAGGGGTAATCTATCATTTTACTGTTTAAAAATAACCAAAAGCCTCTAACATTCTCTCCCTCCCCCAGCCAGGACTTACATGCAGTTCTCTTTCAAGCTGCGTCCTCTGCATTTTCATTGCTTCTTTCAGACTGCAGATTCGTTTTTCAGCTCTTTTCCTCTCCGATGCCAGCTGCCCCTGGAGATGGGTCAGCTCAGACTTGGAGAGTTCCAATTCTTTTCGGAGAGACTGAATTTCTCTGTTTTTCTGTTGTAGCTGTAGTTCTTTTTCTGATATCTGATGTTCTGTAAATGATATTTAAACTGACACTGATTAGCAGAAATGTAAACACCTTGGCATATTTCAGACATTCGATATTTTTAAACTACTCTGCCTGGTGATGTTTAGATAAACACTGGCACCAGGTGAGAGGTGACAGGAAGCCATCTGCCTTCAGAACTTCAGTTCTTTGAGCAAATGAACTTAACAATCAGGAGTCAAACGAAGTGCTGAATTAAAACCCAAGCAAGATTAACAGATACTGTTTGGTTTCACTAGACTTAGCGCCCACACACTGTAATGATAAACTTATTTGTGCGATAGATCTTACTGCTTTTTCTGATAGTTTCTTCAAGTGCTGCAAATTGAGATGCTTCTTTTTCCAGCTTCCTGTTGTTTTCTTCTGTCAGCCTTACTTTTGCTATTGCCTGTTCCAGTTTCTCTCGTTGATCTGTGAGTTCCTTTTCCAAAAGCAGTTTCTGTTCTTTGAGTTTAGCAGTGTTTTCTTCCAGTTTTTTCCCTTCGTGTTCTGAATTTTGCTTGAGGTCATAAAGGATCTGCCAAAAACAAACACAAGTTTAAATTGGTGCAGTTTAACTCGTAGCAGCTCAGTAAGAACAAATCCCATCACCAAACCACATTGGAGATAGCAGCAGAAATCTGAAAGAAGAAATACAGTCTGGTACTCAGCCCAAACAGCAGCACTTGCCATGTTTCCTCCTTATTTCAGAACAGTTCCCTCAGTTCTTCTTTTAGAATATTACCTTATGGGTAATTTCCACAAACAATTGATGGTCTCACTTAGAAGTGCAGTAGAAGAACAAGAAGTAGCTGCAAATAGTACAACACCCAAACTTTGAGATATCAGACAGAAGCTTCAAAATAAAGAGTCCTGAATCTCCTGCTGCTTAGTTTTGGAGTTCTGGAACACAGATGCATTTAGGATTTGTTCAGTTTTATTTGAGATGCACGTTATCATTCCAGACATCCCCCACTGTTCGCTTGTCTCCCACTATATATATACAAATTCTATGAAGAATTCTCCAAAGTGTATCCAGTTGTTCTTGTTTGTCAGCTGACAAACCAGAAACTATAGAGAACTGTCTCTGCCAGTCCATGTCCTCACCCAAATCAGTAACACCCCAGCAGCCAACACACAGCACTGCACTGCACCTCCCGCTACACTGGCCCTTCTTGCACTTAGTTCAGCACACAAGGATCCCACTAAGAAGGAGAAGCCCCTTGCTGGGAGGCCGGTTTTGAGTCAGACATAACAGAATGCTGAAGCTTTTCTTACTTCTACTAGAGACACTTATGTCTTTAAATGCTGGACGTTATTTGTAACCTTGCACCCAAAGCTTTTCCACCTGCATTATTTTTAGAGGCCAGGCAAAAGCTCAACAAGTCTCAGGTTATTTACCGCTTCTTGTTTGGCCAGCATTGTCTCTTTCTCTTCAATCTCTTTCTGGAGCTGCTGCAAGTGCTTCTCTCTCTTTTTCTGTCTCTCCTGGCAATCCTTACATTTCCTTACACATTTTAGGATATCTTCTTTCAGGGTTGCCTGCTCTCTGAGCAGCTCTTCCTGGTGCTTTGTATTATCTTTCAAATTCTGAAAGACAGAACAGAAGATTAATTGACATAACCGGCTGGTAAAAGCTACAGGTGTCTGACTAAAAAGGCTTCCATGTGAAAGTAACTCATCATCCCCAACCACACTGAAGATTAGCTCCTTCCTAAACCAGCTCAAGTGAATTAACAAAGTAGGAATCACCAGGTAAAATGCTAGAAGATGCACATAAGAACATAACATAAATAACAATACCCAACAATGACCACCACCAAACCCCACCAACTCACCCCTCCTGAACCACGTACTCTAACACCCCATTAGGTGCTTTTGGTAATAACAACCTGACCTGGATCAACAGCTGCCACTTCCCTTCACATTCGAAAGCAGGAAACAAGTTATCTGCTGAGGTACCTACTGTAGCCCTAATCACTGCAAACCCAGCAAGAACAAAGAAGTTAACTAGCCATTGTTTATTATCTCTGCAAAGGATATGAGTTTGAGACAGTGTGCTTAGATGGAGAAACCCACAATAAACTGACAGCAGTGATAAAAATTGTCCCTTGTTTCTGTGCATCAGTTTACTCACTGCATTAAAACCGCCTGTATTTGACCCAAACTAACCTGTTCTGCCAGCTGAAGCTGCTGCCTGGACTCACTTAATTCTCCTTTCAGCATCTCTAGTTCATTCTTTTTGTCTAGAAAAATAGTTGGTGAAAGACATTTTCAATCAGTGGAGCAACTGAACAGATCAGCATGATGGGAAAGGTGTTACAACAGAGATGTGATGACAGAAGGACCAGCACAATAGAAAGGTGCTATAAAGGAAGGGAAGAAGATTGCTCACCCATATCAGAAGATTCCAGATTTGCAGGGAAAGCTTCACCAAGGAGAGATCTCCAGGAAGAGATCCTTCCCCAGTGGCAGTCAGCCCTTAAATGGGGTCTAGGAGAGGTGCAGCCAGGCTCCACCCCTTCCAGTCACACAGATGAATTACCCTCCTCTGTGCTCCCAGGGCTGCCTGGCTGGGATTCAACAGTTCCCATACAATCAGCAATCAACAAAATAACTTTGTAGCTAAAATTTCTTGTAAATGGATAAAAATAGAAAAGTCTCCATCTTGATATATTAAATACTCTCAGCTGGTAGATATTTGAGCATGCTGATAACATCATATAGTCATTACATAAAAGAAGTTACATTAGAAGATGTAGTTTAAACTATGTTACAGCTTGAAACCTGCAGTTTCATCTTTACCTTGAAGATCTTTTTGTACAACAGCAACCTCTTCATACAGTGATTTTTTTTCTTTATTCAGTCCATCTACCTCCTGCTGCAGGTTTTTAATGTCCAACTCTGTTTTTCCTACATTGGACAACGCAGTTCCGATGCTGTCTTCAGTAGCAGCCAAGTCTCTGTAAGATGTGAATGCATACGCGTGGTTTGTTGGAGGTCCATGCTGCACTCAAAGTAGCTGCACTTCAGCAGTTTGCTTTCAACTCAAAGGGACGCTACCCAGCAGCCAGAAGAACATCACAGCTTTCTCATTCCAAGGCTGAACATTTTGCTTTTCATAACTTTTCTCACTGCATTGCCATGAGAAACACCGCTGCATTCAGTGATGCATATCTTACTTAGTTCTTCTATAGACAAACAGTAGACATGCCTAAATTAAAGCCTCCAAGTAAGAAATGACCTTCTGTAGTATCAGAGTTACAGCTATGCTTTTAACTATGATAAGCTATAATTCAAGACATTTCCCATTACTTATCATGTCTGCAGAGAACGTATCCTGCTCCCACCTTCTGGTTTGTGACAGCTTCTTTTCCAAACTCTGACAGTCCTCCTCAAGCTTTTGCTTTTCTCTATTCAGAGACTCAATATTATTCTGCAGAGTGCGCATTTGAGAAACCAGATGTTCATTTTCCTGACGGTCCTTCTGAAGGAGTTGTTCCTGCCAATCTACTTCCCCTTGCTGACACTGAAATAATCTCTGAATATTCTCCAATTTTAACTTCTCCTGGGAAAGAAAAATTGTGAGCAGCACACATGGTGACAAAATGAACACATTTATCTGCAGCAGTTTAAAACATTCCATCCACAGATCATATGCAGACTATGGTACTCCAACAGTCCAGAGAGACTGTGAGCCAGGACTTAACAGAATCACAGATCATGCATCTCTTCTTTCTACATTATCCTCTATGACAGCTATAAAGAGAAATACTTACTTCTAGAACTGCAACCTGAGTCTTCTCCAGTTCATTGACCTTTTGATCATGTTGTAGTTTCAAACCCTGAAGTTCATTATTTTCAATCTCCAGCATTTCCAGAACATGTTTCAGTTCTAATATGATGAAAGACATAAAAGGTAATTATAAAGCACATTAAATACATTCTATTCTCTAGAAAGACATTGGGGGAGGGGAGAGAGGGGGATGGGATGAAATAATGCTGATACAATCCCAGAAAAGCATACTCATTTTCACTTGGTGTGTCAGATACCACAACTGATATGTCTGACAGTATTTTACTAGACAGCTGCATGTTCCTTTATCTCCTCTTTCCTTTTCTCCTAGGGTGTTATTCCAGGACAAGTATTTGACTAGCACACAATGAAGTCAATCTTTTTCAGAGGAAGTACAGGTTTGTAAGCTGCTATTGATTACATTTCCCACCATCTGACAGCATACAACTGCCTGACGGGTAATCCTCTGTTCCTCCTCCAATCCAGATGTCTTCTGTGGATGTGCCACAAGCAGCCAGCTCCATCACACAGCACTAGCACAGAAGCTTTAGTCCCCCATGGTAGATTTGTTTTTCTCACTAAAGTGAGAAACTCAAACCCCAAGAACAAAGCAACACAAAGCACTGCCTCAACTCAAGCAGAGGGTAACCAGTCAGCTCTGTGTTGGGGTGTGAACCATTCACAGTATTTAAAACAACTGAAGAAAAGATAATCGTGCAGATCACGGAGTCACAGAATGACGTGGGTTGGAAGGGACCTGAAGGATCATGAAGTTCTAACCCCCCTGCCTGGCAGGGCCACCAAACTTCCAGATTTACTAGATCAGGTTGCCCAGGGCCCCATCCAACCTGGCCTTGAACACCTCCAAGGATGTATGTCCAGATGTACAACTAGCATCTTAGAGAGTATTTATTTTCAGTCTGCACAGAATAATATCTACCTATCTTATGCTTGTTAATTTGCCCAAGTATTATTTGAAGATTTTCTTCCTCTTTTCCGGTATCCTTCTTAATCAATGAAAGCTGTGCTCTCTTCTCATCAATTTGGACATCCAGTTCCCTCCTCTCAGCATTAAGATCTTCCAGAAGGAGCTTTATTTCCTGTGGAAATAACAGCATTAAAATGAACACCATTATTTGCCATTTATTGTTCCTTTAATTATTTATAACTAACTATTAAAATGTAAGAAGTTTACTGTCAACTATAAACTCTAGAATTGAACTGTCCAGAATATAGTTAATGGTGTAAAGAAACAAAAAAGTGATTTAACATTTAGGGTTGCTTGCAGACAATTTAAAGTACTAATCTCCATGAAGACTCTGATCTACAGCACCATTCAAGTGAACAGGTAGGCCTTAGACCAGAGCCAGAAAAAGTGTCTCCAGAGGAAAAAAAACAAAGAACAAAAACACTGTTAGTCTAGATTCTTTGTTTTTATTTTAGTACTGAGTGTATGAATCTATTAAGTCTTTCTTCCACAAGAAAGTACATAATCCATTCTGAGCAAGCAAACATGAACACAAGAATGGAGGAGACAGACAGCTGACTTACATCAGTGCTGTTGCATTTTAAACACACTGATCAGACTGATCTGCTTTAGAAGCTGCTTGCCTCAGCAACAGCACATCCTTTGGAGACTTCAATGTAATTTCATTCTCAAGGGACCAATTCTGTATTACCCAGAAACTAGAAAAGTTCTATTTCTTATTTGTGCACCTGGTCCAACCTCCCAGGCACAAAGTCATAAACTCAATTGTTCTGTTTTTCAGATTTGGGGAGGATGTAGGAAGCAAAACTACTTGTGGAAATGCTGTGATGTTTTTGTATTTCTGTTCTTTTGCTTCTTCTTCACAGATATAATGAATTGAAAACTAATTTGGAAAAGTTACTCTTATTTGGCGCTGCTTCTCCTTTGCTTCAGTCTCCCCATCTCGAAGAGCTTCTTTGAGGTCACTTTTCTTTTGAGAAATACAGTCCTGAAGGACACGGAGCTGCTCTTTCCTTTGACTTAATTGCTGCTCCACAAACAACAGCTCTTGTTGCTGAGCAGTAACCTACAATATAAAAAATTAACACCACCACACTTCTGGTTTTGTAGCTACACACAAAGAAAATAATAATAATAATAATAAATAAATAATAAAAATAAGTAATAAATGCAATACAGCTCTTCTTATTCTCAAGTGCAATAAGAACATACAGAACTCTGCAGTAACATTTATTTCCCAGTAAGGCAGGCAACACTGGGGTCAAACTTACCACAAGCCCCAAAATACAAAGAACCCCTCTCATCAAAAACAACAACAAAAAAAACACACCAGTAATCAAAATTACCTACAGTAACAAAAAAAGGTCATAGAATTAAGATTGTTGAGATAAGGCAGTCTGGAACTGAAGACACTTCACAGACCCCAGTTACAGTAACAACAATTAAACTGATACTCCTGAATTAACCAGATGCACCTTACCTGATTTTTCAGTCTTTCCAGTTCAGTTTTCTTGACCTGAAGAATGTTCTCCACTTCTCTGAGCATTTGGAGGTGATGTTCTTCATTACCTTCTGCAACTTGAATATCTCTTTGAAGCTTCTGAAGACTTACAGAGAAGGTAACAGGCACGGTTCAGAAGAAACAAGAATACATAGAATCCTTGCACAGCTAAATACATTGGACATACTGATTAGAGAAGGACATCAGTTTAAGGTAAATTTAAGATAGATTTACCTTTCAGTCAGCATTTCTATTTTCTGGTTTAAGGACTGGAACTCAGAGTCTCTTGCAGACACCATTTTGTTGATTTCCTTCAAAATACCTTCTTGTTCCTTCTTATGCTGTTCTAAATCCCTTGTATCTGCCTGTAATGATCTGCAGAAGCATTTACGCCCTTACACATTAACATTTTAACATCCTCCCCACTCCAAAAGTAGCATCTCAATATTCAAAAGAATCCTGTTCTCCTCTTCCCCATTTGATACTAATTCACAAGAATAGTGTACCTTAATTGCTGATCTGCTTTCACAAGTTTAGTGGCCATTTCCTGAGCCCTTCGCTCTAGCTCCTCTGCCTCAGTTTCAGTATGGAACAAACGCTGTTTGGCATGATTGTACTTTTGAATAGTGTCTTTAGTCTAGAGCAAAAATTGAACACTATTGAGACAACACAATCCCGCCTTACCATTTCAACAACTATAACCTGCAAGTTAACTGTCCAAAAATGACCTCCTCCTTACTTTAATATTATTCTCTTGCCCCAGAAGAGAAAAGCTTCCTCCTCTTTGACAAGAACCAAAACAGTTTCTTTTAGCTTCCATGGCTTGTTTTCAAACAGAAGCATTTTTAAAAGGCTGCAGGTTATCTATGTAAAAATAAATTACTTATACAAAAAAAAAAAAGTGAATACCTTCTTCCTAAAACAATCAACATAACACAGAAATCCTCCTGCACTTAGTTAAGGGCTCTACTTACCTTTCCCCGTGTGCTCTTGAGTTCCACATCAGCTTCTGTGAGAAGCCTATCTGCCTCTCTAAGCTCTGCTCGGCGTTTCAGAAGAGTCTTCTCTATACATTCAATTTCTTCTGCAACATCTTCATGATGTTTAAGAGATTTTTCTAACTGCAGTTCTGCCATTAAGTTTTCGGTATACCCTTCAATGAAGTCCCTAAAAGCCCAAGAAGAAAAACAACAAACTAAGCTACAATATGTCAGAGGCTCAGAAGCCTCCTGAGGTTTGTATAATATACACAACAGGCCAACAAGAACATTAATTGTATATGTGTCAAAATCTACTGTCATTGGAAGAAGTTTTACACATTTCCATTTGCTTAAACAGAACTACTGTGATATTCTTACTTGCGTCTGTTATGTTTTTGAGCTGCTCTTTGTAGCTCTGCTACTTCATGTTCCAGCTCTTCTCTTTCATGCAGAAGATCTTCTATGTTTTGATGTAATTTTTCCATTTCATTCTTGCATTTACGCTCAGCTGCCTCTGACCATTTTTCTCTGCATTTCCGGGACTTTAAATGATGCACAGTGTCTTCTAACCTTGAGACTTCATTCTCCTACATAGGACAACAAAATTAAGACCAATTGTTCTGTTTTTCTATTTCAGAGCTCCAAAACACAGAAGCAGTTACAGATAGCAGAGACCAGACCACTAACACTGAAGAAGGGCGTTCTCATCAGCAAGCTCTCTGAGATTCAGAATCTTGCCACAAGACTACTTTGAATTCTTTTAATCTGTAGAAGTGAAATTTCTTTTTCTTCCTTCCTTTGGAAAAGCATCTATTACAGGATGCTCTTAATCACAACCCTGCTACTCTGTATCTTACCAAGTCATGATGCTTGGGTACGTTGCAGTGAAGATCTCCAAAAGGAATTAGTGGGACAGTAAAGTTCGGAGGAAGAAGGCCATAAACAACCTGGGCTCCCACAGGAGGTGGACCATAGATAACAGACCCAGGAGCAATTGAGCTTCCATTTGCAGCCGCAGGAGGAGGACCATAAGCCACAGTTCCTTGGGGTAGAGGAGCACCATCTGGGAGCACCGTATAGTTAACTGTACCAGGTGGTGGTACAAAGGGTGGGTCTTTGTGAGCATGAGCTTCCTCATTTCCTTCACTGTCATCTTTTGCTCTTCCAGCTTACATACACAAGGGAAAAAAAAGAAGTTATTTTTATTCACTTCTATAAGAAAGATTTCATGAATTGCACATTTAAAATAATACAAAGTGTATATACACAGATATTTAGTTTTAGCACTGTTTTAAAAATTCACCAGAAATAAATATTAATTATTCACTCATATATGACAGAAATATTCACTATGAATTCTAAGCAAACCCACATTTACTATGTTCCTGCACACTCCGAGGTCATGAGACTCACCTTTATCAAGATTTGTTTTGTGTAACCTATTTCTGACTGGTGAATAAACCCAGCATCCTCTTGACCTGGGTAAGTCTTCCTTCCTGACCTGACTACACCCTCTTCTGGGTGGGGATGTGCCAGGACATCGTAAACCAACTCCAGAATCTTTTGTGCTGTGGGAGGCAGGAGTTGATGCCTAAGGAAAAACAGATGTGTTATTATGAGAGGATTTCTTCTAGAAATAACAAATAAATTAAATTTAATAATTATAGACTTTCTAAAGCACTGATTTTTTATTTTTTTTTCCCCCAAGAACAGGCTATACATATTCTGTCTTCCCTCATTTTAAAGCATTTTGCTGTTTTAAAGAGATAATAAAATATAACAATATTACTCATAAATTCATAACAAATTGCTCTCTACATAACAGGATATGAATTTCTGACCTGTGATGGTGGCATATAATACCAGCACCCTCTTCTTTTCAGTGGATCAGCTATACTGGTGATGTAGTCACTCTGATATGAGAGTGCATTTCTAAGTGCTGCAATTTCATCTTGTAAGTTGTCAATTTCATCCTTGTTACCTAAAAATTAATCACATGGTTTTATAAGCATGTAAAACAAATAACTGAGCCAGAAATACTGTAATCACCTGTAATTAAAGAGACAGACCAAAGCTTTCCCTCATTCTCACCATGTTAATTTGAAGCAATATTAAGAAATTTGTCAAAGAGCAAACAACTGAACCTTAATTATTTCATCATGATGTAGATACTCACTGACCCTTGTAAGTTTGTCATACAAATAGAAGTTCACATACAGGCAACTGCTACACTTTCTTCCATACTGATCTCTGACAACATGCTAGCACAGTACATTAAATAACACAATCAGCCTTATCTGAAGGGTTACTAAAAGTGTTGTTAATACAAGTTAATGGAAAGTAAATAAACGTACCGAAAAGTAAGCACAATTCCAGTGTTAAAACTGAGAAAAAATTTCCCTAAGTTCACCAAAGGTTGTGCCATGTCAGCTGGCAAAATGAGAACACCAGAAGTGCTAGGCCATTAACACCCATTTCTTCCATTCAAAAATTCAAAGAGGCAAAGACCTACACACTACATATAGGTGCACTTTGTGTGCTTCAAATACACTATACTTCAGAAAGGTTAGGTCTTGCTCTTTGTTTCGTACACAGAGAATCCACTGAAACACAGTGACTGAGGAACTGAATGTATCCTAAGTAGTGTAAGAACTACACAGAATGATTTCCTGTTTGTTTGAATAAAATCCAAAAGCTCTAAACAGCTTCTCATATTAGTGAGTATATATGGATGCAGAACAGCTTGCTTCTCCATAACTGCAGGAGATAGAGATAAAAGATTACCTGCCCCAGCGTCATCCAACAACCATCTTAAACGGTCAATTTCGGCTTTCTGTTGCTCCACGGTGTCATTTAGTTGATCAATTTCTAACTTTTGAGAGCTCAGTGCAGTCTTCTCTCCAGCTTTCTCCATTTCACGTTGAAGCTGTTTTAAGTAAATTTAAATCAAAGCAGAGCACTTCAGTTCAGTTGCAGTGAAACATTTTCAAACAATCTTAAGCTTTCTGACAGAAACACCAATTCCTCAAAATGCATGTACCACTTTGAAGCACCAAAATTTTCTTCCCATCCTTTCATATGACCGAGACCTACATATGCAGCCAAATGAAGACATTCAAATGAACAGGTTTTCTTCAAATTCAAACAACCTAGTCAGGGAGGTTTTCCATTTGTTCTTAGGCAGGTGTAGTGGGAGGGAAGAACATAATGACTTGGGAAAACTTGAAGAACAAGGCCACAGCAGGCAACTAAACATGGCCATTTCAGAACACCCATGAACTGCTCCTCATGTATTTCACCCTCCTCATATAACAGATGAAACACTGCTTCAACTTACCTGTTCCTCCTTCTGTTCTAGAAGCTGTTGTAACAATTCTATTTCTGCTTCTGCTCGGGCAAGATCCCGAGCTGCACGAGCTGCCTCAACACAGAACTCTTCAGCTTCCTCAAACTCCTGAAAATCAAATTTTACCTTTAGTTTACAAGAACACTTCACAAACTTGCAGGTGCCTCACAAAGCTTTGTGAACTGCAGACTAATGAGAAACATATCACTTGCCTGTTTTGGAAATTAAGAAAATGACAAAAATAGCCTGCATAAATTATTTCTCCTTTAACCTTACAGTCTTCCTGCAGAGTAAATTTTAGTATTTGTTAGTACAAAGCAAAAAAAAAAAAAAAAAAAAAAAAAAGTCACTTCCAATTTTTAAAGGTTTATGAACTGAATTCCACATTTTCTTTTGCTTGTTAGTCTTATGTAACAATATATTATTTATTGATCGATTTTCAATTTCTGTAGAAGATAAAACTCTGTCCCACCTTCCAACCTGCAGCAAGGCAGCTGAGTTAACTCAGACACTGATTTATAACGTTTCAAGATGAGACTCTGACCAAAGCAATAGCTCGTGTGGCAAGATAATTAAAAATAAAGACTTGAATTTAAAAGCAACAACAAAGACTGTCTTGATTATCATTAGAAAGCATGGTTTAATTATAACTAACAATTAATTACCAATGTTGATTTACCTCAGCACGTTCCTGATTAATTTTGAGAACAGTCCCATGAAGAGCCTGCAGCTGATTTTTAGCAATGGAGAGCTCAGCAGCCGCCAGTTTATCTGAAGTGATGATTGCCCTCTTTAACTCCTTCAGTTCTTTATCTAGATCAGCAAATTGCATTTGTGCCCTGGCATCTTCAATTTTTTTCTGAAACCAGGAAAGCAACAGGTTTCATGGTCATTATAAATGAAAAGCAGCACGGAATAAAGGCCTTTCCACACATCCCATTTGGTACTGTAAACATGGAACTACCATAAAAATACAAGAATAAAGAAAATTGAATTTAAGAAAAAGAAAGAAGATTATATTTAACCTCTGTGTCCCCTTCTTTCACTTGATCTTAAAAAGCAAAATAATTCACGAGTATTTTGAGATATTCTTTTCTTGAGCAACCCAACACAGAGCATACACTCATGCTTACTCCTACCCTTTTCTCCAAGTCTTCTAGTTGAGCAAGAATAGCCTCTTTTTCTTCATCTGCCTCTTGGAGCTGTTGATCAGCCAGGCCCTGAATTTCTTCCATACTCTTTATTTTTTCACGTAAAAGTTGAATTTCATTCTCTAACTGATGGACTTTGTTCTTATTCTGCCTGTTTTCAGATTTAACCTGTATGTGAAGTATGCAAGAATGAGCAACCAAAAGAAAAATTCAATTCAAATCCTCCCTATTTTAATGATTTTCAGACAAACTTTTTGAAAGCACCATTAGTAGCATATTTTAAACCTAAAGAATAGCAAAGCAGTTCCTTTTCCTAACTTTTGAAAGTGCCTAACTTTACTGGTTTCATTTTATCGTCTTCACAAGCATCTTGTCTTACAAAAAGAACAGACAATAAGTTTCACCGCTTTAACCCAAACTTCACAGCATATACAGCATGGAAAAGGTCAAGGAAAACTATTACATGACATACACTTGAGCACAACAGAGTAAGCAAAATTCTAATAACTTTATTCCTGTTCCTGTATTCCTGTTCTAACCATGATTCGCAGTGCCCTGTGCTGATCTGAGTTGTTGAACTTGCTTCTGGCAAGCAACTGTGTGCAATTTATCTGCTTTTAGTAAAATTATACTTATTTGAGAGACAGAGGAAACAAATCTACATTTGTCACAAATCTTGATCCTTCAGCTGCAAGGTACATATTTTAGACAAAGCTGAAACCATCTTACTCTTGCTTTCATAGTTTTGATACATGCCTGTCTATATTTTTCCTGTATATCTTCCAGTTTTTCCTTCTGGGATACCATTTCCTCTTGCAATTGTCTCTGTCTTTCCCATGCCTTCTCTTTTTCCCTCTGCATATCAGCTAGAATGTTATTAAACTCTTTCTGCAGATTTGCAAGGCTTTTCCCCAAAACATCAGCTGAATTCTGACATCTGAAAGAGAAGGTTCCATTACAGATAATTGTAACTTTAAATCACAATAGCAGACATAAAACCCATCACAGCCCAGTTCAATAGCACTAGTTTGAAACATCCGGTGTAAATGAATTGAGGTGCAGTGCTGAATAGGTTACAGTGCCCAATGTTATTCTGCTCAGTCTTTGTTTATTTCCATTCTTCGTAGCTTGGAACAAAGAAGGAAAAGACAAGTTCTCCATTCCTTGCAGTGAAACCCAAGAGGAATATGTATGTCGCTCAGTAACATAATTAACTGAGCTCAGGTGATATTCTCTTAAACATAAGGTGCTAATGGTCACATCTGAACTGCCCTACATCATACTCTGTAAGATGCAGCAAATGTACCTCAGTGCTCTCGTGTATGGAGCAATAACACACACAAATCTAACATTGTTTCTATTGTACTCACTTAATCTCTCCTGCTCCTGTTCGAAGCTTTTGCTTGAGTTCATTTACACGAGCTAGGACTTCCTCGGGGTGTATCAAGTTACCAACTGCATGGCTTAGCTGATTCTGAAGATCTTTAAGCTGTTGTTTCAAGAGATTATTGTCTCCCTAATAAATAAGTAAATTTGCATGTTGAAAAATATTCCAATGACAACTGAGAATGATCTTACATTTTCCTTAATGAAAGTATTTTGTTTATATAAGCAAAGCACAGTGACATCCAAAGCCTGTCCCAATATCGAAGCGCAACAGTGTTTGCAGTTGTGCCACCTTTGTCCCAGACATCAGACCAATAAGCCACACTTGACTAATGGGACCAAGACTTGAAGTTTGTTCTGCACATAGGCAATCTGTGGCAAAAATTATAGTTCTAATATCTGGTGAGGAACCTTTATATGCTGATGGCCATTTTATCCTCCGAGGTGCACGAGATGGGAAAAATGGATTTGGTGGATACAAAGGACTGAACCCAGACTTGCCACAGTGAAGAAAACAGATGCAATAAAGTCTGTTTCTTTCCCTCCCCCATTGTACACAGTTTTCTTACTGACACATACTGAATGAGGCTTGTGGGAAACCAAGATTTAAACAATTTATCAACCCCACTGCAATACAGTAGAGCAGCTCTGGCATTATTTCAAAGGTCAGACCCTGTGGTGCAGGGTCTCCAGACAAGAAATTTGTCAGGAAGAGTCATAAGCACCGCTGAACTTCAAAACAAAAATTCTTATCACTTTTCCCTAATGGCAATGAAGAAGCACAGTGCTTATCAGGTAACTTGTTATAGCAACGAATACTTCACCTGCAGTTGTTTGAACTGAGAAAGCAGCTTATAATTTTCTTGTTCCTTCTCTTCTGCTAATTGTGCTTTGGTCAGAGCATTCTCTAGAGCTTGCCTTTCTTTCTCAAGCTCAGCTTGCAGAGCTGACAGTTCCATCTATAAACACAAACAACCTTCAGATTCACTGTCCCACCTCATCACCCGTATGTGTAACAGCTGAATTTCTTTAGAGAATAACAATATAACAACTTCCCCTAGGAAAACAAGCATCCCAGGTTAACTCATCACCACATAATAGCTAGTATTTCTTCAGCATTTGCAGCATCAGTCACAATGATGTTTAATCTAGATCTAGTACAAAACTGTCTTTCTCGCTGGGAAACTAGCAGATTTACAACATAACAGAAACTTAACAGATTCCCTACTCAGGGACATGATTTAGCAGAGGGTTTTCAGTTAGGGTAGTATGGTTAGGTTGCAGTTGGACTCAAGGATCTTTAAGGTCTTTTCCAACCTGAGTGATTCTATGATTCTATGTTCTGAACCAAGATGGCAGTCCCTGTACGTCACTGCATCTGAATCTAAGAGGATCTCCAACAGTAAGTTAAGATAAAATGGGAATGTGCAACTTAAAGCACACATTGTTCTTACCCACAGCAAAAAGCTGGAATATACAAAACCAAAAAAGCTTCAAAGCTAAACTTCTGCTAGAAACAGCAGCAAAGGACAACCCTGCTTTCATCTGCTATATTTCACAAACATACAGAGGCCTCTACAAAGAGGCCACAAATACTCGCTGCAGTGCAAGGTTACATGTCCCAATGAATTGATACTACCTTCTATTCTGGGACATCCCTAAAAGAACAATTCCTTGCAAATCAACGTGGGGGGAATAGGTATGGTACGCTGCCAGCCCAGACTGACTGTCACTTCGGCAACATTACAGCTCTACTCTCACCTGGCTGAGTTGTTTCAGTCTTTCCAATTCTTCCTTTTGCTGATTGGCTTCAGTGTCTCTGTCTCTTAGCTGGGCTTCCAGCTCAGCCTCATAGGCACTGACATCCCCTTGTCCTTCTCTGAGTGATTCATTTATTTCTCGCTGCTCTTGAAGTGCACCTTCAAGCATTGCTATTTCCTGGAATGTTACATTCACATCAGAAATATGTACACAGCAGAAACAGGATTTCTTAGATTACATTGCCACTCTTCCTCTATTCTTCAGGAGCTCATTATTAACTTGAAAGCTGATATACCCAAACAGAGGCACTAAACCTAACCTCCAAATATTTCAAACAAGGTAGCATTATTACATTCCCAGGCCAAGTCAATGGCGCTGCTATGGTGGACTTCAGAAGAAGTCAGCACACAAGTTACAAAAGTGTAGCCTAAAGTGATACATATTAGTCTAAGGTATTGAGGTTTACATAACATTCCCAGGATATTAAGATGCCCCTTAAGTAACTGCATGATACATTTTAAAGACCCAATTCAGCTCCTACTATGCATGAACACATCTGACTGATGTTACCATATCAGAAAGTAATTTTGTTCAGAGAACTCTGTTTTGTCATTCCCAATTCTGGTTACTCACTTAGTCTTAAGCTTATTCTTACGTATCTCAATTTGGGAAGAAACACAGCATTAAACCTTACTTTTCTCATATTTTCAGCATCCATGACAATTATTTTCAGGCTATTTCTTTCATCTTCTAGATCTGCCAATCTTTGCAGCAAAGATTCTTTATCCTTCTGCAACTCCTTACATTCATCACTGGCCTGTTTTGCTTGATTCTTAACACTTTCTAGGTATTCCTGTAATCCAATTATGATGCTTTCTAAATCCCTTTTCAGCGCTTCATTTGTTGCTATTTGACCTGCAGAAACACAAAATGAATTCAAGGTACTGAAGAAATTATGTTTACTTACAAAACATACAGAACTGCCACTGCTAACCTTAAGCTGAGTAGGTAAACATGTAATAGAAACAAGTAACACAAACTCAAGCAGAAAACAGAAAGTCCAGGAGTTTCAAGATTTCTAACCACTGGAAAAACTGAAAAGAACCTGCAGTTCTTTATATACCTCCCTCCGTACACAAATACTTCCAAGGTAGCACTTGCAACTTTTCTGCCTAAATCATTTTTAAAAATCATATGCTTTTCTAGCACATCAACTTTCACATAGAGTAGGTATACGTTAAATATGTACATAGTAACATTAACGAAGTACCTCCCTGAAATCTGTTTTAAAATATAGAGGATAGAAGTGACGCACAGAAAAGACACTTCTGTGAAGGCTACAGTGATCCAAGTGAATCTCAGCTAGCTCAAGAACTAGCTAAGAAACTGCTTTAATGTTTCTGAAATTAGCATATTTCTGACATTGTCTTAAGTCTAAATGAAAAAGCAGCTTCCTAAGGGTACCGATATACCAGCTCTTCACTTATTCAGTTAAAAGCAGGATAATTCTTTCTGATGTAACAACAAAATTGCAGAGGGCAAGGACATATTCAATAAACAACCACTCAGCTCAGATTTGATCAAGAGCCTTGATACCTCAATGTTTTTACCATTCAATTACATTATCCTAGACACAAAAATATTGTAAGACAAACCAACAAATTACCGTCAGTGAGCTGCTGTTCCAAGTCCTTGATTTCCTCAGTTTCCTTAGCAATCCTAGAAAGCATTTCATCCAGGCGACTCTCGAGCTGTTTGTACTGTTTGTTCATCACCTCAATCTGCTGTTCTTTACTTGCTTTTTGAGCTCTCATGTGAGCCTGTAAATGACAGTTGGAAAGGCCAAGCTATGTCAGCACAGATTTTAAAGACAGCTTACATTTCAGCTCAGTTCTGCAGTATCTCACTAACACTCATAAAGGGACAAGTGCAACATATCTCGTGGTGCTTGGTTCTGTTTGTTTTCCTCTTTGCTACCTCAAAAAGAATCCCAGATAGGCAAGCAATCTGTGTGGCAAGCAGCAGCATTAGGCACAATCTTGCCCCCTTGCTAAGGCATGCTGTATAAAGGTGTGGGCTTATAAATCAGTATTCGTAACTACTGCCTTTCTTCCTGCTATATTATTTCTTCTTTCAGTCAAGAACAAACATGATTTCCCCCAGAAGCTTTATCCTGTCATCTCGCATTGCCTTTCCAGCACAACATGTCAGGTCACCACCCAAAGGAAAATACCATGAACAAGCAGCAAGTCAGGCTAACTTAATAACCAAGTTCTACTTCAAGCAGAACCACTTCTGTGTTCCTGGGAAATGCCCCTGTTCCACAGTGATTCCTTGCTCACACCAACTTTCATCAGGATTTCATATGTACTTTGTATGAATTTAACCCATTGTTTCAACTGTGTACAAAACCATATTATCAATGCAATACGGTGCTATGTGCTTCCCGTTATATGCAACTGCAAGCAGTTTAAATACCATAGAATTCAGGAAGGTAAATCACTGCCATGGAAAACAGCACCTTTCCTCTTCCTACTCAAAAAAGAAATCAAGCTAACAGAAGTGTGCATTCTCAGATAATTCACTTGCTAAGCTACTTCTATAACAAAGTAAGTGGTAAAAAAAATGATTAAAATGTAGATTTCCGTATTTTTAATGCATAAAAAGTTACTGTTAGCCTTCCCATCAGCACAATTTAATTTGCCACCTGTTAATAACAAACTACCACTCAGCCCTCAGAAGTGAAATTTCAACAAGCAGAAAACAAGGCAAGGTGCTGCCGCTGCTGAGTCATTTTGCCGCAGCTGATGGATGTCACAGGAGCCCTATTTAAAAACAACAAACACTTACAGCTTTGCCTTTGTCTTTCCTTCCTTCGAGATCACGTGCAGGACGCCCCACCCCCGCTCTAGAGTCAGTCCGATCAGCTTGCCCCCTCCAGCACGAGCTGCAGCATCTCCTCCCGCTCCTCGGCCGCCCCGCGCCGCGGGAGCTCCAACAACAGGAGGTAACGGGGGGCCGAGGGGAACCGGGAGGGAGCGGGGAGCCGGGAGTGGCCCTCCCGCAGCAGCGCGGCGATTGGGCGGGACACGCTTCCTGCGCCGTGATTCGGAGCGCGGCGGCGGCGAGAGGGGCCGGGCCGGGATCGGGCTCCGTGCCGAGCACGCCCAGCACTGCCGGCGCTTAACGCATTTTTTGAAAGTGGCTGCAGGGCTCGGCTCGAAATAGGAACCGAGCTGAAAAAGTATTTCTTTACTTTGTATACTTCAAGGTGTCAGGCTGGACTGAAAAGCTTTCATTTTTAAAAAGTGTTTCGTTTAAAAAAAAAAAAGCAAACAAACAAACAAAAAAACCCCACACAACTGTATTTACAAAGATAAAAGTCATTTCAATTTCGTAATTCTGTAAACATTTGCCATTGCTGAATACAGTAAGTAGCTCAGAAATCAGTAGTTTTATTTCTGCGGAGCTCAAAAGAAGGTGGCTGTCAAGCTACAGCAGTGCCTGGTGCCAGCATTGCTCCCTACCTGCAACAAGTGGCTTCGGAGGCAGCCAGCAACCTTCCAGGAACAGCAGGAGGACAAGTGCAGCACAGGAAGGTTATTGCTCCCTACCGAACTGCCATTACAGATCTCTTCAGAATTAGAAAGGATAAACTGAAAATTGAAAGCAGAAAATCTCTCCTTCCAAGGCTCACAGCATGTCCGTACAAATCATAAAGACTCAGTTCTTAAAGCAATGTGCAGCAACTGCACTGGAAGTGGGTTGCTCAAATGTTTTACAATTATTTGTTTTCAGTTTTGAGTTGTATGCGTTCTGAGTAACAGCTAAAGCAAGTTCTCCTAGTTGCCAAATACTCTGCTAAGTAGCAAAATAATAGATAATCCACTTGACTACATTTCTCTGTATATGAATATAGGTAGTGCATATAAACTTAAGATTTTGGTTTTACTCACATGTCTTGGATCTTTAGAATTTACAGAAGCAAGAGAACTCTTCAAGTCTTCAAGCTCTTTCTGCTTTTTTCCTATTTCTCTTTTCTGTTTCTCCATTTGTTTCTCCAATTTTAAGGCTTCCTCTTGTAGCTGATGCAGTATTTGTATCTTCTTACTCAGCTGCTGCTCCAGATCCTCCCTGTTGGCCTGTGAGACCTGGGGATGGCAACAGGAGGTTGGCTAAAACAGTTACACTGGAAACAAGAAGTTGCTTGAGAAATTATTAAACCAGACTGCTAGGTTAGCACAACAGGTTGTCTGAATACGATCTACTAATTATTAGAGCCCCTTGAAAAAGGATGGCAGGAGAACCACAGCTGTGTTCTCACTATGATCAGTTTCAAACACTTTCCCCTGCTATCCACATAGTAACTCCTTTGCGTACTTTTTTCCTTGCCAGAGCATCCTCCAGTTGTTGCAGTTCTCCTGTTACTTCCAAAACCTGTTGCTCTGCCTTTCCTATTGCATTCTGCAGCTCTTCTAATCTTTTCTGTGCTGCAGGGGAAAAAAAAGAAGCCACACATACATGTTAATTTGCCATACATCGTGAATACATGTTTCCCATTAATTTGTTAATCAGAACACATTTTCTTCAAACGGTGATAATCAAAGCTAATATATCCTGATTACTCAAAGTAGATCCAGCCAGTTTTTAAATGTGAATGACACAAACTGGTGGATCAGATGGGAAACTTCCCTGGCATTCTTTTATACAATCACATTTAATTATTACAAGATTTTTTGCTATTATTTTAAGATAAATTCAACGTGAAACATCTTTGACACTAAATATATCATCTATTATAGAGCTGAAAAGCAACAGCAGTTATAGCCTTTGACACACTGTTGCTATTCTTGTGTCAAATACATGTCAAAAGTTCCAACAGTAGAACAAATACCACTATGTGTACTTGGTGTTATTTTTTTTTAATATTAAGAAACAAAAAAGATTTACCTGAATGAATTCTTTTTTCTTTACTCTCCAATTGCTCATCTAGAGTTCGAAACTGAGGTTTCAGCTGTGATTTCCTACACAAATCATTTTCATCTGGCTGCATTTTTCCAGTCTCCACTTGCTGAGCTTTACTAGCAATGTAGCCTTCTCTTATGAACATATTTCTTTTGTACCTGGCCTTACCAATGTATGGGCTTTCATCAGGCATATCACCAAGCTCAACATCCTGCAATGTTAAAGCAATACAGCTGTTAAGTCATTTATACACCTGCCTCCAAAATACAGTTGCTGTCAGCTCATAAAATGCATTTAACACTCTTACAGTGCCATTAGAAATGAAGGGTCTATGATACTGGTAGTTATGTGTGTATTTGGGATATGATCAGCTTGTTGCCAGTGGTTAATGCAAGTGGGTATTTAATAGAGGATTTTTTCTTAACATTTTAAACATAGAAGTAACAGCACACTTAGTCCATTACGGTGTTACACTTAAATATTTAACTTCATTGAAACATAACTAAAAAGAAAAAAAATAAATCATCATTCATGACACGCAGTCTTTGTTTCTTGTAGAGACCTTCCCACCAATCATTTTTAGTTTGCAAGTATGACAGAGGTTGGCTTTATTAATTAGGTGGGGGAAAAAAAGGAGAAATTCTAAGATGTTTTTTAACTGAAGAACATTTTGGCTTGTACAGTTTTTCAGACTGAGAGGGCCTCCAAAATTAAGCCAGAAATGAAAACAATCATTTATTTAGTCATTAATAAGAATGGAATGATTGTTCACTGACTCTGGTCAGCTAAAATCTACGTACACTAATTTTCAACAAGTTAAATGTCACTCAAGATTCAGTTTAGATCAAATCATGTAACCTACGATTTTAGAATGAGATTTTTCTATTTTAGAACTCCTTAGAGACCTGCACCTATTAGAAAGATAGAAGTAATAGATGATATGGAAATTTGCTATTTTCCAAGCAATTGAAAAGTAAAAGAAAAAGAAATCAAAAGATCCATAATTTTAGAGTTATTACCTCTGATGGAAAGTAACTCAATGGCTCAAATTTTGCATCAATCTTATAAAATGCCAGTTCCTGCTCCAACTCGTATTGCTTCTGGCAAGCTCGTGTCAGCTCCATTGTTTTCTGCTTTAGCTAATGAATCAGTAAGCAAAGGAAGATGCATTCACTGAATCATCATTGTTATCACATACCATTCAATTGAGAACAGCAGGGCAGAGACATTAACTCCAAAACAAAGTTCACATTAGAAAAAAATCAAGATGGTGTGTTTTGGGTCAAGGATATGACAAAGTGCCACTTCATTACAAGATACAACATGACAACTAAGAGTAGACGAATTCCACAGTGTAACACAAATGATCACATGAAAGGTCTCTTAAGTTTACAAGCATGAGAGGTTTGAAAGAAAACGTTACTAACTTAAAGTAATTTGGGTACAGTTCTTCAGCAAAATCTGTACTGAATATATTTACTGTTATTAATGAGGAATGAGATCTCATTTTTGACAGTCCTAAGCTGTAAAATAATAATAATAATAATAATAATAAAAATAAAAGAGCATTATCTCCATTGTCACCCATCTGAAGCCTAAGCATTTCATCTTAGTTTGACTTTGTGCTAGTTAGGAATTTGACTTTATGTTTTAAGAGGTCTATCATGTGATTCCTTTTTAAAATCAACTTTCTGTGCTGGATACCTGAGGGAGAACATGCAGTAAGACTCCAACAGACAGCGGAAAGCAAAACTACTGAAGGAAAAGAAACAGGTAAGACTGGAATAAAGGAGAAAAGGCTCAAAGAAAGATTTAAAAGAAATATGGCATGCAAAAAACAAACAAACCAACCCAAAACACATTGACTACATGGTCTCACCAGAACTCTCCATACAACGTTTCTACTTTAATAAACATGCAAAAAAAGGCCTAGAAATAAAAATAAGCATGCAGCCCAGGAGCACAGCGGGCTACCTTCAGTGAGGAATAAAGGCTCTGCGGAAAGGGACTGTGACAAACCAATACACCAGCTAAAGGGAGAAAGAAGCAAGCAGAGTTTGTCATCCAGAGAATAAGAGTGGGTTAGGTTGCAAAATATCTGCTGCCAAATCTCACTATACTGAAAACTGCATTTCAGAAAAAGGCTGCTGATTAGTGGGTATGTTCAACAGAAGAAACAGCTAAATTAATTCTAGCAGTAGAGAATCTGAAGGATAGAACTGTAGAGGACAAGGCTAACAAGGGGCCAGACACTACACTCCCAGCAAGTCATTCACAACTGAGCATTTTTTAAATCAACAGGACTTTTTTTAGGGCCACTGTACAAATCTTGCATTTTACAGCTACCAATGGAAGACAACAGACACAAATTTCAGGAGGATGTAAAGAAAATACAAGGAAACTAATACACTTTATCTGGAAAAACTATCAAGGATCATTACTAGCATACAGCTTGTATGCATATCTTGTTACTATAAACATACATAACCTTTTCCGCCTCAGTAAAGCAGCATTTAAAGTTCTGAACAATGCAGGAGATTCAGAGCACGGATAATTTAGAGCAGCTAGAGGATGCTTACTCCTTTATCAAATAAAAAAACCAAACTGTTACCACAGACAAAAAGTTTTCATAAACTATACATTGTGAGACTGGTAGTGACTGCTGGTTCAGCATACTTTTTCACAGAAGGAATACTGAAAACCCTGTTTTAGTGCCTTAACTTACTTCCTCCAATATACTTATCTTAATGTTTAGCATAATCCTACAGCCATTTGAGCTCTCCCATTGGCACCTGTTTCTGACAACAAAACTGTTCGAAATCTATACTGCAAGTGATTACCTTACCAGTTCATTTTTTGTATCCACATCCCTTTGTAGATCTTCACAGCTTTGCTTCTGCTGCAAAGTTTTTTCTTTTAATGATTTGTTGACCTCATCTTGATGGTGAAGTTGCTCAAGCACTTTAGACTGGTTAAGTTTAAGGGTCTCCATCTCTTTTATTGCATTCTCTAACTCTCTTTCTAATTTTTCTATCTCTTCTGTAAAGCAAAGTAAAAAAAAAACAAACAAACATTCAAATAGAACTCTTTCCCAGATAAACTTGTTTGGTGTCATTGACCATAGTTCTAATACAACATTATTACCTAAATCAAACCTCTTTAGAGCTTCTTGTCTGTCATGATTTGTCACTGGCTGTCCATCCAAGTTTTCCAGTGCTCGCAAGTGGAATATGACATACAAGCGGTAGTGAGGCAGGCTTGCAACTGGATTACCAGTAAGGAACAGAGAAGTCAGATCCTGTAGAGGCTTTAGTTTAGCTACTTCATGAAGCTAAAGGAAAGACAAATGGTATAATGATTAGACATCCTTCCAAGAACAACTAAGACACACATTACTGAATTTGACTGTATGAAATGTTACGTGTTAGATCCGTATCAAAACTAAAATGACTTCCTAAAAAATTAAAATAAAATAGAAAAACACCAAACCCTTTCTACCATTAAACAAACAAATACATATATATATATATTGATTATATATATATATATATATATATATAAGTCCAAGATCACAGTCTGTGAATACATCCAACCTTCCATTCCTCCAGACTAGTTCATGAGAAAGGAGATCTTATTAACTGAAAATAGTACTCAAAGCTGGTTCTTCTTCCTTCTTAAATACTATAACTATTTCAGAACCTGTACTGTTGACCTAATTCCACAGACACTCTGTTTTAAACAAAACATGGAAATGAACCTGGACCACAGAAGTAAATTTAGTCATGCCCTAAATACAAAAAAAAGCAAAAAGATGACCTACAGGTCTCCCTAAACATGTAATTAACTTATCATAAGGGACACCACCACTAACATGAAAAAGCCATCACATCTTCCACGTTTTCCCAATTTTCAAAATCTTACGCTTTCCTGAAAAGCAAAGTATATTTACACTTTGAGTACCTGGAACAAAAGGAGAGTTTCTCCTTAAAAACCAGCTTTTTTGTTGTTGTGTGAGGCTCACAACTGTGCTGACAACTGAAAGACACTGAGTGATTCAGAGTAGGTCAAACAACATAAATTTACCATTTCATGAAAAAACATAAGCATAATCACTTACTGACGATACTTTATTCTGTTTCAAATTAAGGATGCGCAGGGATCTCAGTTTCTTCCCTACCCACACAGGAATATGCTCAATCTCATTCCCTGCAAGGTTCATCTTTTGTAGGTTATGTAAATGTTCCATGCCTTCAATCTTACTGAAAAGAAAAAAACATAACTCATTGTGCAGCATGTAAGATTTGCAGTGCAATTGAGGCATTATGGATAAGATATGGAAAATCTATTTCAACTAATCACCATTCAAGAAACAGCAAACAACAGCACTGTAACAAATACTGTAATGAACAATGGAGTCATAGTTCCAATGAAATTAGAATATCTTGCTTTCACATACCGTGGTAAGGCTATGAATAAATAAACCCAACAATTTTACAGCAGCGTTTTACTACAGTGACCAACTAAGCCCTCGCTTGTACTCCACTCCACTGTAAAATTCAAAACTTATTTACATATGTGATTATGCCATTTTAATATACCCATTTTGCTCTTCTTATCCTGCAAATGTAATTGTACGCTTAAATGACACAGCTGAACCAAAAATCAACGTATTTACTTTCTCCATATAAAAACAAGAATCAACTGTAAGCTGATGCTGTAAAGAGCTACTTTTTTACTATATTCATTAAAATGCTGAACTGCTAGTGAGGAAAATGCGAGGTTTAAGTTTCCTTGGGCACCAAACTAAAGAGATGAGTACCGTAAAGTGGGGTAGAAAATACTCTTGTTGTCTTACTATTTTTGAAGTAGAAACCAACTGTCTATAACGAGAGTCTGAGAACAGGCAGCAATAACTAAAAGCTAGTCTGACCTTTTCAATTCCTGTTAAATGAGGAAGTTGTGTGAATGCAAATGTGTAGAAATGCTTGTGTACTTCCTACTATTAAATTCTCAACCAACACTGCAACTTCTCTACAAAGTCGATCCCATGTAAAGATCAAAGCTACTAATTAAAAAAAAAAAAATTAAGGGAAACAAAATGTTGCTTTCGCTTGAACCATTGCTCTTCAACTTTTGATAATACAAAATAATAACACAGCACTTTTCAAAACTACTTCTCCTTCGAAAACATGTTGAAGATATTAAAAGTCACAAGATTCTATGAAATAAGAGTTCAGTGAAGCTTTACAGTCTTATCACGTAACCGATGGGAAATGCTATTTATTGGTTCTTACTTCTCAGATCCCCCTCAAACAGTAAGAGGGTCAGCTCTGTCATATCTGGGACTTTCAAATCTATAAGAAGCATCTCTGCTTACCTGATCTTGTTGTATGACAAATTGAGTTCACGCAACTTCAACAGTTTATCCAGCTTTTCAATCTTCTCTATTTGATTGTTACTTAGATTCAGTCTCTCCAGTTTAGAGCATTTTTCCAAATTTTCTATGTACTGAGGAACAGAAAACGTACCCCTTAGCACTGCAGCTTTAGCTTTTTCTTTAAAGGAAGCAGATTTCTATTTTTAACAAACACATTCATTAGAACAGTGCATTATTCTAACATTAATCAGTTTCATTGTTGAATTCCAGAAGTCTTAAATTCAGTGCTCTATAGTACTGGAGAAAGAAAACCAGATTTTAAGTTCACAGTGTATCAGTTTCACTTACATTAAAGGGAACTTGCTATTTAAAAAAAGAACAGCACCACAATTCAAGCCCTAAAGAATTAATGCTCTAAACTTCACTTTAATTGATTTTTATTTTGACAGAAACTGGTTGCAAAATGAGGCTAACAATATAGCTATTTATGTACACTTATAAACACACCTTTATGTGTACGTGTGTGTATATAACACTTCTATTTTATTACCAGTTACCTTCAATAACTCACCTTGAATTTCTTGTCCCCATCCTTTGGTGAAGAAAGATTCAGTGAGCTTATATATGCCAAATTTTCCTGTTTTGACAGACTTTTAATGACAGGTTCTGTAATGTACCGAACACCTGGACTGACACCATTTTCATCTGAAATTAAACAGAGAAAGCACCTTCAGTAGTAAAAGGACCAGTGACTTTATAGTCATCTCATACTTCACACCAAATACAGGAAAAACACTGAAAATTATCCTCCCCCACACGAGATGAGAAGAAACAGCACACCAGAAGCTTTTACAGGAAGTGATGTGTAAGCGGGCATATTCTTCCAAAAATGACACAGTACACATCAACCATCTTCAGTGTTCTTCCCCCCCCCAGAGCAGACTACAAGGAGTAGAAATCTTGTTTCCCTATACAGATTCATTATTATTGTTTACACAAGCATCAAAACAGCAAAGCAAATTCTCATTATTCTTTTGAACAAATCTTTAAATCATTATCACAAAGATCACAGAACACTGGCTTCTTGTGGTTTTAGTGCATACGTTTATACAAAACGTTCATGAAGCTTAGATTCAAAAGCAACTTCTACGTTTGCTGTAGTATCAAGCTGTTGATTCTGTCATGCCCTACTTTTGTGAGCAGCTAGAGACGTCTGTTGGCTTGGGGGAGATGGCGATCTGGTGCTTGAACCAACAGAAGACATTGGTGTAGGTGTCTGAATAGCTGACATCTGTGTTTTTCCACATAGTTCTTTTTCTGTGTAGCTTTTCTTCATTGCCAAAAATATAGAATATCATCTGGTCAATATCTATGAGGAAAGAAATAAACATAATTACCTGCATCAGCTGAACTCTTAGTGGTTTGCTTGACAACACAAGTAAGTTGTTCAAGGATTTTAGTTGCTTGTTGACAGTTTGAGACAATGCAGAGGTGATAGTTGAAAATTTGTCTTTTTAGCATAAGAAATATTTCTAATAATAATAGGTTGCCAAAAAACACATATAAACCAGTTCTCCAGTGGGTGACAGCTTCCATTTTTCATAGGCTAACACATAACTAGAGGAATGCTATAGGTGTTTACTTATGCTGTCCTAAAGCACAACCTTCATCAGGGTAACTGTCTTGCAATTTATGGTTTACAGAGTCTGGAGACACTCAGCTCACAGTAACATAGCTGGCAGGGAACAAAAGGAGACAATAAGGAACCCAACTGCTTTTACTAGGGCTAGAAATCACCGAATTGCAGCTAAAAAAGCAAATACAAGTAAAAGAGGAAAAAATAAAATGAATAAGAAATCTGGCACTGACCCAGTGTCCCTTTTCCTACCAACAAGCTGTTCTGTGGTTGTGTGGAAGTTCCAGCTGTCAACAGAAGTTTCCACCAAAGACGAATATGGTTTCCCTAGGGACAAGCACAGGAAGAGCCACACTCTGCTGTGTGTCCTTCCTCATAGTGACCATCTCCAAGGGACGGAGTTTTACCAGAACTTACACACAATAAACAGAAAGCACATTCTAAGACATCCTTTAAGATAAGGAACATAACATATGCTATTGTGGGAGCTTTGACACAATGTATAATCATTCACACTGCCTAAAGCTGATCAGGTTTTCTGTCATTTAAATGGATTTTCCATTGAACCTTTATAAATAGGAAAAGAATGAAAGTAAAAGCCACACTCTTCTCTCTTACTATGTGGGGACACTGCTCACCGGGGCCAGAGGAGATGGAAGACGGTACGACCAAGTCAAAAAGCACCAATAGGAAATCCCTTTATGTTTTAAGGAAAAGCAGTTAGGTATTTTAATGAAATCTCTTGAAAAATACCGCACTCCAATGATGAAAAACCCACCAGAACACCGTGTTAAAAGGACGGCAGAGACATGCACGGGTACCCCACAGCCGGGACACGGAGCGCACCTCGCGGGCAGCCTGAGGGCCACGCTGCCCACAGCCCACCCCGGCCCCACCCCACACACACCTGACGGTACAGCGACCGCGGTGCTGCCCCCAGCCCTGGGCAGAGCTCCGTGTTCCGGCCCGGGCTGTGCGGCAGGGCTGCTCTCTCAGCCCGCGGCGAGCAGGCGGTGCTCGCTGAGGGGATGGCAGTTCCCGCCGAGAGCGGCTGCCCTCACGCCTCGCGCTGATTACCTGGGTTGACATGGCAACGCCGCTTCACCGCTTCCCATTCGCCATCGCCGGGCGGCGTAGCCTTCCTGGCGACCCCCGTGCGAAGACGCCGGCTTTTAGCGGCCCACCTCTACCGTCTCCCTTCTTCCTTCGAACGACCGCCAGGCCCAAGGCAACACGACTCCTTTAAGAGACCGGCGTGAGCAGCCGAGCCGCCGCCATTTTGTTTGGTTGTTGGCCGACGATGGGTGAACGGGGACGGGGGGGCGGGGCTTCACGAGGCCACGCCCCCTCACCGCTTTCCCGCCAGTGATGTCCGCCTCAGCGCCTGCGCTGTGTGGGAGTTGGGTTGGTGTTCAGTTGGTGTGTGGATTGTGGTGTTTTGCTTTCATTAAAGCCCGGTTTATTGTATGCATAGCAAAGAATTTGCTGTAGTGCTTTTTGTTTTATGTGTGCGGTCTGTGTGTGTCACCTTTTAGCCTCTGTAAAATTACTTTAGGTGGACTTTGCTCTGGAGCCTGGCAAATAGTGTGTGTAATACCCTGCTTGGCCATGATGAACTCAATAGGAGGCACCTAAATATACATCATTGTCACATAAGTGCTTAAATAAGGAAGTCTTTAACAGTTCTGAGCCGTGTGTGTGAGCTGAGGGTGTGTGCCCAGCTGTGAAACATGGAACTGAGAAGCACACCTGGAATATGGGGAAATCTACCCGTGGAGTTTGTAACTAACACAGGTGAGATGAAATCATCACCTTCACGTTTTATAAGTTTACCTTCCATGTGGTGATGCCCTCTTTATCCTGTATACCTTTGGGTCGTTGTGAAGCCCACCTTGGCCGCCTCCTGCTTTGTTTCCTTATTGATCAGAAATAGCTTTGTGCCAATCCTTCCCGTAAGAACTGACCACAGTTGTTTGTTTAAGCTTGGGCAAGGTTGCACAATGTCAGCTTAATGTTTTAGGTTTGGGTTTGGTTTTGGTTGTTTTTTATTTCCCATTTTAGGTCCTATGCTGAGATATCAAGTATGCAAAGCCCTTACACCAAAGGTTTGAATCTTGGTGGGATTTTTATTTGCAAACGCATGTTATGGCTGTAGGTGTTATGGATGCACCCTGTCATGTTTTCACATTGCAATGTATGTACTCAAAAAGTTGGCACGGTCAAGAATACCAGCAGCTAAAAGGAACACCAGCTACAGGAACGCCAGTAGCTAAGAGACATTTGCAAGTGAGGAGTTATTTCAAACCAAACAAAAAATAAAAAGAAAAGAAAAGAAAAGAAAAGAAAAGAAAAGAAAAGAAAAGAAAAGAAAAGAAAAGAAAAGAAAACCGCTGGTTGAAAAGATCGGGGTAGTCTGGTCAATGTAATCCAAATGCTTTTTCTTCAGAAGGAAGTCTGGAATCAAATTGGTTTTGTTTAAATAAAGGTTACTCTTCTGAAGAACAAACGGAATCAGGCTGGTTTTTGCTACCTCTGGGAAGGAATTTTTAGGTACTTACCTAATGGAGAATGTAAGGATTGATACCGAATTGCTCTGTGTGTATCACATATTTAAAATCCTGAATTAAAAACACAAATCCTGCCTTTAGCTGGTCTGAATTCTTTGAGAGTTAATGAATTGGGAAGGGGCAATGACATTTTAGTAAAAGCAAGACCTGCAGTTAATTATTAATGGTGTGTGGCGTGTATCACCGCTGTCAGTGGTGTCTGCTCATCTGCAGCAGCAGTGAAATACAGCTTAATCCAGATTTGTTGGCATTGCAGGTGTGCTGATTGAGGCACCATGGCTCTTTTAATATATTTTTTTGTTGTAGTGTTTTCTGGAGCAGCTTTTAGCCAAGATAAAACGTAAGTAAAACGAATGCAGTGTTTACTGGAAATGTTACTTGATTGTTGGCGGCTGTCTTAGGTGAATAGGTGCAGGATTTCAGTAGAGGCGCTACAACAGAGACCATCCAAATCAGTGTGTTCTCACAGCAAAACTCACCAATGTGTGCTAATGCTGGAAAAAGGGCCGATGCAGCTCTAAGTGCTCTATTTGCTGTTGGTGAAAGTGGTAGAGTCAACTCCTTCCCTGCAATGAGTTCGTAACATAATGACAAGATCAATGTGGAAAAAAGCAAAGCCTGTGCTCACTAGATTTTCTGTAGTGCCTGAAGACAGATATTATGCTGCAGGTTGGAGGAAAGCTCTTATTTGAATGCGTATTTTGTGGTTGTATTCAGCAGTGCTTATTTTGATTCTACTGTTAACAGTGGTGTGTAAGAAAGCAATCAGTCTAAGTGCTCTTGGCATCTCAGAAAAAGATGAAGTTTTATTGTTCAGCAGCATTTCATATATATTTGAGGTAGATTGTGTGCTCATGTATTGAAGCCTGGTTTGTGGTTTTGTGGAGTAGTGCATACTTCAATTTATAAAGCACTGAAGGAATTAGAGTAATCCTACCGAAGTTTGCTCACATTTGCCTTGGCTGTAAATTGCCCCATTTATTTCAGTAAGAGCTTTGCTGGTGGGAAAACTGTACAAGTGTACTGTTTGGTACGTTAACACTTCAAGGGTTCATTTGGGCTTGTTTTGGCAGCGTCTACAGAAGTGAATTACAAATGAAAGTGAGAAACATGAAAGTATTGCTCCATTACCCCTTTATTTATTTTTTTGTATTTCATATACAGGTATGTCATTACAGCACCAAAAGTCTTCCAAGTCGGGGCATCTGAGAAAGTCGTAGTTCAAGCTTTTGGCTATGTGAAGGAATTTGCAGTCAATCTTGCCTTAAGAAGCTTTCCAGATAAGCTTGTTGCTTATTCTTCTGGCCACATTTCTTTAAATCCAGACAACAACTTCCAAAATTCTGTAACTGTAACAGTAAGGAATTATGGCTTTTCTTGACGTGTTTTTATGCTTGCATTTAGTTGGATGTCTTAAGAAAAGATTGTACTGAGTTTATGGTTGTTTAAAGTGGGAGGGGGAGACTACGGCCCTCGCTCCTCAGATTGCTCTGTGTAGTTTCTTTCATTTTACTTTGTCTGAAGTTGGAATTGTAGTGGATAAAGTTAGCATAGAGGAATGAAATCAAAACTAAACATTTAATCAAACTATTGCAGAAACATTATCATGTTCAGTAACATTAAAAAAAATAAAGAGGAAGGAATGGAGACATGTTTGGTGTGGACAAGATGCCTCATCTGAGTAAGTCAAAATTTAACTAAGCTTCATCTTGTTTGGCACTGACAAGCTGCAGAGGGACTGAGGCATAACCATTAACATTGGTGACCTGAGGGCAAGGGGGCAGGAAGCTCAACAGGTTTTACTGAAAGCTGACAACAGATTTTTGCTGAACTATGATCACTGGGGAGGTGTTACTCCAGGCGATGCCTCCCAGGAGCTTTTTCTCACTCCATCCAAATTCATCCCACTTCTTGACAAGAAATGGTGTAGAAAAACTAGTTGAAAAATATTTTAATATTCTTTAACTCTTCTCCCCCAGCTTCAGCCAACAGATTTAGCTGGCCCAGAGGACTCACTCAAGTATGTGTATTTGGAAGCTGTTTCTCCGCATTTCTCTGGTCTAAAAAAAATTCCTGTTTCCTATGAGAATGGATTTCTTTTTATTCACACAGACAAACCAGTGTATACTCCAGATCAGTCGGGTAAATATTGCTTATTTCTCCTAGCTGTTATTTTTATAAGCCAATGATATTATTGTCAAGGAACTCAGATATGAATGTCCTTTAAGCTCTTGGCCCTGTTGTATTGCCATCAGCTACTTATTTAATTTTTTAATCAGCAGAAAAATACTGTGAAATATTTGATCATATTGTAGAAATTAATAACTTCTCCCAATATCCTCTCTTCTGAGTCCTTACCTTCTCAATTTTCCTGAGAACATACTAAAAACAATACATGTTTGTGTAAAAATAGCAGTGACTGAATCCTTGGTTTGGTGTAAATGCAGGTTTTCTTGCTGCAGAAATGGTATGCTGGTACTAAAGACAAAGCTCTAATAAAGAAATAAGTTAAAAGTTTTAGGTTTGGTTGGTCTTGTTTTGTTGCTTTGTTTGTTTGTTTGTTTTGTTTGAATATCAACAGTGGTGTGACCTTGAGATCTGTTGTACTGAATCTTGCAGTGAAAATCAGGGTTTACTCTCTGAACGACAAACTGCAGCCAGCTCACCGAGAAACTGTCCTAACTATCGTGGTATGTTGTAATTTCATTTAATTTTAATAGTTCACAGAACACAAGAATAAGAATCCTACCTATATAGGAAACTGATGCTATGGATACACGAGAAAACTGATAAATGTTTTTGCAGGTAGCCAGATATCTTTCAGAATATCTAAATAGGACTTTGCACACTTAGATATTTTTCAATATTGTGATGTAAAGCTGTTACAGAATGGAGAAAAGAAAAAGCACAAATGGTCCTTAATATCTAGGGAGACAGCTTGCGAGAGAATTTTGATAATGTAAGATTTTCATACAACTGTTTATTTCATTTAAGATAGAAAACTTATCAGTAGCTCCTGTACTGTGTCGTTTGTTTGTTTAGCCACAATAGTTACCGTTCTTATAGTAACTTTCTAGAAAATGATGTCATGCTCAGGCTCCCACTATGGTCACTGAATTAAGATTTTTCCTTTTGCTCACAATCATTTCTGCTAATTCTTTTCTGTTGTGATTCCAAGGATCCAGACGGAGTGAAAGCGGATATCCTAGAAGAAAATGACTTTACCGGAATAGTTTCTTTTCCTGACTTCAAGATTCCTCCTAATCCCAAGTAAATACATTTAATATTCTTTGAAAACCTTTAGCATAATTCTGCCTTTTCTTAAAGGCTGTCAGAGTGTTTTTTGCTGATACACAGAGTGTGCGTAACTTGCAGCTTGGTAATTTGTGATGTTTCACATAATGTGTTATGTTCTCCTTTGTAGTTGACTTCCAGATGAATTTTTGTCTGCTGAAGTGAAATTACAAATTTATTGCCTTAGTTTTCAAAAATATGGAATATCCTCACTGTAATGAAAGGAAGTGAGAAGATTTAGTGGGTGAAAATATTGATGGTAAAACTGAATGGCAGGTTTATCATGCTCATTTATAAAGGAAGACTGGTAAAAACTAAAACTTTCTACTCTGGATATAGAAGCGCTGTCAAAGATGTACAGATTTCAAGGAAGGGAAATTATGCCATTTCATATGTTCAAATCAGCAGCATTTTTCCAGTAAGAGCCACACAGAATACATGCCTCTACAGTTCTCCCTTTGGTCTTGAGAGGGTGCTGAAGATACACTGAGTTGATGGATGCTAGCTCAAAAGGAATGTTTTCTGACCAACTTGTTATTCATTAGCAAGTTAGCAATAATTTCAATCCATATACAAAATAATTTTGTATCCCTTTTGAAACTGAGTATCTTCTAACAGTAGACAGAATAATTTCTATTTTGGTGTTATAAAGCCAAAAACTGCAGGAACTGGTTTTCTGTGAGTTATTTAATGTAAGCTATGCTTGTACCTCAGTGCTGTAGTTGGAGAGACAAGGACCCTAACAGAAGTCTGCATGACCCTTTGGAGCATTATTTCTCGATTACTGTGTTTCAAATAAATAGTAGGATCTTCTCATAAAGGCTCTGTACTCATGCAAAAAGTCAGTGCCAAGTATTTCTAAGTGATTATTGATATGAATTGTTGTTAAATAGCAATTCTTTCATTTTCAATAATTTTTGTTTAATTTAAAAAATATAGTTTGGTTGTTGATTTTTTGTAGGTATGGAATTTGGAAGATCGAAGCAAAGTACAAGAAAATTTTCATAACTTCAGCTGTTGCAAAATTTGAAGTTAAAGAATATGGTAAGGCATGCCTGAAATGTGAATCTTCATGTTTATGTGTTTTTTCCATGAGATTAGATAGGGCAGCAATGCAATACAGAGAACAAAACTCACAAATACTTGAGGTAGCGCAGCCTACTTGAACAGCTGTAGGATGCAGGATAGTGCCAAGTGGCAACATCAACTACATCAACTCAGTATTGTTCAGCTTATCTATAGTTATTCTTCAGGATGCTGGTAATTTTGATATGGTTGCACTGATGCAAGAGGTGGAGATGGCAGAAACAGATAACTTCGGGCTTTTTAACTTGTGTTGCACTGTGGAGAAGCTGACAGCTTTATTTTTGGGCTATAATCTAATTCACATAACTTGAAACATGGTTCTTTGGTGTGCATGTACTGGTATCTTTCTGAGTACCTTTTGGTCATTGTTTAAAAACACATCAAAGTCTCTTTATTTTTTTCTCATTGTTTCAGCTATGCCAAGCTTTTCTATTGTCATAGAGCCAGAAAATAACTTCATTAGTTCTGATAAATTTGAGAACTTCAGGATTGCTGTGAAAGCCAGGTAAGGAAATTTGACTTTGATTTCTAAAAAGTGTGTATTTTTCTTCTTTACTTCACGAATATTTCTCTTATGTTGAAAAACTTCCTCTTTCCCAAGAAACCATATCATTACAACCCTTTGAGCTCTGCTACAGAATTAAGTGAACCACTTAAAAATTCTTATGAAGTGGTTATTTTTCAGTGTAGACATTTGTTTTCTACTCCTTGCTTAGGAAATGACCCCTCTTAAAAGCCCTTCTTCGTTGCAGCCATTAGGATGGAAATCTCAAAAACATGAATGCTGGTTTTTATTTGCAGCTATTTTTATAATAAAAAGCTTGCAAAGGCTGATGTTTTTCTACGTTTTGGAATAATTGAAGGAACTGAAAAAAGAATGATGCCTCGTGCAATGCTTGTAACTAAGGTAAGAAAAAGTAAGCCTAAACTGTGTAGACTTCACATGCTTAATTCAGGACTGATCCAATTCTACTGAGACTGGGGAGGACGTGTCCCAAATCCTAGTTTGTGCCGACAGCTGTTCCGTGTCAAATTTTCCTTTGTAATCCTTCATCAACCATATAGAAATATACTTCGCAAGAAAGTCAGAAGCAGCATCACCAACAGAGTGTAACTGCAGTCTGGTTCATTTGTTCACTTGAGTGAATCTTGTGGCTGAAATTTCTGTGAAGGAAATTTTTTGCTATTACAGAACAGAAGAAATCAAACATAGGATCAATGTAGTAATAGCAAATCATAATCAGAGACTGCTTCTCCTTTTCTCATTTAGTCACTGAAGAATTGTAAATGACATTATCTTTTCTAAATGAGGGGAGATATATCAGTGTTTGGCCTGCATGCAGATTTTGGAGCACGTGCTTTTGATTCATTAATCATTTATAATTCTAAGGAAGAAAGAATTCTTATTTGTTAAATTCTTTGTTAAAAATGTCCACTCTGATTTTCTCTGAAAATAGTGAGCAGAAACATGCTGAAAATAGAATTTACATATAGTTTGCCTATCTGTTATTTCTAAGTTATTCACTGTAAATGAATAATTTTTATTTAATTTCCAGATTACAAATGGAATTGCTGAGATCAATTTTAACAGTAAGAGAGCAGTGAGTTCTTTAGGGTTTCAAAGCCTAGAAGAATTGGATGGGTCATATTTATACATTGCAGCATCGGTAGCGGAGTCTATGGGTAAGTTGCTTTCTGATTGGTTTCAATTGAAATTAATGGCCCTAGGATGTAATTATGTTAAGAGGCATGATATTTTGTTAGGTGGCCTCAGTGGTGAAGTGGAATTTTCTGGGGTCAAATATGCTGTATCTCCTTACACACTGAGCTTGATTGCTACTCCTCTCTTTATAAAGCCTGGACTTCCGTTCTTCATTAAGGTTAGTTAAAGGAAGTGCTATTGCACACTACAACATAAAACCCATCATGTCATAGTCTTACTATTTTTTGTGAATATTACTGTAGATCTGATTTTGATTTCCATTGACTGTTGACATTTATTTTATTTGCTGTTGTAGAAGGTTAGCTGCTTGTTTTATGAAAATGGCATTCTTGAAAGAAGTATCTTCTGATGAACAGGTGCAGGTGAAGGATACAGTGGATCACTTTGTTGGAAACATCCCTCTAATTATCACTGCAAAATCCTTTAGTCAGCAAATGGATGTGACAGAGTTGATTTCAGAAGGTTCAGAATCTGGGATAAGAGAAACAAGCACAAATGATGGAACTGCTTTATTTGTTGTTAATATTCCATCAGATAGCAACCTACTGGAGTTTCAAGTGAGTTAATTTCTTTCATTAATTTGTTTCTAAGAGGGTTTAATTGTTTATTTTTTCCAGTGTAGATCAAATGCTAAGATTTTGCCCTCAACTGTTAGTTTATAAACCTAGAGATTGTTCCCATTAATCACTTTTGAAACCTAAATGTTATAATAAAACATTACTTCTATATTTAATCGTGCTTGAAATTATTCTGAAACATATGTCTCAGTTAATCACACAGTTGTTTTATAGGACTCAGATATTTTATTTAATAACTGAATTATGTGAACTAATCTGCGAGTGCTTTTTTTGTTGTGTCATTTTCTGCTCTGTTTATGTACATGCTTCTATGCTACAATTTCTATTTGATTTTGTATTTATAAATATTTTTATGAAAGAAAGCATAAGCCTTTAGTTGGCTTATTTTATTAATCTCTGTGAATAATGTATTACAAAATGCTTTTAATATCCTGCTTATTTTCTGAAGTGTATCTTGGTACTTAAACTATTCAGAAGTCAGGACACGCAGGTTTTATTTCCTTTTCTGTTACAAAATTTTGTGGGCATATTATTATCTTTTCAGGTAAAAACTGCTGATCCACACCTTTCAGATGAAAACCAAGCAACCAAAACCTATGAAGCAAGAGTTTATTCATCCTTAAGTCAAAGTTATCTTTATATTGACTGGGCTTCAAACCACAAAATACTGAATGTAGGGGACTTCATAAGTATTAACATATACCCACGAAGTCGATACATTCATAATATACATCACTATAGCTATTTGGTAAGTTATGTTACTGCATGAAGTATTGAACTGTGACTAGATGTATCGTCCTAGGTGAAGGATCCCTTTGGCAGTCAGGATCTATTATCACCAGAGAATGCATGCAGTTCACACAACTGTTCAGAATATGTATACTGTCTTCTCCTATAAAAGTGCCAGTCCTGTAGTATTAACTTATTACCAGATTCATGTTTAAATTATATGTTAAAGTTATATTGTTTTGAGTTCTCATCTGACATAGGCTGGAATTATGAAGTAGTAGTGCTAATCTTGAGAGCTATTTCATGAGCTGAATCATCTAAGGAAAGGAAGACAAAGATTCATAGAGACAGCAGCTGTTTTTAGAGAGTGTGGGAGAGAGCTGCCTTCCCTTGAACTAGACACACTGGTGCTAAATGCATTTTTGTTTGTGCTGGATTATACCTAAATGCAGAGTAATTATCATGTATGAAAGACATTCAACTTAAAATTTGTCATTTTTTGTTCTCCATCATCTTTCTATTACAGATCATGTCAAAGGGGAAGATAGTAAGCTTTGGAACTCAGAAGAGAATTAAAGACTTGGAATATGAACATCTGTCTTTTCAGATAACCCAAGAAATGGTTCCTTCAGCACGTCTTATTGTTTACTATATTGTGGGTGAAGAACCTGCTGAGTTAGTAGCTGATTCAGTTTGGCTAAATGTTGAACAGAAGTGTGGGAGTAGTCTTGATGTGAGTAGTAAAATAGGCACTGAAATTTGTGGGTGTGCATTCATTTTATGATCAGATTTTAACTTGGTATTATACAACTTCTTTAACACTTCCTTGATGTGCTGTAATGTCAGCTTTCAGATGCATTTATTTTGGACTATGTACTGTTAAGATTGCTAACATTTGTTTCTTGTTTATAGATTAAGTTGCTATCAAGTGAAGAGACACATAAGCCAGCAGAAGTTGTATCACTTAGCATGAAAACACAATTTGATTCCTTTGTTGCTTTGTCATCTGTTGACAAGGCAATATATGGAGTAACAGGAAGAGGAAAGAGAGCAATGGAAAAAGTTAAGTAACAGCCCACTGTTATGTTTTGTGCCTTCAATAAGCCTAAAAATAGAAATCTCAATCTGTGAGTTTAATTTGTACAATTACAAATTACAAAATTAATTCATTCACGATGTCTTGATTTCCAGTAAAAGTAAATTGTGATTTTAAAGCCAGATCTGAACAGTCTCAGAAAACCTCAGACTTGGACAAAAACAGGCTGCAGTGTCACGGAGCCCTGTGGTCAAAGAGGCACAAAGGCCATATTTGCCTTTTTATTTCTTCCTATAATCATTTTCAGGCTAATTTTTTTATGGCATACTTTTAAAATGTCATGGCAGTTATGTTCAGTGGATTATAGAGGTTTTCAGTCCTTGTAAAATTTTAGATATATGAACACGTTAAGTAAACATACATATCATTCGTCACTGAAATAATTCCAATCCTGTCATAAAATATAGCAGTTCTTTGACACCTCAGGATAGTCAGATACAAAATACATTGGTGTTTAATAGGAGGATATTTTAAAAAGTTTTAAACAAGCCAAACTGAGTGTCAGAACTGTTATAAGCACATTACTGCCTTGATTCTAATGTCTTATTAGCTCCGATGTGTGCCATGACAGCATGACTGTTAGTTCTGATAGTTGAATTAGTTCAATTTTCTTTTTAATGGTACGCTTCAGTGTGTTGTGAAGACACTTTTCCAGACTAAGGTTGCCTTTCTGCATGTTTGATTCTCTCATTTATCATTTGATAGGTATAATCTGTTCCACATTTTAGTTAGATGCTAATGTATTTATTCCTCAGATAATGCTGAAACTGGAGAAGAATGACCTTGGATGTGGTGCTGGAGGAGGAAAAAACAATGTTGATGTATTCCGAATGGCTGGGCTTACATTTTTAACTAATGCAAATGCTGATGATTCAAATGAAGCAGGTACATTCCCTATATTCCCTGTTTTAAACATGAAATTATGAATTTTCTACCCTGAAATATTCTCTTGTGGCTCACAGTACACTGGAACTTAAAAAAACAAACTTAATAGGAGTGTATGAAATACAAAATGGAGTTTTCAGGAAGAAAAGTATTTTGGTTTGTGGGTTGGTTATTGTAACTGACTTATTTTTAAGAAAATTGAACAGTAAATTAAAAACGTCTCCCAGTCTGGAATGTGACCTTATGGATGTCTTCTGAAGTGGTCTGTGTTATTGTCAGAGGTCCAGTGTTTTGTACTTACTTGTGTTTGTTTGTTTTTTAAACAGGTGAAAAGTGCGATGAAGTTATAAGAACCAAACGGTCTGACTTTGAGGAGCGAGTACTCAAAGAAGGTGTTTGAAAAGTTCTTTAAGATACATATTTTTGACAAAAGGGCCATGCCCATTACTAATCAAGAAAATGAGTGTTTGTGAAGTAGTTTAAATTATTGCTATTTGTGTAATGTAATAAAGAGAGAGACTGACAAAGATGGAAGATAGCACTTAGTGGGACCCCTACTTATAAAACATTTGCTCAATTTGAAATCATCAAAATTTAGTACACACTGGAAATGTAGCATATGTGAAGGATTCCTTTTTTATCTTCTGGGAAGGCATACATTGAAAACACACAGTTCTACCACACAGCAGTGACCACCTGCCAGTGGCCAAGGCTGATAGAACAGCTTTTGTCTGTTCAATCTCATCATACTAAAAGTGCCCCAATTCAGAACTGTGATTAAGTGCATTTCTCCAGCTTTTTTAAAAAACATGTGTTCATGTTCCTCCTCAAATCTACCTTCATAGAAATTCAGCAGATGGTAGAAGTAGTGGCTAATTAAAATGTGTTTGAAAATTAAAACTTTTTATTAAGGAAAGGAATTATTTTATTGCTATTGCAGCATCCAAATATAGACATGAAGAAATTCGAAAGTGCTGTATGCATGGAGTAAAAGCATACCCAGTAACTGAGACTTGCAGCGATAGAGCTCGTCGAATTCAGAGTCATACCAGGTGCATTTCAGCATTCGTAAATTGCTGTGAATTTGCAAACAGACTGCGGGAGGAAGAGCCTAGTAAGCTTCTCATATTGGCAAGAAAACGTAAGTAGAAGAGCTTTGACTCTTGTGTGGATGTGTAGAGAAATATTTCTTGTAGAGTGCGAATAAATGTAGAGGTGACAACTTAGTTAGTCTGTTAACCCTCTCTGATTACCTCTCCTTTCAGAAGGAACTGTGCCAGTCTCCATAGATCTTGATTGTGTACCCCCACAGAGGGGTGAGAGCAGTTGTTTGTTCTGATAGAACTATTGGAGAGCTATATTCTATTCATCCATGTTTAGAACAAGCAGAAGTCTGTTGTTCATGTGAAGAGAATGTTAATTTGAATGCTTAGCTTGGAATTCTTTGCCTAGGCCTTAAAAAAAACAGTGGGTAACATCTCAGGAAAGATCAGTGGGAGTGTGAAATTTCTTGTCTCCCATTTTCTCACTATAATTGCTTGTTAGTAAGTTAATCTGTCCGGATATTGAATGGTTGTCCACATGTATAAATAGATGAAGTGGAATAAATAGGCTCTTGATTTGGGTATTCGGGTACTTTTTTTTGTATCGGGACTAACTTTAGGTAAATAGGCTTATAGAATATAGGATCACAAAAGGACAATAGAATGATTTTCATGCCTTTAGTGGAAGGCTTTTGGTGAAGGTTTTTTGATTGTTTATTTTTTGCTTGATTTACTCATCTTCTACAGAATTTGAGGCTATCTTGGAACTAGACGAGGCAGAAGTTCGAAGCTATTTTCCTGAAAGCTGGTTATGGGAAGTTCATCAAGTTTCTTCACGGTACTACTTTTCTCAAGGAAATTACTAACATCATCAGGTTACTTTCTATGAAGTAAATTCTAAAACTGAGATAACCTGTGTAGCTTTACACATGCTCACAGTGTGTGCTAATATGCAGTATTGTAGATGCACACTATTCCTGTTGTGTTGTTCTACATACAGGAGGTGCTGTCTGGCACTCAGATTGAGCCCCCTTTCCATTCATTTCTTACCTTGCTAAACGCCAGCTTCCATGAAGTCAGCTAAAAACAAGCTTATTCAATCAGAACCCAGACTTTCAGTTCATCTTGCTTTAGACACTACAGTTCTCAGTGCACCTACTGTTTTTGTGTTGATCAGCTGTTGGTGTTAGCAAATAGTTAATGTATGGATGTGCTGATTGTAAAAGAAAAACACTTCCAAACACAGGTCAAAGACTTTGTCTATCACTCTGCCTGATTCGCTGACTACCTGGGAAGTGCAAGGTGTTGGTATTTCTAATAAAGGTAGGTACTGCAACCCAGTGTTAACTTAGTGTTAAGTTGTAGCCAAAGAATTAGGTAATTTTTCAGTCTGGGTTTTGTAAAGCCTCTCATTTTGGTTCCCACACATACTCTCAAATGTTCATTTTTCTCGTTATAAAGGGGGAAAAGATAACATCAAAATGCATATTTTAGGGAAAGGAAATAATTTCTTGCTCTGAGCATAAAAATGGCAGTGCAAGAGAAAGGTTGGTGTAGCCTACTATCTTATATTTGATGGAGACCCATAATAAACAATTAAGAAAGAATGTGAAAACATCACAAATAGTGAGTGACTCTTCCATAGCACAGCTGTGGACCTGCTATCAAAAGCTTAGGAACCCGAGGAGAGGAAGAATCAGATTTTCCGTTAGATATGGTATTTTATAGAGAAGAGTTTCTTTTAGTTTTGGGCATGAGTAGAAGAAGCAAAAAGGACTGCTATGTCAGCAGTATATGGAAGAAATGCACTTGGAAGTGAGTATGTAAAAGGAAGTATATGTGAAGAACAGGAAGCAAGAGCTTTTGAAAAAACAGGACTATTTCAAAGTATATTTTTAAAAACAATCTTTATTAAAGGTGGCAAGAATGTGGTTTATCAGAAGAGAAGACAAGATATTCTGTGTTTAATTTTGTTAGGTATTTGTGTTGCTTCACCACTGGAAATACAAGTTGTAAAAGACATCTTCCTTAGCATTTATGTTCCTTATTCTGTGGTGCGAGGAGAACAAATTGAATTAAAAGGATCCGTTTATAACCATAGAGCTTCTGCAATTAAGGTAAATGTCTCCCTGAATTTTATTGAAATATTAAGAAATAAACTGAGAAAAAGCACTTCCTCTATGAGTACCTAATATAAACAGATCTCTGGATCAGGTTTCTGTAGTCCTTCGGGAAGAGTTATGTATGCTCTGCTTTACTGTGTAATAGTAAAATATGATCATTAATCATTCAATTTCCAGCCATTCTACTGACTATGATGTTGTCATGATTTTATGTTGCAAATTTGCCCCATAAGTATGTAAAGATGTGTGTGATTCCCAGATGTTGCTAAGGAACATTTGTTGGTGTGTCTCTAGTGCAAATAGTAGTAATTCTGCAGTTAGTAGCATCAGTAATAGTTGTTCATTGTAGACAGAAATTGAGTATCACATTAATAGAATACTCAGTATGGTGTTGTAGTGATTTTTGTATTTCCCTGGTAGTTTGCCTGTTGTGAAGGTGAACATTTAAAGTCTTTCCATGTTTCAGTTCTGTGTTAAAATAGCAGCTGGAGATGGAATCTGTTCTTCTGGAGATTCTGCGACTACTGGAGCAAGGATGCACAATTGTAAATTGAAGAATCTAGGTGCTGGTTCTTCATCGCCAATTATGTTTAGGATTCTTCCTTTGGAATTAGGTGTTCACACCATCAACTTCACACTGCTGACAACTGGGAGCAGTGAAACTGTAGTTAAAACATTACGTGTAATGGTAAGAAATAAATGATTAATTTTGATTTTCATACTGATTCAGTTAATAAGAACAAAATATATGAAATCAATATATGAACATCGCTTTATTTTAATGTTATTATACTCCCATATATCAGGTAACATCATAGCACTAATTGAGGTGTATACAGTGGAAAAATGTATGGCAAAGTATTTGAGGGTGTGCATTTTATACCTTGCATGTGCAGATTGCCAGAAGGATACATATGTATCTAATTGAGTAAGCAAGGAGGATATGGAATTCTAAGTTACTTGGCTCAGATTTTCAACTGCTTTTTTGGAGGGGAATCTTATACTTTCCTAAGCTTTCATTTAAATCTTTTGTTAAACTTTCTCAAAACTTTTGAGAAATAGACCACTAACTTAAATATATTACAGAACATGGAAGTGAAATTCAGCTGCACAGAAGGATGCAGAAGGCAAATAATGTATTTGTGTATGTAACAGCGTTTCTGTTTTCTGCTTGTTTCCTCTGAATGCTTACAGCCAGAAGGCATTAAAAAAGAACTTAATGCGGGTTTCACTTTGGATCCACAAGGTGTTTACGGTATGAAAATTGATTCTATGCATCTTCATATATTTTCTTTACTTATTGATTTTCTGGATTCATGCAGTTAGGATGCTCAAGTTTTTTGTAATATGAAAAGATCAGCACTTCTCCTTCCTGACATTCCTTGTTGGACATGTCCAAGGATGTCTTGTCCTTTCATTGGCTGACAAATCCAGCTCACAATAGCTAGTCTTTCAAAAAATACATTCGTTAGAAATAAAGCATTACGTATTTTTAAAAATACAATTTAATGCTACATTTCTCTTAGTGTGAGAATGAAAGCTGATTAACGAGTATGTTAATAATGAAGATGGAATGTATTCTCGTTTAATCACAACTGACTTATAAACTCAAAGATGATATTTTCTCTTAATGGTAAAGACAAAAGTACAATTACAGTGTTTGCATCTGTTCTTTTTCAACAGTTGATACTATTTGCATGTATATTTCTACTTTTCATGGCATTGTAGTTATTTTTGTTGCTGTCTTAAATAGATGAAACATTTAAATCCAACTGTTTTATCTTAATTCTCTAGTGATTTAGATTTTGCTGTGTGTTATGTATGCATCTTCCTTTGTAGGTTCAATCAAGAGACGACAAGAATTTCGTTATAAAGTTCCACTAAACCTGGTCCCTAAAACAAAAATTGATAGAAGTGTCAGTGTAAAAGGTAACTTGTATTGAAGTTTTTGGTCTGCTATTGGTCTGTGTTTAAATTCTGCATTTGGATTCACTTTCCTGATCATTCATTTAAGTCAGTTTTGTTATTGTTCTTTCCACAGGACATCTCATGGGTGAAGTAATTGCTACGGTCCTCAGTCCTGAAGGTCTTAGTGTTCTTACAGATCTGCCAAAGGGCAGTGCGGAGGCAGAGCTCATGAGTATTGCCCCAGTATTTTACGTGTTTCGCTACTTGGAAGCATCGAACAACTGGCATGTGCTGGGTCCTGGAACCTTAACATCAAGAACTCAAATGAGGAGGAAGATGAAAGAAGGTAGAAAAATATAACTTCTTCTCTTGCTTCAGAATTCTAGATCTTCATCGACTTTGCTGAGTAAGGTAATGTATCTGAGTGAGCAGATATAATTTTAATAAGTGTCCTTTTGTAACTTTCTTTCTGCCTAATATATCCCTTAGGAATTGTAAGCATCTTGTCATTCAGAAATTCTGACTTCTCATACAGCATGTGGAAGAATGGGAAAGCTAGCACATGGTGAGTTAGAAGTCTTTGGATCTGTATGAATGGAAAAGGCTTAATTCAGTCCTTGGATTTCATACGATAGCTTATTTTTTAAAGAGTGATATTTTCAAGTAGGACATGTAGTATCATAACGAGTTCATATCCTGAATAATTATGACTAATTATTGTCCATTTGTTAAGTTAAATTTAAAATTCTTCTGCAATATCTCTTGGAACTGTGGGAGTATATTACATACCTAAATCATAAATAATGCAAATTTGTCTAATCTGTAGCAATTTGATAGTATCTGCAAATGAGAACAAAAATAATATATTGGATTTCTTCATCAGGTTGACAGCTTTTGCTTTAAGGATTCTTGGACAAGTTAATCAATATATAAACCTTGATCAAATTTCTGTTTGTAATTCACTTCTGTGGTTGATTGATAACTGCCAAATGCCAGATGGGTCATTCAGTGAATTTTCAGATTATCAACCAGTGAAACTACAGGTATGAAAATCGAATGTTTACTGTGTATGTAGAGCAGGCACTGAAGTTACAGAAGGCTCAATGTATTCCAGGCTGCATTTCACCAGAAATCCAGTCAGGAGAATTTTGCCAATTTTACCTCTTTGTAACTAATTTAAAGAACAGCAACATTACAAACTTTCTTGTCTTCCCACTAAAAGTAGCTGTGTGACAATTCTTAGTGTTTAGAAAAAAATAAATGTGTAGCTTGATTTTACAATATAATAGACCTGGCATGAAAATAAATATGTTTAGGTCTCTTTTACTTATGAGTTCTTACTCATTAGTAAGACTCTTGTAGACTCTTACTTAAAAGAGTCAATGTATTTTCAGGTAAAATCAAACTGATATTTCATACAGAATTTTCTATTTATTTTCTCACTTAAAACATAAAAAGTTGCAATTATTTAGATTAACAGTTACTTCTATTTAATTATATTTACGTATTTTATTTTCTAGGGTACATTACCCAGAGAAGCTAAAGAAAAATCTTTGTATCTCACAGCATTTTCTGTTATTGGCATTGAAAAATCAATTAAAATATGCCCTACTCAGGTAAATAATGTTTTTATTTCTGCCTGCAGTCATGTTCTGGGATTCTGATTTCTTCTATTTCCTGTAACATTTGTTCAAAGAAATCAACAGACTTTTTTACAGTGCCAGAGGTTAAAATTTAGTTGCTTTCAAAGTTGTTAAAAGAACAACAATAGAATTTTAGATCACTTTATGGCAAATTGTAGAAAATAGTATGTTACCCTATATTGTCTTGATAGATGTGTGTAACAGATATATCTAAATATACATTGTAAATATAATATATATATTCACACATATATAAATGTCTTATACATGTAAGCTGTAGTCTGCTTATTTTTTCAGAAAATCCATGATGCTAAAAATAAGGCAGGAGATTATTTGTTGAAAAATGCACAGTCTGCTCAAAGCCCCTTTACGATGGCAATAATTTCATATGCTTTAGCTCTTGTGGATTTGAATCATCAGGCTGCAAGGTCGCTGTTCTCTGCTCTGAAGAGGGAGGCATCTGTCATAGGTATTGCTTATTAAATACTTTCAAAGTGTGTATCAAACTTGATCCTCAAGTAGATTGTTCTGTTTATCATCAACTTCTAGAATAAATATCATTTAGAAGCGGAAGAGGAGTGTGTTTTCATCTCTTGTTATATGCAGGGAGAGTACCTCCTTTTCTTCTTGACCTGCATAGACAACTTGAAACCTTTCTTCTGTACTTTTGTAGGTGATCCTCCTATCTATCGTTTTTGGAAAGATGGTTTTAAAACATCAGACCTATATGCTCCCAGCTCTGTTACTGCACAAATGGTTGAAACTACAGCATATGCTTTGCTTACTGCTTTGTTAAGAGGAGACAAGAACTATGCTGATCCAATCATCAAGTGGTTGTCTGAAGAACAAAGATATGGTGGTGGATTTTACTCGACTCAGGTGAGCTTCTAAATACTTTGTTCCCATTCCTCAAGTGCCAAAATCTGAGAAACCTTAAGAGAATAATATCATTAGATGACCCTGCTTGACAACTTCAGTATACACGACGAATGTTTGTGACACCAGTATTGAATAGCTCTCATGCCATGGTTTTCTTTGTCTCTGGGAAATACAACTTTTCTTGCAAAGTTCATTATGAACAGAAATTTGCAAGCTGATTCCACTGATTTGAGATAAACTGAATGAAAGGAGGCCAGGAAACTTTTCCCAAGTCTGTTATAAAACAGAATACTTCATTTTGTGACATTTTTTCTTGTTTTCCCCCTCCACCCTACCCCCCCCAAAAAAAAAGAGAAATGAAAGAGGTATGCAGTATAAGAGAGTATGTGTTCTTTTCCTATGTAAAAACTGTATTAGAATAGAATGGAGTAATTCAGTTGGGAGGGACCTGTGAAGACCTTTGAGTCCAATTGCCTGACTGCTTCAGGGCTGACCAGGTGCCTGAATGCCTCTTTAACACTGGCAGACATCGACCAACTCTCTAGGAAGCCTGTAGTGGTCATACTAAATAGTTCATACAAGACTCCTGATCTTTTCAAATTACTGAGGAAGGAAGAACAAATTGGAGAGAGAAAATGGAGAGAGAAAATGGCTGGTGTTTGTTATTTACTGTTTGCTTACTGTTAGTTTACCACTGTGTTGAAGTTACTACCACGCTGCGTAATCTCTGCAGCAGGTAATGGTTACCAATGTATGCCATCCTGTTTAAACTGCAGAAAATAAATTGCTTTGTGAAAAAAAAATCTTTAGTTTGTATTTTTGTAAGTAAGTCTTTCAAATAATTTGCTGACAGGATACTGTGAATGCTCTTGAGGCCTTGACTGAATATTCCCTTCTTGTCAAACGGCTTCATCTGGACATGGGTGTTAAGGTTGCATACAGAAATCATGGAGATCTTCATCTATTTAAACTGACAGAAGATAATTTTGTGGGAAGAGCTATGGCAGTGAGTGAATGGAATCTCTTCTGAAAAGTCTAATCAGAATTCTGTATAATTTGTTAAGTAGTTCTGTGAACTTTAAAATCACTACTGGATTAGCTTTAACTTTTGATAAACTGATATTAATATGACCTAGACAGTGTTATGAGGAATTTGCTTATCTGCTACATTTAATCATTTGATGTGCTTTTTAATGTATAACTTGTCTCTGTTTATTCCTGTGAAGTTTTTGTGGTTTTGTTTTTTTAGAAACTGTTTGTGGCCTTAATTTGTATTTGAATATGGAAAAGACAAGCAGTTCATCTGGCTTCGATTATATTCTTTACTATTCTTTTATAACTATGTTTTACACCAACCCCCTAGGTACCTCTGGAGGATGACATATATGTAAGCACTGGCAGCAGCACTGGCATAGCTACAGTGAATGTAAGCATGCAACCAATTTTTTTATATGGTATCTCCTGTGTGTTAATGTGAATGCTGAAAAGGAAAATGCAGCTTTTCCACTTGTTACACTTACTTTTAGACTGAAGGGATGGATGTGTTTTGTGCTGATCTGTGGACTTGTATTTACATTCATAGAACAATCAGGGCTTGTTCATATAGTACTTTTAGTCTTCTAATCACCACCAGCTAGAGTTGATTTGGTGTTTCTTGAGAGCACCACATTTGTTTCTGTGCTGATCATTTACTCATTCTGATGTGTGTTCACCAAAACTAATCATGCTGTACAAACCTGGTTTTACTTGTCTCATAATCCTCTAACTCCATAGTGTCAATTTTTGGATTTGTATGCCATGTTTGAACATTGTTTACTGTTTCTATATTCTCTTACTTGTTTGTAGGTAAGGACAGTATATAATGTAATGGGTACTTCTGAAGAGTCATGTAACTTTGAATTGAAGATAGTTCCAAAGAGAGATGATGGTAAAGAGTTAATATGGTTTCAAGTATTGCTGACTGGGTCAGTGCAGAGGTGGGGGAAGCTTGTTTTGTTTGACAATGTGCTTTTTATTAGGAATGATATTAATGAATTCTTCCACTGGAAAACAAATTGCTAGAAGCTTTTTTTTGCCCTTTGAAACCATTGTCTTTTTGTGAATGGAAATATTTTTGATGTATTTATGTTATTGCATATTACTCATTTGTAGAAGTGCAATTACAATTGTGACAGTGAGAAATATAAAAATCTAGCAGAAGAAAGAAATATAATAGGAGAGTGGTTTGTGGTAAATTCTGTGAGGTGCTGAGACTTGTAATCCAGCAACAATGGGGTGTATAAATGCATTGTGAGCTTTTGTTATGAAGTAGTTTTAACAACTTCAGTACATGATAAATCACATTAAGCATTAAAGCTGACATTTTACCCAAGTTATAAAATACTCTGGTATTATTTGCTTGTGACTAGACAATGTGTTCATATGAAAAATAGCTACCAAAACAGTCTTAAAAGCTCTCTTTCAATTATGAGAATAGTTTACAAGAATTTGGGGTTGCTATTTCTGAAGAGTTTTAAAATCACTTCTTTGACTTTACTTGATTTAAAAGGTTACAGAGGAGAAGATGGTGAGCCACTTGGGCGCTTAGAGGCTTGTGCAAAGTAAGTACAGCTGGCGGGGGTTAGTTGGGTAGTTTGTTATTATTTCTGCAGTGATTGAGCCAATGTTTTGCTTTTAAATGTTTCATTTAAACTCAATGCTGGTTTTAAACATCCTGGATTGATGAACATTCAACACTCCTATTTGCAAAGGTGCAATTCCCAGATGTTAAGGAATTTGAGAAGAGCAAGGAAATATATTGTGTCTCTATATTCAGTTATTGTTTTAATATCACTTTAATTGACATACTTACATTCAAATCTTTTTTTCAAGAGTGAGATTAAAATGTAGTTATCTGCTATTTCTCCCATGTTAATAATTACATCTGGTCTTCTGATCTTGTTTTCTTCATTTTTCTTCTCTATGCATTTGTGTAAAAAGTCTTAGAGACAAAGTTCATTATTCCTTTGGGAAATGGTCCTTTAAGCATGATAATTTACATAAGTCTGAAATGATTAATTGGTGTTATGAATGTTGACAGAATTTTCCTTGGGATTTTCAGAGATGGCACATTGAAGATTATTTTTAGTTTCAGTTGTGTTTAACTAATTTTATTTTTAATATATTTTAGGTACAGGCCCAGCACAGGGGAGCCACAGTCAGGATCTGCTCATGTGGTGATGGACATAAGTTTAGTTAGTGGTTTGGAAGCAAATACAGAAGACTTATCTACTGTAAGTATTAAAGAACACCTTCCTTTTGCTGGAGAATTTTCTGACAGAACTGTGATACTGTTCTTCATCTCTCTCTGTTAGACTGGTAGTACAGATTTGTATCACTGTATTCTCATTACTGCAAAGTACTTCTAGCACAGATGAGAATAGTCTAAGTATGGAGTCTGAATTTTCAGTAGAGTCAGACCACATTCCTTTAACTGGTCAGAAGTCAGACATCTAACTAAAGCTTATAATACAGGCTCCCCCTGTGATCAGTGGAAAGAGAAAAGTGAATAGAGAGTGGCTGCCATTTGTGTTAGGATGATGTTAATCCATCTCTGGATATATTTTATCTGCTAAGTGTAGAGAGGATTCTCTTAGTGTTCACTCCTAACTATTAGTTGACTGAAGTCTGTGTGATGAGTCTCCACTGTAGCATCTGTCCACCTCATACTGCAAGATAAAGGCACACCGAGTTACAGGATTTAAATGGGATGCTAGAAATCAGGTATCCCTCTAAAGATAGTTGGCTTTGTAACTGTTATCGTCATGCAACGTGTAAAAGGATAATTTCCTTTAAAAAAAAAAAAAAAAGGCAAAAAAGTGAGAGTATAAGCATTGTAAGAGGCAACCCAAAAACAGCTCTTTAAGTGTCAAAATTATGTAAAAGCTACTGATTAAAAAAAATCTTCAAAATCATCCAGAAAATTTACTTTATCATTTTTTTTTCTGTTTTTCTTCCCTACAGCTTGCAAGTGGAGTTGATCAGTTGATAGCTGACTATGAGATAAAAGATGGCCATGTTATTCTGCAGATAGACTCTGTATGTTACCTCTTTCATAACTGTAAGAACAAATTTAACTCTTTCTGTGTTTCCTTTTTAGAGCTTCTTCATTCATGTGTCTTTCACATAGGTGCCAGCTGACCGCTTCCTCTGTGTTGGGTTCAGAATAAGTCAGCTTTTCCATGTTGCAATGCTAAATCCTGGCACATTCACTGTATACGAGTATCACGCACCTGGTATGTATTCCGTGTCTTCAGACTCGTGCTACTTAGCTCTTTATTCCTTTTTTGAAGGCTACCTTTTCCCTTCTTCAACAGCTTTCTAATCCTTGTTTTTTTAAGCGCAGGTAATTTCTGACTCACAACATTTCTGTGCTGTTTTCTTGCTTTCTCTGTATTTATTTATTATATCTTTTTGGGTCTTTTAGATAAAAGATGCACTGTATTTTATAACCCATATGGAAATGAAAAACTTGTGAGGTTGTGTGAAGGAGATGAATGCAAATGCATGGAAGGTAAGCCTTTTAAAAGATGTTCTATTTAATTTGGTGGGAACATCCCCTTAAGAATGCACCTGTCATCTAAAATTATACAATATATTACATTATACTATATTATACAGTATTAAAAATAAAACCACACCACATTTATTGGTGTGCCGTACACTCCCATAATTATGGTGTTCCTTGGTTACAGTAGATTATCTAAATCAGGTGGAAGCTCATTATATTTTTTGGGAGGGTATGTAATGACACTGTCTTAACTGTTTGTTTTTGTTTTCTCCCTCCATGTAGCTGAGTGTGGCAAAGTACAAGAAAGACTGGATCAGTCAATAACTGCTGATACCAGGAGAGAAGTTGCATGCCAGAATGATATTGCATATGGTAATATTTGAACTGCTATTGCTTATTTCTCATGCTTTTACTAAAATTTAAGATATTTAAGAGTCATGGACATGACACTAAGAGACATGGGTCAGTGATAGAACTCAGTGGGTGAGGCTGATGGTTGGACTTTGTGATCCTATCTCTTCTGTGTTGTGATCCTATCTCTTCTCACTAGTGACAAGTGACAGGACGAGGGGAAATGGCCTCAAGTTGCGCCAGGGCAAGTTCAGGTTGGATATTAGGAAGAACTTCTTTACAGAAAGGGTGGTTAGGTACTGGAATAGGCTGTTTTTTTTTTTTTGTTTTTTTTTTTTTTTTAGAGATGGGGTACTGGTTAGGCTGCGGTTGGACTTGATGATCTTCAAGGTCTTTTCCAACCTGGATAATTCTATGATTCTATGATTCTATAGGTCTTTTCCAATCTAGAAAATTCTGCGTGACTTTGGGATTAGGAGAAGATAAGAGCCAAACAGTGTATCAGAAATTAATGCAAAGGGATGCTGTATTTTCTACCTGAGCAACTGTAGGACATTTAGAACATGCAGCTGGAAGAAGGAATAAAACACCTTTTGTTTGTGTTCTTTCACAGTTTACAAAGTGAACATCTTATCTCGAAGTGAAGAAGGTTTCTTTGTAAAGTATTCTGCAACTATTCTTGATTTATACAAAAGAGGTGAGTGTCCTATTTTTAATCCGTGTAGCTATTTTGCTTAGAGTAAGTGCTGTTTGGTTGATACTGCTGAAGCAGATGACAAAAATCAAGAGTCAAACCCAGTCATTTCAGGAGAGTAAAAAACCCTACCCTCAAGCACAGACTTTGAACATTCTTGTCCTAAGAAGGGCAGTGTTTGCAGAATGTTTTTAAACAGTTTTTCTTTATTATAGCTGCTAACAGACCTAAACTGTAATCAGTTAAACATCTCTTAAGTGTTAAAACAAGATGGACATATTCCTGCCGTTGTTCACCCATTTTTTTGCCTGAGTTTAATCAACTGGTAAATTGTTATAATTAATAGAAAATTATTTAATTTGTACAAGGGTTGTTTACCCTTCTATTTCATTTAGAAATAATTTACAGGGAACATGTTTTATATCAACAGATCTTCCTGTTATATAGTAAGTGGCAAATAGCTCACTATGCCATACCATAGAACATGCCAGTGTTTTCTAATACGTCTGTGATGGGAAATTCTTCTTATGTACTTCTCAATTTCTCAACATTCTACTTCAGGACAGGCTTTTGCTCAAAAAAATAATGAAATTACCTTTGTTAAAAAGAAGAGCTGTACTAATGTTGAGCTGAGCCCAGGAATGCAATATCTGATCATGGGAAAAGAAGCCTTAAAGATAAACATTGGTTACAGTTTCAGGTAAGAAACTTCCATCAGGATGTGCTGTCAAGTGGCAAGTTTCTGTACGTAATAAATCTCATGTAGTGTATAATGTGTTTTTTTAAGTATCAGTTCAACCAGCAGCCAGTCACCCAATGTGTTTACAGATGTGTAAATTTAAAATAGAGTTATGAATACAAAACAAGCTATTTCTTATTATATTTCTTTTTCTATCTGATGGTTTTGTCCCCAGATCTTACTTTAAAATAGGAGCGTTTTGTGTTGTTGGTTTTGTTGTTGTTTTTTTTTTTTTTTAGGTTCCAGTATCCTTTGGACTCCAGCACATGGATTGAATGGTGGCCTTCAAATACAGCATGTACGTTTTGTCAGGAGTTTTTGAACAGAATGGAAGATTTTGTTGAAGATCTCATCATCAGTGGCTGTTGATCTACGTGAAGAATTTTTTAATTAAAAATACAGATCACATCTCATTAAAAAATCCTCAGTTGTTTAGTAATTCTTCTCAAACTTTACTGTCGTGGTTATTCACCTTTGAAAAGACTCTTGGCTTGTAGCCATTTTCTTATTACCTGGTAATTTTCAAAGTATGTTGGTTTTTTTTAGCTTGGATGGGAGAATAATGCAGAAGACTTCAAAGACATTTGAGATCAGGTGAAGTGAAGAGGGATGATTGTAAAAATAACGTGGAAAAGACTGTCTTTTGCCAGTAGCAAAAATGCCTTTGAACGTTGAAATCCAATGTCTTGTTAAAACAACCCTGCCTTCAGCACACACACTAAAAAAGGAAAAATAAACTGGCTCATTAAATGATTTTGTTAAAGTTTTAAGTTGTTAAAGCTTTAATTTTCAGTTTCTTAGACCTGCAGATGACAGAATCTTGCTTTTTTTATCTATGCTAGTATCCAGGCACTGAACATTTTTCATTCAACATTTGGATGGAGTAACAGATGTTTAAATTAAACAATGCTGAAGGTTTACTAAGTTAAGAAATTACAGATCGTTCTAGTCCATTTATTTTAACAATGCATTGAAACACTGTCGTGCATCTCAGACAAACAGCTCCCACTCCCTACAACAGAAAGAAGCCATTTTGGAAACCTACTGTTTGTATTCAATAGGCTGAAACTGTTACAGGCTCTTTGCTTTTCGTAGCTAAACAAACTGAATTTATCATGCTGAAAAACAGTCAATATGGCCTTCAGTATACCTGCAATGTTTCAGTTATGAACTTGTAATTACTTGCGTTGAAGATGGTTACTTGCAAATTATTTTGCCTTAGTACGAGAAAATCCCCTTGAAATAATGCAAACTTTGTTAGTCTTTGCTAGTCTAGTGAATGAAAAATGGCAGTGTTAAATCAAGGCTAAAAAGAGACTAGTCATGCTGTTACAATAAGTCAAGCATGCGGTACAGGAGAATCTCACTCTGAGAGAGCTTGGATTTAGGGCTTCCCCTTGCTGCTGATGAGCAAAGAATTTCAGTCATGGTAAGTCCTCTCTAGAGAGGTTGTTACATGAGATATCAGAACCAACCTTGAATACGTTTCATGTTCTTGTACACGATGGTTTATTTTTCTTTCCTGATAGTGTTGGGATGTCACCCATGTGTGTAGAGAAAATAGAATATTTAAAAACTTGTATTTCTTGCAGCTTCTATTTTAGGAAGACCAAATTTTGGATATTAACCCTGCAGCCTTGATAAAGATTGAACAATTATGACAGTACATAACAGCACTATAACTTATATTACAGTAACATGTAAAACTCAAGTGGAATTTGTTAGTATTTGTAATGTAACAGAGCTCAGTGTTAATTTAAAGGCTGCCCAGCTATGTCTGTGGCATTGAATCGTGCATAGTATCTCATTTTCCACATAGGTACAGCTGTTTATCCTTAGTTTTTTCACCACGCTTCTTTAGTTTTGAAATTCCTTTTGCTAGGAAACATTACTCCCCTTTTTATTTAGGCATCCATGTATCTTAAACAAAGGAATACACGCAGCTTTTTGCCACTGTGATAGAAACAGTAGAGGGAGTGCAAGAACACAGATTTTGTGCAGGTCCTGTAAACATGGCTGCTTTATCCCTCACTCCTTAAAAAAAAAAAAAAAGAACTTTTAAAAGTCATTTTTCTAATGTCCAACCACTGAAAATGCTGTACCCTGTTTCCTAGTGAATGGAAAACACGTACTTTACTGTATAGCGCTCTAAAGTTGATTTTGTGTCAGCAGGAAAAACCACTTTCACCTCCGCAGAGATCTTCGTCAATGAATTCAGCTGTGAGACAGGAGCTGTCATCTCTGGGATTCCTGGACAAATTCTGCTTTTGCCAGTATTTCAGTTGGGTCTGTGGGACAGTGCCTGGGCAGGGGATGCAGAGCCTCTCCTGATCAGAGCTCTGAGCACAGAGAGGCTGCAGGCAGTGACAGGGCTGGTTGCTCAGCATGCCTCACTTGTTTTATGGAGTTTAGCAGAGCTACTTCATTTCTCCCCAAGAAGACACGTGGTATTTGAGAACATGGAATGGGAAATGTACTCCAGTGCTGCTTCCTGCCTTCTAGAGAGATAATCCAGTCTAAATGCAGTTTAAAACCACAAAAAGAAAGAAATTCAGAATTCAGCCTCACAAAATCCATCTTCCTGTACAAAGCTGGGCACTGGCAAGTGTGTGCACATGGCAGTGGGTGCTGGGGCTTAAGCTACAAGTTGAACTGCCTCCTGTTCAATACAAAATGTTTTATTCACTGACCATGAAATAAATCATTCCCTAGCGTTTCCTTTTGGACTCTTTTCTGAACTTCTGCAGGTATTCTATTGCACTTTCTTGACACTTAGCTTGTTTTTATGCTCTGAATCCCTGTTTAAAAAAAATAAGTCTGAAAAAAGATTTGTGCCATTCATTTACGTTTTAAGGCACAGTAGATTGAATGATTTACAACAAATGTTGCTTTGGCACTTGATAACTGAATTTGACCACTCAAACTCTTGCCTTGCCTCCAGGAAAGTGGCAGATAAAGGGCCAAATTTCACTCTGACAGCTGCTGGCACAGGTCAGGTTGATTCCTAGTAAAACTGAGAAGAGAGTTTGATAGAAAGTACAGTAGTACATGTGTTTGTTTTTATTGACTAACTGCCCAAAAGCATTGTGTCCAAGAACCTTAAAGTCCCTGTTTTCTCTCTCATAGGAATACCCTGCATCCAGACTACTCAATATGTGGAAAGAAGACAGCCGCAGCTGATGCAGTTTTCAGTTCTGGCTCTGTGAGTACTTCTTTTGGATCTTCTGTACTCCTCTAAGAAGCATGAGAAGATAGCACTGTGTCTGATACTAATTCGATATAAACTGAAACTGCAGAGTGAAATATGCGTAAAAACTTGGTGAGGTTGCTTAGGCAGTCCACCTGCAAACCAATTTACTTCTGTACTGCATGACATTGTTGTGAAGGTAACTGTTTTATGAAACCCAGTTATCTCCCATGAACAACGAGCCTTCTGGGAAGCATTTCTTGTTACTCGATATGAAGGTGCTGCCTCGGCTGCCCTTGCTGAGGTGGAACCTGTTGATTTGGTTGAAGTGCAATGATGTCATTGTAAAATACAGGTCCATCTTTGTCCACTTGACACAAGCAGTTTATGTTGGCTGATTTACATATCTCATAGTCGGTAAGACAGGAGAAACATGGAAGTAGCGTAGGGTTGAGTTTAGAGCATTCTGCCATGCTGACTTTAGTGATTTCCAGCCATAGAGGCCCAAGGCACTCAACTAATCTCAGGAAAACCAGAAATTCCTGGAAAAATCCCTGTTTAGATGAGTCATCTATTATGAAATGGGAATTATTTCAAGACACATTCTGTACTTATAGACGTACCGGGGATTCTAGACATCAGAAAGGCCCTTTTATCTGAATTGTGCAGTTTTTCTGTTCCTTGGTTGTTTGTGTACGTGTTGTGCAAGTCTCCAAATGTTCCAGGTGCTTAATCGTCGGCTAATAGCTTTAGTGGTTCCAGAGAAATAAGCATTCAAATACTATATTTCTGTATTTTATCCTGGGGTTGGCTTCTGTGGGATTACCAGTCTGTCTGCACATTAATATACTTGTCCAAGGACTATGTGCTTTAGACCAAATTGCTTCCCTTACTTCTCTTAGAATAGAGATGACCGGCCTTGGGTCTGTCAGTTCTGACAAGACAACAAGGGCTGCTGGCACACAGGCTTGTTCTGACATCCATTTATTGACACACTGGTACACGACAGTCAGACTTGTCTCCAGGAGAGAATTTCAGGCTGCCTCTTAGCAGTGCACACTGCCCACCAAAGTCAATGAAATGAATTCTATCACTATAATACATTTAATGTGTTTTATGTACTTTAATTTATTTAATGTACTTTAATACATTTCCAGATCAGAATCTGAATAGAACGATTCACCAGATGCCATTCCAATGTGGTTCCTCTCTGAATACTCTTGGCAGGTAGGTAAGAACTGGGTTGGTTGAATTCCTGAGATAACAACAATTCTGAGGGTTAGCACTAAGCAAGCCCTTCCATTTTAGGTTTGTTTATTTTGCTTGTTAAAAAGTATTTTTCTGTATGTTTCCATTTGCACCTTACTAGTTTTTAGATAACTGAATGTTGCAGTGAAGTGAAGAAATCATTTTGTGACCAAGAGTTTATCCAGTTGATCTGAGCTAATAAATGACTTCAACAGATCAAATTCCTCCCTGGTGTGCACGGTGACACATGAAACTTGCACTTTTCTGGTCTGGTCCTGAAAGCTGTTGTGCCGCACCAAACTACCATGACTAATGTAGGAACGGAGCCAAACGGTGCCACATTGCCTTCTTAGCAATTAGCAGCACAGAAATGATTTATGTATGTGATCTTTTTGGATGCATCACAAGGCCTAAGCAGGCTGAGCCAGATTAGTTCTGCCAAAACTCTTTTGAGTTAGAAATACCCCACAGTTTTAGCAGAGCTAAGTCCCTGCAGCACATGACAAATCTTTGCTTTTTAAAACTCGAGTATCTGTAAGTGGCTGCCATCGTTCTTTCTTGGTGGACTGTAAAGCATAACATGTTAAATATCAGGTGAAAGAGAAAACTGCTTATGTGAGCCACTGTGATGCACTTTGGGTGATATAATGCCATAACATCCCACTGAAATTAGCTTCTATCTTTGCACAGCAATAGAAACGTTCCATATAGGCTCCCTTCTGTGTCTTTAGGTGGGATCCTACACAGGGTGGAGAAACAAAGACAGCAGTAAAATCATTGAATCTAATCCTCAATGAGGCTTCTTTCAAGTTCAAAGATCTTTTCACAGGTCATCTCAAACTGTCGTTTCCACATGTCAGTAGATCCACTTGCAGTACGCGTGTAGAAGCGAGCAGGAGAGATGAGAGAACACAAACCTGTCCTTTCATTGCAGTGAAAATTATTTTGTCATTAAAAACAAAACCCTTCTTTTTCTGAGGGCTGCTCATTTGGCTCTCAGCCATTGTGAGCTTTCTTCTGACCCGACCTGCAGAGGCACATTTACAACCCCTGAGAACGTTAACATGTCTGCATGTCTCCTAGAAAAATGTGTTCTTAATCTCCTGCTGAACTCTTACATGAGAACACACTGAAATCTGGCACCACCACCAGTTATTTTCCAGTAAAAAACCACCTTATAGCAGTTGCATATGCTTTCAATTTTAAAGGTATTTAGTAATGTTTTCACCTCTAATTAGCAGAAATTTCTGGGTTTGGCTCTTTCTTTCCCCTGGGAACCAAGAGTTTGGTTTTGCCAGTTGTCAGCTCATTACAGGATTCCATTCCTCGTGTTAAATGTTGCTTTTCAAGTTCTGAATGAACTTGGAACTCGGACCAGCAGTAACTGAGTTCCTGGAAAATACTGAACCGAATGAAACACCACAACTGTCATGAAAAGAACATTCAAGCTTAGAAAACAATAGCAGAGAAATCTTGAGTAAGGATTGCTCTTTTCAGCTGTTTCTTTTCTGTCCCAGGAAATATCAGTTACACTCAGGTGCTTATTTGTAAGTAGTTACCCGTGTTGGTGGCTGGAAGGCATGAAGTTCGGGTTAGCCCTGTGGTTCGGACTGTGATTCCTTCATCTGCCACCTGACAACTGAAATGCCAATTCCTGCTGTAAATAAAGCAAACAGAAAGTTATACGTGATGCACTTTGAATCATAAGAGATATTGAATGACAAAGATTGGGGTTTACAGTGGAAAATCAGTTGCTTTTAATGACAGCAGCCCCACTGGCGCCACAAAAGAAGTTCTCCAAAAGCAGCAGAGAGGCTCAGGGTTTGGATGTAGTGCGCTGTAAGAGAGCCCTGACATGGACTTGCATTGTCTCACTTGGCTTTATGACCGTAACCTCAGCAGTGCATTCTTTCCACTGACCATTATGTGTTCTCTGCAATTTAAACAGCGAGGCCACAGAGCTAATGGAAATCAGCGTTGTTATGATTATTTTGGAGAAGCTGCACTCTTTCCATTGGATATCCAGATCTGCAGTTGTAGTATTTCTACTACCGAGCCACAGAAATAGTGAAAATCTCTTTTTCAGAGAGGAAATATTTTAAGAATGCCTCACTCCCCGCACACAGAGATCCATGTTACTCCAGGGCACTTTACACCTGGTGAAGTGTAATGTGTACTATACAGGCTTGAATGTTAGCACTGCTGACAGGCTGGGCATAAGCTGCAGCTGTAACAGAAGAGCTGCCCTCACTGTGCCTGTTTTGCTGTCTCATCCACAGAGACGTTTCCTGAGCACTTCATGCCCCATTCACTTGCAGTGGGGTTTCAGTGCCCAGTTTGTGATGCAGATGTTCAACAAGAAGTCCTAAGGTTTGGTTTCTTGGCTGAATACCAAAGACACTGCTGGGAACTTTTATGTGATGATCTGATTTTGGAGTCCCATCACTGGCAGAGCTGTCAGTTGATGTCCAACAGGACTCCTGTTGAATCACTGAAGCATTAAGTCTTCTTGCTTCTGTCTGTTCAGAATACAGACCTTCCTGCTTTCTCCCACTTCCAACTTTCCTCTTTCATTCATGAGTTTAAAACATCTTTTTATTTCTCTTTCATATTTTAATTTAAAGGAATCTTCTTTTGTCTTGTTCTGCCTCTGTCCACTATAATATTCTAAACATCTCTAGGATGAAGGTGCTCTTATTAACATGAGTTAACTACTGGCAGTGTTATGGCACGGTTGGGGCCTTCACTCTTTCCTCCATTCCTCTCATTAAGGAGAATTAATGAAGACACTGTTAAAGAAATAAATTTCCATTTTCTCTTTCCACTAATTAGTCCCAAATACGCTGAGATTTCTGATGCTGGTGTCATTTCTCTATCTCTCTGTACCAATGAACTGAGCTATCAATAGAATATCCATTCTTTGCCAACTGCTTTATAGCTGAAAACGTTGACTCTTAGCTTGTTTCTTCATGTTACATCCAGAACATTGGAAGAGCTCTTTGGCAGCCTCCTGCTGGGCTCAGCTCCTGTTCCCTCACTTCTCTCCAGAGCAGTAAGAATGGAAATAAGCAGCTCAGAATTTTCCAGTTCAGATCAGGCTGTGTGTGTGTTAAGGGAAACAGAAGCACAACCACAAGCACAGCGCAGGCCCTTGGTGTAGGCAGGCTGCAGCAGAAAGCAGAACTTTGCCTGGTGAAGCTGCCAAAAGCCGGCCCACATCAGCTGCAGACATCCCTGCCCAGCGCTTCTCCTGCTGCAGATGCAGTTACACAGGTGTGCCACCAACAAGTCCCTGCTGCCACAGATCTGTGTGACTCGGTGGCCCAAAAGCAGTTTCAGTTGTCTCTTCATGATGCTTTCACACTCAAGTAGTGCTGTGTATAGGAAACTACCCGGGGCACCATGGTGGAGAGAAGCACTTCTTTTCTTTACTCACCTTCAATGGGTTCCTTGGCTTCTGTTGTGGAGCTGCTTTGTTGAAGTACTGAGATCAGAGAATTGGTGCACAATGTTCATTTTAATGGGTGCTTCTTTATTTTCCCCCTGACAAACCCTGAAGAGATACTCCAGAATACCAGTACTGGGGGGAGGAGAAACCCTGCACACTGAGAAGCTGAGGATTAGACTGACTGCGTACAGAGAATATGAGCTGGAAAAATGTAGAGGCAGAGAAGGGGATAAAGGAAAAAAAGATTGATTCCTGATGTCTCTTTGAGGAGCACAGTCCAGCTCTTACAGGACTTAGTGGGAATCTTTCCAGCTCTTTCATGTGAGTGGGGCTGGGTCCTGGCAACGGCACAGAGCTGAAGCTGGCTGCATGCCGACCACACTGCAGGTAAAGGATTGAGCTGTGGCAAAGCTCTGACGTGTAATAAGGACAAGAAGAAATCAAACTGCGTGGCTCCTCATGTTTTCATTTGAAAATCTCGAGGATGAAATGATGGAATCCTATGACTCTATTGTACTCCTCTCTCACGGTGGGGAGGATCACAGGTGAGGATGTTGGCTTGGAGCACTCAGCTCTGGTTCCTGGAAGCACTGTGCCCCCTGGGCTCTCAGTTACTAACCAGCTTTCATTCCTGTGTCTTACCCATTTTTCAGCATTTCCTGGAATGCAGAGACATTTCCATTATCTGATTCTAACTGAAGGGTGTGTTTTCATAGAGTGAGACCTCCCTATCTCTAGCGTTTTGTCTGTCTGAAATCAGACGTTCGGCCTTGAAAGCGCTGCTTGCACTTTGGCTGCAGTCTTTGAAGTGCTTAGCATCCAAACCTGAGCGCCATTTGTATCCATACTAAAAACTCTTGGACACTCCTAAAAGGACAACACTCAAGTTATAATTACTCCTTCATGAGCTTCTCTTCTCGGATGTATAAGTGATCGTTGTCCTTAAATAGTAACACGGTGAGCTGCGGTGTGAGCTCTGCTAGGAATGGCTCTGCAGTGAAATGATGCTGCAGAGGTCGGTCCCTCTGAGCCACATCCTGTTTTCGGTTAACTGATCTCATATGGGGGAAATTTGTCAGAGGAAATATCTCTAGTTTGGAAAGTACCAAAAACTTCTCTCTCGTTTCTTTGTGTAATTCAGCACCTATTGAGATAGAGCTGTCATATTTTCGAGAACTCTTGAGGCAAAAGCAGAGGAGCAAGCTGGCAGCCTGGATGGACGGCCTGGAGGGTGACAGCACGCAGTGTCCCTTCAGCCCCAAACCCCAACTCCCCATCAGTGTGGCAGCAATCTTTCTGAAATGATCAACTTCCCCAATCTTAACAATTGCCACATCCAGAACTGCTTTTAAAACCGCTTGAAAAATGAGCTCACTTCCCGGCAGAAATGCTCTGGGACAGACTAACTTGCTATGACTTCTCACAGCACATTATAAAGCAACGGCAGCAAACGTCTCCAGCCGTACAACCTATGGTAGATCAAGGTGTCCACACAGGTTCTTAGCTCTGTACTCAGAGCACCTACAGATCTACGTGTAGCACAGAGGAGTAGAGAGAAGGAAGTGGAGATGAAGAGACATTACATGTGATTTTGCATCAATCTATAAGGCAAGCCTTCTGCTCCTGCAGGTGGATCTTGGTATTTCAACTAGAAGCCTCAGAAGTAGCTGATAAAACTGACACGCCGTTCCTCTTCTACAAGATCATCTGCCACCAACCCTTGCTGACACTGTTGCTCTCATGTAGATTGTGTGTGCAGGTGCCATGGCTGCAGCACAGAGCAGACCACCACGTGCCCGCATCGCTCAGTTCCCATCTGCTTGTGCTGTAGCAGCACTGCTGAGCTGCCTGCGGTGCTTTTCACTGCTGGGATGGAGGTGTTTTGCCAAAGGGTACAAACGTTGTTCCCTCTTTGCAGTGAGGGAGGTAGAAGCATTCAGCAGGCTTATGGTTCATCCAAAGTGCTTTAGTGATGTATGGCAGTAAGCCGGATGGGCCCCTAAAGCTGACCTCCAATCTTGCATAGTGGTTCTGGTGGTGCAGCTGTGGAAGGACACTGCCTGTACAGCAGAGGAGCTGAATGAGGGGTGTGAGCTGAAGGTGGGAGAGCCTAAAATGGTGAAGGAACCAGAGCAGTTACCTGCTTACATGGGGATGCCACATGCATGTCTTCTGCATAGTGCAGACGTTTATAATAGTTCCTGTTGTCTGCAGGGCTGCCTTGTTCCCAGAAGCTCCATCCTTCCAGTCTGTGATTTAATACAGCCAAATCAGTTTGGCTCTGTGTTTGGTATTTGTGGCAGGAGGGCAGTCAGCCCACGTGACGTGCGTGGCACTGTTATCTGAGCAAACACAGCCCAGAAGCTATCAGACACTCGGTGATAACCAAGTAAGGTGATGTGCTGCTGCACTGTACTTGGCAATGAACACCTGTGAGTGTTGCAGAGTGACAAGCCAATGGAAGCAGCCAGGGCACGATCTCTTTCGTTTTGGTTATCTGCTGGGACTCCCCCCCAGCTGTATTCCCCACATTTCTTTCACCGGGGAGAACGAACAGATTTGCATCTGAAATACTCTTCTTACCGACCCCTGGGCGCTGTGGTTGCAGCACATGATTTCACAGCAAACCTGCCTTATGCCGAGAGTGAAACTTCAACTCCCAAAGGCCCCGCAGAGCTGCGCGCACCCCGGCAGCGCGTGCACGCGCCTGGTGCCGGGACTGCGCCGGAGGGCCGGGAGAGCTCCGCGCTTTGCTCAGCGCTGCCGGGAGCGAACCCGGGTGTCCCGGTTGTGCGCTGGGTGCACGCGCAGGGGGCGGTTTTCCCTCCGATGGTGCTCTGGACCCCCGGAGGCTCTGAGTGACCCGGGCAGCACCGCACCGACCTCGGGATGTAACCGCATCGCTGCGCGCTGTTATCCGCCGGCTCGCCGAGCCCTGGGCCTCCTCTCCCACCGCCCGGAGCCGGACCCGCCCCCAGCGGTTGTGCCCGAGGCCGCTCCTCCGCTCCCCGCAGCGCTTTGCCGCTCCGTGCGGCCTCGGCGTGCAGAGGTAAGGGGAGCAGGGAGAGGCCCCGCCTCGTGTCGGCCCCGCCGGGGGCTCCGGGGGGCGGACGTGGCGGCCGGCGGGAGGTGGGGGCGGTCCGGCACCGCTCGGAGCCTCCGCTGGGATCCCGTCCGCCCCGCTCGGGGCTGCTCTGCCGGGCTCCTCTCCGCCCCGGGGCTGCGGGCCGCCCGCAGAGGAGACGATCCCGTCCCGCACACGCAGCGGGATGCTGTTCGTGCAGGCAGGGCGCCCGCCTGCGCTTTCCATCCCGAAGGCCGCCCGCTCCGCTCCGCGCTGTACCCCGCTCGGGCTGCGGCAGCTCGCGGTGCGGCGGTGCGCGCTGCGTTTCCATCTTGCGGCTCTCGGCAAGACCCCTTGAGTCTTGCTTCCCTCTTGCTTCCCTTGAGTGCCGAGCGAGCTGCCTGAACCACAAGGCAGAAAACGCTGCTTAAAGGGATGTTTAAAATCCCGGGGATGCCCACCCAGCCCGAATCCCGGCCCCACCGCTTTCCATCCCTTGGGCGGCCCGCGGTGCCAACAGGAGGGCTGCAGGTGCTCAGAGCCCTCTGAGCCGGGCACGGAGCCGAGCTGCGGGTTCTTCACACACCGACTGTTGCTCATAGGGCCGCAGCTGCCGTCCCACCTCAGCCTTTGGCTGTCCCTGCTGTGTGCCCCAAGCACATCCCAGCACCGCATCAGGAACGTGGGGGTACCTCCACTGACAGCAGTGTGGGCATTTCTGAGCGACTGTCGGACCACCGGAGTCAGTTCTGGGTGTGTTCCCAGCAGTGTTCCATTGCACAGCCCTCATTTACCAGAAGTCACACTGAATGTGCCTTGCACATTTCCACGCGTGGTGCTCCGTGTATATGGCACCAACATGGGGCTTTTAGAGGCCTTGAGATTCCCTTTCTTCGTGTTATGGCTTCAGGAAGGTCACTGTGAGCACACTTGTCGCTCAGTTTCTGTGCATGTAAAGTGTAATCCCAGGTTTTGGCCCCTGGAAATGGAAGATTGTTGGGGATTTACTGTACAGGAAATAATTCTGTGTGCTGTGGACTGATGGGATCGTGGCTGTGAAGCGATAGGACCGTTTACTTCATCTTTCTATGAACTACAACATGAGGAGAAAACCCCAGCCCTTCATGTTAACGTGCTGTCCATTTTCACATCGTGCTCGAGGGAAATTTTACATCTGCACAGTAATTTCCTGCAGGTCCCGCTGTGACATATAGTCATGCACGTCAGCTGCGCATTCAGTCCAACAGATCACTATGATCACTGCACTGGTTCGGGGCTGCCCTGTGGCCTTGGTACCGATGTGTTCCCTCACATGGCAGTGAGCAGCTGCCTGCCCCTTTCTGTGCCTGTTTCTCTCCCCTCCTCTCCTCTTTGCCAGCAGTTCGCTTCAGATGGCTGAGAAGACAAGCAGAGGCCTGCAGGACATCCCCAGCTCTTCTCCTGATGAAAACGAGTTTCCCTTCGGATATCCCACTAGCATTTGTGAAGATGTGCCCGAACAGAAGTACCTGTGCAGCAACTGCAATAACGTCCTGAAGAAAGCCCTGCAGACGCTCTGCGGGCACAGATACTGCACTGCCTGCCTGTCCTGGATTGTCCGGTAGGTCCTTGGTGCAAAGCTGGCACTGCTGCGTGCTCAGTAGGTTGTTGCTGCTTTCAGCTCTTTGGAAGTCATACATCAGCCCTGCAGGTGGGCAGTGAAGCTGCAGCAGCAATCCCTGTGTGAGCTGATGGTAGCTTTGGTGTTTGGGAAGGCAACAGCAGCAGCAGGGTTCTAGCACTACTTAAATAGGTTTCAGCTTTATTTTTCTTGATCTAGGCTGCTCTCGCTTTGCAGGAATACAGGTAGGATTTACGGCCTTGAGGGATAAGACCTGGCCTTGAGGAATAGGGCGGCATTTTTTTGTTCCGTTGGTTCGTTGTTATGTTTCTGTTGGTGGTTCTTGTTATTTACTAATTTATTTTACCTCAGCGTCTTCAAGAATTGGGCTTTTAGTGAACAAAGACTGGATTCTGAGCAGAAATTACATCCACGTTTTCATTCATTTTGGTGTATGTACGAAGATCCCCTGAACTCCGGTTCAATAATTCACTGTTATTTTGCTCTTCTGTCATTTTACCCAGGAACAATAAAAATCCAGTTTGCCAGAAGTGTAAAGAGGAGGATCCCAGCACTCTGAGTGAAGGAAGCCTATTGGCAGAGGAAAGGGTGAGTTGTGGTTCACAGCCCATTCGTGTATCACTAACTAATACCAGACTATAACTAACTAACTATATAACTAAGACCAGACTAATTTGGTCTGCTCTGCAGAGCTCCCTTCTGCTGCTGGGTGGTTTCTCCAGGCAGATCCCTGTGCTGTTCTGTGTCCTGAGCACACACACAAGGTTCACTCCCAGCTCAGCTTCTTTCTTTCTATCTGATTACGTGCAGGAGCACCAAGAAATACACATTCTGTCTACATTCGTTAGGCAAGAATGAAACCCAGTAGTCAGCTGGTGGCGAGGTAAAAGGCAAAACATAGGATATGGCTGCACCAAAGTAAGGCTGCACTGAACCTGCAGTTAACACTG